>NC_141696.1:395406797-396125835 GCF_964263255.1 Lissotriton vulgaris | reverse complement strand
GTGAGCCTAAAGTAGTCATGACAATTGTGCTGTTCATTGACTGGCACTTTTCAATTACATATTTTATGTTCACTTATATGTTACTTTTTTTTAATGTTCGCCAAATACACGATGAAAGCAAATACATGAATAATAAATTAAAGCATTATAGAATTCCCATCTTACATAAATTAGAACCAAAGTGCCAAAAATCTAATATTAGCTTATTTTATGTGGCTCTTTATATCCGATTTCAGTTATAGACGTTAGCATTACCCTAAAGCAGATGTTAGTATTACCCATTGTAAAGGTTCCTCATTTCCTAAATTAGGAAGGATCAAAGGCTGAGATAGCCTTGCCAAAATTCATACTTGTAGCTTGCAGGTCTATGATGTCAGTAGTGAGTATTTAACTCACTGGGCCCAGTGGCATAGAAAGGCGGGGCGGTCTGCCCCAGGTGGCATGAGTTTTGGGGACAGCGCCCACCCCCACGGTCTTACCTCTGCCCGTCACGGGGGGCAGCTGCAGGAATCGACAGCACCCGTGGGCAGCAAACGCAGGGGCTGCCACAGGTGGCATAAGGCCTAGCTAGGCCACTGCCGCGGCCATCTTGCCAGTCAGAAAGATAATTTTGCTGATTCTACTGCACTAAGAAATAAGCAGAAAAATGTAGTCTTGGCAAAATAATATTTTCTATATTTAGTATCTAAAAATATATTTTTACTGTCCAGTAAACATAGGGGAATATTTACGAGCCCCTTGCATCGAAGGAGCATCACTTTTTATGATGTTCTGGCGGTGCAAATAACAAAATCATATCTATGAGCCCACACAAGGTTACTATGTGTGACTTTGAATGACCTCATATATATGGAGTAAGGCAAGGCATTGCAAATTGCTTTGCTGCCTTACTCTGCACTCAAGAGGCGTTCCTTGGGCATTGCAATGGGTTTTCCCATGCAACACCCCTGGATTTTGGCACATCGCCAACTTGCGAGAGAAAACTTGGTGAAGTGCCAAAACCTTACATCTCTTGAGGTGAGGAGTAACAAGGAAAAATACCTTCATTTCTCCAAATTTTTTCTTGTTTCCTTGTGTACTAAATTCAACAGCACACATAGAAAGAAGAAAACACCTCTTAGGATTGTTTATGTGTAGGGAGGTTCCCCTTCCTGCACAAAAACAGTCCTGACGAGAACACAGACACCTTTGCAGCATGGTGCAAGAGTGCCTGCATTGGCCCTCAGCTGCTGAAATGGCACCAGCGAAGGATAGGAATCACCAGATTACACAAATATGGTGCATTCCTGCCCTTTCACTTTGGCATAGGGCAGGGTAGTAAGCTGACTTGCAGCATTGCTCTACGTGAAGTCGCTATAAATGAGGGCAAGAGAGCGTAAAATGTCTTTCTGCCATTAACAACCAAATTGATTGCACACAAAATAGACTGTTTTAAAGTGTGACACTGGAATTAACAAGACTCAACTAAAAGAAAGATTGATACTGTGGCAAAGACTCCTTTAGAGTTTATTTACTCTTGCCAAACTGGAATGGGCATACTGTGAAGAGCTAAAAGGCATGTTCCCATGTGCCCTTATCTTTGAATGCTGTCTCAAGGCTAAAATATTATTATGTAATCAAATGACACGTTATGGCGGTTGTACACAGATGGTGTGAGGGGTCGTATGACAGAGGCACTCATGGCTAAACCATGCATGCCTCTACAATGCTGCCTGAACAACAAATGTGTCAGAACAATGCATTCCTTTACCACGCATTCCTTAACCATGCATGCCTTTACCATTCAATTCCATGGTAAAGGCATGACTGGTAAAGGGATATGAGTGGTAAAGATAACACCCCAGCCCTGCTGTCCTGTGCCCTAAAAGCAACCTTGACCCCCCTGAGTCCTAAAAACAATCCAGATCCCCTGTGCTGATCCCTAACAACAACCCTGGGCCATAAAAACAACTTGGCCCCAAGCCCAAAAAACAACCTGAAACTTAAAAGCAACCCCCGCCCCCTTGAGCACTAAAACAACCTCAACTTCCCCCAGCCCTAAAAACAATCTGACCCCCAGGGTCCTAAAAACAACCCCTACCCCCAGCCCGAAAAACAACAACTGCCACGCCCTGAGCACTAAAAACAACCTGGCTCCTGCCAAGCCCTGAAAAAAAACCAGACTCCCCCAAGCCCTAAAAACGACCCAAATCTGGCCCCAGCCCCACTTACCAGACCACATCCAGGTCCAATTCTTCCTCTTCCTGTGCTCGCCCATCCACTCATCTAGACCGCGCACTGCCTTAACCACGCATATACATGGGAAAGGCATATGCATGGTTAAGGCAAGCGTGGTTCCGCTTGGGGTGAAATGGCACATGGGGCTCAGCCCTTGTTGTAAACCCTATTTCCCGGTGAGAGGTGCTCCCAGCTTGTTAAATGTTAATAGTGGACAAAGGAAATACATACAATTACTACACATACCAATGCTATGACTTTATCCACTTGCCGCTTTGGCACTAGCAGCCTCTATTGAATAATTAAAACTATATATAAAAACCATCAAGTAGATTAGGATCCTTTCTAAATTAGGAAGTTGTGATTTTGTGTTTTTAGATCCTGACTCTTTGAAATTAGCAGACTCTATTAAACTCTGTGAAACAATATGCAAAATACATAATTAATAGCTTAGGAAAGATGACACTGTATTGATGTGTGCACTGAAAACAGACCCGTCATTGACTAGACAGAGGAATCTGCATATGTGTAGAAATGAGGCGGCACAAGAAGTCTTAGGAAACGTAGGTTTAATCTAATAGTGAAAGACAGCTTAACATCCACCAAAGAAACCGCCCAGCTCCATCAACTGTCTTCACAGAATCCACTTCCAACATTCTCCCCCGATGACAGCCCCAACATTCTCCTATGACATACCCCGTAGAACACTACACACCTTTCCCCTTGACAAAAAAATAAATAAATAAAACATAACATATTTTCTGCATGGCACAAATACAATAAAGTCAATACTGAATGAAATCCTTCAGTTTCATAGGCACATTTCTAGCATGTGAACTTCTTTTTATTCCTTCAACATGTTGTTCACCCAAAGGTTAAATTGTACCATTAGTATTAGATGCACTCAAAGACTGAGTGTGCAGACCATCAAATACCAGGTCTGAACCAGCAATCGCTTAACAATCTTCCTCAGACTTGCTGAGAGAAAATTTCTTTCTCAAATTTGTCCTGTTCACTCATAATCACACGTGGTCTCTCCCCAACATGCAACTTGCACACAGTAACATGTCTAAAATTCCAAATGTTCCCACCTTCAACTCTTTGCTAAAAACTTCAATCACTTTCACAGGATCAGACCATTTAGACAACTTCTTGTTAAATTGTCCCCAAAATTTGACACAAACCCAATCACCCACTTTCAACTTGGACACATCAGGTCTGTTCTTAACATTGTAATTTACCATCTTTTCTTGTTACTTCTCCACACGCTCCCTGACAGTAGCCAAATCCAAAACTGTATCATAAGAGTGTTTCTCTTTCAACCACCAGGGCATAAGTTTAGACCCAGATTTCCTGCCTCGCAACATTTCAAAAGGGGATAACCCAGTGACAGAATTGGGTGACGTCCGATAGGTTAACAAAGTTGCTTGCAACGCTTTTCTCCACGGCAACCCACTCTTGATGGCTAACTGAAAAGACTCTTTAACAACTCTGTTGAAGCATTCTACCTGACCATTGGCCTGAGGATGATAATTAGACACTCTTTTGTAGGACACCACATCTTTTAAGAAACAACTAAAAAATGTTTCTAATAAATTGTGGAGCATTGTCAGAAAAAAGTTCCTCAGGCAATCCTTCATGACAAAAGACACCAGCAAGAAATTCAATAACCTGCTCTGATGCAATTCTCTCTACAACTTTCAACTCCAGCCATTTTGAGAAATAGTCCATGAGAACTAACGCATACATATCCTTGCCAGGCTGAGTACCAACAGGACCTAAAATGTCAATTCCCAATTTCCTCCAAGTTCCCCGGGCATGTTCAATAGGTTTAACATCAACGGTTAATGGCTTGACAGACTTGTCACTTTGAGTACAGGGAGAACATTCCCTAACCCACTTGTCAACCATACCATCAATACCAGGTCACCAGTAGAATTCTCTAATTCTTCTCTTAGTAGTGGACATTCCCATTTAGCCGTCATGAGCCAAAACACAAATCAATTCTCTAAGTTTCTGTGGTGGAACAAGTTTGTCACCCCTCATTACTATTCCTTGCAAAAACATCAAACGAAAAACAATCACCCTTTTCCAAGCATACAGTTACATCTTTTAACGGTAGGCGTGACATGCAATCAACATGAACGTTCACCCGACCTGGGACATATTCGATACAGATCGGTATTCATCAACTAAGCAGCTAACCTCACTAAGCGAGCAGTTAGAGTTCTACCGAAACCAGCAGCCAGCATGTTAATCAAGGGCTTATGGTCATTTCTTAAACAAAATTTGGTATGCCATAAAAACTGACGAAAATGCTGTGTCGCCCAAGTACACGCTAGTACATCCTTTTCGATAGTAGAGTAATTGCTAGTGGCGGCTCGCCCATAGGGGGTGCAGGGGGGTCGCTCTGCTAAGAAATGGCACAGGGCTGCCTTGTCTCTAATTACTTGCTGTCATGTTACACTTTGCAGGAAAAACAATTGTGTTTTCAAAATAAAGTGCAACATCATGCCAGCAACAAAGGGGGCTCCACTGTTTGCTTCCCACTGCACATGTGTCAGGCAGAGGCTTCTTCAGCCCACCTCGCACATTCACAGTACATAGCAGACATGAAGGACTTGCCTCGGGCAGTGCAGCATGTCTGCCAATGAGGCTTCGGGGGGGCTTGTCACTCTTCATTCCGATATCCTATCAGATTGCTGGATAGAGGAGGCGGGCTCGCCTCCAACCCTATCATAATATCTGATATGGCAGGAGCTTGCTTGCCAGGCCAAGATGAGCAAAAGCTATCATTCATGATAGCTTCCGCTTGTTCAGACTGGCGCGTAGTGTGTTGGAGGCAGAATCCAGGAGTAAGAATCAAAGAGATGTCGACTGAGAGTCCCTATTCCCGAGGTAAATAAGGTTGTGTCTGTGTAATACCAAACCTGGGAAGTGTTGTGTTAGTAGAGAACACCCGCCTAAACTGATACTAAAGTGCTTTTGAAATTCATCTTCATACAACTTGAGTGTTAGTGAGGTGTGTTGTCTTGAACCTCAAATAGTCACAAATCTCGGTTTCCTATGCTTTGAAGCCAGTTAGAATGTGGGCTTTAAGTAAGTGCAACTTGTGTGAAGATAAAGTGCTGTGTGCATAGGCCAATAACTTCCTAATCAGTGCTAAAGTGCTTAGGTCCTTAAATTTATTGGCGTTGTTAGCCTCTGATTACTATATCTGTTTGCTGAGCTTTAGTGCGGGTTATGCGTTTAACCTTTTACTACTTTAGTGGTGCTGAGGAGCTCAGTGCCTTGAACTCTTCAGAATCCCTGATCTATGTTTGCTATGTCTATTTACTTACATTAGTACCAATTAGCATACGGCCTAATGAAAATACCCTGTTTAAAATGCAGCGTGGTATGTGCAAAAGTGCTTGGTGCATTGAGCGCCATTGGGAGCACTGAACACGATTTGCTAATTTACATGCGGGTTGCCATAGGACCTAAATGTTTTGCATTTTTAAAATACAATATGTTAATTCAGTTCCCTCTTATATTTTAAGTTTTTGAGGTAGATTGCTTCTTCAGTTAATTCCTTAGAATTTTAATAAACTCAACTAGAAAATAGAGCACATGGATTAGATTATTCGTAATAATTGCTGAACAACCTGTAGTAGTCTTGTGAGAGGCCTGTATAATTGTAGGGTGCAGGGTGGGACCGTGGGAGAGCTGAGGGACGGGAGAGAGCCAGAACAGTTATTGTGCACAGCGCAGTGCTCTCAGAATCAGATTACCACCACTGAGAGAAAATGAGGGTTGCAATTGCCAGCTCGGAAACAATATTTGCAGTAGGCCAAGGCGAGTGTTTCTTAAACTCGGGCTGCTCCCGGTAAATTCGAGCTCTAGGTGCCTTGTGGCATCCGTGAGGGGAACCAGTAATGATTTGTTGCAATTCATTCGTAGCCCCAACCTCCGTCCATAAGCAATTCAATCCCAGATGACTTGGTGACGTTTGTTCCATAGTCTTATCATGCACAGTTGTCTAATGTTGGTCCTCGGTACTCTGATTGATGCTACATTTCTTATATTGAATTTTCGCTCTTACATCCATAACAGACACACTGAAATTGCAGTTTGTTGTGTACGCAATTACACATTATGTAGAATAAGCATCCCCATCACCCAGCACCCCACAGTCTGGGTGTTGTAGAGTGCCCCAATATCCTAACAGGCTAGCTGTCACATTGTACAGGGGTGTTCTCTCATTTCACTTACATAGGCCAGCATGCCAGTTTTCTTTACTTGATTTTTCAATCGTGTCCGAGCTAGCCACGTAGTCACGGAGAAGCCCCCTTAAGTCTGTCGACCTAAAAGTCGGCAGCAACGTGTCGGTATAGAGATCTGCCAGTTAGCTGCACATTATCATGTCTTTTGTCTAGTTTTTAAATTTGGGTGGCCCCGTGCCACCCGACATCAATGCCACCCACCTCCGACCTAGCAGGGTTGTGATTGCCAACAGTTTTTTGCATTGTTTAGGGGTATCAAGGCAACATCCAGCAGTGCGTTCATGGGAGACATAGGAAATATTTTATCTATCACTAGCTCTAGCGTGTGAATTACCTGGGACTGAGATGTTGCAGCTGTTCGGCAGTGCAGGAGCACGCTAAAGTCAAGAAATCTATCTGACCCAGGGACTGCACATCCGCAGCATTTAGACCCTGCCAATATGCGGCACTTCAACATGCTTATGGGAATATAGTACATCCTGTGCTTGTATTTATAATAAATACATCTCTAGTCTATTTCTCATTCGAGGAAATTTCTTCAGCATGCACACAGCAAAAGGATCCTTATTTGTCAGTGTTTTCATTACTTATGTCTATGGATAACGGTATGAAGTCATAACCCTCTGGTTCTGAAGTTGCTCAGCCCGGTATGTTATAATATTAATACAAGTTATAAGAGGTTTAGGGGTTGGTTTCTCTAACAAGTAAAATAGCAGACCCCAGTCTGACGTGCTTATGGAAATGTTGGGATTCATCGTTTCATTAATTGTATGAGATTATATGATACCCTTGAATGTCCAGTGTAGGGGAATGTGTTTGGACTATAAATTCCATTAATGAAATTGATTTTTGGTTAGGAAATATGTTCTCCCTGTGTCGGAGTTCTTATCACTGTATCAGAGAGGGCAGGGTTGTGTTTGGTATGGGCATAAAGGTCATGTGTAATTTCAGTTTTGGCTTCTAACTTAAGTTAGTCCTCGCTGAGCTCCGCCAATCGTTTCAATGGCCAGCTCGCACATGTCCCCATGTGTATTTCTAAGTCTGGGTGAGGCAATCTGCTATAGAGTTTAGACTGGATGGGGGCCGGCTTAGTCAGGCTGCCTTCCAGATCCACGTGTAGTCAGTGCAACCTCCTGGATGACAAATGTACTTTTAACAAATTAGAATGTTGTGTGTGTGTGTGTGACCTGAGGTGAAATTATTTTTATGCACTATTTCTTCCTTTAAATATCTCCTAAAAGTAATCATATAATGTAGGCCATGTGCAATTATTTTACTTACTATGCCTAAACTATACAAAACAATACTTCCGGAAGCTTCCCACCCTTACTCATCTCTAAAGTGAAAGTCACATGAAGGCCTATTAACACCATAGTTGCCACTGATAACAATCTTGCTGTTACACTCCCACTTTTTAGGTAAAACTAACTCCATCTCATTTTCGTACCTCAAACCATGTGTTATTCAGATGAACCATGATATACAACATTCTCAACAATGCTATATGGAAAACACTTCCTTTCAATAAAGCTGCCATCTTCATTGCCACAGAGTGCTGCTAGGCACCTACCTTGTAATTGCGGTCCACATGTTTGTTAAATATGGAATGACAGAAGGCCCTCTCATAATGAAAACAGGCATTGGTAGCACTGCTATAGTAATGGCATTCAAATTAAAAGAAAAATACAGCTATCTGTAGAGCTCTAGAGCCACATTGTAGCGGTTTGAGCTCCTTCATAAGGGTAGAGGGCTTTGAATTTGAAATTAGTCCACACCTGCATTACTGTGCTGTGAAAAGAACTGAAGGGCTTCCCAGTGCTATAGAGCTTTGCATGAGACAGAAGGGCATTTCTCATTAGTGCATTTGTACTTTCAGTGAGGCAGTTAGGCACTCCAGTGCTACTTTGCTTTAAATGGAACAGTAGAGCAATTCTCACCAGTGCAGTTGTACTTTGGGAGGGACAGTAAGGCACCCCAGAGATACTGGGTTTTGAAGGAGATCGTAGGACACTCCAGTGTTGCTGTATTTGAATTGAACAGTAGAGGACTCCAGTGCAGCTGTGCTTCAAATAGGGTGGAATGGCACTCCAGTGTTATAATGATTTGAGTAGAACAGTTGAGTTTTCCAGTGCTACTATGATTTGAATCGGAAAGTAAGGTGCTTCTCATCAGTGCAACTGTACTTTCAGTGAGACAGTAGGGCTCTCCATGGCTAATGTGCTTTGAATGGGACAGTTGAGAGCTCTGGTGCTAGGGGACTTTGATTGGGACTCTAGGGCATTCCAGTGCTACTGTGTGTAGAATGACATAGTATCACACTTAAGCGTCACTGTGCTTTGAATGAGGCAGTATGGCACTCCAGCACTATTGTACTTCGAATGGAAGAGTAGGGCCCTTTTTTGCAGTTTTATATATCTACCTATGTTGTTATATGACAACTCTTCATTAATGTAACAATTGCTTTATTAACCTTCCTGCTTTCTCAAATTTGCTTGAAAGTGCACCATTTGTCCACTCTTTTTTCAAATTTTCTCAGGGGGAGAACTAAAACGAACCCCCCCCCCCCCGAACCCCCGTAGGTTGGTCGGGCTCATTCACTAGGCCGGCTCGCAACAGTGCAGTACGCCAATAATTTTACGCCCACACCACTTTCAAATGTCTCCAGCCGCCACTGGTAATTGCATTCAGAATCATGAAGCATTCTTGAAGCATATGATACCATGTATTCACCAGTATTGTCCTTCTGCATAAGGTCCGCTCCAAATCCACACTCCTAGCATCCACTGATACAATGTATTCCTTACCAATCACATACATTTTAAGAATAGAGCTCCAATAATTTCTTCCTTAAGTGCATCAAATGACAATTGTTGATCTTTCCCCCAAACAAATTTAGTATTTTTCTTTAACAAAAGTCTTAATGGATGTACTATAGTAGAATAATTTTGTACGAATTTGCCATACAATTCAGTGAGACCTAAAAATGACAATAATTGCTCTTTTGATGTAGGTGCAGGAGCATTAGAAATACTTTGTACATGGTTGAATTTAGGCTTGATCCCCTCACAGGAAATTTCATGACTCAAGTACTCAACTTTGCTTTGCATAAATTTGCATTTGAAAACCTTTAAAGTCAAACCTTTGTCTTGCACTTTTCTTAATACCACATGCAAATTCTTGTCATGTTCGTCACATGTTCCTCCAAACATTAAAATATCGTCCTGGAACGCAATGGCTCCCTTACAATCTTCCAATAGCTCCTTCATTAAACACTGAAAAATGGAAGCGGCACTAGCCGAACCAAATGGCATTTGCAAAAACTGAAACATACCTTCTGGTGTTACAAAAGCTGTTAATCGCTTAGATTCATCGTGCAACTTAACCTGGTGCTAGGCACTGGCTAGATCAATAGTGGAGAAAACAGGCACCTGACAGCGTAGATATGAATTCATGTATATTAGGAAGACGATCTTTGTCTATTCAGATCTCCTTATTCAAGCTGCGAAGATCCACACACAAATGAAGATCCTCTGTACCCTTAAGAGATAAAACAATGGGAGACACCCAAGGTGATGATTGTATGGGCTAAATTATACACCTTTGAACCAAATCGTTTAAGATGACTTTGAGTTTGGCCCGATATGCTAAAGGTACATTTCTCTCTTTGTGCCTGACAGGTATTGCCTCGCCCTTTAGTATAATTTTATGTTTGAAATTGATATATGTATCCAAATTGCTGTCATAAAGTTTTGAAAAAGTTAATTTTATTCCATTGACAAATTCTTCATTGTCGACAGAAGCAACATAAACAGGAGAAGTAGCATTGGAATCTAATTGAAGGCCTAATTCTTGCTGATGTGGCCAAACTAAAATAGCTACACCTTTGGTGGCGACATATACCTTTCCTCTAGTTCTTCTTCCTACAATTTCTATATCTGCCCGCATGAAACCTTCTAGATCAGTTTTGTGGCCAGAATACCCACCAGGTTAGACATCAGGTAGAAATAATTTCGTCTCACCCCAAAATTCTTTAAACAATTTCTTCCCAATAATGCTATACCAAGCACATGAGTCAACCATCATAGACACCGGTTTGCCATAATTTTTTGCTGAACATCTGAGAAAAGGCTTGTAATTAGAGTCACCAACACATAGTACAGAATTTAATTCACAAGGAACTTCTTCTTCATCATATGTGATGTAATTAACTCTTTGAGAAGATTGACATACCTTCCCAAAGTTACACTTTTTATTACATTTGACACAAACCTTGTCCCAAGCAGGACACCCTTTAAAATTACTTATGTGTTTGGTACTACCACACCTGTAGCAAAATATAGTATTTCTCTTAAACGTAAAATCTATTCTCTAAAGTTTTCCTTTCAACCTCCTTCTTTGTAAAATTAGTTGGACTCTTCTTTGGTCCCATTTGATTTTTTACAAGAGAGAATTCTGGTTCAGTATTTTGCATTTTGATGTTTTGATTTCTAATGTCAGTAACAAATTTCTCAGACTGTTCAATACCTTTTGCAAAATAAACCACTGCATTAAGAGAAGATTCCGTAATCAACCATAGTCTTTCTTGTATCTTTTTGCTTTTGGTCTTCATCATTATTTGGTCCCTAAGAACTTGGTCATAAGTAGTAGTTTAGAATACGTAAGAACCAGCCAAAGTACGTAGAGGAGATACATAATCTTCTATTAATTGCTCCTCCTTTTGTACGTGAGAATAAAATGTGAACCTTTCCATGGCTACATTGATCTTTTTCCCAAACCAAACGTTCATCTGTCTAATGGCTTCTTCAAATACATCCATATCCCCAGCGTCTTCGATAGGAGGAAGATTAATAAATTCCTTCAAACCTGCACCTCCCAAACAATCCCTGAGTAATGCTAATTTCCTTTTAGCCAAGCAATCCTCTTTTTCAAGAACATCAACATACGCTAAAAACATTGGAAACCATAGCTCCCATTCTGATTTAGGCTCACATGCAACTTGTAAAAAATGTGGGGGTGCTGCAATATGTGGCATAGTGAGATTCCCACAAACAATAACCTCCAAAATACCTTTGAAAATATACTGTAATCTAAGGTGTGCCCGTCACTGACAACACAGGCTGGATATAAACACATTGCAGTTGAAGAGACTGTCAACAAAGTGCTAACATACAATATTCGTGGAGGTGTGCCTGTCATGGGAATTGCAGGCAGAAACAAATGATGACTAAACCACACAAACACAGTATAAACAGTGCATTGAAGAAATATGAGCCGGAATATAGCACTAGAATAATGATTGACTGTGCCTATGAAGTATGCAGCATAAATGAGAGTTTCAGCAAAGCATTCCACTCTATAAATGCCTAATTGCAATCAACACTGTATAACATAGTGATGCTGTGCCTATCAGCGTGCATTACTGACAGACAATGAATGAGTTAGAAGTATACGCTGTTTAAACTCCTAATTGCAGCCAACAATCATAAAACATTATAAAGATGAGCCTGTCAGTGTGTGTTGCTTGCAGACAACAAATGAGCAAAGAGCAGACATTGTAAAATATAACATGTTGCCCAAGTTTGAAGATAAACATCAGCGTATAATTAGGTTAGACAAGAGCAGTATTGAGCTGTGCGTATCTGCGCTGTACTTGGCAACAATGCCCAAAAAACTAACAGTGTTGCCTGTTACTACTATACACCGTGTGACGTATAAGCATGGGCGAATTTTGCGAATCTCCCGTTCGCGAATTTTGTGGATTTGCGAACTCGCAATTCGCAAAATCCGCGAATTCTCGCTAATTTGCGGATTTTTTTTTTGTGTTCGCGCGGGTTTCTGCCAGTTCGCGAGGGTTTTGTACAATTTCGCAAACGCGAACTTACCTGTCGGGTCGCAAGTTTTGCGAACTTGTTGTTTCTACGTGTCCAGCCTGTTTGGGACACTCTTCTTCATCACTGCCACTCTCTGTCACCACTGCCACTCTCTGACTACTCATGCCACCCTCTGGCCCACCCATGCCACCCTCTGTTTCATCACAGCACCCTCTGGTTGTCCAGTCAGTGTACATTATTGTGGCAAAGCAAAGCACACCTTCCCTACCTCAAGTGACCTGAATTCATTTGGGGCTGATTAATGTGTCACAGAATATTTTTTTAGCTGGCACCTGCTTCCTTAGTGCTTCCTGATTAGTGATCTTTTGCACTTGCTAAGTACTTTCATTGTTGCAAAATTAGTTACAACACCTGCCCTGCCCCAACTGACAATAATGAATTAGGGGCTGATTAATGGATTTGAACTTCCAGCCTGGCTCCTGCTTGTCTCCCTTAGCTGTAATTCAGGACCTTTGTGGCATATGTGTAACTATTCTGAGGTTCAGAGCAGGGTCACATAATAGTTGCAAGTAGGCAACTGAACTCTGGAGGGGCCCCTCAGGAAGCACTACAGGAAATGGCTACTAATGATGAGCCTGAACTTTTGAACCTGGTAAGTAGTTTCAGTTTTGCTAAGATCGTATTTCTGCAATTTAGCGCTTATTCGCGGGGCGCGAAGTTGTACTGGGAAGCCGCGAACTCACGCGAACAGTGCGAGCAAGCCATAAAATCCGCTGATCGCGGATTTGCGGATTTTGCGGGAGATTCACGAATCTCGCGGATTGCGAATTTACCGAAAATCCGCAAAATCCGCGAGCGAAACGGATTTTCCGCCCATGCTTAGTGACGTACACTGTGAGGAAGAATCCACATATGCGTCACTGAATCCGTGATGACTGCAGCACTGGAGAAGGAATCCTCGAGGCGGCACTCTCGCAGAAAGAATGGTGAGGTCGCGTGGCAAGAAACTGTGAAATGTTTCACTCAATAATTGATTATTTTGTACTAATAAATAAAGTAGAATTCCCAAAAAGGGACTCACAAAAGTTACAGGAGACCTGAGGTGGCAGAGTCCAATCTTTTGAGACACCAAGGAGGATGACTACTTCCTTACGATGTCGATAAAATGAACAAAGAACACAGGTGGGAGCTACTTTCACTTCATCCCATCCACATCGCCAAATTCTTGTAGAAAGGAGGCTGTTGTGCATGAGATGTTGTATGTGTCACTCTGTATTGATAAAGTTGTAGTATCTAAGTTAGTTTGCACTTCACATGCCGCACTAGTGTTTTGGCTTTATGACATCTCTTGGAATGCTCATATTGTATAAAGCTTACGTAATTGGAATGCTGGTGACTTTCATGCCATATGTCTTTGCTGCATGCCGCTTGATTCACGGCTGCTCATGGGCCTGTTATTTAATAAACTTCTTTACCATATTATTTGTGTCATCAACATTCTTATGATTGACACTTCAGAGGCAGCACAAGAAGTCTTAGGAAACATAGGTTTAATCCAATAGTGAAAGACAGCTTAACATCCACCGAAGAAACCGCCCAGTTCCATCAACCGTCTTCACAGAATCCACTTCTAACATTCTCCCCTGATGAGAGCCCCAACATTTTCCCATGACATACCCCGTAGAACACTACAAAAGGCAAGCAGTCTTTTCCCAAAAGGAACCTTAGTTTCTATTTAGTGGCTTGAATGGGGCATTAATTAGTTCTCAGATAAATAACGATGATGAGGCAGGTGTAATAACTTAACCATACAAACAAACATTTAGAGAAATAAAGATTTTTAAGGACTGGATCATGCTTAAATATAACAGGTGTTCTAGCCGCAAACGAGTATAGAAACAGAAAAGAAGTTGAAGGGTGTTCCTGATAGTGTAAAAATTAACAATGGAATGGAATTGTTCTCAAAAGTAAGTATTACAAATCCTTGCTCCCCATGACTTAAAATCAACACCAAGAAAAGTTCACATGATTAAAAATGGAAAAATATTCCACAGGAAGCAATGGCAATTGAGTCTCAGTGCTATTTTATAAGATAATGGAGTCACCCTGTGGAATCCTGACCAATAAAGCAGACCAGTGTGAGTCAGTTTTGGAGGTTAAACCCAGAGGCATATCGCCCAGGTCAATTTTGAGTGGCCTGATGTTTCCACAATTGAAACTACTGGGTGCAAGAATACCATAATGTAAAACAGCCCAGTAAAAGCAACGTGTATAGTAGAGTATTGAGTCAAAGTTGGCCCAACTTAGCCTTCACTTGATTCTCTCCAACAGCATGTCTGGGGTATGGAATGCTCCTTCAACAGTCCAATGCCAGCCAAGAGACTGGTCCCCTGCTTGACTCTTGACATAGAGACCTACTGCGGCCCCATTCACAACTGTCCAGAGCAGATTATAAAATCTGAGCAGAAAAGTCCAAAGAATAGGGTAAAACATGTGAGGATAATCCTGGTAATTCCAGGTTCTGCAATTTATTTCCCATTTTGGTGCCTCAAACAAATCATGACTGGAATCAGATGGAGAGATAACTGCAGAAGCTGGGGAGTTTAGCTACTGTAAACATACATCAGGAAAACTTGTATTGAGGGTCATAATAAGGAGCAGTTGAAGCCAACCCGCAAAGCCATGCTGCTAGATTGATGTTGAGGGATGGATAGAACTAATGGCCACATTTGCTACAAAATGGTGCAGCGCGGTGCTGCAAGGCTTTTTGCTTAGACGAGCTGCGATTTTTAAAAAAACACAAGGATGCTTCGTATTAACAATATGACGCATCGATTTGCTTTCCCCTGCACTGGTGCATATTTGGCTGCCATGCACCAATGAACTCCCTTGCGTCATGTTGCAAGGGTGCCTGCATTGTGGGGTTGATAGTTTTTGTGCTGGAAGGGACACCTTCCTGCACAAAAACAATAATCATTGGCATTTTTCTTTTTCTATGCGCGCTGCAGAACAAATGAGGGGAAATAAAAGTATTTCTCTTTGTTGCGCCACTGTTATATCTCCTCTGGGACGTTGTAGAATTCTGACCTATTCCCAGGTTTGCAACACTTTGTAAATTTGGGAATTAATCAGGTTCCATGGATGCTGTGTCAGAACACCCACAGCAACACCCATGGGATGCCCCTTTCATGCAGAGTAAGGCATGAAACGGGCCCATATTTACAATGCTTTGAAAAAACATGCAGGGTGACTTTACGTGGCCTTGTAAATATGGGCAGGCACACTGCACCACAGTTGCATCAAAGAAAGTGATACACCGGTCGGCACAATGGGCTTGTAAATGAGACCCTCTGTTTTTATATATCTAATATGATTTAATGTTTTACAATGGCAAAATATATTCTAATTGCGTACTCTGGTGTGCTTCTTTTATGTGAATAGGATAATGTTTTCAATGGTTTTCTTGCTCATACACTGCATATTTTGTGAGAGTTTCTTCAAAGCACAGTGGATTTGGGGCCAGATGTAGGGCCTTTTTTGCTTCCGCAAATTGGAAATTCTCCCGTTTGCAACTGCAAAAAAGGGTTGTGGCATGTAGGAATGCTATTTTGAGAGTCACTGACTCGCAAATTAGCATTTGCGACTCTCGCTATTAGGAAGAGGTGGCCTTACTAATAGCGAGTCACCATGCCATGCACTACTGTTTTGCGACCGCTTGCGAGTAAACCATTCACAAACGGGAAGTGGTCCTTTAAGGAAAACAGGCTGCATTTTTTTTTTAACTGCTTTATTAAAAAAACAGTCTCAGACAGAAGGCCAGCATCCCTGTGAGTGCTAGCCATTCTTAATGGGGTTGCCAATTTGCTCCTCCCTCATTAATATTAATGAGGCATGCAATTTGGGACCGCATTAGAAATTACAAAGTGCCTGAGACACTGTTGTGCATCCCAATTTGCGAGCCACAAATTGCGAGCCGCAAATTTGGAGAGTCGTACATCTGGCCCTAAATGTTGCGCTTGAGCTGAAAGCATGTATGTTTTCAAGGAATAATTCCAACCATATAAGAAATGCTGTGCTAATTTTGTCAGATGGACAAGCAACAGCCACAATTTTTAGTCTGAAAATGGCATTGCATTTCCACAACTTGTGAATGCATTTTCATACTCATGGCATGTTGAGTATGGTAGCCTATAAATATTAACTATGAACAGGCAACTTAACAAGTCTTCAAAGAATGTAAATGTGATCAGCCCCAAAAAAAATGTTAACAACACTAGCACACCAGGATGCACTAGAGGTGAACAAATATCCATTTTAATTATTAGACGGAAAGGAATTCCTACAGTTGTTCATCTAAATGTTTGGGATTACAATGGAGAGGGAGGTACTTGCTGTCCTGATAAACGTGGTAACAAGTACCCCCCAACTGTACATTTTACAGTTATTGCAGCTCACCAAGACATTTATAACCACCGGGGCAACACGATGAAAGCAGAGTCACTCTGGAACACCTTGAATTCTAGGATGCTCCTCTGTTCCTCTCTACCCAGCATGTTGTCTCTGTGGTTGTCATTAGGGAGCAGGAAAACCTTTACATCATTTCCCCTTCTCTACATTATTGTCTGCTTCACACTACCTCCTCATTAGTCTTCCTCTCCCCAGTATTTACACTATGTACTTTAGCCTCAATTCAGAAAACTCCGAAGTTAAGTTTAAGTTAGACTACTAGCTTCCCATCCCTCCAAGCTGGCCGACTTCCTCTTCCCCTTTTAACTGTATAAAAGGGAAGTTAACCCCACCCTCTTCTTGTTTTTTGGTTTCTCTTGGAACTTCAAAGATATGACCTACAAGCAAGATGGAGGTAAGTCTTTTGAGCATGAGGTCGGGATTTAGCAGGAACATGTGGCCTGGTTATAGAAAGTCTTGCATTAGCATACCCATTATGTTATTCTAACAATTGCTGTGGAGATAGAGGCACTTGATGGCCCAGCTGCCATCTTACCTTCATGAAGTCCTGTGTTAGCGGACTCCGCCTCAGGGCACGCGATCGACGCCGCAATAATATGAGGGGGCGCCATTAGTCTTGACCCTCACCTGGAGCAAGTGCATCCTTTAGTATATCTGCAGCGGGGATTTCCAAGGCGCAATAATAGCGCCAAAGGCTTCATCAATTGTGATACAGCTGTGCAGTAGATAGCGCGTTGCAGTCACAGACAGATACGTGTGAAATGGTCATGCTGGTGATATTTTTGAAAAAAACACAGTTGATGGACAGAATGTAGAACAATGTCATACATTCACCCCAGTACAAGGATCTGGGCCTAAATCCATCCTTTTTTTGCACTCCACACCACCCTGGTTTAGACACTGGCTATATGCAAATCAGCTCTGACCCTGTGCCTCATGGGAACAGTCCAGTCCGAACTACCAAGCCATGTCTTTCCCAGACCGGAATCAGGCATCCAAGGACCGGTTTCTGGCTATCAGCCTTCATCAGCCTGGATAGCTTGACTCCAGTGTGTGATATTTTTGAGGCACTCCACTTCGGGGTGCCGGTAATTCTGCGTACTTTGGTGGTTGTTAGAAGACGGTGACACGTAACAGGTTCCTAGCAATTATAAAAGCAGGAAATATGCTGTAGGAAGGTGGATACCTGACTATGGTTACCCCAGATTTTTTGCATAGTGTTCAGCTGGTTTTCGACTTAGTTGGCCTGGGACCCAGCTAATCAGGGCCCCAGGCTATCTGCTCTCTCTGTAAAATGGACTCCATGTACCCTAGGTACATCTCCAATTGGGTATTGGGTCACCATATCAGCCCCTGTACAGTGTACTATAGGTACCCAGGGCATTAGTGCATCCAAGGCCTACCAGGGGCTGCAGCATATATTTTGCCACCCCTGGCTGGCTATCCAAACTGACAGAACTGGCTGATCACTCAGCTGGGGCAAGGTGGTGTAATGACCACTTGCTTAGATATAGTATACCTATATCTGGACACATATACATCTATAAGTCACTCCTATGGCAGGCCTTAACAATCCTGGAGACAGAGTGCTTGGTTTTATGTGAGATGGTGCTCTAGCATGAGCTGAGCCTGTCTGCAGCTTTTGGACCAAGTCCCTTAGCTGTTCTGGGATATTGCCATACCATATACTCTTAAGTGCATTATAATCCTCGCGGTTACTTGCTAACTTTGGTTTGGCTTTATCAAAACATGTCGAGTAAGGTGTCATACGCTTTGGAATACTACCCCCTCGCCAGTTCTGCGACGGGGGTAGCATTCCACCCTTCTAGAGGGAGAAGACATGTTACTTTGCTTAAACGCGGTTAAATCTAACTGGAGCCTCAGCATCACAAAATGGATGCTGCTACCACCGACACAAGTTAGGCCTCCTGCTGCTAACCGAAACTCCAGCAGGGGAGGCCTGGACAAATGGTATCCTGTCACAGGGAGGTGTTACATCACCCCAGACAGGAGATAGTGGATTGGGGCAGGGAGGGCTGAATGAAACTAGACACTGCCTGGGGCGCACAAGGCGTCCCTTGCATAGTCCAGTTCAAACCGGTGCTGGGACACTCCAGCCCCAGCTCTGGCATGAAACTGGACTAAGGGAAAGGGGTGTAACCACCCCCTTCCTGGGTCCCACCCATAGGAGGGACCTAGCAGGTGATCCAGCCCCTTGATTTGGAATAAAGGTAGGAGCTGTGCCAATGATCATCCTGACTGAAACTTTGAAACAAAACTCTGGACCCTTCGACATCCTACTCAACGTAGAATACTGAAGAATCTCCCTTGTGGTCAAGGAGTGGCCACCCTGTGCAAGCAGGCACCATCAGCGCATTGAGACTTCTTTTGCCATTGCTCCTGCCAGAGCTCGAATGATCGAGACCAACAAGACCTAGACTCCGAGACTTGCAACAGCCGGATCCACAGTCCTAGCAAAGCTTAGACCCGTGGACGTGACGTGAGACGTGGGACCGGCCATCTTGAAAAGTCAACAAAGTGCTTTCAGTGCAGCTCCCAAGGCTTCCTCGATGCTGTGCTTTAGGGTTTAAAAAGCTCCAGCCCCGAGCAGCCTGTGCTCCAAAGATCACCCCTCCACACTCTCTGAGTGCTGCGCGGGGCCCTTTTGCACTTTTCCTGCTTGACGCATTGTCCGGTTGCTTGCCCATTGGCTAGTGGCCTCTGTGACAACGATCAATCAAAACTACACTGCTGATTTGGTTGCTTCAGACTGGCCCCAGCTCCCCTGAAAAGGAGCCATCGATCTGACATTCCCGGTCCGATCAAGAAGACATCTTTGAGTCCTGCGTGGGTTGCCTTTGCCAAGGCTTGGTGACTCCGATTTGAGTACCGACACCACCCACAGTAAGAGCCTTTGTGGGACAGCTCGTGTTCACCAGCTGGTCATCTTCAATCTTTCCTGTTCCACGTGGCAGTGGAGACAAACTACTCAACAGCACCTGATTGCAACCCGACATTGCCTGGTTCCGTCCTGGTTGCATCCTGGTCACTGGCTAGTGACCCAGACTCTGTTCCCTCTGCTTTCAGGTACTCTTCATCTTTGATCCACCCTTGGATCCAACCGGACTCTTCTCTCCTGGCCGACTTCAGCATCTTTTCCTCCAGGCTCCATAGAACTTCAGGAAGAAACCCGACACACTTTGGCACCTATGCACCCGCTTCCTGTGGGTGAGGTAACGATATAACTCCGGTACTCCTGTAGTGGTTTACACCTCTAGTGTCCTAGTTTTAAGTGGCTAAGTTCTAGTCCAGTCAGAAGTCTCCTAAATCTATCACTTTCTGATTTTTGCACACCATTGTCTTGTACGGTAAACGCGGTTGCCTATAGACACTGCACCCGCATCCTGTGGGCCTCCTATGTCCTAACTTTCATTAGTCCAGTGTAGGCCCAGGGCTTGCCAAGGCCCTAGGCCTTACCATTGTTCGTGACGTGGTACTTATACCACTTTTTTAATGTATGGTTTGAGTGGCCACCCGGCCTATCCATAATTGTGCAGCTTATTTTATGTTATACTGAGTTCTTTGTTTGACACTTGTGCTTCTGTGCTCATAAAGAGTATAGGGGATTATTCTAGAAATAAATACATATATTTTGTAATATATAACTTGTGTGGTGTCCTTTCATTTGGTATTTAAAAGGATTGCATAGGGTAAAACAGCTGGCTTCACATGCCCTCTTGAGTTTAACCTAAGACTGCTTTTGTCCATGCTACCCCCAGGATAGCTGGTCTATAAGGTTGACTTACAACCAATCACCATAAGGGTCGTTTGGACTGGTGCAAGGTGCTCACTAGAATAGTGTTCATCATATACCAGGCCAACTTCTCACATTGGTGTGCAGCGGTTGGGATTTGAGCTTGCTGTTTGTTTTACCAATTGTAATCTTGGACAATATCATTTGAAAGATCACATCAAGTACCTTAGGTACATATAAACAAAGCTTAACATACTTAAGTTCTACTGAACTTATTGGTTGTAGACCAAAGGGCTTAGCACACCCTGACTACAACCTCTAGAGAGGTTTCAGTAGGTAAACAAATAGTGTAGATAAGTGCACCACTTACACCTCACTAGTCATGCCTGGCACAGGTGAACTCTCCAGTTCTCTACCTGTGGGTGACCCTCACAAGGCACCATCCAGTTATGAAAAACTCAGCCACAAATACTTGAGTGCCCTGTGCACTGCAAGAGGGCTGAAAAGGGGTCACAATCACACCATCCCTATCCTCATAGCAATCCTAGAGAAAGCTGATCTTGAGAAGGAGTCTGTGACAGGTCCTTCAGGTAAGATAGGAGAGGGAAACCCCACTGATGTTGAGACCCATACCCAGAAGTTGAACCTGAAGAGACAGACGATGATGAGGGCTCAGATAATCAGGAGGATGGCCAGGTTCAAGTTAGAAGATTGAGCCAGGCTAACTTAAACCTACATGGGAATGGAGAGGTGTTACACCTCCCCAGACCTGACAGCAGACTTTACCCTGGCAATAGAAGAGACAGATCTTCAAGGGAATCTGACCACTCTAATGCCTCCAGGGGATCTCAAAGGGGAATGACTTTCCCCCAGAGAAAAGAACATGAGGCTAGGATGAGAGCTGTCCAACCTCAGATTGAGAAGAAAGAGATAGCCCTGGCCCAAGCTAAACTTGCTTTGGCAAGGGAACAAAAGTTAAGTGGATTAGATTCCACTGGTGGCAGCAGTATCCCTACGGATAAAGACAGGTCCTACGATAATAGAAACCTGAGTAAGATTGTGCCCCCCCACAAAGATGGGGATGGCATCCACAAATGGATGACTGCTCTGGAGAGAGCCTGCATGGTTCAGCAGGTTCCCCAAGATCAGTGGGCAGCAATCTTGTGGCTCTCCTTTTCAGGAAAAGGGAGAGACAAGCTCCTCACTGTTGGACATGAGGATGCAAAGAACTACACTGTTCTGAAGAGTGCTCTAATTGATGGGTTTGGCTTAACCACTGAACAGTACAGGTTAATGTTCAGAGATACCCAGAAGACACAGACTCAGGACGGGACTGATTTTGTAGATTGTGCTACTAAGGCTCTGGAAGGTTGGTTGCTTGGCAGCAAAGTACATGACTATAAAGGATTGTATAATGTGATTATGAGGGAGCAGATCCTTAGTAATTGTCAAAACCAGCTTTCACACCAGCACTGGTGGACTCAGATCTGACCTCTCTACAAGAATTGGGTAAGAGGGCAGACAAATGGGTCAGAACCAGGATTAGGCCTAGAAATCAGGGTAATGACCAGAAGAAGGAGTCTACCAAGCCTCAAGAAAAAGGTGGGGATGAATCTAAAGACAAAACTTACCCAGGGCCCCAAAACTCCGAGGATGGGGGTGGGTCCCAAGACACTTCCTCTACACAAAAAAAACCTTATTGCCATGCTTGTAAAAAGCCTGGTGTAGTGACGGCCCAGGGAAGACGAGGACGCCACAGTTTATGTATCAAACTCGTTTATTCAAGATAAGTTAACACTGCGACCTCAGCCACAGCCTGACCGCTTCGGGAGCCTCTTGTCACCTTGTCCCCGGCGCTCGCCTTGGAACGCTGGTCGCGGTGACATTCTAAGTGATGTCACCGCGAGCAGCTCCATCACACGCGAGGGCGCCGGGGGGTTTTGTTAAGGAAGATACCACACATCCCCCTCCCCTGCGGAAGGAAAACATTAAATACAACATGGCTTGCAGGACGCACCAGGTGGCAGAAGAGCACCCAACGGGGGTGTACGACAATGAAAGGTCTAGGCCTGGTGGAAGCAAATAACTAATAGTAGGCAGGGTGATATAGGTTACATCATAACATACTGATCAAAATGCCTAGGTGGTCTGGTCACTCTCGTGTTGTGCCTATTGCCTGGGTGAGGGGCCACTGACTGCCTCTTGGTGGTGGAACTAAGGTTCTGCCTAGAGTCTCCCTCCCAACCCCTTGAACTCTCAGGGTCTTTCTCTGGCGGATGGTATCTTACATCTCTCCCTTGGTTCCATATTTTCCCTTCCTGTGTCTTGACAGCATTCTTGAATAGTTTGGTGATTTTGGTGGGACTGGTGTATCCTGACCAACTTGCCTTTCCTGTGAGAGCTCTGATTTTGATGCTGTCTCCTACATTGTATTCAACCTTCCGTGTGGCCTTGCGCCGGTCATATCCTTCTTTCCTCTTTTTCATTGCTTCTTCTTGTTTCTTCATGCCTTTCGCCTCTTTATTTCAGTCCGACCACCCCTTGTGCCACTCCATCCATCCAGGGGTTAGCTTGGTGTTGGGTATCCTGGCGCGGAGCAGTTCGAACGGGGTGACGCCCGTCGTCTGATGCGGCGTGAACCTGTAAGCTTCTAACCGTCTCCACGCCTCTTCTTTCCAGCTTATGCCACTGGCTTTGGCCAACTGTATGCTCTCCTTGAGGGTTTTGTTAAAACGCTCGACCATGCCATTGGTTTCGGGGTGGTATAAAGCGCAACGCTTGTGTCTGATGCCTCTTCCTTCCAGGAAGTCTTCCATCTCTTTCGAACATAGTTGTACTCCGTTGTCCGTGAGGATGTTGCTGGGCAGGCCTTCCTGGATGAACACCTCCTCTAGGAAACCGATGACTGTTTTGGTCATGACTTCACTGACAAACTTTATCTCTGGCCACCTAGAATATAAGTCTATGAGCACCAAAATGTAGGGCGTCCGCAGTTCCCCAGACATAGGGCCCACAATGTCTAATGCCAACACATCCCACGGTCCTGACGGGGGTGGCCTATATACCATGGGGGGCGTCTGTTGTCTCAGGACCTTGTCGCTGTTGCTGCACGGAATGCACTCTCTGATTCTCCTTTCGGTGACTAGATCCATGTTCGGCCACCAATAGCTCTCCCTGAGTCTTTGTTTGGTTTTGGTGATGCCCAGATGCCCTTCGTGGGCTATCTTGACCAGGTTGTCTCTCACTGTTGCAGGTGGTACAAGTCTCGTACCCCTGAATAGACATCCGTCTACTATGGACAACTCGTCCTTAATGGCCAGGTATGGCCGCAGGTTTTCATCTTGTTTGTCACCGTGCTTCCATCCGCCTTTTACTCTCATGTAGATCTCCTCCAGAACTTTGTCTTCTTCCAACGCCTTTCTCCATGTCTCTTCTCCCAATGCCCTCTGGATGGTGCAGACATCCTCCATCTGAATGTCCTCTTCTTCTTCATCCGCCTTGTCTTGCTTCACTCTCGCTTCTTCATCACTGACGAGTCTGGACAGACAGTCAGCTGCGAGGTTTTGCGTTCCGGGGACGTACTCAACATCGAATGTGTATTCTTGAAGGCTGACCACCCACCGCCTTATCCTGCTGGAGATGGCATCCAAACCCTTCTTACTGAATACTTCCACTAACGGCTTGTGGTCGGTACGGAGAGTGAACTGTGTTCCCCAGAGGAAGTCTCTGAACTTCCCTACAGCCCAAGATACAGCCAAGGCCTCTTTTTCGATCACCGAGTAGTTGTTCTCGGACTTCTGGAGTGACCTTGAGGCAAAAGCTATGGTTTCTTCTCCTTCTTCTCCAACTTGGGTGAGGACAGCTCCCAATCCTTTAGCGCTTGAGTCGGTGGTGACTACTGTTGCCCGGTTGGGTATATACGACTTCAAGCTGGGGGCCTCAGCAAGTGCCCTCTTTACATCCTCAAACTCCCTCAGGCACTCCTGACTCCACTTGAATTTGTTCTCCTTCTTCAGCAGTAGCCTGATGGCGTAAGTCCTTCCCGCCAGGTTTCTTATGAACTTCCCGTAGAAC
Organism: Lissotriton vulgaris; assembly: GCF_964263255.1. Classification (NCBI taxonomy): domain Eukaryota; kingdom Metazoa; phylum Chordata; class Amphibia; order Caudata; family Salamandridae; genus Lissotriton; species Lissotriton vulgaris. The sequence continues at coordinate 396,101,227 of NC_141696.1, read as the reverse complement.
TCCAACATCCCCATGAATGATTTGATCTCGTCCTTGTTCTTGGGGGGTGTCAGGTTCACGATGGTGTTTTGCAGTTCGGCTTTGGGGCGTATACCTTCCGTCGTCACCTTGTGTCCCAGGAAATCCAATTCTGCACATCCAAACACGCATTTATCCTTTTTCACAGTAAGTCCTTGTGACTGGAACCTTCCTAGCACGCATCTCAGTCTCTCATCATGCTCCTTTTGGTTCTTAGCAAATATAAGCACGTCGTCCTGGTAGCACATGACTCCTGGGATGCCTTTTAAGATGTTGCCCATGATTCTCTGGAAAACGGCGGCTGCCGAGACCAGCCCGAAAGGCATCCCATTTTGAATTTGAACGCGCCCATCGGTGTCACAAATGCCGTGAGTTCCTGTGACTCTTCGTGTAGTTTGATCTGGAAGTAGGCTGAGGTGAGATCGAGAGTGGAGAACACCCTAGCTCCCTCCAGCATGCTCATCATTTGGGTGATGTTCGGTAGAGGGTAGCGGTCGACCACAACCTCCTTGTTCAACGCCCTTAGGTCGATGCAGAGCCGGACTGACCCATCCTTCTTCTCTGCGGCCACGATGGGTGCCAACCACTCCGTCGCTTCCACCGGTTCGATGACTCCTGCCTTGCATAATCTCTCTAATTCAGTTTTCACCTCTTCTTGGATGGCAATGGGGAGTTTCCTGACTTTAGCCACAACTGGCTTAGAGTTCTCTCTCAATTTTATCTTGTGGCAGTAGTTTTTTAAACATCCTAGTTCTTCTCTGAACACACCTTTGAACTCCGACACGAAATCCGTCTCATGTTCATGTATTTCCTGAATCAGGATCTGGGGATTACTGTTGGGATTAAGATACACCCCTAACCCTTTCTGAGCTCGCCATCCCAAGATGTTGTCACCTACTGTGAACACATAGACTTTTGACACGGTAGTCCTGTTACTGTATTCAATCTTCCCTAAGAAGTAGCCTTTCATGGAGATGGGGCGACCAGCATACCCCCCAGGTCTCAAATCCATTCTTTTCAAAGATATTTTCCCTTTGGACACCCGAGAGAACTCTTTTGCATTGATAATGGTTATCCTGGAACAGGAATCGAACAATGCTTCAAGTTCAATTCCGCCTACCTTTATGGTGTCTTTTGGGCTGTTGACCTGCTCTTCCTCAACCTGCACCACTACTTCACTGCACCTAGTGTCACTTTTGACCTGCAACTCTTTGACTTGCACCACAAATTCGTCGCACACCACATTGGTCCTGTCTCTACTCTTGCTACTGACCCCTTGCCCACTCTTGCAGTATTGCTTGAAATGACCTTTCTTGCCGCACTTGTTACAGGTAAATCTGAGGGCGGGGCACTCTTTGTCGTTGGCTAGATGTCCCTGTTTGCCACACCTATAGCAGGTGCCCCTGAATGATCCCCCCTGTTTGCTCTCCTTTTGTTCTCTGCCCTCTACCTTCTTGCCTTTGATCACAGACACTGCCTCACATTCGGTCACCACTTCATTAACGCTAGTCTTGTCGTCGCTCTTCTTTTCCCCAGCGTCTTGCTTTATCTCTCTTACACATTGTAGCATGTGCTCCACCTGTTTGGCTATGATCAGTACCTCCCTCAACGGTGGGTCATCCTTAAGCCATAACTCTTCTCGCACACGCTCCATCCTGCAGGCTAGTACAAACTGATCTCTAATTCTTTCTTCACTTGCCCCCCCGAACTTGCAAGTAGCTGCTAACTTCCTCAACTCAGAAACGAAATCTTCAATAGATTCCCCCTCCTTCTGTGCTCTTTTACCAAAGTGGTACCTCTCCATAATGGTGCTTGTCTTAGGGAGATAATGCAAATCCAACTTCTTGAGACTAACTTCTAACTCATTTAGACCCCTTGCTTCCTATGTCCCTAATTCTGGGAGATGGTCCAAAACCTCCTCACCTTCCGCCCCTAGGTAATATGCTAGTAACGCTACCTTCCTTTCTAATCCCAGGTTAGGCCCACACACAGTTGCGTAATTCAAAAACACTTTTTTCCATTTTTTCCATTGGATAGTGGGATCCCCTGGGTTGGTCAAAAAGAAGGGTGGAGGGGTCACACTTTGCATTGCTATTACTACAGAGCGATGTTAGCAGAGCTACAACCTGGATGAAATGATAGTGTTCAGGTGTACACAATGTAACAGCAGGGCAGGGTACTAATTTCTTACCAAGAATGGGCAACATATACAATTGTGGTTCAAGGCCAATACCCAATGAGGACGAGCTAAAAAAAACCACACACACATATATATATATATGTATGGTAGATCAGCAAACAATGTCGTGGAGTATGCAGTTTTACCACAAAACAAACCCAGTTCCCCACACAAGCAAATGATTTCGCCCACAGAAAGCAGGTATAGACTTTTCAAATAGTCCCTTTTCTTTTACTATAGCTTTTAGTCTCATAAACCAATTGAGAGAGTCTCCTCCCCGCTTGGCGGGAACTTCCTGTGGAGGAGCGTCTGACTGAACAGTTCCTGTTCGACCTGGGCTGGCGCTGAAGCAAGTGAGTCAAATGCTTTCACTTTTATAGTCGAGCTGAGTCCTAGATTTACTCGACAAATCAGTTAAATCCTTACTGTCTCTGACTGGGTAGACCTCGGCACTGGGTCGGGGAGGCACCGGTTGCTCTCCTTAAACTTTCCCTGCAGACGCGCTTGCCCTGCGCTGCCGCTAGGATAGAGACGACGTGTACTGCTCTCGAGCGCTCGCCTTTGATGTAGCCGCTTAACATGAGGAACAACACCGCGCTGGTGTCGAGCGTCAGCTGTTGGTTCCTTTGTCCGACTAAACTCGCCTCATGCTCTTCCTTCCTACGCCATCAAGCACCACAGATGCACACGATCTCTTCAACTCCTCACGCTGATTGCTACATGCCGTCCTTGTGCCCGACACGACACACGAAACACGCCTCAAATCCTGTGATTCTCCTTAACCCAGCGAGCTCACACTGACACGCCGACACTTCCTGACATTGCCAAATCCTTATCTGCACAGACGATTACTTCAATAGAGACCTTCTTTCTGCCAACACGGAAAGCTCTATCATGCGCCTTCCGATCTGCGCCAATTATCCCCTCTCTGAGGTGACGGAAAAAGGGAGTCTTAATTACACACGTCTCGCTGCTTTACATTCTAACAGCTGTGCCTCAAATTCCATTCTCTGGTTTCACTCTTGACTAGTGGGGCCGCAGGACGGGGAGTAGTAAGAGCAACAGCTTCGCTTAACAATGCGCTCTATTTGTTTTCAGTAGAGGGGGGTTCGCGCCCACAGCTCAATTCGGTCAGGCGCCTTCACTATTCTTCCTCTACTCTGCGCATTCACATGCTGACAAGGCTACCTACTTGCTCTTCGTTACTTGGCTGGAGATGCTCTTTCTCACCATATCCTTTTTATATACTCCCCGAAGGGTCGGCTCCTTACTTGCACAGTCAGTTTAAACGCGCATTGGATTCTCCAGACGGCTGCTCTTTTCTTTTCTTTCTTCCTGCGTGTTGAGGTCGCGTGCGAGTTTTCCTCGTCACCAGTGTAGTGACGGCCCAGGGAAGACGAGGACGCCACAGTTTATGTACCAAACTCGTTTATTCAAGATAAGTTAACACTGCGACCTCAGCCACAGCCTTACCGCTTCGGGAGCCTCTTGTCACCTTGTCCCCGGCGCTCGCCTTGGAACGCTGGTCGCAGTGACATTCTAAGTGATGTCACCGCGAGCAGCTCCATCACACGCGAGGGCGCCGGGGGGTTTTGTTAAGGAAGATACCACACCTGGCCATTGGAAGACTGACAGCAGTTGCCCTAAGGTCAGCAATAAGGAGAATATTACTTCAAGTAATACTCCAACCCCTCCTGTTACTACTAGTAGTAATCCCCCAGGTGGTGGGAGTGCCCCCAAGAATTTGGCTGGGTTTACTTGGGGAACTCAGGTGGACTCTGGCTTAACCAGGTCCCCTACCACAGCTACTCTTGTCTGTGAAAATGGCATGGTGTTTGACAACTTCACTGCTTGTCCCAACACTTAGGGAAAGTACAGACAGGAGCCCCTCATCAATGGTCTGAAAGTTGAGGCCTTCAGAGACACAGGGGCTAGCATCACCATGGTGACTGAGAGTCTAGTCCCCTCAAGGCAACCTTTACCTGGAGCCACATACCAGGTGACCAACATTGATGGAGTGCAGAACGATCATCCCATGGCAGTGGTAAATCTCAGCTGGGGAGGTGTCACTGGCCCCAAGAGAGTGGCAGTGTCATCAAACTTGCCTGTAGATTGTCTACTGGGGAATGATCTAGAGATCTCAGCCTGGGCTGAGGTAGAGCAAGAAACTCATTCTAAAATGGTAAATCTCCATGGAAAGGTTAATGGGGCTGTGATAGCCACTGCCCCAATCCAAGATGTCCCCCTTGAACAGGTCAGGAGGGCTGTGCCAGTCTCAGCCCAATCTCAAGCAGATTCCTTCCCTGAACAGGTTGACAGGGCTGTGATGGTAACAGCCCAAACCCAAACTGAGTCCCCTCCTGAAAAGGTTGGTGGGACTGTGATGGCCACTGCCCAAATTCAAACAGATTCATGTGCTGTGAAGCCTGAAACTATAGATCACTCCACACAAACAGAGAGCATTGAGGAGGAAGAGAAATCTCCCTCCCACCAGACTTTAGCAAAGGATCAGCCTCCTCAGGGAACTGATCTTACCCCTTGTGAAGAAACTGCCCCAGAGGTAGTCAGGCCTAGCCTGGCAGAGCCCCTGGTGTCAGTGGACCCTTCCAAGGTGAGACCCAGTCTTGAGCAGGTAACCTGCCCCTCTCTACCCTGCCTCAGGCAGCCCAGGGCTGTAGAGGTCAGGGAGGCCAGTGGTGGAACCCACAGGGCCCCCTGTCCAAAAAGACCACCCCATCAGCAGATTAGGGGCACCAAAGCTAGCAAGGTGAAAAAGTCAATAATTCCTGCGGGATCTCCCTTACACTTAGTTAGGAGCCTCCCCCAGATGGATTCTGTTGGGCACAGCCAAACCTGGGACCCAAAGGCCCCAAACCTGACCTGTCCCTCCACTGAGCCAACCAAAGGGACCCAGCCTCCATCTGTAGGCAGCCAGAGGTTGACCCTGAGAGCACAGAGCAACTCAGACCTGGAAAGAGAGGCATCCATGGTGGATAGTGATTGGAGGAAGCTGAGCCCTACCATAGTGGAGCCTCACTTCAATACTCCACTCCCTCATAAGCCTTTTACTTTGCCAAAACACACCACCGGTAGAGATTCCCTATGGTGGAGACCCTCTCATACCCTTATGGTGAGGGATTGCTTAGTGGACCATGAGACAAGAGGTAACCAGGCTAGTGCAGGTACTTCCTTATATGGCCAATTAGGAAATATAGGCTTACCTGGTCAAGGATAGTCTTATCTCCATTCGTTTGTGGGTGGGGGTTATGTAGGAAGGTGGATACCTGGCTATGGTTACCCCAGATTTATTGCCTAGTGTTTAGCTGGTTTTCAACTTAGTTGGCCTGGGACCCTGCTAATCAGGGCCCCAGGCTATCTGCTCTCTCTGTAAGATGGACTCCATGTACCCTAGGTACATCTCCCATTGGGTATTGGGTCACCTTATCAGCCCCTGTACAGTGTACTATAGGTACCCAGGGCATAGGTGCATCCAAAGCCTGCCAGGGGCTGCAGCATATCTTTTGCCACCCCTGGCTGCCTATCCAAACTGACAGAACTGGATGATCACTCAGCTGGGGTAAGGTGGTTTAATCACCCCTTGCTTAGATATAGTATACCTATATCTAAACCTATATCTGGACACATATACATCTATAAGTCACTCCTATGGCAGGCCTTAACAATCCTTGAAGCAGGGTGCTTGGTTTTATGTGAGATGAGGCTCTAGCATGAACTGAGCCTGTCTGCAAGCTTTCGGAACCAAGGGCCAGATGTAGGTGGCCGTTTGAGGCCATTTACCGAGCGGTAACGGCCGATTTTGGCCGTTACCGATCGGTAAATGGGTGACAGGTATGTAGGGGGCATTATTTTACCGAATCGGCGATTCGGTAAAATAAAGATTCTGTAACTTTACCGATTCTGAGGCACCCAGATGTAGGTGGGAATCTTCAGAGTCCCAGAGGCCTTACCGAATCGGTATTTTACCATCAAATCCAATTTGATGGTAAAATGTGTGCATGCACACCTATGCCATGTGACAGGCAGACCTGCCCTTAGGGCATGTATGCCTGCCACATGGCACCCGAGCCTGTTTTGGGGGTGCCAGAGGGTGTCAAAGTGACACCCCCTGCACCCTTGTGAAAATCGGTATTTACCGATTCGGTAAATACCGAATCGGTAATGCCCATTCATTCCTATGGGCTTCAAATCCCATAGGAATGAATGGGCATTACAGATTCGGTATTTACCGAATCGGTAAATACCGAATTCTTCCGAATCGGTATTCCAGCACATCTGGAATACCTACATATCCACCCCTTAGATTTACCGATTTTTAATTACCGAATCTGTAAAATCGGTAACTAAAAATCGGTAGATCTATTTTACCTACATCTGGCTCTTAGTCCCTTAGCTGTTCTGAGATATTGCCATACCATATACTCTTAAGTGCATTATAATCCTCGCGGTTACTTGCTAACTTTGGTTTGACTTTATCAAAACATGTCTTGTAAGGTGTCATACGCTTTGGAATACTACCCCCTCGCCAGTTCTGGCGACGGGGGTAGCATTCCACCCTTCTAGAGGTAGAAGACATGTTACTTTGCTTAAACACGGTTACATCTAACCAGAGCCTCAGCATCACAAAATGGATGCTGCTGCCACAGACACAAGTCTGGCCTCCTGCTGCTGAGCAAAAATCTGGCAGGTGAGGCCTGGACAAATGGTATCCTGTCACAGGGAGGTGTTACACCACCCCAGACAGGAGATAGTGGATTGGGGCAGGGAGGGCTGAATGAAACTAGACACTGCCTGGGGCGTCCCATGCATAGTCCAGTTCAAACCGGTGCTGGAGCACTCCAGCCCCAGCTCTGGCGCGAAACTGGACGAAGGGAAAGGTGTGTAACCACCCCCTTCCTGGGTCCCACCCATAGGAGGGACCTAGCAGGGGATCCAGACCCTTGATTTGGAATAAAGGTAGGAGCTGTGCCAATGCAAACTAGATCATCCTGACTAAAACAGTCCTAGCAAAGCTTAGACCCGTGGAGGCGACGTGAGAAGTGGGACCGGCCATCTTGAAAAGCCAACAAAGTGCTTCCAGTGCAGCTCCTGAGGCTCCCTCGACACTGTGCTTTTGGATTTGAGAAGCCCCAGTCCCGAGCAGCCTGTGCTCCAAAGATCACCCCTCCACACTCTGTGAGTGCTGCATGGGGCCCTTTTGCACTTTTCCTGCTCGACGGGTTGTCCGGTTGCTTGCCCGTTGGCTAGTGACCTCTGTGACGACGATCCATCAAAACTACACTGCTGGTCTGGTTGCTCCCCTGAAAAGGAGCCATCGATCTGACCTTCCCGGTCCGATCAAGAAGACATCTTTGAGTCCTGCGTGGGTTGCCTTTGCCAAGGCTTGGTGACTCCAATTCGAGTACCAACACCGCCGACAGCAAGAGCCTTCGTGGAACAGTTCGTGTTCACCAGCTGGTCATCCTCGATCCTTCCTGGTCCATGTGGCAGCGGAGACAAACTACTCGACAGCACCTGATCGCAACACGACATTGCCTGGTTCCGTCCTGGTTAAGTATGGGCGGAAAATCCGTTACGCTCGCGGATTTTGCGGATTTTCAGTAAATTCGCAATCCGCGAGATTTGCGAATTTCCCGCAAAATCCGCAAATTCGCACAAAGCGGATTTTTTTTTCTTGGTGATACAATTTTGCGGCGCGCGGCGTTTATCATCGTTTGCCGAGTTATTTTTCTTGATATTTTGCGAGTGCTGCGCCATTTTGGATCTTGCTGCGGGATCCCGTGGGAATTTGGCTAGCGCGATTACATAATCGCGGCTTGCCAACTAACGCGAGTACGCCGTGATCACGTATCGCGGTACTTCGCAATTGCGAGCTTTGAGATGCGGCGAGCAGCAACAATCTCGCACACGCGAAAATATAAAATTTGCAATTCTGCACGAGAAATCCACCAGCAAGCAGCATAAACCTTCTTGAAATGATGATTTTTATCTGAATAACTCCTTAGGTTGACATTTGCCTGCACTTTTTTTGCGAAGGAGTCCATTTTGGGGAGTGGGGGTGGGAGGAAGGAAGTGCCCCATAGTCTTCAACTTCCTGTTCCTGTCCAGCAGGCTCCTCCCAGTGCTTTGTCCATCTCCTGGTCACTTTTCATTTGGATTTGGAGCTGGAAGGATTACTTTTTGTGGATGCTGCTGGATATTTGGATTTGAGGCCTTTTTGACTTTCTTTGGATCACTTTTGGATTAGAAATTTCACAAGTAAGTTTGTTTGGGGCATTACAGTTGCTGCAACTACAATTTTGGAATTTTCGATTTTTGGGCTGTTTTGGGGCCTTTTGCCCAGGGGTACTCAGTGGTGGGTGGACTGAGTCTTTCTGTGGGGTGTCTTGAACTTAAACATCATGGAGGGCAAGCATGGAATGGGATTGTGCTGATTTTTCAGTGATTTTCGTTTTTTGGGGCTGTACTTGTGGCCTTTTCACCAGGGGTATTGAGTCTAGCAAGGGCCTAGTCTTTCTGTGGGGTGTCTTGAACTTAAACATCATGGAGGGCATGGATGGAATGGGATTGTGCTGATTTTTCAGTGATTTTCGTTTTGGGGCTGTACTTGTGGCCTTTTCACCAGGGGTATTGAGTCTTGCATGGGCCTAGTCTTTCTGTGGGGTGTCTTGAACTTAAACATCATGGAGGGCATGGATGGAATGGGATTGTGCTGATTTTTCAGTGATTTTCGTTTTTTGGGGGTGTTCATGGGGAGGGACAGGCCATGTGGCTGGGGGCCATTTTGAGTGCTGCTACAGGCTCTGGCCATGTGCTGGGAGGCAAGTGGCCATTTTGAATGCAGGCATTGTTGTTAGGCCTGCAACCATTTTGCCTACTTTTCAACCTTTATGCCCAGGGGTAGTGAGTCTTGCATGGGACTAGTCTTTCTGTGGGGTGTCTTGAACTTAAACATCATAGAGGGCATGGATGGAATGGGATTGTGCTGATTTTTCAGTGATTTTCGTTTTTTGGGGATGTACTTGTGGCCTTTTCACCAGGGGTATTGCGTCTAGCATGGGCCTAGTCTTTCTGTGGGGTGTCTTGAACTTCAACATCATGGAGGGCATGGATGGAATGGGATTGTGCTGATTTTTTAGTGTTTTTCGATTTTTGGGGGTGTTCATGGGGAGGGACAAGCCATGTGGCTGGGGGCCATTTTGAGTGCTGCTACAGGCCCTGGCCATGTGCTGGGAGGCAAGTGGCCATTTTGAATGCAGGCATTGTTGTTAGGCCTGCAATCATTTTGCCTACTTTTCAGCCTTTATGCCCAGGGGTAGTGAGTCTTGCATGGGCCTAGTCTTTCTGTGGGGTGTCTTGAACTTAAACATCATGGAGGGCATGGATGGAATGGGATTGTGCTGATTTTTCAGTGATTTTCGTTTTTTGGGGCTGTACTTGTGGCCTTTTCACCAGGGGTATTGAGTCTAGCATGGGCCTAGTCTTTCTGTGGGGTATCTTGAACTTAAACATCATGGCGGGCATGGATGGAATGGGATTGTGCTGATTTTTCAGTGATTTTCGTTTTTTGGGGCTGTACTTGTGGCCTTTTCACCAGGGGTATTGAGTCTTGCATGGGACTAGTCTTTCTGTGGGGTGTCTTGAACTTAAACATCATGGAGGGCATGGATGGAATGGGATTGTGCTGATTTTTCAGTGATTTTCGTTTTTTGGGGGTGTTCATGGGTAGGGACAGGCCATGTGGCTGGGGGCCATTTTGAGTGCAGCTACAGGCCCTGGCCATGTGCTGGGAGGCAAGTGGCCATTTTGAATGCAGGCATTGTTGTTAGGCCTGCAACCATTTTGCCTACTTTTCAACCTTTATGCCCAGGGGTAGTGAGTCTTGCATGGGCCTAGTCTTTCTGTGGGGTGTCTTGAACTTAAACATCATGGAGGGCATGGATGGAATGGGATTGTGCTGATTTTTCTGTGATTTTCGTTTTTTGGGGCTGTACTTGTGGCCTTTTCACCAGGGGTATTGAGTCTAGCATGGGCCTAGTCTTTCTGTGGGGTGTCTTGAACTTAAACATCATGGAGGGCATGGATGGAATGGGATTGTGCTGATTTTTCAGTGTTTTTCGATTTTTGGGGGTGTTCATGGGGAGGGACAGGCCATGTGGCTGGGGGCCATTTTGGGTGCTGCTACAGGCCCTGGCCATGTGCTGGGAGGCAAGTGGCCATTTTGAATGCAGGCATTGTTGTTAGGCCTGCAACCATTTTGCCTACTTTTCAACCTTTATGCCCAGGGGTAGTGAGTCTTGCATGGGCCTAGTCTTTCTGTGGGGTGTCTTGAACTTAAACATCATGGAGGGCATGGATGGAATGGGATTGTGCTGATTTTTCAGTGATTTTCGTTTTTTGGGGCTGTACTTGTGGCCTTTTCACCAGGGGTATTGAGTCTAGCATGGGCCTAGTCTTTCTGTGGGGTGTCTTGAACTTCAACATCATGGAGGGCATGGATGGAATGGGATTGTGCTGATTTTTCAGTGTTTTTCGATTTTTGGGGGTGTTCATGGGGAGGGACAGGCCATGTGGCTGGGGGCCATTTTGAGTGCTGCTACAGGCCCTGGCCATGTGCTGGGAGGCAAGTGGCCATTTTGAATACAGGCATTGTTGTTAGGCCTGCAACCATTTTCCCTACTTTTCAACCTTTATGCCCGGGGGTAGTGAGTCTTGCATGGGCCTAGTCTTTCTGTGGGGTGTCTTGAACTTAAACATCATGGAGGGCATAGATGGAATGGGATTGTGCTGATTTTTCAGTGATTTTCGTTTTTTGGGGCTGTACTTGTGGCCTTTTCACCAGGGGTATTGAGTCTAGCATGGGCCTAGTCTTTCTGTGGGGTGTCTTGAACTTAAACATCATGGAGGGCATGGATGGAATGGGATTGTGCTGATTTTTCAGTGATTTTCGTTTTTTGGGGCTGTACTTGTGGCCTTTTCACCAGGGGTATTGAGTCTAGCATGGGCCTAGTCTTTCTGTGGGGTGTCTTGAACTTAAACATCATGGAGGGCATGGATGGAATGGGATTGTGCTGATTTTTCAGTGATTTTCGTTTTTTGGGGGTGTTCATGGGGAGGGACAGGCCATGTGGCTGAGGGCCATTTTGAGTGCTGCTACAGGCCCTGGCCATGTGCTGGGAGGCAAGTGGCCATTTTGAATGCAGGCATTGTTGTTAGGCCTGCAACCATTTTGCCTACTTTTCAACCTTTATGCCCAGGGGTAGTGAGTCCTGCATGGGCCTAGTCTTTCTGTGGGGTGTCTTGAATTTAAACATCATGGAGGGCATGGATGGAATGGGATTGTGCTGATTTTTCAGTGATTTTCGTTTTTTGGGGCTGTACTTGTGGCCTTTTCACCAGGGGTATTGAGTCTAGCATGGGCCTAGTCTTTCTGTGGGGTGTCTTGAACTTAAACATCATGGAGGGCATGGATGGAATGGGATTGTGCTGATTTTTCTGTTTTTTTTCCGATTTTTTTGGGGTGTATAACTGAACTGATGTTCCTCTGTCTTCCATTGCTTTTAGGTGCACAAGACTCAAGAGAACCACCAGTGCCAGGAAGAAGTCCTGCAGCGGTGTGTGTGTGCAGCATAACGTCACGCGACGTCACGTCTGGCCTCAGACAACTCTACAATTCGTGCAACTGCGGCCTGCTGTCTGACCTGCTCTGAAGAAGATGGCCCCAAAAAAAGGTCTCCGTAGCTCCTCTAGCAAGAAAGTTGCTAGTAAGGAGCAGAAGACGCAAGTTACCATGGAGGCTGGTGTGCCGGCCGCCGCGTTTTTTGGGAGCAAAAAAAAAAGTACGCCTGCAGCAGCAGCAGGATCTGCTGGGGACCAAGCTGGGAGCAGCACCCCCGCTCCATTGGGTTCAGTGCCTCCACCACCACGCCAACTTAATTCAAAGCCCTTGAGTGCTTCAGAGGCAGTCAGAGTACTTCTCCAATCCCCATCGATAAGTGATGTTGGCTCATCGCAAGAAAGTAGCAGCAATGTCCTGAATCAACACAGGTTGTTGTAAGTCATCTGACAAGTGTTGAACAACCACAGCCGCAACAACAACACCATGTGCAAGTACAAGCCCAAGTACATGTGGAAGGAGAGGCAGCGCAAGGAGATGCGCAAGCAGAGGTGCATGGAGGGTCACAAGTGCCCACAATAGTTGTTCCTCCCGACGTAGGGGCACATCAGGAAATCGACAATCAAGGCGAGGTATCATTTGAGGAAGCCACTGCTCCTGATGATCATTCATTGTCTTCCACACCCCTAGCAAGGACGAGATCAAGGGTGAGGTCTACATCTTCTTCAAGCACACCTCCTTCTGATGATCGGGATGAAGATTGGGAACCACCAAGGCTGTCTGAGAGTGAGGCACACCATGATCTGACAAAGATTCCTAAGCGTAAAAGGAAGCTCGTCGAAAAACTCATAGCTATGGAGTGTGATGAGGCTCAACAAGAAGTGACGCATACTGCTGCTGATGAAGCCCTTCACGACGACGATCCAGTCATCATAATGGTCACTGCAGCCCCAGCGGGCAGGCAGCAAAGAGACATTTTGACCCTATCCTGAGAAGCTGCTGAGCGTGATGATGATGTCGACGAGGAGTCAATGGAAACACAACAATCATTGGATTTGGAGTTAACTAGTACACCAACACCTACCGCTTCCATATTTCTTTCTCGCAATAAGGGACCTCCATCCACCTCGACCTCAATAAGTGGTGGTGAAAGTGCAAAACATACTGAAGTTCGGCAATCCACATCCTCCACTTCATCTGGCATCAGCAGCAGGACCACCACCACCAGTATCGCCGCCTCCTCCGGCCCCCAAAGACATTTCAAGTCTCCAGTTTGGGACTTCTTTAGTGTTTGCCCAAAAAAGGAAAACGTAGCCATTTGTAGCATTTGTAAGCTTCGAGTTAGTCGTGGTAAGTTTGGTACCAACTATGGTACCGGAGGCCAGAGAGGCCATCTTAGGAGAGCGCACCCTGTCCAATGGTTTGCGCACCTAGAGGCGGTCAAGGAAGCCCGAATTGCACGTAATGAAAACGTTGATTTTTCATCTGATGATGACGAGGAGGAAGAAGACGATTCAAACACTACACTTACACCCAGTATCCCTGTCAGCAGCACACCCCATGTGAGCCACACTAAGAGTGTGGGAGAGAGTGAGACATCAATGCGAAAAAGTTCATCAGCGAGCGTAACTGGGTCGAAGATATCATCATCATCCCGTAAATCCTTGGTCCAGGGCAACATTAAAAAGATGTTGTTTACAGAAGCGCAATATGAACGCAACCACCCACTGACGAGTCTGTATAACACTAAGCTGGCTAAAATGCTAGCTCTGGACCTTCTCCCTTTTTCTTTTGTAGAAGGGGTTGGTTTTCTAGAATTAGTGGCAGCGCTCTTCCCTAAATGGAAGGTTCCTAGCCGGTTCTATTTTGCCCGAGTTGCGGTTCCAGCACTACATGAAGATGTTCTGAAGGTGATTGGGGCAGCTTTGCAGAAGAGTGCTGTTCACACTATACATCTGACAACAGACATGTGGACCAGTGGCGCAGGCGCTGATTACATGTGCATCACTGCACACTGGGTCTCTTTTTCAGGGGCTAAAGCAAAGCTAAACGCAGGTGTTGACCTGGACATTGTTTTTAAAGCTGCTCGGAAACATGCAACACTAGCCATGTTTGGTTTGGAGAAACATCACACAGCAGAAAACATTTTGGATGTCTTTAACACAAAGGTCCTTAACTGGCTGTCCCCAAAAAAACGCCAGGTTAGTTATGTTTCCACGGACAATGGCGCCAATATAGTTAAGGCCATGAGGCTGGGTGAGTATTTCAGAGTGCCGTGTTTGGTGCACTGTATAAACCTGGTTGTCCAAAAATTCTTGGGTAATAAAGACAGTGCAGCGTACAGAGTATTGGACACCTGCCGAAAAATGTGCAACCATTTCAGCCATTCTTTTAAGGCCCGGAAGCAGCTGAGGAGCCTGCTATATCAACGTCAAATGCCAGTGAAAGCACTCATCCAGGAGGTGGTAACACGTTAGAACTCAACCTTCTACATGCTTGAGCGTCTGTATGAGCAGTATACGGTACTCGATCACTATTTCTTAACACAGGGTACAGCTCAGAAGGAGGACCTGAGGATGGGTGCGGCGCAATGGAACATAGTTAAAAGCCTGACATGCATGCTTCGTCCTTTTGAGTTCTTCACACGTGCAGTCAGCAAGGAGGACTGTAATTTGGGAAAAGCTATCCCATTGTTGTACATGCTGGAGCACCAACTGAAGGAGGTGTGTTCTGTGTTTGAAAAAGATGAAAAAAACCAAGACTCTTTTGTTCTGGCTGAGAAATTATTAGAGCACCTACAAGGTGATGAACGTCTTAAAATGATCCACGCAGACCAGCATTACATTTGTGCTACTATTCTGGATCCACGCTACAAAAAGGCGCTGGCAGGCCAAGCATTCTTTCCTTTTGCTGATGAAGATGTTACAAGTTACAAACGGTGGATAGCCTCCTCAGCCAAGAGGTTTGAAAGAGAACGGCAGCAAATTGAAGGAGAAGGCAGTACATCAGCAGGCCATCCCCAGTCACAACAATCATCTTCTGCACCTGTGGCTGCAGCACAAGTGACCTCTCACCCGTTAAAGAGACCGGCAACCGGATCATCTGCACCACCAGACGCAACAGTATCATTGGAGGCTGAAGAGGATTGGCTAGCTCGGCTTGGGTTTGGTTCTCAAAAGGTCACAGCAACAGCTAAGCAAAGAGGAGGAACCTTGGAGGAGAACCTTGATTCGATGGTCAAGAACTATCTGAATGACTCAACAGAGGTCTATGTTAATGCTGACCCATTGGTGTATTGGCATGGGAAAAAAGAATTGTGGCCACAGCTCACCAACCTGGCGTTAAACTACTTGTCTTACCCACTCGCAAGCGTGTCTTCTGAACGTGTTTTCAGTGCTGCTGGTGGCATTGTAACTTCCAAACGGAGCCGCCTCTCGCCCAAAAATGTGGAGAGGTTAACAATGATTAAGATGAATCAGCACCTCATAGCACCAGATTTCAGAGTACGAGAAAGCGCGCCGGATGAAGACGAGGTGGCCAGCAACATAGATGAGGGAATTTCTACTCTGTCAGGTGACACTGAGCTCACCCTGCCTGAATTCGCAGAGTATGATGACGAAGCCTTATTCTCATTCCTGGACTGTGATACCGAGCCCTGAAAATGAGACAACGAATCAATAACTTTCTTTTTCGTCCTTATTCACTTTTATTCCTGTGTGTCTGTCTTTCTTTGTTGTGCACAGGTAATATAATTCAAACTTTAATCCGATAATCACAAAAACAAGCCCATCAGCAGAACTGTCTTCACTTGTTTGCTAATTGATTTGAAGGTGCCGCAGTCTGCATTCCTCAGGTTCACAAGTTCAGAAGAACATGCTCCTCTATCCTCCTCCTCCAGACTCCTATTTTCATCAAAGCAGAGGGCTGGTTTACGCCCAATGAAGAAAGACTCAGCACTTGTGGGGGTGTTGTTCTACCTCTTTGCAGGTGAGTTGACGGCTCTGGGGCCATTGTGGGAAGCTCTAAAAGTGGTTTGGACCAAATCCGAGGCACAAATTTTTTAGTGTTTTTGCTGACTTGCTTGCCTTTGAGGTGCTCTTAGGGGGGGTTCTGTCTGTTTGTGGGTGAGTTTCGGGGTCTGTCAGCACTGCTGGGACACTCTAATCTTGATTGCATTTGCTTTTCAGGAAATCCGTGGTGGCAAAACGGACTTATGGACAAGCTACGCATTGCGTTTGGACCGAAGGCCGAGAAATATTGTAAGTAGGAGATGTTGCTTTTGGCCTGTTTGGGGGTGTTATGCTTTTTGGCGGGTGGGTTGGCGGGTCTTGGGCCATTCCTGGGAAGGTCTAATACCGGGTGGAAGTGGTTGGGACAAAATCCAGGCCGATTAATTTTTTGCTATTTCTGACATTTTGCTCAATGTAGCGTTTTCGGGGGCCGGTTTGGGGGGCTTCCTGGTGTTTGTGGGTGGGTTTCGGGGTCTGGGAGCACTGCTAGCTATGGATACTTTACTTTGCAAGAGGTTTGAAGCAAATCCATGGTGGCATAGGGGAGTTAGGGCCTAGCTGCAGAGCGCGCGCAGAGTGATTTGGGAAATTTGGGAAAAAATGACTAAGTCCCCATTTTTGTACTTTTGCTCTTTGGCTGTTTGGGGGTCTTCTACTCGTTTTCTCTAGGGTTGACGGCTCTGGGGCCATTGTTGGGAAGCTCTAATACCGGATAAAAGTGGTTTGGACCAAATCCGAGGCGCAAATATTTCAGTGTTTTTGCTGACTTGCTTGCCTTTGAGGTGCTCTTAGGGGGGGTTCCGTCTGTTTGTGGGTGAGTTTCAGGGTCTGTCAGCACTGCTGGGACACTCTAATCTTGATTGCATTTGCTTTTCAGGAAATCCGGGGTGGCAAAACAGACTTATGGCCAAGCTACGCAGCGCGTTTGGACCGAAGGCCGAGAAATATTGTAAGTAGGAGATGTTGCTTTTGGCCTGTTTGGGGGTGTTATGCTTTTTGGCGGGTGGGTTGGCGGGTCTTGGGCCATTCCTGGTAAGGTCTAATACCGGGTGGAAGAGGTTGGGACAAAATCCAGGCCGATTTTTTTTTTTCAATTTCTGACATTTTGCTCAATGTAGCGTTTTCGGGGGCCGGTTTGGGGGGCTTCCTGGTGTTT
The DNA here is from genome assembly GCF_964263255.1 of Lissotriton vulgaris. Lineage (NCBI taxonomy): Eukaryota > Metazoa > Chordata > Amphibia > Caudata > Salamandridae > Lissotriton > Lissotriton vulgaris. The sequence goes on along the minus strand of NC_141696.1, from coordinate 396,084,230 downwards.
GTGGGTGGGTTTCGGGGTCTGGGAGCACTGCTGGCTATGGATACTTTACTTTGCAAGAGGTTTGAAGCAAATCCATGGTGGCAGAGGGGAGTTAGGGCCTAGCTGCAGAGCGCGCGCAGAGTGATTTGGGAAATTTGGGGGGTGTCTTGAACTTAAACATCATGGAGGGCATGGATGGAATGGGATTGTGCTGATTTTTCAGTGATTTTCGTTTTTTGGGGGTGTTCATGGGGAGGGACAGGCCATGTGGCTGGGGGCCATTTTGAGTGCTGCTACAGGCTCTGGCCATGTGCTGGGAGGCAAGTGGCCATTTTGAATGCAGGCATTGTTGTTAGGCCTGCAACCATTTTGCCTACTTTTCAACCTTTATGCCCAGGGGTAGTGAGTCTTGCATGGGACTAGTCTTTCTGTGGGGTGTCTTGAACTTAAACATCATAGAGGGCATGGATGGAATGGGATTGTGCTGATTTTTCAGTGATTTTCGTTTTTTGGGGATGTACTTGTGGCCTTTTCACCAGGGGTATTGCGTCTAGCATGGGCCTAGTCTTTCTGTGGGGTGTCTTGAACTTCAACATCATGGAGGGCATGGATGGAATGGGATTGTGCTGATTTTTTAGTGTTTTTCGATTTTTGGGGGTGTTCATGGGGAGGGACAAGCCATGTGGCTGGGGGCCATTTTGAGTGCTGCTACAGGCCCTGGCCATGTGCTGGGAGGCAAGTGGCCATTTTGAATGCAGGCATTGTTGTTAGGCCTGCAATCATTTTGCCTACTTTTCAGCCTTTATGCCCAGGGGTAGTGAGTCTTGCATGGGCCTAGTCTTTCTGTGGGGTGTCTTGAACTTAAACATCATGGAGGGCATGGATGGAATGGGATTGTGCTGATTTTTCAGTGATTTTCGTTTTTTGGGGCTGTACTTGTGGCCTTTTCACCAGGGGTATTGAGTCTAGCATGGGCCTAGTCTTTCTGTGGGGTATCTTGAACTTAAACATCATGGCGGGCATGGATGGAATGGGATTGTGCTGATTTTTCAGTGATTTTCGTTTTTTGGGGCTGTACTTGTGGCCTTTTCACCAGGGGTATTGAGTCTTGCATGGGACTAGTCTTTCTGTGGGGTGTCTTGAACTTAAACATCATGGAGGGCATGGATGGAATGGGATTGTGCTGATTTTTCAGTGATTTTCGTTTTTTGGGGGTGTTCATGGGTAGGGACAGGCCATGTGGCTGGGGGCCATTTTGAGTGCAGCTACAGGCCCTGGCCATGTGCTGGGAGGCAAGTGGCCATTTTGAATGCAGGCATTGTTGTTAGGCCTGCAACCATTTTGCCTACTTTTCAACCTTTATGCCCAGGGGTAGTGAGTCTTGCATGGGCCTAGTCTTTCTGTGGGGTGTCTTGAACTTAAACATCATGGAGGGCATGGATGGAATGGGATTGTGCTGATTTTTCTGTGATTTTCGTTTTTTGGGGCTGTACTTGTGGCCTTTTCACCAGGGGTATTGAGTCTAGCATGGGCCTAGTCTTTCTGTGGGGTGTCTTGAACTTAAACATCATGGAGGGCATGGATGGAATGGGATTGTGCTGAATTTTCAGTGTTTTTCGATTTTTGGGGGTGTTCATGGGGAGGGACAGGCCATGTGGCTGGGGGCCATTTTGGGTGCTGCTACAGGCCCTGGCCATGTGCTGGGAGGCAAGTGGCCATTTTGAATGCAGGCATTGTTGTTAGGCCTGCAACCATTTTGCCTACTTTTCAACCTTTATGCCCAGGGGTAGTGAGTCTTGCATGGGCCTAGTCTTTCTGTGGGGTGTCTTGAACTTAAACATCATGGAGGGCATGGATGGAATGGGATTGTGCTGATTTTTCAGTGATTTTCGTTTTTTGGGGCTGTACTTGTGGCCTTTTCACCAGGGGTATTGAGTCTAGCATGGGCCTAGTCTTTCTGTGGGGTGTCTTGAACTTCAACATCATGGAGGGCATGGATGGAATGGGATTGTGCTGATTTTTCAGTGTTTTTCGATTTTTGGGGGTGTTCATGGGGAGGGACAGGCCATGTGGCTGGGGGCCATTTTGAGTGCTGCTACAGGCCCTGGCCATGTGCTGGGAGGCAAGTGGCCATTTTGAATACAGGCATTGTTGTTAGGCCTGCAACCATTTTCCCTACTTTTCAACCTTTATGCCCGGGGGTAGTGAGTCTTGCATGGGCCTAGTCTTTCTGTGGGGTGTCTTGAACTTAAACATCATGGAGGGCATAGATGGAATGGGATTGTGCTGATTTTTCAGTGATTTTCGTTTTTTGGGGCTGTACTTGTGGCCTTTTCACCAGGGGTATTGAGTCTAGCATGGGCCTAGTCTTTCTGTGGGGTGTCTTGAACTTAAACATCATGGAGGGCATGGATGGAATGGGATTGTGCTGATTTTTCAGTGATTTTCGTTTTTTGGGGCTGTACTTGTGGCCTTTTCACCAGGGGTATTGAGTCTAGCATGGGCCTAGTCTTTCTGTGGGGTGTCTTGAACTTAAACATCATGGAGGGCATGGATGGAATGGGATTGTGCTGATTTTTCAGTGATTTTCGTTTTTTGGGGGTGTTCATGGGGAGGGACAGGCCATGTGGCTGAGGGCCATTTTGAGTGCTGCTACAGGCCCTGGCCATGTGCTGGGAGGCAAGTGGCCATTTTGAATGCAGGCATTGTTGTTAGGCCTGCAACCATTTTGCCTACTTTTCAACCTTTATGCCCAGGGGTAGTGAGTCCTGCATGGGCCTAGTCTTTCTGTGGGGTGTCTTGAATTTAAACATCATGGAGGGCATGGATGGAATGGGATTGTGCTGATTTTTCAGTGATTTTCGTTTTTTGGGGCTGTACTTGTGGCCTTTTCACCAGGGGTATTGAGTCTAGCATGGGCCTAGTCTTTCTGTGGGGTGTCTTGAACTTAAACATCATGGAGGGCATGGATGGAATGGGATTGTGCTGATTTTTCTGTTTTTTTTCCGATTTTTTTGGGGTGTATAACTGAACTGATGTTCCTCTGTCTTCCATTGCTTTTAGGTGCACAAGACTCAAGAGAACCACCAGTGCCAGGAAGAAGTCCTGCAGCGGTGTGTGTGTGCAGCATAACGTCACGCGACGTCACGTCTGGCCTCAGACAACTCTACAATTCGTGCAACTGCGGCCTGCTGTCTGACCTGCTCTGAAGAAGATGGCCCCAAAAAAAGGTCTCCGTAGCTCCTCTAGCAAGAAAGTTGCTAGTAAGGAGCAGAAGACGCAAGTTACCATGGAGGCTGGTGTGCCGGCCGCCGCGTTTTTTGGGAGCAAAAAAAAAAGTACGCCTGCAGCAGCAGCAGGATCTGCTGGGGACCAAGCTGGGAGCAGCACCCCCGCTCCATTGGGTTCAGTGCCTCCACCACCACGCCAACTTAAGTCAAAGCCCTTGAGTGCTTCAGAGGCAGTCAGAGTACTTCTCCAATCCCCATCGATAAGTGATGTTGGCTCATCGCAAGAAAGTAGCAGCAATGTCCTGAATCAACACAGGTTGTTGTAAGTCATCTGACAAGTGTTGAACAACCACAGCCGCAACAACAACACCATGTGCAAGTACAAGCCCAAGTACATGTGGAAGGAGAGGCAGCGCAAGGAGATGCGCAAGCAGAGGTGCATGGAGGGTCACAAGTGCCCACAATAGTTGTTCCTCCCGACGTAGGGGCACATCAGGAAATCGACAATCAAGGCGAGGTATCATTTGAGGAAGCCACTGCTCCTGATGATCATTCATTGTCTTCCACACCCCTAGCAAGGACGAGATCAAGGGTGAGGTCTACATCTTCTTCAAGCACACCTCCTTCTGATGATCGGGATGAAGATTGGGAACCACCAAGGCTGTCTGAGAGTGAGGCACACCATGATCTGACAAAGATTCCTAAGCGTAAAAGGAAGCTCGTCGAAAAACTCATAGCTATGGAGTGTGATGAGGCTCAACAAGAAGTGACGCATACTGCTGCTGATGAAGCCCTTCACGACGACGATCCAGTCATCATAATGGTCACTGCAGCCCCAGCGGGCAGGCAGCAAAGAGACATTTTGACCCTATCCTGAGAAGCTGCTGAGCGTGATGATGATGTCGACGAGGAGTCAATGGAAACACAACAATCATTGGATTTGGAGTTAACTAGTACACCAACACCTACCGCTTCCATATTTCTTTCTCGCAATAAGGGACCTCCATCCACCTCGACCTCAATAAGTGGTGGTGAAAGTGCAAAACATACTGAAGTTCGGCAATCCACATCCTCCACTTCATCTGGCATCAGCAGCAGGACCACCACCACCAGTATCGCCGCCTCCTCCGGCCCCCAAAGACATTTCAAGTCTCCAGTTTGGGACTTCTTTAGTGTTTGCCCAAAAAAGGAAAACGTAGCCATTTGTAGCATTTGTAAGCTTCGAGTTAGTCGTGGTAAGTTTGGTACCAACTATGGTACCGGAGGCCAGAGAGGCCATCTTAGGAGAGCGCACCCTGTCCAATGGTTTGCGCACCTAGAGGCGGTCAAGGAAGCCCGAATTGCACGTAATGAAAACGTTGATTTTTCATCTGATGATGACGAGGAGGAAGAAGACGATTCAAACACTACACTTACACCCAGTATCCCTGTCAGCAGCACACCCCATGTGAGCCACACTAAGAGTGTGGGAGAGAGTGAGACATCAATGCGAAAAAGTTCATCATCGAGCGTAACTGGGTCGAAGATATCATCATCATCCCGTAAATCCTTGGTCCAGGGCAACATTAAAAAGATGTTGTTTACAGAAGCGCAATATGAACGCAACCACCCACTGACGAGTCTGTATAACACTAAGCTGGCTAAAATGCTAGCTCTGGACCTTCTCCCTTTTTCTTTTGTAGAAGGGGTTGGTTTTCTAGAATTAGTGGCAGCGCTCTTCCCTAAATGGAAGGTTCCTAGCCGGTTCTATTTTGCCCGAGTTGCGGTTCCAGCACTACATGAAGATGTTCTGAAGGTGATTGGGGCAGCTTTGCAGAAGAGTGCTGTTCACACTATACATCTGACAACAGACATGTGGACCAGTGGCGCAGGCGCTGATTACATGTGCATCACTGCACACTGGGTCTCTTTTTCAGGGGCTAAAGCAAAGCTAAACGCAGGTGTTGACCTGGACATTGTTTTTAAAGCTGCTCGGAAACATGCAACACTAGCCATGTTTGGTTTGGAGAAACATCACACAGCAGAAAACATTTTGGATGTCTTTAACACAAAGGTCCTTAACTGGCTGTCCCCAAAAAAACGCCAGGTTAGTTATGTTTCCACGGACAATGGCGCCAATATAGTTAAGGCCATGAGGCTGGGTGAGTATTTCAGAGTGCCGTGTTTGGTGCACTGTATAAACCTGGTTGTCCAAAAATTCTTGGGTAATAAAGACAGTGCAGCGTACAGAGTATTGGACACCTGCCGAAAAATGTGCAACCATTTCAGCCATTCTTTTAAGGCCCGGAAGCAGCTGAGGAGCCTGCTATATCAACGTCAAATGCCAGTGAAAGCACTCATCCAGGAGGTGGTAACACGTTAGAACTCAACCTTCTACATGCTTGAGCGTCTGTATGAGCAGTATACGGTACTCGATCACTATTTCTTAACACAGGGTACAGCTCAGAAGGAGGACCTGAGGATGGGTGCGGCGCAATGGAACATAGTTAAAAGCCTGACATGCATGCTTCGTCCTTTTGAGTTCTTCACACGTGCAGTCAGCAAGGAGGACTGTAATTTGGGAAAAGCTATCCCATTGTTGTACATGCTGGAGCACCAACTGAAGGAGGTGTGTTCTGTGTTTGAAAAAGATGAAAAAAACCAAGACTCTTTTGTTCTGGCTGAGAAATTATTAGAGCACCTACAAGGTGATGAACGTCTTAAAATGATCCACGCAGACCAGCATTACATTTGTGCTACTATTCTGGATCCACGCTACAAAAAGGCGCTGGCAGGCCAAGCATTCTTTCCTTTTGCTGATGAAGATGTTACAAGTTACAAACGGTGGATAGCCTCCTCAGCCAAGAGGTTTGAAAGAGAACGGCAGCAAATTGAAGGAGAAGGCAGTACATCAGCAGGCCATCCCCAGTCACAACAATCATCTTCTGCACCTGTGGCTGCAGCACAAGTGACCTCTCACCCGTTAAAGAGACCGGCAACCGGATCATCTGCACCACCAGACGCAACAGTATCATTGGAGGCTGAAGAGGATTGGCTAGCTCGGCTTGGGTTTGGTTCTCAAAAGGTCACAGCAACAGCTAAGCAAAGAGGAGGAACCTTGGAGGAGAACCTTGATTCGATGGTCAAGAACTATCTGAATGACTCAACAGAGGTCTATGTTAATGCTGACCCATTGGTGTATTGGCATGGGAAAAAAGAATTGTGGCCACAGCTCACCAACCTGGCGTTAAACTACTTGTCTTACCCACTCGCAAGCGTGTCTTCTGAACGTGTTTTCAGTGCTGCTGGTGGCATTGTAACTTCCAAACGGAGCCGCCTCTCGCCCAAAAATGTGGAGAGGTTAACAATGATTAAGATGAATCAGCACCTCATAGCACCAGATTTCAGAGTACGAGAAAGCGCGCCGGATGAAGACGAGGTGGCCAGCAACATAGATGAGGGAATTTCTACTCTGTCAGGTGACACTGAGCTCACCCTGCCTGAATTCGCAGAGTATGATGACGAAGCCTTATTCTCATTCCTGGACTGTGATACCGAGCCCTGAAAATGAGACAACGAATCAATAACTTTCTTTTTCGTCCTTATTCACTTTTATTCCTGTGTGTCTGTCTTTCTTTGTTGTGCACAGGTAATATAATTCAAACTTTAATCCGATAATCACAAAAACAAGCCCATCAGCAGAACTGTCTTCACTTGTTTGCTAATTGATTTGAAGGTGCCGCAGTCTGCATTCCTCAGGTTCACAAGTTCAGAAGAACATGCTCCTCTATCCTCCTCCTCCAGACTCCTATTTTCATCAAAGCAGAGGGCTGGTTTACGCCCAATGAAGAAAGACTCAGCACTTGTGGGGGTGTTGTTCTACCTCTTTGCAGGTGAGTTGACGGCTCTGGGGCCATTGTGGGAAGCTCTAAAAGTGGTTTGGACCAAATCCGAGGCACAAATTTTTTAGTGTTTTTGCTGACTTGCTTGCCTTTGAGGTGCTCTTAGGGGGGGTTCTGTCTGTTTGTGGGTGAGTTTCGGGGTCTGTCAGCACTGCTGGGACACTCTAATCTTGATTGCATTTGCTTTTCAGGAAATCCGTGGTGGCAAAACGGACTTATGGACAAGCTACGCATTGCGTTTGGACCGAAGGCCGAGAAATATTGTAAGTAGGAGATGTTGCTTTTGGCCTGTTTGGGGGTGTTATGCTTTTTGGCGGGTGGGTTGGCGGGTCTTGGGCCATTCCTGGGAAGGTCTAATACCGGGTGGAAGTGGTTGGGACAAAATCCAGGCCGATTAATTTTTTGCTATTTCTGACATTTTGCTCAATGTAGCGTTTTCGGGGGCCGGTTTGGGGGGCTTCCTGGTGTTTGTGGGTGGGTTTCGGGGTCTGGGAGCACTGCTAGCTATGGATACTTTACTTTGCAAGAGGTTTGAAGCAAATCCATGGTGGCATAGGGGAGTTAGGGCCTAGCTGCAGAGCGCGCGCAGAGTGATTTGGGAAATTTGGGAAAAAATGACTAAGTCCCCATTTTTGTACTTTTGCTCTTTGGCTGTTTGGAGGTCTTCTACTCGTTTTCTCTAGGGTTGACGGCTCTGGGGCCATTGTTGGGAAGCTCTAATACCGGATAAAAGTGGTTTGGACCAAATCCGAGGCGCAAATATTTCAGTGTTTTTGCTGACTTGCTTGCCTTTGAGGTGCTCTTAGGGGGGGTTCCGTCTGTTTGTGGGTGAGTTTCAGGGTCTGTCAGCACTGCTGGGACACTCTAATCTTGATTGCATTTGCTTTTCAGGAAATCCGGGGTGGCAAAACAGACTTATGGCCAAGCTACGCAGCGCGTTTGGACCGAAGGCCGAGAAATATTGTAAGTAGGAGATGTTGCTTTTGGCCTGTTTGGGGGTGTTATGCTTTTTGGCGGGTGGGTTGGCGGGTCTTGGGCCATTCCTGGTAAGGTCTAATACCGGGTGGAAGAGGTTGGGACAAAATCCAGGCCGATTTTTTTTTTTCAATTTCTGACATTTTGCTCAATGTAGCGTTTTCGGGGGCCGGTTTGGGGGGCTTCCTGGTGTTTGTGGGTGGGTTTCGGGGTCTGGGAGCACTGCTGGCTATGGATACTTTACTTTGCAAGAGGTTTGAAGCAAATCCATGGTGGCAGAGGGGAGTTAGGGCCTAGCTGCAGAGCGCGCGCAGAGTGATTTGGGAAATTTGGGAAAAAATGACTAAGTCCCCATTTTTGTACTTTTGCTCTTTGGCTGTTTGGGGGTCTTCTACTCGTTTTCTCTAGGGTTGACGGCTCTGGGGCCATTGTTGGGAAGCTCTAATACCGGAAAAAAGTGGTTTGGACCAAACCTGAGGCGCAAATTTTTTAGTGTTTTTGCTGACTTGCTTGCCTTTGAGGTGCTCTTAGGGGGGGTTCCGTCTGTTTGTGGGTGAGTGTCGGGGTCTGTCAGCACTGCTGGGACACTCTAATCTTGATTGCATTTGCTTTTCAGGAAATCCGTGGTGGCAAAACGGACTTATGGCCACGCTACGCAGCGCGTTTGGACCGAAGACCGAGAAATATTGTAAGTAGGAGATGTTGCTTTTGGCCTGTTTGGGGGTGTTATGCTTTTTGGCGGGTGGGTTGGCGGGTCTTGGGCCATTCCTGGGAAGGTCCAATATCGGGTGGAAGTGGTTGGGACAAAATCCACGCCGAAAAGCCTTTTGGCACTTTTTGTAACTTAGGGTTCGTTAGCCCTAGCTGCAGGATTGCATGTGTTTCGGGGTGTTCTACATTTTTGCAACTGAGTTCTGGGGTCTTAGAGCACTCGTGAGAATGTGTAATTTTGGTTGCAAGTCATTTGAAGAAAATCCTGGGTGGGAAAGGGGGGATTTGGCATAGTTAAAGAAAGCCTTTGCCACTATTCTTAACTTAGGGTTCGTTAGGGTTAGCAGTATTTCTATTGCATGTGTTTGGGTGGGGGGGTTTTCGAGTCTTGGAGCGATGCTGGCTATGGATACTTTTGCTTGGTTGCTTGCAAGTGGTTTGAATGCAATCCACGGTGGGTAAGGGGGTATTTGGGCCTACTTTTACTTTCAAAGTACGTTTTGTCACCAGTTTTCTGCTAGGCCTCGTTTTTTCCGATTTGATTGGGGGTCTTCTACATTTTTGCGACTGGCTTTAGTAAGGGTCTTGGTGGGAGCACTGCTGGGAAGATCTAATTTTGTTCTAAAACACAGTTTACAGTACACCTAGCTTGAGGGGAAAGATCCGCTACATTAATTTGCCCATACTTATTTATCCTTCAAAAGGTGACTCAGACAGAGTATGCACTGTCAAAAATATTGTACTGTCTACTAGGAAAAGCAAAGTGTGACATTTTGCACTCCACAGCCTACATACCTTATATTTATTTATCAGTGGTGTTGTAATATTATATCACTTCCTGTTTTTCGTTGAATAATTACAGGCCGAGTTTCAGTCTGTGCAATGGGGAAAAAAGGATGGAGTCAGGCTTCACATTAGCGAGCCGCAATTCAGCATCCGCCAGGCAGGCAGGGGACAGGGTGTCTTCTGGTCACCAACATTGATGGACGAAGCGTCAGCTGCAATGGAGGAGTGCCGCTAATAAGAGGATTTTTTTTCTGCACGCAACTTACTTACCAAATTCAACAGGACAACTACAACAACATACAGATACAGTATCCATTGTGTTTTTCTAGGACTGTGACTGCATTTCTTGGATCTCTCTCTGCTTCTAAATTGATCCCTTAACACATCACTTAGTCCACTCCACTATCACATTTGCACCACACATAGTCATTTGTAAGTGCTCCTAGGTAATTCGCAAGTCGCAGCACGCCCCAGCCCGTAGAGGACTGGGATGGCCCCAATGATGAAGCATGTCACCAAGGGGCAACCCTGGTGAGTGAGGGGACACCTAGAAAAAGAGAAATTTCTCCTTTTCTATCTACTACACCTTCCAGACCAACCCCATTGAGTGTTGTGAATGGATTTATAGTGACCAGCAAGGCTCTCAGGTATCTGCAACAGAGACCTTATCTTGAATATAGTTATCAATAATTCCACACACGCCCTGTACTGTCGCATTCTTTCTTCCACAGTTGTCGAAAGTACTACTTACTTTTCACTGACATGCATGCACTAGTGCATGCACTTTCAAAGATTGATGGATAGGTTTGTACCCAAAGATTTGTTTATGTTCAATTGTTTGTCCATGCTGTGCTTCTTTTACAGGGTGTCTTCTGGTGGTGACCAACATCGATGGTCGAAGTGTCAGCTGCAATGGAGGAGTGCCGCTAATAAGAGGATTTTTTTTCTGCATGCAACTTACTTACCAAATTCAACAGGGCAACTACAACAACATACAGATACAGTATCCATTGTGTTTTTCTAGGACTGTGACTGCATTTCTTGGATCTCTCTCTGCTTCTAAATTGATCCCTTAACACATCACTTAGTCCACTCCACTATCACATCTGCACCACACATAGTCATTTGTAAGTGCTCCTACGTAATTCGCAAGTCGCAGCACGCCCCAGCCCGTAGAGGACTGGGATGGCCCCAATGATGAAGCATGTCACCAAGGGGCAACCCTGGTGAGTGAGGGGACACCTAGAAAAAGAGCAATTTCTCCTTTTGTATCTACTACACCTTCCAGACCAACCCCATTGAGTGTTGTGAATGGATTTATGGTGACCAGCAAGGCTCTCAGGTATCTGCAACAGAGACCTTATCTTGAATATAGTTATCAATAATTCCACACACGCCCTGTACTGTCGCACTCTTTCTTCCACAGTTGTCGAAAGTACTACTTACTTTTCACTGACATGCATGCACTAGTGCATGCACTTTCAAAGATTGATGGATAGGTTTGTACCCAAAGATTTGTTTATGTTTAATTGTTTGTCCGTGCTGTGCTTCTTTTACAGGGTGTCTTCTGGTGGTGACCACATCGATGGTCGAAGCGTCAGCTGCAATGGAGGAGTGCCGCTAATAAGAGGATTTTTTTTCTGCATGCAACCTACTTACCAAATTCAACAGGACAACTACAACAACATACAGGTACAGTATCCATTGTGTTTTTCTAGGACTGTGACTGCATTTCTTGGATCTCTCTCTGCTTCTAAATTGATCCCTTAACACATCACTTAGTCCACTCCACTATCACATCTGCACCACACATAGTCATTTGTAAGTGCTCCTATGTAATTCGCAAGTCGCAGCACGCCCCAGCCCGTAGAGGACTGGCATGGCCCCAATAATGAAGCATGTCACCAAGGGGCAACCCTGGTGAGTGAGGGGACACCTAGAAAAATAGCAATTTCTCCTTTTCTATCTACTACACCTTCCAGACCAACCCCATTGAGTGTTGTGAATGGATTTATAGTGACCAGCAAGGCTCTCAGGTATTTGCAACAGAGACCTTATCTTGAATATAGTTATCAATATTTCCACACACGCCCTGTACTGTCGCATTATTTCTTCCACAGTTGCCGAAAGTACTACTGACTTTTCACTGACATGCATGCAGTAGTGCATGCACTTTCAAAGATTGATGGATAGGTTTGTACCCAAAGATTTGTTTATGTTCACAATTGTTTGTCCATGCTGTGCTTTTCTTTCTTGTCTCACAAAACCTTTCCCAAAAACCCCCGTACCCATCCATTTTTCAAACCCTAACCCTCTTCCCCCGGGCTGTGTGGTTTTGATTGATGTGTGACTAAATTACAGCAATAAATCCACACACTTGCTGGGGAGGATAAGGTGATCCAAAAAATACAAAACCTAGTCCTCATGGCATTTATCATTACAAGTCCGTGTACACAAGTGGATTGCCGGAAAGATCATTCCACCCACACTTCTAATTCTAGAAATTGTTTGTCGTGTATCAGACGAATGCCAAAGTTAAAAGGGCCAATCTCTGATAAACATATAACTAAACAACACAGTACAAACATCCACTAGAAGGACAACACTTGAAAAATGTGTGAATAGCTAGATGACACCTCACGGGCGCACCACCAATGGGACCCCTGGCTGGTACTCACCAGGATGGCCCTGTTCTCATCATTGGCGTCATCTAGCTTAACGCAAACGTGTCCGACACCCCAAAGGAAAGGAAGACAGTGAATGGTGCAGTGTACGCAAAACTTATATGTGACAAGGACTAACAACGTTCAACATATAACAAAACAACTATTGTGCACACAAGATACATGAACCTTTTATTTGTATTCTCTTGTTGCCAACAGTAAACATATAAACATAAAAAAGAGTGAGGCGAATACTACCTATCGATTCGCGCTCACCTCGAAGCCGACATGTTTCATTGCCATGGTGGGATTCAGGCAATTTCTTCAGGGCAAAAATTGTAAGGAAGCCACTGCCAGCTATACTGTGTTTTAAGAGCTGTAAATCAATGGAAACATATATGTAGGTAAGAGACACTTCCTAAGAACTCCACTGGGTAAAATATCAAAATTATTTAAACCCGCAAAATGGATAGAATTACCTAGCTGGTGGATTTTTCTTTCATACCGTTACTGTAGCGTCTTTATGTTGTCAAGTACCTACTCCCGATCGGTGAGTCAGGTCTGAACTCCCTTCCGTTTTTCTAATGAGGAAAGGTGCAAAAGAAACAGCCCGGCGGGTAGCCATTAGGGATTGTGATTCTAGTCTTACCGCGTTTCAGAAGTGTTCATTAATGGGACCATGCGATCCAGCGCGTATTACCCGTGGAGAATGTACGTTAAGGCGTCTTCTCAGCCCAGGAACGCCTCGCGAGTGGAAACACTTCTATTTTATTTCCGGGTTCGAAATACCTCGCGTACTGATTGGTTCTTGTGGTCACGTGGTTGGACAGTGTATTCACACGTGATCGGACATTCAGATTTACAAATTATTAAGTTTAAATCTCAGATGTTACAATACTGATATGAGGCAAAATGGACAATGTATGTTATATTAGCTTCATGTGGAAGGTAACGTTATACCAATCGTTTCCGCACCCTGGAGTATACTTCATTGGGGCGAACGGCCATGTTGGAACAGTACCCCGATGGTTACTACCCCGGGCCAGCAACTATTTAAAAGACCTTTCTGCGCTAATAATTTTTATGTTTAGTGTGTACAGGGATTAATTTCATAGATCTATAATGCCTCTCTCTTTGGAACTCATTATAAGATTTAAAAAAAATTAATCTGCGAATAATTATATTCACAAGGTATACTGATATATGCGTTTGTTATTATCACACATTGCATTCCTGATCTTAATCGGTCACTAGGGAGAGCAATTAAAAACAAATCGCATGATACAGTTCAGTGTCCTAATCAAGGGATGGTAAATGAATACTATCTCTTTTTATATATCAGGTTAGTTGAGCCAAGGAGCTTCAATGTAGATCTTTGTCATCGTAGCTTATTCCATTCCAGTAGTTCGTTTAGGCCCTGTTGTTCACTTCGTTCCTGGTATATCCAACGCGCTTCTTTTGTCACTAGGCGTTTTTCCAAAGTTTGTGCCTCACCTGTTACTCTTTCCAGGACCACCCAGGTGAATGTATGTTTATTTCGATGGCAATGTTCTACCAATTTTGTGGTTAATTTGCCATGTCGGATAGTGCTAAGGTGCTCTTGTATACGAAGCTTGATCTTGCGCGTTGTTAGCCCTATGTACTCTAGGCCGCACTCACAGCTCAGTCTGTAGACCACATTCGAAGTATTACAGTTACTGAAATGGTTCAATGTCCATACTTTTCCGGATTTTAACGTAACTGTGGTGCTCTTGTTCGTGAGGGGGCATACCGAACAATTCCCACAAGAGTTACCTCGAAACCGGTCCGGTCCTCGGATGCTTGATTCCGTTCTGGGAAGGACATGGCTTTTGTAGTTCGGACTGGACTGTTCCCATGGGGCAACAGGGTCAGAGCTGATTGCATATCGCCATTGTCTAACCCAGGGTGGTGTGGAGTGCAAAAAAACGATGGATTTGGGCCCAGATCTTTTGACTGGGGGAGTGTGTGACATTGATCCACATTCAGTCCATCACTTGTTGTTTTTGCAATTGCCGCCCTAAGTGCGCTGGGGATGCCCAGACGTGGGTCCCAGGCACTCCACACCACTTGGAGTCAAGCTAGCCGGGCTGATGAGAGGTGTTACCTCGAAACCGGTCCGGTCCTCGGATGCTTGATTCCGTTCTGGGAAGGACATGGCTTTTGTAGTTCGGACTGGACTGTTCCCATGGGGCAACAGGGTCAGAGCTGATTTGCATATCGCCATTGTCTAACCCAGGGTGGTGTGGAGTGCAAAAAAACGATGGATTTGGGCCCAGATCTTTTAACTGGGGGAGTGTGTGACATTGATCCACATTCAGTCCATCACTTGTTGTTTTTGCAATTGCCGCCCTAAGTGCGCTGGGGATGCCCAGACGTGGGTCCCAGGCACTCCACACCACTTGGAGTCAAGCTAGCCGGGCTGATGAGAGGTGTTACCTCGAAACCGGTCCGGTCCTCGGATGCTTGATTCCGTTCTGGGAAGGACATGGCTTTTGTAGTTCGGACTGGACTGTTCCCATGGGGCAGCAGGGTCAGAGCTGATTTGCATATCGCCATTGTCTAACCCAGGGTGGTGTGGAGTGCAAAAAAACGATGGATTTGGGCCCAGATCTTTTGACGGGGGGAGTGTGTGACATTGATCCACATTCAGTCCATCACTTGTTGTTTTTGCAATTGCCGCCCTAAGTGCGCTGGGGATGCCCAGACGTGGGTCCCAGGCACTCCACACCACTTGGAGTCAAGCTAGCCGGGCTGATGAGAGGTGTTACCTCGAAACCGGTCCGGTCCTCGGATGCTTGATTCCGTTCTGGGAAGGACATGGCTTTTGTAGTTCGGACTGGACTGTTCCCATGGGGCAACAGGGTCAGAGCTGATTTGCATATCGCCATTGTCTAACCCAGGGTGGTGTGGAGTGCAAAAAAACGATGGATTTGGGGCCAGATCTTTTGACTGGGGGAGTGTGTGACATTGATCCACATTCAGTCCATCACTTGTTGTTTTTGCAATTGCCGCCCTAAGTGCGCTGGGGATGCCCAGACGTGGGTCCCAGGCACTCCACACCACTTGGAGTCAAGCTAGCCGGGCTGATGAGAGTTGTTACCTCGAAACCGGTCCGGTCCTCGGATGCTTGATTCCGTTCTGAGAAGGACATGGCTTTTGTAGTTCGGACTGGACTGTTCCCATGGGGCAACAGGGTCAGAGTTGATTTGCATATCGCCATTGTCTAACACAGGGTGGTGTGGAGTGCAAAAAAACGATGGATTTGGGCCCAGATCTTTTGACTGGGGGAGTGTGTGACATTGATCCACATTCAGTCCATCACTTGTTGTTTTTGCAATTGCCGCCCTAAGTGCGCTGGGGATGCCCAGACGTGGGTCCCAGGCACTCCACACCACTTGGAGTCAAGCTAGCCGGGCTGATGAGAGGTGTTACCTCGAAACCGGTCCGGTCCTCGGATGCTTGATTCCGTTCTGGGAAGGACATGGCTTTTGTAGTTCGGACTGGACTGTTCCCATGGGGCAACAGGGTCAGAGCTGATTTGCATATCGCCATTGTCTAACCCAGGGTGGTGTGGAGTGCAAAAAAACGATGGATTTGGGCCCAGATCTTTTGACTGGGGGAGTGTGTGACATTGATCCACATTCAGTCCATCACTTGTTGTTTTTGCAATTGCCGCCCTAAGTGCGCTGGGGATGCCCAGACGTGGGTCCCAGGCACTCCACACCACTTGGAGTCAAGCTAGCCGGGCTGATGAGAGGTGTTACCTCGAAACCGGTCCGGTCCTCGGATGCTTGATTCCGTTCTGGGAAGGACATGGCTTTTGTAGTTCGGACTGGACTGTTCCCATGGGGCAACAGGGTCAGAGCTGATTTGCATATCGCCATTGTCTAACCCAGGGTGGTGTGGAGTGCAAAAAAACAATGGATTTGGGCCCAGATCTTTTGACTGGGGGAGTGTGTGACATTGATCCACATTCAGTCCATCACTTGTTGTTTTTGCAATTGCCGCCCTAAGTGCGCTGGGGATGCCCAGACGTGGGTCCCAGGCACTCCACACCACTTGGAGTCAAGCTAGCCGGGCTGATGAGAGGTGTTACCTCGAAACCGGTCCGGTCCTCGGATGCTTGATTCCGTTCTGGGAAGGACATGGCTTTTGTAGTTCGGACTGGACTGTTCCCATGGGGCAACAGGGTCAGAGCTGATTTGCATATCGCCATTGTCTAACCCAGGCTGGTGTGGAGTGCAAAAAAAAAAAAAAAAAAAAAAAGAACCGATGGATTTGGGCCCAGATCTTTTGACTGGGGGAGTGTGTGACATTGATCCACATTCAGTCCATCACTTGTTGTTTTTGCAATTGCCGCCCTAAGTGCACTGGGGATGCCCAGACGTGGGTCCCAGGCACTCCACACCACTTGGAGTCAAGCTAGCCGGGCTGATGAGAGGTGTTACCTCGAAACCGGTCCGGTCCTCGGATGCTTGATTCCGTTCTGGGAAGGACATGGCTTTTGTAGTTCGGACTGGACTGTTCCCATGGGGCAACAGGGTCAGAGCTGATTTGCATATCGCCATTGTCTAACCCAGGGTGGTGTGGAGTGCAAAAAAACGATGGATTTGGGCCCAGATCTTTTGACTGGGGGAGTGTGTGACATTGATCCACATTCAGTCCATCACTTGTTGTTTTTGCAATTGCCGCCCTAAGTGCTCTGGGGATGCCCAGACGTGGGTCCCAGGCACTCCACACCACTTGGAGTCAAGCTAGCCGGGCTGATGAGAGGTGTTACCTCGAAACCAGTCCGGTCCTCGGATGCTTGATTCCGTTCTGGGAAGGACATGGCTTTTGTAGTTCGGACTGGACTGTTCCCATGGGGCAACAGGGTCAGAGCTGATTTGCATATCGCCATTGTCTAACCCAGGGTGGTGTGGAGTGCAAAAAAAGATGGATTTGGGCCCAGATCTTTTGACTGGGGGAGTGTGTAACATTGATCCACATTCAGTCCATCACTTGTTGTTTTTGCAATTGCCGCCCTAAGTGCGCTGGGGATGCCCAGACGTGGGTCCCAGGCACTCCACACCACTTGGAGTCAAGCTAGCTGGGCTGATGAGAGGTGTTACCTCGAAACCGGTCCGGTCCTCGGATGCTTGATTCCAATCTGGGAAGGACATGGCTTTTGTAGTTCGGACTGGACTGTTCCCATGGGGCAAGAGGGTCAGAGCTGATTTGCAATTTGCCATTGTCTAACCCAGGGTGGTGTGGAGTGCAAAAAAACGATGGATTTGGGCCCAGATCTTTTGACTGGGGGAGTGTGTGACATTGATCCACATTCAGTCCATCACTTGTTGTTTTTGCAATTGCCGCCCTAAGTGCGCTGGGGATGCCCAGACGTGGGTCCCAGGCACTCCACACCACTTGGAGTCAAGCTAGCCGGGCTGATGAGAGGTGTTACCTCGAAACCGGTCCGGTCCTCGGATGCTTGATTCCGTTCTGGGAAGGACATGGCTTTTGTAGTTCGGACTGGACTGTTCCCATGGGGCAACAGGGTCAGAGCTGATTTGCATATCGCCATTGTCTAACCCAGGGTGGTGTGAAGTGCAAAAAAACGATGGATTTGGGCCCAGATCTTTTGACTGGGGGAGTGTGTGGCATTGATCCACATTCAGTCCATCACTTGTTGTTTTTGCAATTGCCGCCCTAAGTGCGCTGGGGATGCCCAGACGTGGGTCCCAGGCACTCCACACCACTTGGAGTCAAGCTAGCCGGGCTGATGAGAGGTGTTACCTCGAAACCGGTCCGGTCCTCGGATGCTTGATTCCGTTCTGGGAAGGACATGGATTTTGTAGTTCGGACTGGACTGTTGCCATGGGGCAACAGGGTCAGAGCTGATTTGCATATCGCCATTGTCTAACCCAGGGTGGTGTGGAGTGCAAAAAAACGATGGATTTGGGCCCAGATCTTTTAACTGGGGGAGTGTGTGACATTGATCCACATTCAGTCCATCACTTGTTGTTTTTGCAATTGCCGCCCTAAGTGCGCTGGGGATGCCCAGACGTGGGTCCCAGGCACTCCACACCACTTGGAGTCAAGCTAGCCGGGCTGATGAGAGGTGTTACCTCGAAACCGGTCCGGTCCTCGGATGCTTGATTCCGTTCTGGGAAGGACATGGCTTTTGTAGTTCGGACTGGACTGTTCCCATGGGGCAACAGGGTCAGAGCTGATTTGCATATCGCCATTGTCTAACCCAGGGTGGTGTGGAGTGCAAAAAAACGATGGATTTGGGCCCAGATCTTTTGACGGGGGGAGTGTGTGACATTGATCCACATTCAGTCCATCACTTGTTGTTTTTGCAATTGCCGCCCTAAGTGCGCTGGGGATGCCCAGACGTGGGTCCCAGGCACTCCACACCACTTGGAGTCAAGCTAGCCGGGCTGATGAGAGGTGTTACCTCGAAACCGGTCCGGTCCTCGGATGCTTGATTCCGTTCTGGGAAGGACATGGCTTTTGTAGTTCGGACTGGACTGTTCCCATGGGGCAACAGGGTCAGAGCTGATTTGCATATCGCCATTGTCTAACCCAGGGTGGTGTGGAGTGCAAAAAAACGATGGATTTGGGGCCAGATCTTTTGACTGGGGGAGTGTGTGACATTGATCCACATTCAGTCCATCACTTGTTGTTTTTGCAATTGCTGCCCTAAGTGCGCTGGGGATGCCCAGACGTGGGTCCCAGGCACTCCACACCACTTGGAGTCAAGCTAGCCGGGCTGATGAGAGGTGTTACCTCGAAACCGGTCCGGTCCTCGGATGCTTGATTCCGTTCTGAGAAGGACATGGCTTTTGTAGTACGGACTGGACTGTTCCCATGGGGCAACAGGGTCAGAGCTGATTTGCATATCGCCATTGTCTAACACAGGGTGGTGTGGAGTGCAAAAAAACGATGGATTTGGGCCCAGATCTTTTGACTGGGGGAGTGTGTGACATTGATCCACATTCAGTCCATCACTTGTTGTTTTTGCAATTGCCGCCCTAAGTGCGCTGGGGATGCCCAGACGTGGGTCCCAGGCACTCCACACCACTTGGAGTCAAGCTAGCCGGGCTGATGAGAGGTGTTACCTCGAAACCGGTCCGGTCCTCGGATGCTTGATTCCGTTCTGGGAAGGACATGGCTTTTGTAGTTCGGACTGGACTGTTCCCATGGGGCAACAGGGTCAGAGCTGATTTGCATATCGCCATTGTCTAACCCAGGGTGGTGTGGAGTGCAAAAAAACGATGGATTTGGGCCCAGATCTTTTGACTGGGGGAGTGTGTGACATTGATCCACATTCAGTCCATCACTTGTTGTTTTTGCAATTGCCGCCCTAGGTGCGCTGGGGATGCCCAGACGTGGGTCCCAGGCACTCCACACCACTTGGAGTCAAGCTAGCCGGGCTGATGAGAGGTGTTACCTCGAAACCGGTCCGGTCCTCGGATGCTTGATTCCGTTCTGGGAAGGACATGGCTTTTGTAGTTCGGACTGGACTGTTCCCATGGGGCAACAGGGTCAGAGCTGATTTGCATATCGCCATTGTCTAACCCAGGGTGGTGTGGAGTGCAAAAAAACGATGGATTTGGGCCCAGATCTTTTGACTGGGGGAGTGTGTGACATTGATCCACATTCAGTCCATCACTTGTTGTTTTTGCAATTGCCGCCCTAAGTGCGCTGGGGATGCCCAGACGTGGGTCCCAGGCACTCCACACCACTTGGAGTCAAGCTAGCCGGGCTGATGAGAGGTGTTACCTCAAAACCGGTCCGGTCCTCGGATGCTTGATTCCGTTCTGGGAAGGACATGGCTTTTGTAGTTCGGACTGGACTGTTCCCATGGGGCAACAGGGTCAGAGCTGATTTGCATATCGCCATTGTCTAACCCAGGGTGGTGTGGAGTGCAAAAAAAAAAAAAAAAAAAAAAAAAAAAACGATGGATTTGGGCCCAGATCTTTTGACTGGGGGAGTGTGTGACATTGATCCACATTCAGTCCATCACTTGTTGTTTTTGCAATTGCCGCCCTAAGTGCGCTGGGGATGCCCAGACGTGGGTCCCAGGCACTCCACACCACTTGGAGTCAAGCTAGCCGGGCTGATGAGAGGTGTTACCTCGAAACCGGTCCGGTCCTCGGATGCTTGATTCCGTTCTGGGAAGGACATGGCTTTTGTAGTTCGGACTGGACTGTTCCCATGGGGCAACAGGGTCAGAGCTGATTTGCATATCGCCATTGTCTAACCCAGGGTGGTGTGGAGTGCAAAAAAACGATGGATTTGGGCCCAGATCTTTTGACTGGGGGAGTGTGTGACATTGATCCACATTCAGTCCATCACTTGTTGTTTTTGCAATTGCCGCCCTAAGTGCTCTGGGGATGCCCAGACGTGGGTCCCAGGCACTCCACACCACTTGGAGTCAAGCTAGCCGGGCTGATGAGAGGTGTTACCTCGAAACCGGTCCGGTCCTCGGATGCTTGATTCCGTTCTGGGAAGGACATGGCTTTTGTAGTTCGGACTGGACTGTTCCCATGGGGCAACAGGGTCAGAGCTGATTTGCATATCGCCATTGTCTAACCCAGGGTGGTGTGGAGTGCAAAAAAAGATGGATTTGGGCCCAGATCTTTTGACTGGGGGAGTGTGTGACATTGATCCACATTCAGTCCATCACTTGTTGTTTTTGCAATTGCCGCCCTAAGTGCGCTGGGGATGCCCAGACGTGGGTCCCAGGCACTCCACACCACTTGGAGTCAAGCTAGCCGGGCTGATGAGAGGTGTTACCTCGAAACCGGTCCGGTCCTCGGATGCTTGATTCCAATCTGGGAAGGACATGGCTTTTGTAGTTCGGACTGGACTGTTCCCATGGGGCAAGAGGGTCAGAGCTGATTTGCAATTTGCCATTGTCTAACCCAGGGTGGTGTGGAGTGCAAAAAAACGATGGATTTGGGCCCAGATCTTTTGACTGGGGGAGTGTGTGACATTGATCCACATTCAGTCCATCACTTGTTGTTTTTGCAATTGCCGCCCTAAGTGCGCTGGGGATGCCCAGACGTGGGTCCCAGGCACTCCACACCACTTGGAGTCAAGCTAGCCGGGCTGATGAGAGGTGTTACCTCGAAACCGGTCCGGTCCTCGGATGCTTGATTCCGTTCTGGGAAGGACATGGCTTTTGTAGTTCGGACTGGACTGTTCCCATGGGGCAACAGGGTCAGAGCTGATTTGCATATCGCCATTGTCTAACCCAGGGTGGTGTGGAGTGCAAAAAAACGATGGATTTGGGCCCAGATCTTTTGACTGGGGGAGTGTGTGACATTGATCCACATTCAGTCCATCACTTGTTGTTTTTGCAATTGCCGCCCTAAGTGCGCTGGGGATGCCCAGACGTGGGTCCCAGGCACTCCACACCACTTGGAGTCAAGCTAGCCGGGCTGATGAGAGGTGTTACCTCGAAACCGGTCCGGTCCTCGGATGCTTGATTCCGTTCTGGGAAGGACATGGCTTTTGTAGTTCGGACTGGACTGTTCCCATGGGGCAACAGGGTCAGAGCTGATTTGCATATCGCCATTGTCTAACCCAGGGTGGTGTGGAGTGCAAAAAAACGATGGATTTGGGCCCAGATCTTTTGACTGGGGGAGTGTGTGACATTGATCCACATTCAGTCCATCACTTGTTGTTTTTGCAATTGCCGCCCTAGGTGCGCTGGGGATGCCCAGACGTGGGTCCCAGGCACTCCACACCACTTGGAGTCAAGCTAGCCGGGCTGATGAGAGGTGTTACCTCGAAACCGGTCCGGTCCTCGGATGCTTGATTCCGTTCTGGGAAGGACATGGCTTTTGTAGTTCGGACTGGACTGTTCCCATGGGGCAACAGGGTCAGAGCTGATTTGCATATCGCCATTGTCTAACCCAGGGTGGTGTGGAGTGCAAAAAAACGATGGATTTGGGCCCAGATCTTTTGACTGGGGGAGTGTGTGACATTGATCCACATTCAGTCCATCACTTGTTGTTTTTGCAATTGCCGCCCTAAGTGCGCTGGGGATGCCCAGACGTGGGTCCCAGGCACTCCACACCACTTGGAGTCAAGCTAGCCGGGCTGATGAGAGGTGTTACCTCAAAACCGGTCCGGTCCTCGGATGCTTGATTCCGTTCTGGGAAGGACATGGCTTTTGTAGTTCGGACTGGACTGTTCCCATGGGGCAACAGGGTCAGAGCTGATTTGCATATCGCCATTGTCTAACCCAGGGTGGTGTGGAGTGCAAAAAAAAAAAAAAAACGATGGATTTGGGCCCAGATCTTTTGACTGGGGGAGTGTGTGACATTGATCCACATTCAGTCCATCACTTGTTGTTTTTGCAATTGCCGCCCTAAGTGCGCTGGGGATGCCCAGACGTGGGTCCCAGGCACTCCACACCACTTGGAGTCAAGCTAGCCGGGCTGATGAGAGGTGTTACCTCGAAACCGGTCCGGTCCTCGGATGCTTGATTCCGTTCTGGGAAGGACATGGCTTTTGTAGTTCGGACTGGACTGTTCCCATGGGGCAACAGGGTCAGAGCTGATTTGCATATCGCCATTGTCTAACCCAGGGTGGTGTGGAGTGCAAAAAAACGATGGATTTGGGCCCAGATCTTTTGACTGGGGGAGTGTGTGACATTGATCCACATTCAGTCCATCACTTGTTGTTTTTGCAATTGCCGCCCTAAGTGCTCTGGGGATGCCCAGACGTGGGTCCCAGGCACTCCACACCACTTGGAGTCAAGCTAGCCGGGCTGATGAGAGGTGTTACCTCGAAACCGGTCCGGTCCTCGGATGCTTGATTCCGTTCTGGGAAGGACATGGCTTTTGTAGTTCGGACTGGACTGTTCCCATGGGGCAACAGGGTCAGAGCTGATTTGCATATCGCCATTGTCTAACCCAGGGTGGTGTGGAGTGCAAAAAAAGATGGATTTGGGCCCAGATCTTTTGACTGGGGGAGTGTGTGACATTGATCCACATTCAGTCCATCACTTGTTGTTTTTGCAATTGCCGCCCTAAGTGCGCTGGGGATGCCCAGACGTGGGTCCCAGGCACTCCACACCACTTGGAGTCAAGCTAGCCGGGCTGATGAGAGGTGTTACCTCGAAACCGGTCCGGTCCTCGGATGCTTGATTCCAATCTGGGAAGGACATGGCTTTTGTAGTTCGGACTGGACTGTTCCCATGGGGCAAGAGGGTCAGAGCTGATTTGCAATTTGCCATTGTCTAACCCAGGGTGGTGTGGAGTGCAAAAAAACGATGGATTTGGGCCCAGATCTTTTGACTGGGGGAGTGTGTGACATTGATCCACATTCAGTCCATCACTTGTTGTTTTTGCAATTGCCGCCCTAAGTGCGCTGGGGATGCCCAGACGTGGGTCCCAGGCACTCCACACCACTTGGAGTCAAGCTAGCCGGGCTGATGAGAGGTGTTACCTCGAAACCGGTCCGGTCCTCGGATGCTTGATTCCGTTCTGGGAAGGACATGGCTTTTGTAGTTCGGACTGGACTGTTCCCATGGGGCAACAGGGTCAGAGCTGATTTGCATATCGCCATTGTCTAACCCAGGGTGGTGTGGAGTGCAAAAAAAGATGGATTTGGGCCCAGATCTTTTGACTGGGGGAGTGTGTGACATTGATCCACATTCAGTCCATCACTTGTTGTTTTTGCAAATGCCGCCCTAAGTGCGCTGGGGATGCCCAGACGCTGGTCCCAGGCACTCCACACCACTTGGAGTCAAGCTAGCCGAGCTGATGACAGGTGTTACCTCGAAACCGGTCCGGTCCTCGGATGCTTGATTCCGTTCTGGGAAGGACATGGCTTTTGTAGTTCGGACTGGACTGTTCCCATGGGGCAACAGGGTCAGAGCTGATTTGCATATCGCCATTGTCTAACCCAGGGTGGTGTGGAGTGCAAAAAAACGATGGATTTGGGCCCAGATCTTTTGACTGGGGGAGTGTGTGACATTGATCCACATTCAGTCCATCACTTGTTGTTTTTGCAATTGCCGCCCTAAGTGCGCTGGGGATGCCCAGACGTGGGTCCCAGGCACTCCACACTACTTGGAGTCAAGCTAGCCGGGCTGATGAGAGGTGTTACCTCGAAACCGGTCCGGTCCTCGGATGCTTGATTCCGTTCTGGGAAGGACATTGCTTTTGTAGTTCGGACTGGACTGTTCCCATGGGGCAACAGGGTCAGAGCTGATTTGCATATCACCATTGTCTAACCCAGGGTGGTGTGGAGTGCAAAAAAACGATGGATTTGGGCCCAGATCTTTTGACTGGGGGAGTGTGTGACATTGATCCACATTCAGTCCATCACTTGTTGTTTTTGCAATTGCCGCCCTAAGTGCGCTGGGGATGCCCAGACGTGGGTCCCAGGCACTCCACACCACTTGGAGTCAAGCTAGCCGGGCTGATGAGAGAGGTTACCTCGAAACCGGTCCGGTCCTCGGATGCTTGATTCCGTTCTGGGAAGGACATGGCTTTTGTAGTTCGGACTGGACTGTTCCCATGGGGCAACAGGGTCAGAGCTGATTTGCATATCGCCATTGTCTAACCAAGGGTGGTGTGGAGTGCAAAAAAACGATGGATTTGGGCCCAGATCTTTTGACTGGGGGAGTGTGTGACATTGATCCACATTCAGTCCATCACTTGTTGTTTTTGCAATTGCCGCCCTAAGTGCGCTGGGGATGCCCAGACGTGGGTCCCAGGCACTCCACAACACTTGGAGTCAAGCTAGCCGGGCTGATGAGAGGTGTTACCTCGAAACCGGTCCGGTCCTCGGATGCTTGATTCCGTTCTGGGAAGGACATGGCTTTTGTAGTTCGGACTGGACTGTTCCCATGGGGCAACAGGGTCAGAGCTGATTTGCATATCGCCATTGTCTAACCCAGGGTGGTGTGGAGTGCAAAAAAACGATGGATTTGGGCCCAGATCTTTTGACTGTGGGAGTGTGTGACATTGATCCACATTCAGTCCATCACTTGTTGTTTTTGCAATTGCCGCCCTAAGTGCGCTGGGGATGCCCAGACGTGGGTCCCAGGCACTCCACACCACTTGGAGTCAAGCTAGCCGGGCTGATGAGAGAGGTTACCTCGAAACCGGTCCAGTCCTCGGATGCTTGATTCCGTTCTGGGAAGGACATGGCTTTTGTAGTTCGGACTGGACTGTTCCCATGGGGCAACAGGGTCAGAGCTGATTTGCATATCGCCATTGTCTAACCAAGGGTGGTGTGGAGTGCAAAAAAACGATGGATTTGGGCCCAGATCTTTTGACTGGGGGAGTGTGTGACATTGATCCACATTCAGTCCATCACTTGTTGTTTTTGCAATTGCCGCCCTAAGTGCGCTGGGGATGCCCAGACGTGGGTCCCAGGCACTCCACAACACTTGGAGTCAAGCTAGCCGGGCTGATGAGAGGTGTTACCTCGAAACCGGTCCGGTCCTCGGATGCTTGATTCCGTTCTGGGAAGGACATGGCTTTTGTAGTTCGGACTGGACTGTTCCCATGGGGCAACAGGGTCAGAGCTGATTTGCATATCGCCATTGTCTAACCCAGGGTGGTGTGGAGTGCAAAAAAACGATGGATTTGGGCCCAGATCTTTTGACTGGGGGAGTGTGTGACATTGATCCACATTCAGTCCATCACTTGTTGTTTTTGCAATTGCCGCCCTAAGTGCGCTGGGGATGCCCAGACGTGGGTCCCAGGCACTCCACACCACTTGGAGTCAAGCTAGCCGGGCTGATGAGAGGTGTTACCTCGAAACCGGTCCGGTCCTCGGATGCTTGATTCCGTTCTGGGAAGGACATGGCTTTTGTAGTTCGGACTGGACTGTTCCCATGGGGCAACAGGGTCAGAGCTGATTTGCATATCGCCATTGTCTAACCCAGGGTGGTGTGGAGTGCAAAAAAACGATGGATTTGGGCCCAGATCTTTTGACTGTGGGAGTGTGTGACATTGATCCACATTCAGTCCATCACTTGTTGTTTTTGCATTGTAAATACGGCGCACCATGGGTGATGGTGGCGTGACGCACAATTACTGGCGCATCCCAGCTACTTTGCAGGGATGCGCCGGTAATTAAAAATCTGAACCTTAGTGTGTAGCATTACGCAGTTCTTTAAACTACACTCATACATAATTTCACAGGCCAATGAAATGAACACACAATCTAAAACAAATAAGCATAGTAGCAACACTACTGAGAAGAAGGAGAGCAGTGGACCTGAAATTCACAGAAGATTTTGAAATATAATTTACCTACAATGTAATGAGCAGCTTTATTGCTCTTGGTAAAAAACAAAAATTTGCAATATAATAACACAGCAGGAGAAAACTTAGTAGTAAAGAAATAGCTACTACTACTCACCAAGCCCGGGGATCTCAAGGCCAAGGAGGTCGAGCAGATCTCGCTCACGGGTCAGGACATCCGTCCAGCGGTGGGTGGCCTGGTTGTAGGTGCGCCAGACCCGAGAGTGGTGGTAAATGGCCTGGCACACCTTCTCCCACCGCTTCCGGCGCTCCCGGACCCCGTACCCGGCACTGATCTTGCCGCCTCCCATGATGGTCCTGGGGAGGCGGCGCTGAACATAAAAAATGAGTTGGCCCACCTCCTCCGGGGTAAAGATCTCCCTGGGTACGACCTCCTCCCCCCTCAAACGCCCGCACGGGAGCCGGACACGGGGTGACAGCTCTGACCCTGTCCCTTCTCGGGATGCTTCCCGGCTCCCTTCACCATGGTCTGGGCGGAAAGGAATAAAGAAAATAGAATAGGGAAGAGAAGAAAAGAAAAGAGTTTAAAAAAGTAGTTTAAAATTAACCAAAAGTAGCAGTAAAAACAAAAATATAGGGCTAGAAAAATAGAGGGATAGATAATAAGTAAAATAGATTAAAAAAACTACAAACAAGCAAAGGATGGCAGAGATTTAGAGAGGATACAAAGACCATGCCCAGAACCATAGCAATGAATGAGAAACAAGATGGCCGCGCCCGTTCACGACCGCGCGGGTAAGTTCGCGCGAGATTTTCCTTGCGAACACGCGCGAAACTGTACTGGCAAGCCGCAGACTTTGCGAGATTACACTTCGCGCCCGGAAACGGAAATACGTCAGGCAAACAAGATGGCCGCGCCCTTGAACGACAGCGAGGGTAACTTCGCGCCTTGCACTACGAGCGGCTCGCAAAAACGCACAAAACCTTGCCAACTAACACGCCGCAAAAAAACAAATTGCATATTCGCATGAATTTGTGGCTTCCGAATCCGATCACGCGCGTGTTCGCGCCCCGCGAATCCCGCGAAATTGCAGAAAAACAAGTTTTTCAAAACTGAAAGCACTCGGCAGGGGGAAGAGTTCAAACTCATCATTAGTAACAATTCCCTGTAGTGCTTCCTGACTGGGGCCCCTCCAGAATTCAGTTGCTAGTTGCAACAATTGTATGACCCTGCTCTGACCCTCACAGCAGGCTCATAGAATAGCTACAAGTAGGCCACAAAGGTCCTGGGAAAAAAAAATGCACTGCAACAGAAAGCAAATTACAGATAAGGAAGCAGGTGCCAGACTGGAATTTTAAAACAGTGACACATTAATAAACTAACCCCAAATTAATTCATGTCAGTTGAAGCGGGGCTGGTGTGCTTGCTTTTCCCCCCCATAATCTACAGTGATGATGAACCAGAGGGTGGCATTGATGTAACAGAGGGTTGCAGTGGTGAAACAGAGGGTGCTGGGAACCTGTGATGATGAATCAGACGTAGAAACAACATAATCGCGACCGTTGCGTGCCGAAATGTAAGTTCGCAATTGCGAACTGGTACGAAACCCTCGCGAACTGGCAGAAATCCTTGCGAACACAAAAAATTAGCGGATTTTGCGGATTGCGAGTTCGCAAATCCGCAAAATTCGCAAACACGAGATTCGCAAAATTCGCCCATGCTTAGTCCTGGTTCCATCCTGGGTACTGGCTAGTGACCCAGACTCTGTCCCCTCTGCTTTCAGGTACTCTTCATCTTCGATCCACCCTTGGATCCAACCGGACTCTTCTCTCCTGGCCGCCTGCAGCATATTTTCCTCCAGGCTCCATAGAACTTCACGAAGAAACCCGACATACTTTGGCACCTATGCACCCGCTTCCTGTGGGTGAGGTAACGATATTTTTCCAGTGCTCCTGTAGTGGTTTACACCTCTAGTGTCCTAGTTTTAAGTGGCTAAGTTCTAGTCCAGTCGCAAGTCTCCTAAATCTATCACTTTCTGATTTTTACGCACCATTGACTTGTATGGTAAACGCGGTTGACTATAGACACTGCACCCGCATCCTGTGGGCCTCCTATGTCCTAACCTTCATTAGTCCAGTGTAGGCCCAGCGATTCCCAAGGCCCTAGGCCTTACCATTGTTCGCGACGTGGTACTTATACCACTTTTTTAATATATGGTTTGAGTGGCCACCTGGCATTTCCATAATTGTGCAGCTTATTGTATGTTATACTGAGTTCTTTGTTTAACGCTGGTGCTTCTGTGCTCATAAAGAGTATAGGGGATTATTCTAGAAATAAATACATATATTTTGTAATATATAACTTGTGTGGTGTCCTTTCATTTGGTATTTAAAAGGATTGCATACGGTAAAACAGCCGGCTTCACATGCCCTCTTGAGTTTAGCCTAAGAATGCTTTTGTCCATGCTACCCCTAGGATAGCTGGTCTATAAGGTTGACTTACAACCAATAACCATAAGGGTCGTTTGGACTGGTGCAAGGTGCTCACTAGAATAGTGATCATCATATACCAGGCCAACTTCTCACATATGCTTTTTTCGCTGGCATTGTACTGTTTTACAACATGGAGGCTGGGGGAGGAAGCCACTGAGGAACCGCTCAATATAGAGGAGCCTGGGTCCTTAGAGGCTGCTCCCTATTTGGCTATAATTCAGCAGATGATTCAGGCAGCAGTTGCTGCTGCTTTCCAGGAATGAGAGCAGCAGACTTCTTCTAAGAAGCCTCGCTTCGAGAATGCAGTCCCTGCAGATTCTGAAACTGAGGAAGATGAAGTAAAGGGAAGATATGTGCAAGGACAGGTATTGAAGGAGGTCCTGCAACACATCAGGCCCAATCTAGACTTTTCGGAGGCAAAACCAAAAGAGGACTCTGAGAATTTTTTTTCTCAGTTCTATAGAGAGGAACCAATGTCTCTGCCTCTTTATTCCTCAATGAAGAAGGGTTTGGAGTCAGAGACAAGCATAACTTTCCCAGGTTTTTGGCACAGCTGTTTCAGGAGTTTGGGGAGAAGTTTCCTGCATGCATTTGGGCAGATTAATTTATGGCAGGCTTAGCATCTAGATGCTACTCCATCATATTCAGTGGACTAAAGGGGCGATGCAGCTGTAAAATGAACCTTTGCTTCATTAGATTTTTGCATTAGGGCATCAACATATTCTTCATATGCCATTCAATCATTGATGACCGATTTTCACTCACTTGCAGAATTGTTGGACCAGTGGGAGGATATTACCTCTACTTTGGCCTTAATGGAACAAGAAATTGTACTTTTATCAGATATTTCTCCCATTTCTGTTGGGCAACAGTTGTGGTTGATATCCTGGAAAGCTGATGCACCACACAAATCATTTTTGATGAAGCTTCCTTATCTGGGTTTAAATTGTTTGGCCCTCCTTTGGAGGACATGCTTAAGAAGTCTGCTGAAGAATGTAAACTAATGGCTTCCAGCGGAAGGGGTGAAACTTAAGTTTTTGTGGAATTAAAGGTATTTTGTTTCATCAAAGGAAGAGCAAGAAGCCTTTTGTGGTAGGGGCGAGGCCGGGGGCCCCTACCTCAAATAAATCCTGGTGTCAGTAGCCTGGGTCTTTGTTCCTCTCAGTTCACCACAAAACCATGACTCTATGACTTTTTCACAAATTCCATGGGGGGGAGGATACTCTCTTCTACCATATTTGGGAAAAGACAGTGACATTGGGTCCTTCAAGTGGTGAAGGACAGTTTTCTCTAACCTCGAGCAGATTTTTTTCGGACAACTCCATTACCAAGAAATAGGATAAAAAAGCAAGCTTTCTTAGGCGGGGTGCACAAGCTCTTCATAAAAAGGTGCAGTTGTGCCCATTCCTCACTCCCAGCTACAGGAAGTCATATTTGCAATTCTATTTTTTGGTGGAAAAGCATTCAGGAGAGTTCAGACCGAAGCTGAAATATTTGAACAAATTTATACCCCATGTGAAATTCAACATGGTTGCACTTCAGAACATTCTTATCTTCATACATCAGGGGGACTTTTTGGCCTCATTGGATCTACCAACATGTAACAGTTCATTAGAGTGCTCAGACGTTTCTTTTTTTCTGTGTCCATAGTCAGCACTATCAGTTCATGGTATCTCCTTTAGGATTGGCTTCTTCACCAAGGGTCTTTACCAAGATGCTGGCTCCCTTAATAGGACTTTTGCATGCTAAGGAAATTCAGGTATATCTTGATGATTTACTGATTTCTGTTTCCACTTTCTCTAAGGCAGAACTTCAAGTCCAGGAGGTCTGCAAATGGTTATTTTTTTGAGGCAAAAGAAGTTGTGTCTCACTCCAACTCAGTGCTTGACTTTCATTAGGGCACGTTTCAGGACATTGGTGAGAAAGGTGTTAATTCCAATGGAACCAAGACAAACCCATGTAGTAGAGATCCAGAAGTTATTGGTATTGCAATATCTGCCAGTCAAGGAATGGTTATGTATACAGGGCCTGACGTCAGCATACATTTTAGTTATGCCTTGGGCTAAATTTCATTTGTATCCTTTGACAAATCATTTGCTATCTGACTGGGTTCTGAGCTGTCAGGATTTTGCCTGGGGAATTCCAGTGACTGCTCAAGTGAGACAGTTGTTGAGCTGGTGGTTGGTCCAAGACAATATGTCAGAATAGAGACTTTTTCATGTAGCATCAGAGGTCGTGACTACATATGCCCGCAAGGGGCACAATCCTGGAGGATCTGTCAGCTCAGGGTAAATAGTTGAAAGTCCATTATCCCTGCTTGTCCAATTACAGGGAACTGAAGGAAGTACAAATGGGTCTCCTGGTATTTGCTCCTCAGTTGGTCTGTTACCATGTTCAGATCAGAAGAGAATGCAGAGTGGTCATGGGATATGTAAATCACCAGGGTGGTTGCAGAGTTCAGTCCTTCAGTCGTCTGAGTTAGGAGATGTGTAGTCGGGCAGAAGCAGAAGATCTCAGTTCACTGACAGCAATTCATTTACCTGGGAAGGAGAACTGGGTTGCGGGCAAGCTGAGGCGAGTTTTCCAACCAATGATTTCATTGTCCTTGGTGAAGGAAATATTCCTGCAGTGGCAGAGGAGTTTTAGGCAACTGAAGATAGACATGTTAGTCTCAAAGGAAAAGACCAAGCTGTCAGGCGTCTGCACAATTATTCCTTGAATGGAAACTTGGAATTTGGACCTCATGCCATTCAGGTGGCCAAAATGCCTGTTATATGCCTTTCCCCCGAGTCCTATGATTCCCAAGGTGTTACAGAAGATCAAGAGAGACAGGGTATTCATGATTCTGCTGGTTACCGGCTGGAAGAGACGCCCAAGGATTCCTCTGATGATGGAGTTGGTGGTCCAATGGGAGATTCCCTGTCATCCGTATTCCTTTGTGGGTCCTCAGCTTTCGATCTCCGTGCTTCAGAGAATATGTCTTTAGGCCTGGTTATTTAAAAGGTGAATTTATTGACTAAAGGCTGTGCACCTGTGGCAGTAGATATGATACAACAGTCTAGGCACCCCTCTACGTTGAAAGCATTTGTTAGAAATTGGACACATTTGCCTAATGTTGTGAAAGGAAGGGTGTCTGAAATTTCTGATATAGATTTAATTAGAGTCCTTGATTTCCTTTCAGATGGGTTTGCTCTTGGATTGGCAACGTCTACTGTTAGGTCTCAGTGGGAAGCCTTTAGGGTTTCAAGAGTCCTTTGTTGGATCATCTGGACCCTTTAGTGACTCGACTATTTAAGTATTTTGTGTTGAAGAGGCTTAGATTATTGGTGACGGCTCCAGCATGTGACTTACCAGTAGTTTTGAAAGCTTTACAAGGGCCATCGTTTGAACCTTTGGAGCCGGTGGATTTAAAATTCTTAACTCATAAGGTGGTGTTTTTAGTAGCTATTGAATCAGCAAGAAGAATTGGTGAATTGGATTCTTTCTTAAAATCAGACCCATTTTTTAGGGTTTTAGGAGACCGAGTAGTTTTGAAGTCTAATCCTACTTTTATCCTGAAGGTGTCCTCATTTTTTTCACAGATCGGCAAAGGTCTTTCTCTAGTGTTTTTTCCAGAACGTAAACCTGCTTAAGCAAGTGTAATGCACTTGCAATATGTTAAAAGAGCATCATTGATTTACCTTGCCAGAACAGAGGTTTTCAGGAACGTTGACAGTCTTTTCATGACTTTCGGGCCAGTGAGAAATGGGTTGAGACATTCAAATTTACATTGAGTATACTTTCTTGCAGCACTGTAGGTTGGAGGTGGGAGGCGGAGACCCTTTGTCGTTTGTGACTTCTGTTTTGAAGTCAAGTTTCTAAGATTAATATGTGATGTAACATAATTTGGTGATTCAGATTAAAAAATGTATGTGGCACTTTGTATTACTGTAATGAAATAAGCTGATTTAGGTTGAGTATCAGCTCATGGTGTAAATACTGCGGTGGGATAAGACGGACGAGGAGGCAAAGCCCCCATAACTTACCGCCAATCTTCACTACTCTGAGTACAGGTCTTTCTTGCCACTGATTAGTTTCCCATCCCTCTTAAAACTTAATAATTGGCTTAATTGTTTATTAGAGTTTTTTGTAACCGGATGAGATGGGGTTGATTTCCCTTTTACACAGCTAACAGGGGAAGAGGAGGTCGGCCAGCTTGGAGGGATGACAAGCAAGAGTTTTCAGAATTGAGTCTAAATCTCATTGTGTCCATACTGTGGCGAGGAAGACCTGGCCTCAGAGCAATTAAGATTACCAGTAAGTAACTGGGGCATTCTGCACCAGATGGGAGAAAACATAAAAATCCCTGAGGCATGATAGCCCATACTTGCTCAGCTTAGGAAATACAGTGCTCATGTGCTAAATATCTTAAACCACCTGCATTGCTGGCAGAGAAAAAGCAAATAGTTCAGTTGCTACAGGCACATTGCGGCTCTCCCCCTTTCAAGGGAAGGTTGTGAAGGTGGTCAAGGGAATCCCAAACCCTTGCAGGTACAAGAGTGCAGTTACATCTCTACTAAATGTAATAATGTATTACAAGTTAGTTGATTTAATGACAAGAATCTATTGATGCCAAATAAAAGGCTGGTTCGAATGTCAGAATTCACCTGTGGTACGGAAATAATATTATTAACAGGTTGCTGTGAACGTATCTAGGACCCTAATTAAATATTCCCGATTTATGCCCTTATGTGGTTATAACAAATCATATCCTTATAAAGGCATAAGAATCATATCCATATTTAGTCATAGACAATACAGTCCAAATACGGGAAACAGCCGTTACAACGCAACTATTACAATGCACACCGTTACAACGCACACCATTACAACGCAGGATCTTTTACAACGCATGCCTTTACAACGCATGATATTACATAGCAGATGCTATTACATCGCATGCCTTTACAACGTAAGTATAGGTAAGTATATCATTTTATTTAACCTTTTTTTTTATTTAAAATAAATAAAATAAATTAATAAAAGTTATTTTATATATATAGTTTGGGTTTTGGGGTACAGGGTTTTTTTTAGGTTTCAGGGCTGGGTTTGGGTTTTGGGGTACAGGGGTATTTTTAGGTTTCAGGTTTGGGTTTGGGTTTTGGGCTACAGGGGTATTTTTAGGTTTCAGGGCTGGGTTTGGGGTACAGGGGTATTTTAAGGGGTATTTTTAGGTTTCAGGGTTGGGTTTGGGTTTTGGGGTACAGGGGTATTTTTAAGTTTCAGGGCTGGGTTTGGGTTTTGGGGTACAGGGTTTTTTTTAGGTTTCAGGGCTGGGTTTGGGTTTTGGGGTACAGGTTTTTTTTAAGGTTTCAGGGCTGGGTTTGAGTTTTGGGGTACAGGGGTATTTTTAGGGTTCAGGGCTGGGTTTGGGTTTTGGGGTACAGGGGTATTTTTAAGTTTCAGGGTTGGGTTTGGGTTTTGGGGTACAGGGGTATTTTTAGGTTTCAGGGCTGGGTTTGGGTTTTGGGGTACAGGGGTTTTTTTAGGGTTCAGGGCTGGGTTTGGGTTTTGGGGTACAGGGGTATTTTTAGGTTTCAGGGTTGGGTTTGGGTTTTGGGGTACAGGGGTATTTTTAGGTTTCAGGGCTGGGTTTGGGTTTTGGGGTACAGGGTTTTTTTTAGGTTTCAGGGCTGGGTTTGGGTTTTGGGGTCAGGGGTATTTTTAGGTTTCAGGGTTGGGTTTGGGCTTTGGGGTACAGGGGTATTTTTAGGTTTCAGGGCTGGGTTTGGGTTTTGTGGTACAGGGGTATTTTTAGGTTTCAGGGTTGGGTTTGGGTTTTGGGGTACAGGGGTATTTTTAGGGTTCAGGGTTGGGTTTGGGTTTTGGGGTACAGGGGTATTTTCAGGTTTCAGGGCTGGGTTTGGTTTTTGGAGTACTGGGGTATTTTTAGGGTTTTTTAAATACCTGATCTATTTTGTAAAATATATATATATATGTACAAAATAATTATTTGAAAATAATTTAATTTATTATATTAATTTAATTTTAATTAATTACATTTTTTAAGAAAATAATATACGTACCTATACTTACGTTGAAATGGCATGCGTTGTAATAGCATCTGCTATGTAATGTCATGCATTGTAAAGGTATGCGTTGTAAATGCATCTGCGTTGTAAAAAATGCGTTGTAACGGTGTGCGTTGTAAAAGTTTGCGTTGTAACATCATACATCCTCCAAATACGGCAAGGCTACTTCCCTAAGACTCCTAGAAAGTACAACGCGTTCTTTAAACAAACCAAACCTCCAGCAGCCCGGGAATTCCCCCTGCTTTTGTTTTGATTTGTCCTAGAACTCCTGAGAGTTCTGAAAGAACTGCCAGTTCTTAGTGACAGTTCTTAGTGACATCTTATGTCCAACCTTACGTCAAACTCAGCACCTTCCAGGTTAAAATATACAAGCATTTGCCTTAAGCAACACACGGTGGTTTGGAGCAGAGCGGCTATCTTCTTACCCAAAGCCCAGCTGATGCGAGTGCCGAAGGAAGCCAACCCTCCCATTAACGCACTGAGAGAGACGCTGTCTTTTCTCCTGCCGAGAAATCCAGCTCCAGTGTTTCCAGTCACCCTTGCGGGTTGCTGGGAGATCGAATCCTGAGAAAGAGATACAAGACCTCCTTCAATCTAAAACCAAGGTACGGAGCTGATTAGACCCTTAGAGAATTCTTGATTCAGATCCTTGGCAAAACTAACTTAACTTAAACTGCAGCTCACTTACTCCTTCCCACGTACTAGGCTTAGGTTAGGTATACAGGGGTAGGCGTATGTTAGAAGCACCAGTTGAGTATGTTTAGTCAACTTTTATCATTGTATGTAACTGTATATATTTTATCCGTTTTAAGTATCATATGGCTCAGAAACCATAAAAATGCTTTTACAGTATTTTTTCATAATACTCCTTTTACTGTATGCACTTTACTTTATGACAAGTATTGCAATTGTGGCAATTCATTTCTCTTGCATGAGAAAGAAGACTGCTCAATAAATAACACCTTTTATTGAAAACGCCTGTCTCTATATTTCTCTGCACTCTGGTGAAACTAAGCATGCACGATTGAGTGAAATAGCTATCTATTGTTTTCACACGACTCTGGAGATATACTCCTTATTCTGGAGGAAGCAAAGTTGTCATGTTTATGCGGTTGTCAGAGACTAATCCCTTCTTGTCTAATCAGGAAAGTTAACTCCTTCCTGTTCATTCGAGAAAGTTTCTAGTGACCTCTGAGCTAGCTGGCATACCTAATTAAGTCTAACATATTCAGTAGAGACCTAGTCGACCTCAGTCCTACGTCTAAACTACCGTTTATGTTATTCCAATGCGCAGATCCTATTGGGAATATAGGAACTACACTACAAGGTAATTAAATTTATATGAATCAAATAGATTAAAGTATACAATGCGATCTTTTTTAAAAAGCAGCAGGTGCTCAAAATAAACTAAGCGTTCATAATTTTAAGACAAGGTAGCTGCTGAGTCCAGTCTCCAAATAAACTCATCACCTTCCCACTTACCTTCCTACAACCATCTCCTCTCATACCTAATCAGATTTTTATCCTCACCTAACCTTCACCTCCTCACATAACTCAAATCCACCTGTGACAAACACATCTCTAACTAATGACCATCCTTCTAGAACTCAACTTTATTTCCATCATAGTGCCTGATTCACAAAGGTCAACTCACACATTTGTGTAAGTTTATTTTTTCAGTATTCACAAAATTAGATTTCAATAGTAAGTTTATAAGTGCAAAGCCTCCGTAGTCAGACTGGAGAACTCCACACATAAAAACATAAGACAGGCCTATTGTTTTATGTGGGGATTTCTACATCTCGACTGTGGCGTCTCCGCACTAGTAAACTTACTATTAAAATGCAGTTTTGTGAATACTAAAAAAAAATACACTTACTCAAACGTCTAAGCTTTCCTTTGTGAATCAGGTCCATTTTCTTTAAGAACTCCAATATACAAAACAAGAACAAAACAGAATCCCATCAACACAGCGTCTAGGGCACGGGTACTCATAGTACGACCCGCGAGCTGCCAGTGGCCCGGCAAGCCTACCTTGGCGGCCCACGGACCTTGCAGGCATCATACCCGTGTTTAAAAATCTTTTTTTTAAGGAGTCTGCAAACACTGACGGTTGCAGCAGCGCGACTCTGAGAGACTCTGCTGCTTTGTGGGGGCCGGGCGATTTCAGGGATAGTCAGAGTGGAGCTACAGGGGCCTAAGAAGAGGTGCAATACAACAAAGCCTCATTAACATGCAAATGGTCTTTTAAAGACCTGTGAAGTGCTCGGGTGTGGCTGTGTGTGTGCCCGGGAAGCTGTGTCAGCCAGAGAACACACAAGCAGGGTGAGATGACAGAGAAAGACAGAGGGAGAGGGAGGGAGGGAGGGAGGGAGGGAAAGTGAGGGAGACAGATGGAGAGGGAGGGAGGGAGGGAGAGGAAGGGATGTACAGGGAGGGAGAGGGAGACAGAGAAAGGGAGACAGAGAAAGGGAAAGGGAGGGAGACAGAGAGAGAGAGGGTGACAAACAGAGGGAGACAGACAGAGGGAGGGAGACAGATAGAGGGAGACAGACAGAGGGAGGAGGGAGACAAAGGGAGGAGGGAGACAGAGAGAGGAGGGAGACAGAGGGAGGAGGGAGATAGAGGGAGGTGGGCGACAGAGGGAGGGTTACAGAGGGAAGGAGAGGGTGACAGACAGAGGGGGACAGAGGGAGGGAGACAGACAGATGGAGACAGAGGGAAAGGGAGGGAGAGGGAGGGAGGGAGAGGGAGGGAGGGAGGGAGAGGGAGACAGAGGGAAGGAGGGAGACAGACAGAGGGATTAGGGAGACAGAGGGAGGGAGACAGGGAGGGAGACAAAGGAAGGGAGAGGGAGACAGACAGAGGGAGACAGACAGAGGGAGACAGAGGGAGTAAGACAGAGGGAGACAGACATAGGAAGGGAGACAGAGGGGGAGACAGACAGAGAAAGGGAGAGGGAAGGAGACAGAGAAAAGGAGAGGGATGGAGACAGAAGGAGACAGACAGAGGGAGACAGATAGAGGGACACGGAGGGAGACAGACAGAGGGAGACAGAGGGAGGGAGGAGGGAGACAGAGGGAGAGTGACAGAGGGTGATAGACAGAGGGAGACACAGGGAACACAGGGAAAAAAATTAAGATTTTTCTCAATTTAGTAGTAGTAAAGTTAGGACTCCTAACTTTACTACTACTAAATTGAGAAAAAGCCTAAATTTAAGACTTTCGGTATTCACAGAAGGCATTTAGGCGTCCTAAAGTTAGTAGTCCTAACTTTACTACTACTAAATTGAAATAAATCGTAATTTAAGGACTTTTGGTATTCACAGAAGGCATTTAGGAGTCCTAAAGTTGGGAGTCCTAACTTTACTACTACTAAATTGAGAAAAATCCTAATTTTAAGACTTTCGGTATTCACAGAAGGCATTTAGGAGTCCTAAAGTTAGGAGTCCTAACTTCTGTGAATACCGAAATGAGTAAGTTCATTCTGTGAATACCAAAAGTAGAAAGTGCATTCTGTGAATGCCAAAAGTAGTAAGTTCATTCTGTGAATACCAAAAGTAGTAAGTGCAATCTGTGAATAGCAAAACAGTAGTAAGTTTAGGATTGAGTCTTAAGTTCATTCTGTGAATCGGGCCCTAGGCCTTGATTGAAAATTCTTACTTTAAATTGCCATTGTGTTAAGAATCTCCATTTTAGAAAATCTTGGTCTGAACCTATGTTTAGATTAGAAAACGGAAATTTCTTTATGGAACAACTTATTGCAACAATTGGTTTTCTTTGCATTGTAGCAGTCACTATTTTGGAAAGGGGCGACCACTCGGTCCCCCCGAACGTATGGCAGAGTACCACGATCCCCCCGGGAAGCCATCTTGGGCGGGAGGCGAGTCTCGGCTGGTATGCCCGAAGCGGCGTAGCCGGGGCGTGCCTTTTCCCGCCCTAGAGTGGGTTGGCCTAGACACTGACGCGGCTGGCCACGCCCTAGGGGCAGGCAGGGGCGGGTTTACGCCCGCCCTGAAGACGGATAAAAGGAGAAGCAAGATCCGAAGGCATCCTCTTGTTCCTGTGCTCTGAAGCTGCACCTCCTCGCTGCACGTGAGCTCGAGACGGAACGAAGAGCCAATTTTGAGCGTTGTAATCGTTCTTGTTTGTTTTGCAGATACTCTGTTGGAGAATGCCGAAGAAGGCGGGAAAGCGCATGACTACTGAACAGATGCTGCGCGTTCTCATGAAGGAGATGACCGAACTAAAGAGGCGAATGGATAAGAACGAGGAAGGGGGACCGAAACGTCCTTTGGCGGGAGCAGCCCCGGGAGGGAAAAACAAGAGTCCCAGGAGGGGAGCAGCGGGAGAAGACATCCCGGGTCCCTGTGCCCCGCTCGAGGCACCAACTCCCGTGCCGAAGGAAGGGAATCCGATTCCCGTTGTGGTCACCCCCGTATCCGAGGAAGATATGCCGCCCGAGCTGGCAGCACAATTGGCAGCGTGGTTGGGAAAAGGTAGCGAGGGCGCCACGGCTGTCGACGCGCAGGAGCTAATGAAGCAACTGCGTGAGTCACGGGAAGCAGCGAAGGTGTCCACGCCGGCTGCAGCAGTAGAGAAGCCACAGGGGACGGGTTCAGTAACAGAGACAACGTCCGGTGCAGGTAAGCGGCCATTGCCGATTGCGAGGGATGAGTCGGCACCCTCTCGTAGGGAAAAATTGGGTCAGCATGTTCCTTTGGCTATTAAGGAAAAGATATGGGCAGGGGAGTACGTAAACATATTCTCGTTGCTTACTGATCACTATGAGATGGAGCATGTCAAGGGCCAGAAGGAGCTCATGCATCCGAGTGTTTGGCGCGCAAAAATGGCCGCCTTTAAGGTAAATGAAAACATTGGCAATTGGGGCCAAGCGTGGGGGGTTTTTACATCGATCTTGGGGGAGCGAAGGCCTGACTTGTTACCCGAATTGCCGATTTATCAGTCACGAATCATGGGGTACTCGGTATCACACGAGGGTAATCATTGGTTCTGCTATGATAACCTGTTTAGAAAAGCTAAAGAACATGATAAAAGCTTAACATGGGATTGTTATGATTCTGTGTCATGGTCCAAAATGAAGGAGACTGGTATGTTAAAATTGCCATTAGTGGGGAGTATCGTTGGCGAATCTTCCCACCAGTATGCGGGGACGCCCTTTCGGTCAGGTGCGGGTACAGACAATTACTCGAAGCCTGCCGGTAACACAGGAAAAAGGGGGGTTTGTTGGAACTTCAACAGGGGTAAATGTACTAGGCCCCAGGGATCGTGCAAATTTAGACACGAATGTAGTGGGTGTGGGCAATCATCCCATCCTGAGTCCACGTGCAGAGCCAAAACGGGTGATAACGGGGGTAGAGGAGGCGCCAAACAGGTCTAACATAGTCCGAGGGGCGCCTTTACCTACCCCGATTGATACCTTGGCAATGATTCCTTGGCTCAGTGAATACCCGGATCGTGCTTCTGCTGGGGTGTTGCGGAACGGGTTTTCTTATGGTTTCCGCATCCCAGTGGGGGACTTTCAAGGTGCAACGTATTGTAAAAATCAGCTATCGGTCTTTCAGCATACGACTGTGGTACAGGATAAGATCAGGAAGGAGGTTACTCGAGGTCGAGTCGCCGGTCCGTTTAGTGTACCACCGGTTCCTAATTTTGTTTGTTTGCATTGTAGCAGTCACTATTTTGTGTCTTGTATCTTTTTAACTTCCTGGGACATTTTGGTTTTTAACATGAATTGTTATATCTTCAAAATGTTGTTGTACTTTGCATATATACTGAATGGATTCATATTTTAAAATATTACCATATATTTGATATTAATTGATTCTTGGTCTTCATTGTGGAGCCATAGCTCTTCACAATTTTTAAATGTATTTCTGATATTAACTCCCTTACAGTTCTTCAAGTCAACTGACCAAGGTCTATATGACCAATAATTAAATATATTAGATGATTTTACTAAGATATTAGGGTGCAGATATCCGTGTGACATCATCAGCAACCAGAAATGATAAGATAAACAATTATTTGGCTCTGAAGAAGTGGTTCTTTTTGCTTTTTCCCAGCCTTGCCAGATTCAGTGGAGAGGGTGCTCATCTCCATTCTCTCTCACCCTTTCAGAGGTATTTCTTTTCCCCATAAAAGTATTTTGAGAAACACAGAAGAGAAGGTTGAACTGAAACAGGAACATTGTTTCTTGGAACTAATTAGGTTTTTGTTGGACACATAGATAATATGATGTCTTAAACACGGTCATGTGAGTTACAGGATAGTAGGTGAAAGACACTGTTTTTTAAGCAATCCAAACTGCCATTTATGTCCTACAGGAAAATTACTAATGCTCCTTTTGCTGCTAATCTCTGTACACCCAGCTCCTTCTCATCCCTATGGGAGCTACCATCACTCAGTATGCCCGTCGCTAATAGTCAATCTTAGAGCGAAATTGCCTGGACATTCTGATGTCTGAAAATGCTTCTGCACTCACATCATGATGTAAATTAAATAATTAATGTATGATTTATTTTAAATGTAACAAGTGTGCAATGTGTTCATGCACTCTTAGATTCTTGGTATTGAATTTACAGAACTTCACTCCCTTTCAGACATAGGTTAACAATATACAAATCCCTTAAATAACATGGAAATAGGTGAATTAGTCTTTATTATCTTCAAAGTGAGAACTGAGGCCACCAATTAGAGTAGTTTGTCATCTTCTATACTAAGATCAGTAGTCAAGATTAGGAAACATATCAGCAAAGATTTCTTCTTTAATAGATTGGCTGTTCACACAAGACTCATAATATTCCATGTTGAAATTGAGAGGCATATTTGTTAGATATATGAAATTGTCCTTGTATTTCAGAAAAACCTAATAAAGTGTCAGTAGAGAAAAGTTGTCAGAAGACAATAATGGCTTCATAAATCCATTCTTCCCACCCAAGAATCCTATTATTTAATTTAATATTTGTGTTATACCAGATTGGGGTTTGTAAAAATGGAGAAATGGAGTTTAAGGAAGTGATCCAAAGTTTGCTAATAGCTATAGAATCGGTAATTATGGGGGAGATTAAACCTTTTGGGGGTTGAGTGATACGAATCACATCTTTGAAAGTAAAAGTTGAGAATTGTGCATGTTCTAATTGACTCCAAACTGTGGATATGGATGTGATTTTCAGAAAGGGAAATCCAAGTGTGTTTCAATGTAAAAGCTGAACGATATGTTCTAATATTAGGACAATTAACCCCACTGAAGTCTTTTGGTTGTTGAAGTAGAGCTAAAGCAATGCAGGGTTTGCGTTTGTTCCATAAAAATGTAACTATGGAATGATTAATGATTTTAAAGAAATTAAGTGGGAGGGAAATAGGGAACATTGATAAGTAGAATTTAACAAAAGGTAATAACATTATTTTAATTGTGGCTAATCTACCCCACCAGGAAAGAAAAGGGGGAGACCAACCATCTATTAGTGCATTAACTTTAGACATAATTTCATTCCTGTTGATTTTATTAGTGTCCTTAATATTATTAGTATAAAGAATGCCTAGGCATTTAATACCTTTTGAACTCTATTTGAAAGCAGTGTCCTTGACAATCTGGTGTAGACAGTATTTATTCAGCAGTAATACTTCTGATTTATCAATATTCAATTTATTAACCTGAGTGAGACAACTGAGTAAGAATTTAACAATGAAAGCCATTCTGGCAGAGAAGTAGTGAGGTTAGATACATACAGTAAAATATCATCTGCATTTGCAGTGTACTTTATATTCAAAAATTTTAACTGAAAACCAGGAAAAATGGGGAATCTTCGAATTGTTTCCAAAAAGGTTTCTGATGCTAGGATGAATAATAAGGGAGACAATGGGCAACTATGCCTAGTACCTCAATGGAAGGGGAATTATGTGGATTGTTTACCATTGACCCAAATAGATGTAGAAGGATTAGAATATAATACCGTAATGTATTGGATAAAGTGGGGGCTAAAACCATGCCATTTCAATGCGCCAAACATAAAATCCCAGTTCACTCGATCGAAAACCTTCTCGGCATCTAGTGTTATGGCAGCTAATGGTGAGCTAAGTTTAGCCACTAAATGAATAATATTAAGAAAAGTTTTTGAGTTGTCTGAAATGGATCTTCCCTTAACAAAACCGGACTGATGCATATCTACTAAATCAGGAATAACAGAATAATTCCGAAGGGCTAAAAATGTATTGCAAATCTTACAATCCGTATTAATCAATGAGATAGGTCCATAATTGCTACATTGAGAAAGGTCTTTATCTTTTTTAGGGAGTAAACATAACCTGGCCTGAGTGAAAAAACCCTGTGTACAACTAGCATTCAAAAACTGATTACCAAGAGATAATAGCTTAAGAATTAAAAGGTGTCTAAAGTGTGAATAAAAGCGTACAGAAAAGCCATCAGGCCCAGGTGTTTTATCCGTGAGAAGCTGATTTATTGCAATTAATAATTCTTGTTCAAATAAAGGTGTATCTAGGGATTGATTGAAAAAAAGGATCTAGTTGTTCAGTGGAGGGAGATGACTCCGGAGTATATAGGCGTGTATAATAATCAGTAAAGTATTCTAACATTTTTGAGTCACTAATATGCCGGACCCCAGAGGGATCAGTGATGGGAACATTCTTAGATTTCTGTTTTTTATTTTTTAAGTCATTTGCCAAAGATTTACCTGTTTTGTTACGACCTCCATAAATGTTTGCATTAAATCGAAATAGGGTACCACAAACATCATCCCAAGATTGTTTGTTGTATTACAACTTAGACTTAATAAGTTTAGATACTGTATTGCTGTTATTGGAGGACAAATACTTGTGTTCCAAGATCTTAATATGATTTAAGAGTTGCTTAGAATCTTTAAGAAGTCTTTTCTTTTTTCTAGCGACATTATCGATTATAATAACTCTTGCAGTAGCTTTAAAAGCGTCCCAAACAAAATGCATCTGTGTATCTGAGGGAGGTTGTTTACGAAATATTTCTGTATATAGGTTGTGAATTGTTCTGTAAACTGTTGATCCAATAAAAGGGAATTATTAAATCTCCATCTGCTAGTGGAGAAAATGAGATTAGGATAATCAAAATCAACAATAACAGGTGCATGACCTGAAATAAGAATTTATTCTATTTCTGTATGTGTTAAAAATTGAAGAGTGTGTTGGGTAAAAAATACATAGTCTATCCTAGAATGGGACCTATGAACGGGAGAAAAGAAAGTAAATTCCAAAACATCAGGGTGAAGTGCTCTCCAGACATCAAGCAACCCTCTACCAGAAATAGCTTTGTGGATGGTTTTATGCATGTGAGAGAAGGACACATTTAGTTTGTGACTTACGGTCTAAATTGGGTCCATAAGTTAATTGCAATCATCACCAACTATCAAATTTCCTGAGGCATGAGAGGATAACATAGAAGAAAAGTTATTCCAGAACATTAGGTCTACTCCATTTGGCCCATATATATGGCACATATTGTATTATTTATAATCACTTTAAGAAGAAGCCATCTTCCAGCATCATCTTTGAATTTGTTTATCAATTGAATATTTAGCGATTTATGGAGCAATATAAGAACACCATT
The DNA here is from genome assembly GCF_964263255.1 of Lissotriton vulgaris. Taxonomy (NCBI): domain Eukaryota; kingdom Metazoa; phylum Chordata; class Amphibia; order Caudata; family Salamandridae; genus Lissotriton; species Lissotriton vulgaris. Next base: position 396,039,577 of record NC_141696.1, on the reverse strand, counting down.
TTTGTTTTGCACAGCAATGGAACTAAAGACACTCTCAACCCATTGTCTCTAAATAGAATTAATGTCTTCTTCATTATGATGTGTTTCTTGTAGCCAAGCAATTTGACAGTTTAATCTTGAAAGTGAGTAAAAAATCTTATTATATAATATATTTGAAAAAATTACAAAAAGCCAAAGGAGTTTAGCCATAGTGATTAGAGATAAAAAGGACCGTACAGATGAAAGGGGGGGACATAAAGGACAGACACCGCTCCAATGAGCGACAACAAGAATACACTACTGAAATATCAGCAAATAATGGAGGGACAATATTAATGAGAATGGAGCTGAACAAACACAGCGCGAGGGGACCATGCATTGGGAAGACGAGGCAACCAAATGAAACATAGACAATGGAACTGATTTACGATGGGAACAGAGACATCAGACATATGAATGGGAATCTGTGAAAGAAAACAGGTGAGAAGAGCAATATGGTTTTACTTAGTTCCATTTCTTTTGCTATGGGAAATTTATAAAGTTCTTAAGAGCCGCAGGATCCTCAAAGGTCATTGTTCCTTCTTTATATGTAACTATGAAAAAACATGGATGAATAAGGCCATAATTAGCATTCACAGCTCGGAGCATAGGTCTGAGGTCCAAGATGGATTTTCTTGTGATTGGCTGTGGGTTTTGAAACATCTTGACTAAAGAAGATTTTGTGACCTGACCAAAGCATCTGTTTACGTTTAGGAATACCATAAACCCTAAGGTTGTTACGTCTATTTTGATTTTCCAATTCCTTCATTGTTTTTTTCGAATGATCAACCTCTTTAGATAAGACATTTACTTTAGCAACAACATCTTACGCTTCACTAATTCTTTGTTCGACATCAGTGAGCCTTAAATCAGTCAGTGAGACTCCAAGACCCAGAGGGGCTATCGGGCTTACTGAAGCCATATTTGCCTAGTAGAGTCTTACGATCGACTAATCAAGGTTTGGTCTGCATTCCCTGTGTTAGGAAAGCAAGGGCTGGGGGCCAAACTGTGGAACTCTCTCCCCGTATGTATTCGAGCCATCCCCAATCTTCTGACATTTCGCAAGTCCTTGAAGACTTGGCTGTTTCCCACTCTGTGATATCCCTCGCTTGCTTCGATCTATTGCTCTGGTTAGGTCTCTGGTTGCACTGGGACGACTCGTCGATGAGGCAGCCATGCGCATTACAAATCCTGTAATAAATAAATAAATAAATTAAATCCAAACCAGACCATTACTCTTCAATTCTTTGAAGTGTTGCAGTGGTATCTGCCATAAAGTGATGGATATTTCTCAATTCTTCCATAATATCCTCTAAGGTCAAGGGTAGAGGTGATTTATTTGGGAAAGAAGGATTTTTTTTAGCCCTTTTATTGGTGTAACTAGCTGTTTCTTTACAGTTGGTAGTGCTGGAAGTAAATGGAGAGGTAAGGTTATAACCCAAATGTGTATTGAAAATCAATAGAATCTCTGGTCAGAAAGAGAAACTAGCCAAATTAACTTAATTATGCTTTCTGAATAATGTTGTTAAGAGGTATGAGCCACTTCTGAAAACTCTCTGAAATAGGAAAATACATAATTATCAGATTTAACACAAAGGAATCCACATTTATATTAGATGGTGAATGTGCAGTTGAAACAGCAACAATTAGAGGAGTTAACAAAATTGAATATTTTTGTGAAGTTTCTCCTAATTGGGCAAAAAATGCAAAATTATGTGAATTGCTTGAAATATATTTTACTGGTTCCTCTTTTAAACATTTTCAGGGGACTGCATTCTTTCCATTAAGAAATCTCACTAGGAGACTATCCCGAGCAGAATTTGAGCCAGTCTATAGTGAGCAATTTTTCCAAAATATGCACATATTTCGTGAGAATGAGTTAAAATTTCACACAGTTCTATTTTTTAAATAGTCAAAATACTGATAAAGTAAAGCTGATTTAATATAACAAGTTTGTTTTTAAAGAGAAAGCACTGTACCTCTTTTCTTTGCTGGTGCACATTGATTTTCCTAACGAAAGATCTTTTAAAGTAACTCTGCATAGCCATTAGTCCTTGACTAGACAAATGTAAAGATTCACAATACATACATGTGGTCAGTTACTCTTTATCTTTCTATGTACACATTTGTCACAATATACAAAAGAGAAATCTCCAAGATAAATCATATGTGTGGCATTATTAAATCTACTTTCACTGAATATCTCTTTATGGATGGCTCTTACCAGGCCCATTGAAATGATATGCTGCGTTTCACAAGTAGAGTTCAAACTGCTGAAACAGCGGAGAAAATGTGGTAATTAATGCTGAAACACCATTCCCCCAAAACACGCTATTCCACTTAAACCCCAATCCTAATTAATGCTCTGTCCCTGGATTGACCATGACCTCTATAAAAGAAATTATATGAATGGGGAAATAACAGGAATTGCTCCAGGATTCTCACAATATGACACTCAAACAAAATTGCAGGAGTGAGAAGGTTTTATTTTTTCGAATGTCACCTCTTCTTCCCCCGACCAACTTAAATGTACAATCAAGAGGATGTCTCCTAAAATGCACTTCTCCAAATCTATTCCCCAAAACCAAAGAAGGGAAACATTCTCTTTCTGCAATAGGACTCTCACCTAAATATTTCTATGTGGCAAGCTTAATTATTGAGGCCTAACCCGGTACAAAAACACTAAGTGGGCTCAACCTCAATTTTGGAGAGAGCACTTTGATGTATGTTTTATACTCTATTTTGAGAAACCTGGTCAAACTTTAGAATGTCTAAGAGTGTGCCTAGAATAGGATTTCCTGAGTGTTCATTATTTCTAGGCCCACTGATCAACATGTTTCAGCCACTCAAGTTTTGCCCAGTGGTTTATCTGGCTTTCATCATGACCACCAAGAACCCTAATAGTCGTACGGTTTCAAAGAGGTTATTTTCATTTTTGTGTTTGTGAGGTTGCTCTAAAATGTCTTACCATTCAGTCAAGGATTACAAAATCACTTAGAGAATTGAAGCATGTAGTTCCACAGGTATGGTGAGCTGCACAAGAATGCATTTCAACTATGCAATGCTCAGGATCTCGCACATGACAACTTAGAAGCCATTACAAATAAAGCCATCAATGACATCACCAATGACATCACTTGTAATGTGCCCAATATTATCCTTGTCACCAACTATCACATGGACTTAAATCCATACAATCAGAAACAAACGTGTTTAGAATAATAACAGAAGAAAACTTAACTAATATTTTGAAAAATATTGTATAGATTCGTCTAAAAGTTGCATTGCCACTGATCGTTACAAGACTTTTCAAGACATTATCACAGGTGTTTACACTACCTTACACTGATTTTTACAAGGTTAGGAGACATTTCTATTTTGAATATAGATTGAGACAAAAGGCCACAGTGCAAATGAGAAGAGGTAAAGTAGCTTTGTATTCTTGCCCTCAATATCGAATAAATCTAAGACAAAGAGGTACATGAAACACGCATTTAGTGCATGTTTTCTGTACCTGTGGTTTTCCATTCATTAAGTCATTCATATATTGCTGTTCTAGCACTTTCTTAAAGAGTAGGCTGAAGTGCTATTAGGAATTTTAGAGTTGTTGTGTCAAAAAATCAAGTGTGTCAACATATTTATGCCCTTTTTACATGACTACAGAGTAGGGGGCATTCCACAGGAATATGGGACCGTTAAAATGTTTCCTGGATGTATACCCATCCTCAAGCCTGACATATGCTGAACTATGTGTGGAGGAAAGAAATGGAGGGCAGAGGTCGGTACCAGAGTAACCAGAACTGCTTATGTAACTCATCAAGTTGGTGGATCAATTGATCATTCTCTATATAGAGACTTCAGTACTGGATAGTGTATTCCAGATACCCATAGAATGTGAGACATTCCTATTGGAGTGGTAGAATAGCTAATGCAGTTCCTTATTTCTATTTCTTCTGTATCGTTTTGTTTGTCTAGTTAAAACGTCGTTTGGCCCCTTTTTGTTTTTTTTCTTATATCTTCTGAATCATGCTGATGACTAACACCTGGTCAGGAATATCATACTTCCAAAAAACACTTAACCTGACATGTGCTTCCTTGTCAACATCCAAAAAGAAGTAGTCAGATGGAAACGTAATCTCTGTGGCTGAGATCAGTGCACTGACAATTTTACCACAAAGATAGCCCAAGCTATCACATCTGTGTTTGCTATATTTTTGTTCTTTTAGGTCATCAAAACTATATCGTTTTTAATCTCTAATTCTCACAGAATATCTAATACATTTTCGAATTAAGGACATTTCCTCTAGATAGATATACATGCTTAAATAATATTTTAATTCTATTTATACTGTCTTCAGTCAAATGTTTTCTTCCAATAACCAATTAAATTGTGATCAATGTCAAAAAACAAAAAATGGAGCTCTTCAAGCATCGTGGCATCCTGGCCACTTCAAAGTTTATATTAAACATAGGTATTTCCCCTACTCTCGGCTTTTGTTTACTTTACCACATACTTGAATTATGAAGTGGAATTATTAGAAATGCTTCATTATTACCACAATATATTTCCACAATGGCTCTTGATTCAGTTTTCATCAATTTGCAAGCATGTAATCTTTTTCATTGTTAATGTAATTTGAGACAGATTTGACGTTCGGAGTATTGAGTTGCAATGTGGTTGATCGGTAGGGGGGAGGCATAATATTAGCTATTGATACCTGTGGTGGGGACCACTTACTATTGAAAAGGGTCCTGTAAGTCTGAATAAAGATCAGTTGGATGTACAGACGCAGAGGCCCATCATAGCTACCCAGCTCCTACTGTTAGGCACCTCTATCTGGGGGGAAGGATGTAGGTGAGTTTGAAGTATGTGTTCCAGTAGATACAAGTCACAGCTTTCATCGGGTGGTGTTCAGTTGACATTTGAGGTCGGAGTCAATTTGTGGGTGGCCCGAAAGGGGGGACCCTTAACTTTCACCACAGAAAGAGGTGGGGACCGAGAGATAAGGCAAAAGTAGTAAGTCTTAAGATAGAGATCTCATGAGAAAACTAGAATGCAAGTTGACCACTAACTTGGATGGTGGGCAACATTAAAGGAGTTGTATCGCAACACTATTAAGCTATATAAGCAGAAACAGTTTTATAAGGGTAGGTGGGGAGTTCTAACTATTTAAACTGGTGGGCTGTACTTTGGATCACTGACTATTTCTCCTTATTACACCAGTTTCTGGTAGGTGCAAAACTGGATTTTTGTCAAAGTTCATGGGTCGATGCATTGAAATGCCAACGCTCCACTCATGGAACTCCTCGCTGATGCAAAGTAATGCAAGTAAGTCCTGTGCACTACATTGCCTTACTTGTTTTAACTAAGCCATGCAAATACGCACAAATTGGTCTTTGCATGGCTTAATAAATAGAGAAATTAATTTTGCACCAGGCTGTGTTAAAAAAGTGACACAACACAGACGAAAAATGTTTGTAAATCGGAACCTATGTATGTTAGCAGCACTAACATGTTGGAGGAGCTACTATTGCACAGCTCATGAATAGACCGCCTTCATCTGCACCTTCTATTTTAATCCATGAATCCTTCAGTGGGTATAAAATGTGTCAGAACTGACAACAAACATGGTTTTGTCCCCAGTTAAAGAGAATCCCCTTTGCTGTCCATTGAGCATTAAGGATGCGCATTTTCTGGTTTTTGGACTGTTTCTAATTCTTCCGTTTTCGCTTCTCCCACCATTGTTCACAAAGACCATGAAGAGGTATTGCTGAGTCTGGAAATTATTAAGCATGCATCAATTTTTATTTGGATAAAGGGACACCTTTTATAGTAGAGAATCCTGAAATACAAGAAGGATCTCAGTAAAAGCGAAAAATGAGAGTTTCTTAGTCACTGGTATAATTTCAGAGGAATCAGAATTTGATCGATAACCTCAATATCTTCACAATCAGGAGTTAAGCAGCCCTAAAACAGTACATGTGAAGTGACCAGTCACAATGGAACCTCAAGCACGAGGCAGAATTCATGTATTCACTGAAGTTCCTTCTCACCGCAATTCAGTTCAATATTCAAGAAAATCTCTTTTCACTAGGTATCCTATGCTGTTCATATCACACAAATTCACCTTGAGGCTTGCCAAAAGCATGTCCTGCCATATCTAAAGCACCAACGATCCAATGTTATGCCCCATCAGTGAGAGAAGATCTCATAATAGGGCCCTCATTACAAGTTCAGGGTTAAATTCTGATTGAGGAACAAACATGTGTTTGCACAAGGACTGAAATTACAAGCTGTGTGCTAATTATCACTCCCTCATAGTTCCCCCTGATAACATCTGACATCTGGCAGGTCAAACCTGACGATAGTTATCAGGAAAAAATGCCTGGAAAAAAGGCAAAACTTGCGGAATGCTGTGTTTTAAATACGAATTCTGCAAGTTAGACCTCGTTTCGCTGCTCAAAACTTGGAAAAGGAAGCCTTTAGCACAAGCAGTAAAAACCTCACCCTGGGAAATGGTTATTTAACTTGTGTGGTAAATACCTAGCCCTATTTCAAGAATCTTTTAATGAGGGCCTAGGTGATTTTTTTGCATCGTGGTAAGTGCCAAACACTGGGGAAGCAGATTTTAGCTGGCACAACAAATGTCACCCTCCTGTCTGAGGCAGTTGTAATCAGGGTGTATGCATCATCCACAAGCTTGCTGTCTTATCTATATCAACACAACATTCACATTCTACTAGCCAAACACATTCTTTAAGTTGGTAGTGGTATATCTGGTAATATACAGTTTGACATCACATTGTTGTCTTCCCGTGGCTTATTTCTCTTGGACTTCTTGCTTGGACAAGGCTTCATCTAACTCAGTCAAGGGTAGAAAATACATATATATTCCCAGGGTCTATGACACAGCATATTAAATTTTGCTCAGTGGCATCATGTGGTCAAATACTATTTCCTTCAATTCTAGAGTGGGGAGAACTCCATTTCTTCACACTGGCCGAGGGCCCAACCTCCTCATAAGAAATGGAACCTTTATATTACACATAAACTATACCACAAATGAGTGTTTGAACAGCTGGAGATTTGACTATATGATTTAATGTACTTTGGACTGTATCTCTATTAAATCACATTAGCTCAGCTGTAAAACAGTGTAAGCACTGAATATAAAACTGCAGATAAAAATATATTCTTGCGAGATGAAAAGGGAGCAAGGCAACGGCTGCCACTATTACATTCTTTGGAAACTAGACATTCAAAAGATAGGTAGGTAAGATGGGTTTCATGAGTCATACATGTAGGCATGCAGAACAATTAGGAGAAAATAGAGATTGTTTTAGAATCTGCGATTTACCATAGTGGCTACTGCGTAATTTGGATTCTTCCACAAGATGGAGGAAAGATTGGTTCCATATGTTCATATTTCTTCTAATTGAGACACTCGCCCAAATGTATAGACTTTGCATCAGGATTGAGATACTTTTTAACTCAATCTCGAAGCAAAGTGTAGTGGTGGGATTTACAATCCAGTGCAAATAATGATTTGGGTTGGATTGTAACCCGAAATAGCACAAAGCTGTGCAATGCCTTGCGTTACTTTGCATCAAGGAGGCTTGTCGTCTGTGGTGCAAGGGCGTTCCCATGAAACTACCCTTGGGTTGTGAAGCAAATCACTGTCTACAAAGAATTGTAGATAGGGATTTGCATCAAAATCCTGAGCCTCATCAAGGCTAACGAGGAGAAATATTTTCATTTCTGCTAGTTTTTTCCACTTTGCATGTTTGCTACATTGTATAGAACACATATAAAGTCGGAAATGCCTTAACACATGGGGGTTCATTAGGATGTAGGGTGGATCGCCACCGCCCGCATGGTGGTGGCAATCCACCCTACATCATACCCCGCCCGCCACCCATTTCCCCCCCCTGCCATATTAGTATGGCGGGGGGACCTCGGCGGACGGAAAGACCGCCTGTCGATTTTCCACAGGACAGCCAGTCGACCAGGCAGAGAAGGGGCTATATATGGTGGTGGTGTCTGCTAGACACTGCCATCCATATTAGCATGCGCAGCGGTGCATGGCTTTCCATGGTGGAGACCCCGCCACAGAAAACCATGCAGAGTCTGCTTTCAGGGGCCCATTGCTGGCCCCCAGTGTATTGGGGTGGTGGGGGGTGCCAATGAGGAGTACCTGTGGTACCCCCCTACATTGTCATGGACAAGGTGGCAGGCACTGCGCAGTGCCTGTCACCTTGTGCGTGACAATGCACACAGTGCATTCCCAGCATTGTGGCCGCGGTGCAATGAGCACCGCCGGCCACAATGCTGGGAATAGAGAATGTCACTGCCACGGTGGCTGTGGTATCCTAATTGCAAGTGCGGGACCGCCGCACCACTGGTGGCCGGTCCCAGCACCACTAGGGTGGCGGGCGGACGAAAGTCCGCCCACCATCTTAAACGGCCCCATAGTGTTTGCTCAAAACCTATGTTTTCCACAGCACAGATACTCTTGTACAATGCTAGCAAGACAGGCAAAAGTACGGCAGTGTTAGGAGAGAGCAGTGCCACATTTTGGTAGATATGACGCAGTTCTTCTCTCTTCTGTTCAATGCAACTCATTGCAGTACAGCAGCATTACTTGCAGCCCTGCATTGAGTGGCATCTATGGAACTCTGGGCTTTACTATAATAATAAGTGCAATAAAATGGAGTATATTATATTTGCACGAAGTATCATATGTTTTTGAGCTCTGTACCCGGCCGCCACTGTGCCGCTGGTGGTGCAGTGTCTGTGCTTACGTGAACCAGCCACGGCCTGTGGAGGGATTTCAGTGGGGCGAAGTGGCAGGGCGGGAGAGGGGCAGGGTGGGGGGTGCTAAAAACTGGAGTATGGATAATTGAAGGTAAGTAAACAATTTAATTAATAAAACGAATTTCGAAGCGCCCTGCATCGCATGCGATGCAGGGCGCGATTCGTTTTATAAATTAAATTGCCGTGCATACTCTCTTTAAGCGCTCCGTTCCTGTAACACCATGTAAACTACCAGCAGAATGTGACACGTTGCATTGCGTGTCACGGAAGGGTTGCAAATCCTGATACACATTTGAATCGGGAGGGCTCCCCTAAATAGGGTCGCCCACCTGATGCTCAACATGAGGTGACCCTGTGGCAGACTAGTTGCTATTAACTATTAACTGATCATTGGTGTAAAGAGGAGAGGTGTCATTTGGTGGTTAATCAGCAGGTCTGCCACCTCTACATTCTAAATGAGACCTGATAACTGTGAGCTAGCCTGGGTAGGAGAACTAAATGACCCCCTTACAGTTTTGTGGAGAAAGGTACAAAATGTTGCTGTACACAATGTGCCCACTTTTTTTTAATGAACTCATTACCTACAGAACTGGTTTTAAACAAAACTGTCTTTCATCTTTATTTTTGCTGAGGGAATTAATTTTATACCAACAACTTCATCATCCCAATATTGGCATCATTCCAACTTTTACAAAGCTTCCAGTGTTTGTGTTTGACCATCGGATCATAAAACACAATCCTGTGTAAATCACCGCGTTTTGCAGCTACTCCTTCATGTATGTTTTCATAAGTATTATAAATTCCTGTTTGAGAACTACGGGGCATATTACCAAGCAATAGCGATAATTATCGCTATTGCTTGGTTAGAGACCAAAAATTACCGCTGAGCTGCGGCGATTTTTATCGCAAATAAACCTTGGTATTACCAAGGTGTATCGCAAATGCGATAAAAATCGGCCGCAATGCATGAATATCGCTGAAAAGTCAGCGATATTCATGCATTACCGAGCTAATGCTCTTAGCCATGTTATCCACCTCCCATTGGATAACATGGCTAAGAACTGCTCAGGGCAAGTGTTAGCTTTTGGAGATATTCGCGCTTATCGCGAATATCTCCAAAAGTTGGTAATAGGAGATAGCGATGTTAGCGACTGTTTCCAGTCGCTAACATCTTGACACGCCCACTTTGCATGTCATTAGTGATAAATATCACTGACATGCAAAGTGGGGCCCAAGATGGTCGCTATCTCCTACTAGCTGTCGCTAACTGGTGTTGGCGACAGCTAGGTAATAGGGAGATAATTTTATCTCCGCTTTCTTGGCTTTTACAGCCAAAAAAGCGGAGATAAACCCCCTTGATAATATGCCTCTACATCCCCCTGGATCATTACTTTTCCGTTGTTTTAACAACAACTACGGGGCATATTACCAAGCAATAGCGATAATTATCGCTATTGCTTGATTAGAGACAAAACTTTACCGCAGCGCTGCGCCGATTTTTACCGCAAATAAACCTTGGTATTACCAAGGTTTAACGCAAATGCGGTAAAAATCGCCGCAAAGCATGAATATCGCTGAAAAGTCAGCGATATTCATGCATTAGCGAGCTAATGCTCTTAGCCATGTTATCCACCTCCCATTGGATAACATGGCTAAGAACTGCTCAGGGCAAGTGTTAGCTTTTGGAGATATTCCCGCTTAGCGCGAATATCTCCAAAAGTTGGTAATAGGAGATAGCGATGTTAGCGACTGTTTTCAGTCTCTAACATCTTGGCACGCCCACTTTGCATCTCATTAGTGATAAATATCACTGACATGCAAAGGGGGGCCCAAGATGGTCGCTATCTCCTACTAGCTGTCGCTAACTGGTGTTAGCGGCAGCTAGGTAACAGGGAGATAATTTTATCTCCGCTTTCTTGGCTTTTAAAGCCAAAAAAGCGGAGATAAACCCCCTCGATAATATGCCCCAAAATCCGTTTGTCACTTTTATTTGGAGATTCAGCATTTTCTTCAGGGCATGAAATACAAGATTATACTACTCCTCAATCTGATCATATCCAGCCAGGAGACAACAGTGACTAAAATCGAAGCCCTGAACATTTTAAAGTGGTATATTGTTTGAAGAAAGACACTTCTGGATTATAAAACACCAAATATGCATGCATTTTCTTAAAAACCGTGAAAGGTTTTAAGCATGGATGTTGATAGAATTGACAAAATGAGCTGCTCAACAGTTGAACAAGGAAATCTGCGCCGCAATCCAATATTGTTAGCAAAATTAAAGCGGCTATAGATCTGTACATTTAAGGGTATTCAGTTTGAGAACATCTGGACATGATGAAAAAACGTTCATTCATTTATGTTATTTAAGTTCTAAAATCATATTCAATCTTGACTCACTCAGGAAATCTAACATAAATGTCCTGCTGATTTTGACAGTCATACAGCAAAAACACCCACTAATGAGCATTTAATAACCACCAAAAGTTTTGCATTAAGTACAAAGCCCTTTTGATTACTTATTCCACTAATTTAAAATAAATGCTTTTACAGATGGCATCTGTTAGGCCACAGAGCGTGTGCTGCATTTATATGTAGTCATTGAAAATAGAATCCAGCTTTCGTATAAAGACAGTACAAAGTGAGATCAAACATGAAAGGCTGAATAAACATTTACCAGCTATAATTTTCTCAACTTCTTCATGAACACTTATCCAGTACGAGAACGAAATCTTGAGCGGTAATTTAGAAATACCTTTGCAAATTAACACCTTGAGGAAAATGACCCAGAACAGAAAACCCTGCTGACAGACCGCCGACATCTGTGTCAAAATTTAGGCCGTACCGAGTCCCCTTCAAATGCCCATTCAAAGTGTTTTAGAACCAACACATTGGACGTGTCAGCGGGAGGCTGAACAGTTATCAGACATCAGGGCCTACCCAGAGAGAACAGCGACACAAATTGAAACATAGATTTTGGAAATGAACCGAAACCTCGTGGCTCGGCTTGAATGGAAACACATCTTGAAAACATTTAGATTATATAGGCTGATATGCCCTGCTGTACACTGCGACTATTAACTCTTTTACCTCAAAAAACACAATGCACTGGTCACAGAGAGCTCTGTTCTCCCGCGTGTACTTTGTAGTCGATGCGTACAATTGCATATGCCTTAGAAATATGTGAGAGCTCAAACATGATTTAAATACCGTACCCCATGCTATAATTAGATCAATCTTCATCAGACCTGGTTTTGAGAACTGCTCTTGGAACACTTTTAAAATGAAGAAACGCATGAACATTTCATTTTGACAGGCAAACTAATAATAAAACAGTTATACCAGGGAGCCCACGGTAAGACCAGGGGAGGTTTTAATGGATAAAAGAGCACATGGAGGTAAACGTATTCATGGCAAGCAACAGGCATGAGAACTAAGCCCCTAATGAGGAATCCAAATATTTTCCCTGCCTTATAATAAAATAATGTATATTCTTCTGTTGAGTGTCGTCTTGATCGAAATAAGTAACAAACATGCCTGGGGTTTTGAGTTGGCAATACACAGAAGCAAGTGGATATTCTTCATTCAACTTTGTATTACAAGGAATTTGATTGTGTTCTGATACAGCCTATTTATATTTGTTATTTTAACATTTTAATGAGCTGGTGCAGTATACTTCATGTGGAAATCTTGGCTTAATATTAAGGATTGGAGCACAAACACCAACACTTCACTTGAAATGTTAATATTAATCCAAGTAGCCGCAAATTTCCCCGGTGCAATAAAACATATTTAAACAAATTAGAGAGTTTTCTTTTTAAAGCCAAAAATAACGTCAACCTTATTTCCATATTATGAAAAAAATGTGCCAGCCACAGCCTAGTAAAACTGTCAACTGTATTAGGTTTTGACGTGGTTTCTATGCCCGTAGATTTTAGTACTGTGAAGGGACCTCAGAGCTCCCACTATTGCAACAAATGAGATGGAGTTATAGGGACAGTCCCTTATTACAGGAAGTTGCCCTAGTGTGTGAAGGAATTTCTTATTTGAAGAAGAGACTCTCTACTTCTTCAGAGTATGTAATGGCACCACAATTGTCTGATACAAAGTGGCTCCTCTTTGAATAAGATTTGTTTGGAGGTAATTGGTTCAAACAATCATGTTGTCTTGCCCCGACAGGTTATATAGACAATGATATGCACTCATTTGAAGTTGGACCCTCATCTGGCCATGGATAGGCCTTATGCCCTTTACCATGCCCTCCCATTCCCCTGCCATGTCTAACTGTGGCAACTAGAAATAAAGGCCCTCGCATGAGAATGGTGGGGCAATGACAACTATCAGCTTTGCATGCAAATACCACCATGCTAATGTGCCTGTTTTGCATATTGGCCCCACATGGTTCATTGATTTAAACAGTACATGCTGGGGACCCCACGGCTCAAATGAATTAGAATTCTCAGAGACACAGCAAGGCAAGGGGTCGCCCGAGCATCAATGTAATCACTGAATTGCCTTCCCTGTGCTGCAAAAGCACTGACCAGAAAACAATAATTATCAAGATTGCCTAACCCATATACACAGGCACTGGTATTGGGACAGAATATCATCGGATTTCTCTCAAACCTACAGTTCTGGCACATTTCAAGGATGGTAAAGTAGGAATTACCACTGTGCTTTGTAATGAGCAGTAGGCTGGAGCTCAGAGAATCTTTAACTCCCTTCAATAGCTGTACATGAGCAACATGACAGGCCTGCATGCCTGTACATGCGCCAGATACAGGGAGAAGGTGAGCCCATTGCTGTCTAGCCACCTTTCTTCTACCCCTCCAAGCACTGAAAATATAAAAAACCAAATACCACCGATTGAATTTTACCATGCAGGGGTTTGGTGGACAATGGTGGTGGAGGAGGTGGAGATACAACTGTTTGACTGGTGCCACACTCAACTGTATGTCAACCTATCAATTGGTGACTAGGTCTCAGTACCTCGACAGAGGCAATGTAACACTTCCATCCACCTAAATCAAAGCCTGGGACAATATGCAAAAGGGAGCCCATCTATTGCTGAACAGCCTTCATGGTGTATATTATATTTTGGGGCCAAATGAGTAAGGGTGCATGTTTTGTATTCATTGCTGAAATATTGATCTTGCACTTAAGCATCAAAAGTGTTGACTTTTCAAGGCAGATGTGAAGAGAATGTATAATAGGAAAATACAAACCTTTTAACAGTTTCTAATAGTTCTCTGTAGGGGGGCGAAAGAAATTACCTCTGACGATAAGTTCAAAAGCAGGTTTATCGTTTCATGGTAGCTCCACGCTGTAATGTCTCTCTCATTAAATATACCAACCTGGGCAATCTAAAATATTTTCCACCAAAAGTAAACTCCCTGGCATGTAGCACAAAAATGTATTCAGGCACCTGGGAATCAAGAGATACAAATATCTCATGTGGCTAGACCTTACCCAATACAATTGCTTGAGTGAGTGACGGAAATATGTTCTTCTAGATATGTGTAACTATATGATCATACTTGATTCCTGTGAATACACCAGGTGTGGTTATTTTTATGGCACAGGCTTATGGACTGAACTTCTTCAAGTAACAGAACTGATATTTCAGCTAAACTAAAATTTGAAATTGTCTGCACATCAGGTCTTGGACACACATCTCCACCATCTCTGAAATTAAGTGAAATAGGGTTTCTTTTTGTCTCACCACTTATCTATATGCAGTAGCCGAAGTCAGCATTCTCTGTGAGCTGCCCCTGTAGATGTTTTGAAACAGGGCTAAAATGATACTGACAGCCGGAAGTGGCGAGCTGATGTGGAATGGGTACAACCCATTGGGGTGGCTGATGGATCATGAGGGAGCAGGTATAGTGACCCTACAATGTAACTGGTAATTGATCTGAAGTGTTCTCATTGGCAGCAGGTGAAGCATGAGGGTACACTTCGACCTGGTGGAGTAGGAGGGGCTATCTGTTCTTTTTACTGGAAGCTATTGATACTCAAATGATGATTTATATTGGAAACAGAGGTGGGAAACAGCCACTCATGTCAATTGTAAAACTGAATAACATTTTAACAAAGGGTATACTTCTCTGACTCTGTTCTCGCCAAAAATGGTACCACTACTCTAGAATGATCACTGTCAAATTGAAGGGCCTCATACTGTTTACAAAGTGTGCGGCACAAAAGCCTAGAAACACTGTTGGAACTGGCACCACATTAAAGGCCAACAAAAAACACTCTGATGTGTTTTGGTTCGTATAGACAAAAAATGCTACATTCAACGCTCAAAAATGTTTAATGCCCTCCACTCATAGCTCAGCTCTGACCTTGCTGCAAACAGTTTAGGAAGCACCTGAATTAAGCAATAGTTCACTAATCAATCCCCTTCATTTCTTGTGCACTATATTATTGTTGTAAACACCCTCTGCATTTTAAGTAAATGGGTTTTATGCAGTGCTTTTAAAATGTTCTAAGTAAATAACTAGGTTACAATCGGAAAAATAACGCCTTTATCGCTCATGTATTGGTCATTGTTAACTGTAATATTTGTATTTCAGTGTAATGAGACACATTCATGAAATTATATTTATCCTCACTTTCAATAAACCAATAGATGGTAATGAAACCCTCCAAGCAGATTCCCTCCCTTTGAGCAAGTGCTGAGCCAAAGTGCAAGAGGTATTTGGACACAAGCAGAAAATAACCTAGAAAATAGCCCACTATCTGTATTCAATCAGTCCTTGACCAACTAGTCCATCATGGTTTAGACTTCTTGGCATACCTTCCTCAGATTTTCAACACATTTAAGCATTTTTATTTAAGGACTTTTTTTTAATGTTTTCCCGCTACAGTTTAAGGGCCCGATTCACAGAATGAACTTAAGACTCAATCCTAAACTTACTACTGTTTTGGTATTCACAGATAGCACTTACTACTTTTGGTATTCACAGAATGAACTTACTACTTTTGGCATTCACAGAATGCACTTTCTGCTTTTGGTATTCACAGAATGAACTTACTCATTTCGGTATTCATAGAAGTTAGGAATCCTAATTTTAGGACTCCTAAATGCCTTCTGTGAATACCGAAAGTCTTAAAATTAGGATTTTTCTCAATTTAGTAGCAGTAAAGTTAGGACTCCTAACTTTAGGACTCCTAAATGCCTTCTGTGAATACCGAAAGTCCTAAAATTACAATTTTTCTCAATTTAGTAGTAGTAAAGTTAGGACTACTAACTTTAGGACGCCTAAATGCCTTCTGTGAATACCAAAAGTCTTAAAATTAAGATTTTTCTCAATTTAGTAGTAGTAAAGTTAGGAGTCCTAACTTTACTACTACTAAATTGAGAAAATCCTACTACTACTACTAAATTTAGAAAAATCGTAATTTTAGGACTTTTGGTATTCAGAGAAGGCATTTAGGAGTCCTAAAGTTAGGAGTTCTAACTTTACCACTACTAAATTGAGAAAAATCCTAATTTTAAGACTTTCGGTATTCACAGAAGGCAATTAGGAGTCCTAAAGTTAGTAGTCCTAACTTTACTACTACTAAATTGAGAAAAATCGTAATTTTAGGACTTTCGGTATTCACAGAAGGCATTTAGGAGTCCTACAGTTAGGACTCCTAAACGTACTACTACTAAATTGAGAAAAATCCTAATTTTAAGACTTTTGGTATTCACAGAAGGCATTTAGGAGTCCTAAAGTTAGGAGTCCTAACTTCTGTGAATACCGAAATGAGTACGTTCATTCTGTGAATACCAAAAGTAGTAAGTGCAATCTGTGAATACCAAAACAGTAGTAAGATTAGGATTGAGTCTTAAGTTCATTCGGGCTCTGTGTGTCTCAACACCTTTCAACTGGCTTTGCATCTTCTTCACAACAAAGCTTTAAGTATGCATATTGTATGTTCAGAATTCCAAGTTGACTTACCATGAACACCACACCCATTTAAATGTTAGGACAAAGTTTGCTGAGTCAGTGTTTTTAATTTGAACTGTACTTAAAAACTGTGGGCCTCATTTATGAAGTTTTGCCATAGGGAAGCGCATCGGGCCTTCCTGCTCCGCTTACCTACGGCAAAAGAAAAGAGCAGGAATGCGCTGCATCTGTAAGATACGGCGCAAAGATACGGCGCATCCCTGTCATTTCCCTGCACTGGCGCACAGTGGGCTGCCGAGCACCAATGCAGGCCCCTTTGCACTATGGAGCAAGGGTGCCTGCCTTGCGGGGATGATTATTTTTGTACAGTAAGGGAGACCTTTCTGTACAAAAATAATCACATGATGGTTTTCCTCTTTGTGCGTGGGCTGCAGAATGCAGCACACATTGAAAAAGGAAAAACAAGGAGAAATACAGATATTTCTCTCCGTTGCGCTTCCCTTACACCCAGCCGCGGTCCGTGGAGGTAGTTCCGATGGGGCAGGCAGGCGGGGCGGGGAAGGGGCAGAATGGGGGGTGATAAACTCTGGAAAATGGATGATTGCAGGTCAGTAACCAATTAAATTTAAAAAAACGAATTTCGTTCTGTGCCCTGCATCTCAAAATGTGTTGCAGGGCTCAGAACGAAATTTGTTTTATTAATTTAATTGGTTACTTACCTGCAATCATCCATATTCCGGTGTTTATCAACCCCCACCCTGCCCCTCCCCCGCCCTGCCTACCTGCCCCACCAGAACTCCCTCCACGGACAGCGGCTGCTTACACCACCCCTGGGGAAGCGTAAGCTTTTGGCACTGCCTCAGATTTACAATTTCTCGTAAATCTGGGGCAGTATCAAAAGGTTGAGTTGTAATTATTATGCACGTATATCGCCCAGCACTTCACCTTTGAGCATAGCTCTATGCATTAAGACACTAACACAATCAGCACCATTTTAAATATCATGGGTTCGAGTTCAACATTTAACCAACATACTTTTGCTATATGCTCTCTTATATTATATGTTTAGTCTACATTATACTGCCATCATTACTACACGGTTAAATTGCAATCGTATTTAACCTCATTAGAGAGACACGAGTCGGAACACTAGTTTTTGGGTCAGTCACGTGACTGGGACTCTTTTTGAATGCGCAATAAAGAAGCTAGAAGTAGGTCCGGTAGACGCCAACGGCGTTGCCACACTGATGGATACACATGAAAAGGATTCCGAACTAATAAGGTTTGTCTTCATTATTTTACAAAATACTTACCATACACAGCCATTTGATAACCGCTATCGATCAAGAACCATTTACGCTTTTTATTTTTAGCCCATTCAGTGAACACGAACATTCGTTGAAAGTGTACAGACATGTAAGTGAGGCGATAATCGCTATTTTCTTAGGTGATAAAAGACTGTCGTATTATGATTGCCATATTATATTATTTTACTTACTGACCAGCCATTAGAATGTATGATCACTATTGCACATTATCGAATGGTATCAAATGTATGTTGTAACAACTCTAACAGGACATTGTAGTGTTTTTATCTAGGAACCTGAATCAATACTACCATGTTATGCCCTTACACGGCTATAATCAATAAATATCCCTATAATGGCATAAAAAGCAGATCCATATTTCAGTAAATCGCCCTTGCAGCCCAAGGCATGGCAAAAGCTACTTCCTTAGATTCCTAGAAAGCACAATGAGTTCTTTCAACACACCAAACCGTAGCGTTACTTCCATGGTCACTTGTTGTATGCAAACATTGTATCCAAACGGCCCTGGAGACTCGGAGGCGACGATTTGGCCTCCGTTGAATATCTCTTCTATACGAATTGATACTTTAAGCAGAATGAAGTCTGTGCTTTTACAGACAACAGTGCCCATCACGTCATCAAAAGAAACGTATGATCTCCAAGTTGCAAGGACAACGACGGAGATAGATACACTTTTATCAACAAATTGCCCCGTGCATTTCTTAGAAATGCTAAGCCAAATCCTAAATATGGCAGATGCCAGTGGTATCGCAAATGCATTTAAGACAATTTTTTCGGGACTGTTAACACCCTTCGAAGCAGTCCTGGGCATCTTTCCCAATTTTGTCCATTCGGTTTTTGGTGGCCTACCACTAGTTTTTGGTCTCGTAGCAGGAATTCTATTTTTGACTCTTCTGCTCCGATATGGCAAGCCAAAACGCAGACATGACTCTAGCAACGATGGAAGAAACGATCCTAGCTATACGCTATCGGGACCACATAACTAAAGTCCTTGGATTAGCCCGGCTAAGAGATCTGAATATGACCTGGTTTCTTTCATTCAGACCTATATGGCAGAACTGCATCTTACCTGTGCTTCGATGTATGCTATGCGTAGAAGAATGCATGTTAGACACCTGTCTTACACTATAATCAGCAGTGCCAATGGATGTCGATACTTTGCTAAGTGCTGTAACGGCTCATGAATCGTGTTGTCCCCAGCGGTTACTAATCCTGATGACGGCATTCGTTGAAACTTCACCACTACGATTAGGTGGGAGTGAAGCAAGAAATGAGAGCAACATCACCCAGGTACGACCTTCTGTGAGCATTGCTGATCCCGACACCGATGATAGCAATCATTCTCAGGACTGCCCAGTTACAGCATTATCATCCTTGGTCGAACTTTCACCTGAAGCTGTAGACTGTTTTTTTGCGCATCTATCTGAAGTAATGTTCTCCCCTGAACCAAAAGAATAACTTTTAAGCAAACCGGCACACAGCGTTCCCCTGAACTCTGAATTTGGCCTTCGGCTTTGATAAACAAAAGCTACTGAAAAACTTAAGAACTATTTTTTCCCCTGGAAACAAAATTATTATTTTTTTCGAAATTCCAAAATATTTACCTTTTTTCTGGCACTTGTACTCTGCTTGAAGTAGAACTATTCATAAAGAACAGAGCTTCTATTTTTAAAAACTCTAGAGACAATATGTTACCACAGCCTCTAGCACACTCACAAGCAATTTCATTTATATGTGATGAAATAGTCTCAACCTTCCTTTCTGTAATTAAGAGACATTTCATGTGTAATTTTCGCAAATCGTTCAGTTTTTGAATGATTACACTGCTTAAAAACGTACAGTACCTATAACGTTCCGTGTATTTCGCATACACCATTTCGAATGCAAAATGTATTTTGGGGTGGGTTGAAATACACATACATCTTTATTGCTTAGTTTTTAGTAATTGATGGACATAAAATCGTGGAGTGGGTGTAGTGTTTTTATCTAGGAACCTGAATCAATACTACCATTTTATGCCCTTACACGGCTATAATCAATAGATATCCCTATAATGGCATAAAAAGCAGATCCATATTTCAGTAAATCACCCTTGCAGCCCAAGGCATGGCAAAAGCTACTTCCTTAGATTACTAGAAAGCACAACGAGTTCTTTCAACACACCAAACCTCCAGCAACCTGGGAAATCCCCGCTTGCTTTGTTTTGATTTGTAATAGAACTCCTGCGAGCACTGTAAGAACGGCCCGTTCTTAGTGACATATTAATTGACGTCTTATGTCCAAACTTTACGTCAAACTCGGCACCTTTCAGGTATAAATATACCAACGTTGCCTTAAGCAAACACACAGTGGTGGTTTTGGAGCAGAGCAGCTAATCTACTTTCCGAGAGCCCAGCAGACGCGAGAAGCCCACGGACGCTGCCCCTCCTCTTTGACGCGCTGAGAAAGACGTTGTCTTTTCTCCTGCCGAGAAAATCCAGCTCCGGCGTTTCCAGCCTACCCTTGCGGGTGACTGGGATATCGAGTACTGAGAGAGAGATACCAGACCTCATACATTCTATTCCCAAGGTACAGTGCTGACTAAACCCTTAGAGAGAATTCTTGAACAGATCCTTGGCAACAAACCTACTTAAACTTAAACTGCTACTTACTTACTCCTTCCCACGTATTAGGCTTAGGTCAGGTACACCGGGGTAGGCGTAGTTTAGAAGCACCAGTTGAGGACGTTAGCCGATGTATATATATATGTATATATTTTATCCATTTTAAAGTGTCTTATGGCTAAGAAATGCTTTTACGGTATTATTTTATAATACTCCTTTTACTGTACGTACTTTACTTTATATAAGTATTGCAAGTGTGGCAATTCATTTCTCTTGCATGAGAAGGAAGACTGCTCAATAAATAATATCTTTTATTGAAAATGCCCGTCTCTCTATTCTCAGCACCCTGGTGAAACTAAGTATGCACATCTGACTGAGTGAAATAGCTGTCTATTGTTTCACACGACTCTAGAGATTGACTCTTATTCTGAGGGAGCAAAGTTGTCATGTTTATGCGGTTGTCGGAAGCTGAGTCCCTTCTTGTCTGAGCCAGGGAAGCTGATCCCTTCCTATTCATTCAAGAAAGTGTCCAGTGACCTCTGAGCTAGCTGGCGCAAACTTAAATTAAGTCTAACATAGTCAGTAGAGACCTAGAAGACCTCAGTCCTACGTCTACACTGCTGTTTATGTTATTCCAATGCGCAGGGCCTATAGGGAAAATAGGAACTACACTACAACTTGTACAATAATTAAGTTATTTTACTTTTCATTTTTAGTGTTATTCCCTGATGAAGGGCTTAATATAAGGCCCGAAATGCATCGGACACGTCATATGATAATGTTGAATGTTGTATATATAGTATGAAATGATTCAAGATGAAAACTAAACAAAACGAGTAAAAAGGAACAAAAGTATGAATAAACAATACTGAAGTATATGAACTGAAACTGTGTTGGAACCCTCATTTCGTACTGGGGGAAAGAAAAGGTGTGCCAATAGGGATGGATCTTGTGATTCGCTAGAAACACGACTTTGCAGTATCAAAAGGGCCATGTATGTTGCTGGGAACGCCCCCAGCAACACCCATTGCACACCCCTTTAACGCAGAACACTGCGTTAAAGGGACTGATATTTATTAGGCAGCATTAAGCCAAGAAAAGTGGCTTAGTGCTGCCTGATAAATATCACGCAGGCTTCTGCACCACAGAACGTCACAAAAAGTGAATTTCCAATGGCGCAAGGGGCCTCATAAATGAGACCCGAGATTTCTAGCTCTAAATTAATTTGGAAAATTTGGTCCATTTTCATTCTGTTTTTAATTGTTTGTTATATCCCTTGAACTCACTTATATTAAATGTATACAGTGTGTAATTATATTTGTCTTAATATTTTTCTTTTTTTATCAAACTTGATGTGAACTTAGTTTTTTAACATCCTAATTGTTTTGTTGTTTAACTAGACATAACCAATTTCTCAGAGGAAGGCCTTACCACTTGAGCCAAGCTGCCACATATGAGGTAAGAATTACTTCCAGAATCCAAGTGGGCCATAGAGATTGT
Source organism: Lissotriton vulgaris (assembly GCF_964263255.1). Classification (NCBI taxonomy): domain Eukaryota; kingdom Metazoa; phylum Chordata; class Amphibia; order Caudata; family Salamandridae; genus Lissotriton; species Lissotriton vulgaris. The sequence continues at coordinate 396,017,415 of NC_141696.1, read as the reverse complement.
TTGGCTGTTATGGGAGTTGAATAGTGGTTTACATCAGAACTGTAACCTTTCTGTCCCATGGCATTACACTCCGGATCCCTACAGGCAGACCGTATATAATTTTGGAAAACAAAAAAAACAGCACTGTTAGGGAGATTATCTGTGAAAAAACACTAATTTGTTTACCCTCAACTTAACTGATAAAAACAAATGCTGGCCAAATCTTGTGAGTCCATGCCTAACTCAAGCAACCTATACATACAATCTTAACATCTGTTTTGAATTAGAGTGGTAATTCAGTACAGTACATTATGTGTAGCCAATGATATACAGCTTCAGTTAACCGAAGTATAAAACTACTTTTTATACTGAACACCAAGACTCACAAAACCTCACTAATAAAGACTACATTAATACAGCAGCATCAACCATCGAAAACAAATCTGCACTGAATAAGATCATGCTCACTGACATGTCAAAATCTGAACTATGTTAAGTTAATGCACCATAGAGATGTGTCATACAGGGTGAAACTGAATAAGCAAGGTGGGCAACTCCTTCTTGCTAGTGCATTAGGAATATTTACCATTAATGACACCACCCACCAAATTATTGGGCATATTACCAAGCAATAGCGATAATTATCGCTATTGCTTGGTTAGAGACAAAAATTTATCGCCGACCTGCGGCGATTTTTATTGCAGATAAACCTTGGTCTATCGCAAATGCGATAAAAATCGGCCGCAATGCATGAATATCGCTGAAAAGTCAGCGATATTCATGCATTACCGAGTTAATGCTCTTAGCCATGTTATACACCTCCCATTGGATAACATGGCTAAGAACTGCTCAGAGCAGGTGTTAGCTTTTGGAGATATTCGCGCTTAGCGCGAATATCTCCAAAAGTTTGTAATAGGATTTAGCGATGTTAGCAACTGTTTCCAGTCGCTAACATCTTGGCACGCCCACTTTGCATGTCATTAGTGATAAATTTCTCTGACATGCCAAGTGGGGCCCAAGATGGTCGCTATCTCCTACTAGCTGTCGCTAACTGGTGTTAGCGACAGCTAGGTAATAGGGAGATAATTTTATCTCTGCTTTCTTGGCTTTTAAAGCCAAAAAAGCGAAGATAAACCCCCTTGATAATATGCCCCTATGTTTTTAACACACTTTCTTGTTAGAAATCTGACCACACATGGCCTTTTCTAAATGGCCTTGCCTCCGAACTACTTCATAACTGCTGTCCTGGTAGTGTCCTATTTTCACTCTAGTCACACTTCATTTATGACCCCGAGCACAAACTACATCCCTAGCCCATAATTGCACAAGGCCATTCAGCAGCATCCTCTCCAGACGTTGTATGCTACCCATTCCAATACCTGTACAAGTTAAAATAGGACATGCATCCCTCTTTGTTGCTGCCTCTTTCTATATTTACATATGTCACTTAGGGGCGCACCCTTAAGGACTCTGAAAGTCATTACAGAATAATTTGTTCAATATGTAATTTAATCATTTTCTCCCCAAAGGGACAGACTGCATAGCAACCTAAGGTAAACTCTGAATATGCACTTGTACATTAAGCTGTTTTTTATTCTCACTGATCCTCTCTCGTCACTAGACAAAATTTCCCTTTCTGACTGACTGCTTCTTCTTACGTCGTTGACTTAGTAACTCATACAAATAATTCTCATACAACAGATTACACCAAACTAGGAAGATACAAATATAGCGCCATCTGTCATGTAGGTAATCTTTTGTCCAAATACCTCTAACAACCTTACCCTTACCAAGTGGTACTTCTTTCTTGCTCAGAAAAGCTTGTAGACCTCAGGAGCGAAGTGAGGTACAATATTGCTACTGTGTACCTGTGCTTCCTGATGAATACACTAATAGGGTCACCAAACTCAGCAAATTGACTTAGGACATCACTGAAGGGGTCTGCATTAGATACACATCCCTGTCCCTTATAATATTTCCATACTTATGGCTTATATTGCTACCCCATATCGCAGTCGGGCTTGCTTTTCTCCCCCCTTCCCCTGCCTTTGTCTTTCTTTTCAGCAAATCAAAAAGGAGAGAGAGGACTAGGTAAGCCAGTCCGGGTCCCCTGGTTATATGTAGAGATATCAATATAGGACTAGCTATGTTGTGTTAGAGGAGACTCAGAAGGTATATCTGTAGGAAAACCCTTACGTTTGGACATGAAGCCCTCACACACCAACCTAGTTGGTGTCATGCTTCATCATCGGGCCCACCACAGTGACACCGAATGTGTCCCGGGTGTGCTGCGACTCCAGTTTACTGAGGAGCAGGTATTCTTACTGAGTGTGCAGTGCTGGTGAGAATGGAGGTGAAAGGTTTAAAAGCTATCCAGGAGGTCCCAGTTCCCGAGGGTAAAGGTAAATTTAATACCTGGGCCCCTGTTAGCAAGATAAAAAGGCTGTGGACGTTGTGGAGTATATTAGGGGCTCCTACGTCCTTGTGGTCTACATGTTTCAGCCAGGCCTTTTGATTAAAACTGGCTTTCCTCAGGACCAAATGAGTATGTGTGAGTGAAAATAAACTATATTAAGTGAAAGTGTATGGTAAAAAAGTGTTGCACTCGCTAAGGTGCCGTACGTGTAAGAGGGGGATTCCCTCTGCTTTACTGTACATAAAACACAAAACAGTACAGACATACAAAGAGAGTCATTGAGAATGGTATTAACCAAAACACAACAATTGCCGGCTTCTGGTGTGCGTGAGCGACCTAGAGCGGCAAAGAACTTAGCCATGAGTGTGCCATGGCTATAGTGAACTATGGCGGTAAATTATTAAACGCAGTGGCAGTGGTGGGCTACACAGCGAAACAGGCATAGCGTGAGGTACAGGTAAGTGTAGAACATAATTCCTCACACTTGCTACTTGCTGTTAAAGCCTCATGGGTCACTTGGCAGGGAGGGAAAGGAGACCCTAAACATTTGTAGAGGATTACAGTTAGGATATCACCTGTGGAGAGAAATTGTTGCTTACCCAGAGCGTTGTGCAGAGATCAAGCTTACTCACGGTATTTCCGATCAGCGGTTCCTGCGACCTATCGTCCTGCTCCAGTGTCCCGAGTGAGCTTTGCCAGAGTCAGGTAAGGGCTTAAATAGCCGGTTTGATTGTTATCACCTGGAGAGGGGAGAGGGCGCGGTCGCGTTTTCTGTTTAGGGCGCAGGCGCTGGGAGCTAGCGGTTTTTACCTAGCGCATGCGCAATGTGAGGGTTCCAGCGCATGCGCGGTAGAGGTGAATGCGAGCGCTATGCGCCATGGTACTGGGTTGGCAATGGTAGTGGCAAGTGCGCGCGGGTTCGTGCGCAACTGAAGGAAAAAGAAAGGAATAAAGTAAAAGGCCCAAGTGGGTCCCTTATTATTTAAAAAGCAACAACAGGGATTACAAGGTATATATAGGTCAAGGAGGCAATTACAGAATAGGGACAGACCACGAGTCTGAGCGCAGACAGGGATACTGACCAATATCTTACATATGTGTTTTTTATCTCGCCAGAGCATTCCACGGGATGGAATCATTGAGCCCCTCTATATGGGTAGAAAGGCGATAAATCCAGCGTTGCTCTTTGGTGAGCAGGGTCTTCTCATCACAACTTGAAAGTGCGAATTGTTCGATCACCGTCCAGGTGAAATCATTCGGGGTGTGATTTTGCACGATGGAATGCTCTGGCGAGATAAAAAACACATATGTAAGATATTGGTCAGTATCCCTGTCTGCGCTCAGACTCGTGGTCTGTCCCTATTCTGTAATTGCCTCCTTGACCTATATATACCTTGTAATCCCTGTTGTTGCTTTTTAAATAATAAGGGACCCACTTGGGCCTTTTACTTTATTCCTTTCTTTTTCCTTCAGTTGCGCACGAACCCGCGCGCACTTGCCACTACCATTGCCAACCCAGTACCATGGCGCATAGCGCTCGCATTCACCTCTACCGCGCATGCGCTGGAACCCTCACATTGCGCATGCGCTAGGTAAAAACCGCTAGCTCCCAGCGCCTGCGCCCTAAACAGAAAACGCGACCGCGCCCTCTCCCCTCTCCAGGTGATAACAATCAAACCGGCTATTTAAGCCCTTACCTGACTCTGGCAAAGCTCACTCGGGACACTGGAGCAGGACGATAGGTCGCAGGAACCGCTGATCGGAAATACCGTGAGTAAGCTTGATCTCTGCACAACGCTCTGGGTAAGCAACAATTTCTCTCCACAGGTGATATCCTAACTGTAATCCTCTACAAATGTTTAGGGTCTCCTTTCCCTCCCTGCCAAGTGACCCATGAGGCTTTAACAGCAAGTAGCAAGTGTGAGGAATTATGTTCTACACTTACCTGTACCTCACGCTATGCCTGTTTCGCTGTGTAGCCCACCACTGCCACTGCGTTTAATAATTTACCGCCATAGTTCACTATAGCCATGGCACACTCATGGCTAAGTTCTTTGCCGCTCTAGGTCGCTCACGCACACCAGAAGCCGGCAATTGTTGTGTTTTGGTTAATACCATTCTCAATGACTCTCTTTGTATGTCTGTACTGTTTTGTGTTTTATGTACAGTAAAGCAGAGGGAATCCCCCTCTTACACGTACGGCACCTTAGCGAGTGCAACACTTTTTTACCATACACTTTCACTTAATATAGTTTATTTTCACTCACACATACTCATTTGGTCCTGAGGAAAGCCAGTTTTAATCAAAAGGCCTGGCTGAAACATGTAGACCACAAGGACGTAGGAGCCCCTAATATACTCCACAACGTCCACAGCCTTTTTATCTTGCTAACAGGGGCCCAGGTATTAAATTTACCTTTACCCTCGGGAACTGGGACCTCCTGGATAGCTTTTAAACCTTTCACCTCCATTCTCACCAGCACTGCACACTCAGTAAGAATACCTGCTCCTCAGTAAACTGGAGTCGCAGCACACCCGGGACACATTCGGTGTCACTGTGGTGGGCCCGATGATGAAGCATGACACCAACTAGGTTGGTGTGTGAGGGCTTCATGTCCAAACGTAAGGGTTTTCCTACAGATATACCTTCTTTGTCTTTCTTTTCCCTTCTTCACCCTACCACCCGGTTCCCCCATGCCACAGCAGGTACTCTGTCTTACTCACATCTCATCTAAGGTACTCATGCATCCCATGCCACACCGTATATTATGAGACGACAGCAAGTTTCTCTTCAGCTATGTTTTAGCCTAGTTTACAACATATTACTAGACAGCTTCCTCCAACATTAAATTCACATGTACATCAACTACGCAACCCGCCCCCCAGCACTGTCGATCGTCACCATCCATCTACATATAGGGAACAAACACCATCTCAAAACAGGAATTTAGGTACTTATGCCTATACACTGTATATAGCATGCCCGGGCAATAGTGTTTGCATGTTTAGTAATGTATTAACGTGTTTAGTAAATGATTACTAAACAAGTATGCACCAAGAGTTTTCAGTTCCGATCCCTGTACACGTGTGCTGCACCACACCAGCATTTCTAGGATGTGAACAAACGCACTAAGGGAGCAGGGTAAATATGAAGGCAATTTCCTGCTTATTTGTTCTCTATTTGCATAATTTTTTTCATTGTTTTAATGTTAATCAACTACACTTTGCAGCCTCGAAACAGTCCCAGGCCGGGGTGAAATATTTCTTGACTAACACATGCTGCCTAATACTTGGAGCAAAGAATTGAACTTAAGAAAGACATAAACAAAATAAACTTTTAATATCACAATATTAACCTAGAGTCTACAAATTAATGAATATTTCACGATCAGTTGTCACTCCCATTAAATTGTTATTAATAAAGTGTTTGTATTCAATATGTTAATATTTGTATGAAACTTAGTAAGGGACCCCTTCCCTCTGGTGACGGGAATGCCATTAAACCCTGCCTCATTCTGACATATATACAGAAATAAACCATTAAGTGGGCTATCAATCTTTGGCGGGGGGGGGGGGGGGTCTTCACCCACAAATCACAGTGTAATCATATATGATGTTATTACATACTTCGCACAAAAACCTTGGCTTAAAGAAATCACAATTCAAAAACCTGATTGCGGCAAAAAATTAAAAGCCAAAGTTGTATACAGGATTATGTGGAAGGATGCTTAAATATCAGTATGTTTGGACAACATATTGAGAATATTGTGAAGGTAAGATTCTTTGGGTATGAAATATTTTACAATACAACATACACATATAGCTTAAAGGTATGCCAATATCGTGTTAAGAATAGTAAAACTATTCTTACCTATTTCCCTTTACCTTCTCGATATTTTGATCCTTGGTATTTCTTACATGATATTTTTTCAGTGATCCATGCCAGCATAGCTCAACAAAGTAGCAATGATGACACATGGCTTCCAAATCAGCACATGCAATCCTATTAACCATTACTTCAAAACAGGAAAGCCATGCATGCCAACACATGCCTCAGCTGGTAGAGGGATTGATCACTTTCATCAGGCACCACAAAATCATTGTGCTGCACACTAAAGAAATCAGCAACTGTAAACATAAAGAACACTAAAACAACAAAGCTCATCAAGCATAAGGGACATGATGCACAATGGCAGTGGTCACAGGTGCAACAAGAGGAAAATAAAGTCCTCCTAGGGAGATCATCCTACTGCCACCTTAACTGCATGTAAATACCTGACTACAATGTTATGTTAAGATGTTATGTTAAGATGAATTTATCAAGCGCACTTACACCATAGGTCTTTTGGCGCTGTTACTACATTAGCCGCTGCAAGGATCCGGTTTAAACAGTTTGTCAAAAAAGCCAGGTTTTTAAGGCCTTTCTGAATCCCAAAAGACTGTCACAGTTCCTGACTGAGAGTGGGAATGAGTTCCAGAGCCTGGGGGCCAAATAGGCAAACCTATAGATCAGTCTCACCACCTGATTCTGAACTATTTGTAGGCGGTTTGTCATCCTAGAGGAAGGCCGGTGTACAGAGAGTTGAAAAAATCAAGGCGGGAGAGTACCAACGCAATCACCACCTAGATCAAGGCTTGATGAGACAACAGATAGGCGATCTTTTGTATTTTTCGTGGTTGGAACAGAGAGGAAGAGATGACCGTGCCCACATGACCCCTCAAGGAGAGATCGGAGTCTATGTTCACTCCAAGACTTTTCACTGATGGGGACGGAACAGGAGGGAGGCCCAATTGGCCAGGCCAGAAGTGAGGTCCCCAACTAGTGAGACTCTTCCCAGGCAACACCAATTCGGTTTTCCCGGGATTAAACTTTAGTTAGTTCTGATCTATCTTATACCAAAACAAACAATACCAAAAACAATCCACATGTATCACCAAACCACATTGGAAAGAGGAAGCAATAAACGTATCAACGTCTTGCAAAACCAACATGAGATTGTCCCTGAAACCAATGTGCAAGAATATGCAAGAAGACTCTCACTGGTTTCATAAATGTGAGAGCAGGTGATATGTGGTTCTAGTTCAACATCAGTACCATTGAACAATTGTATTCTGGTTTGCCTCTGGACATGACCGTGTAGTACTGAAATCAATCAGAAGCATTCTTGAGGGGGCATGGCCAAGCCACAGAAAAAGATAGCCAAGTAAGAGACAAGCTCTGGCAGCCGGACAAATGAAGACAGTATTCCTAACACCCCTAGATGCTCCTGAGCCCAGGTGCAAATTGGGGAGTCCCAGGGGCATGCAATGAAGGGGGGGATTCAGTCTTTCTTGGAAAATGTACATTAGAACACTGACAACTCATTATTCTCCACAGAAATTCTGTGTTTATCTTTGTGTTTGATTTGTGCCTTTAAAAAAAATTAAAACATAAAAATTAGAAGACTTTAAATGCAAATTCTACTGCTGGAACAAATTGTATCCTATTTCTCTCTGTCAAACTGGTTGAGCTCAACTATTTTACCATAAATATATTCGATCCTAAATATTACAATTTCAAGTAACACATCATTTATTATATTGGCTCCGCAAATTTTGAACCAATGTATTTGGGCATAACCAAAAATCTGAAAGGCGTGGACAAACAGTAATGGATTGATGGCCTGTCATCAGCATGGGTTTTTATACCATGTTACTAAACTTTGACTTTTATTTCCTATAGACTATATGATTATAGACATGCGGTAGCTCAATTTAATTACACCTCAGAACTAAATAAATGTGTTATATTTGTAAATTGTCTCATAGTAGTTTTAAAAGTTGAAAAGCTTAAAATCGTGAGGTTGGAGATTCTACTTGAGTGTTCTATATATACCATTTTTCCCATTTTTAACATTACAATTTAACATGAGACAACTTTTTTTTAATGTTCATGTAGAACAGTACAAAATACCAAGGACACATTTTTAGAGAATAGGGTGATTCATTGTGACAAGTTTACAAGGCAATATCATCATGTCTAATACATCTTGCTGAGATAAATGCATAAAATCATAACATTGTTGAAAACAGAGCACACTTATTATGTTGGTGGGTAATATGACAGAAGTTTATACTAAATTGCTTTGGACATTTCGAAATTCCAAGCAAACGTCTATCACATCAGGGCTTTGAGATTATCGTCCAGATATTTGATTATTGGCCAGTGCTCTGTTGGTAGTGGAGTTATGTATTCTATGAAATATCACATATTTTGGATGAACTGTTGAAGCCCAGGTAGTTCTCCTTGAATTTTCCATAATATGGCATATTGTTTATGGTGGGAAGGGTGGGCGGGCAGAAATCCAAAGTTATAGTTACAACTTGTTTTCAGAATTGCTGTTGTGAACCAAAGCGGGATTCTTGTATAGAAATGTTTCTGCATTATAGAAACTACGGGGCATATCATCAAGGCAGCGCTACAAACATTTCGCCGCTTTTGCGTCCGTTTTCGGGCGAAAAGCGGCAATAATTTCATCGCCTTATCAGCAAAGACACGCTATCGCGTGTTTTGCTGGTTTAACGCCTGTTACAACAACGCCCAGCTTTGCATCTTAAGAGTTCCTTAAAATCCTATCCAGCATCAAAAGCGGCTCTCCCAGCGACCCGGTCCCGCTGCGATTCCTGAAACAGATAGCCACCGCCATCGCTGCCCCAGCAACTGAGCTTATCAACCTTTCTCTCTCTCAGGGCATTGTGCCACCAAGTTGGAAAGGGGCCATTGTCAAAGCCCTTCCAAAGAAACCTCATCTCAACCCTCTAGAGCTTGCTAACTTTAGACCTATCTCCTTACTCCATGGACTCAGTAAGATCACAGAAAAAGTGGTGAACCACCAACTTTCCCACTTTCTGGAGTCAAATGATCGGCTGCGTAACTCTCAAACCGGATTCCGCCCAGGCCAGGGCACCGAAACGGCCCTCCTCTCTATCATCGAGGAGGCCAGGCGCATTCTGGATTCAGGAGGATCAGTGGCAGTGATCCTCCTGAACCTGAGTGCGGCCTTTGATACGGTGAACCACCGTATCCTGATCCAGCGCCTGTCCGAAGCTGGAATACGAGGGTAAGCTTTGACCTGGCTAACATCCTATCTCTCCAACCGCACCTTTCAAGTTGGGGAAGGCAACTCACGATCTGCCTTAATACCCCCTCCAGGGCTCATCCTTAAGCCCCACATTGTCTAATGTGTACATGCCCCCCCTGGAGGACGTGGTGGCCCCTTTTGGGATTAAAATAGTAAGCTACGCTGATGACACTCAATTGGTCGTCTCACTTTCCCAACTCGACCAATGCCCTGACAACTTCCATCGGTGTCTGACAAAGATCCATGCCTGGATGTGTGACTCGTCACTCAAGCTAAATGGATCGAAAACAGAAATCATGTTGTTAGGCCACAAGTCGGCCCCAATGCCCTCTTCCACCTGGCCGGCTTGTTTAGGGGACCCACCTACCCCAAAAAAAGAAATTAAAAGCTTGGGGGTCTGGCTGGAGCAGGACCTCTCGCTCAAGACACAAGCGAAAAAGACTGCAGGTACCTGCTTCGGTCTACTCCGTTCTGCCCGTAAAGTCCTTCCCCTCCTCCCGTATCACTCTAGGAGGTTACTGATACAAGGTCTAGTTCTTTCCAGACTAGATTTCAGTAACGCAATTTTCTTAGGAGCCCCCGAAGCCACAATCAACAAGCTTCAACAAATTCAAAATGCCGCTGCTAGGCTCTTAATGGGTATCCCCCTCAGGTCATCAGCCAAACCTGCTCTCAAATCGCTTTATTGGCTCCCCATGCGGGAGAGGATTATCTTCAAGTCCTTATGCAACGCCCACAAAATCCTGCAAGGCATAGGACCCCCGATTATGAGAAGCCTAGTCATCCCCTACAAACCTAATAGACCCCTGCGCTCAGACAAAGGGTTCCTGGCTACGGTGCCTAGAGTCAAGAAAGCACGCACCGTAGGCCCCCGGTTCAAGGTGAATGCGGCTTCACAATGGAAGTCCCTCCCATTGAAACTACACGCAGAACCTGGTCATCTTCGCTTCCGGAAAACACTGAAAACTTTCCTCTTCCCTAAATGATATCCTCCCCCTCGACCCCCTTGAGTATGACACTTTCTCAGCGCTGGGATGCCTTCTGGTAACCACGCGCTTTACAAAAACACCATACAATACAATACAATACAATACAATACATACATCTCTAATGAGATGCAAAATGGGCGTTCTTCCCCGAAATAACTGGAGAAATGTTGCTAACCGACATTTCTCCAATTATCAAGCTGCATGGAAACAGGCAGAGCGATAAGAAAAGTAGCGCTAACCACGGTTATCGCTACTTTCCTTATGCCTGCTTGTAATCTGATTTAGCCATGTAATCCAATGGAAGGTGGATTACATGGCTAAGAGCACCTGCCCTATCAGCAAGGTATCTATCGCTGGTCACAGTGCGATTATCGCTGGATTTCCAGCGATAATCACACTGTTTTCCAGTTAACGCTTGGATTCCTATCGCATTGGAGATATGCGTTGCTAATAGTACGCTATCTCCGCAATAGGAACCAGCATTAGCCGGAGTTAATTATCCAGGCACTAAGTGCACTTAGCTATAATTATCGCATGGCCTTGCTGATATGCCCCCACATGTGGTTATTTGATGTTTCTAAAATATATGGATTCCAATGGTTAGCGTATTTTCCACATGTCATTGTACATACGTCCAGTGTTCTGTGTTCACTAGTGAAACAGAAGAACGTGTACGATGTGTGGATTTGGATTAGTATAGAGGCTCTTACAGACACTGACAAGTTTTAAAATTTCGTATAACTTATTTAAGTACATGAACTGTTCGTTGTTGCCCTGACTGACTCACTGTTTTCTAGTTTTTAGAAGAGCTGTACACTTTTCTAGTTAACTCAATAAAATATTTTTCAGATGTGTCAAATCGCGCTTCTGATATCGCATTCTACGATTGAGTGTGATGGCTATTTAATAATGTTTGGCGTTGAAGCGTATTAATCTTTCCAAAACCTCTTGCTCAAATGAAACGATCAGTTTTTTTGGCCTTCTGAATGAACATGTAATACCAAACTATCACCTGAGGGTTTATTCAAAGGCTGTTTAATGTGGCAATGGACTGGACCTTTCCTTTCTGCAAGCACACACTCACCCAGCAGTTACTAGTATGTTTTGAAATGTTCTCAATGACACTTTCTTAAACTAAATTCCAACGCACCAAACAAATATATTATTTGCACTGAAACAGATATTCTATGTGAAAATGGTTTTGCCATAAGTCGTGAAAACTAAGAAGGCACTGACCACCTTAAAGGGAGAGTTGTAAAAAGGAGTAAAATTACACCACATCTTTTTTAACTCAACAATCACTTTTTGTTTTGCTTTACTGATATGATGGCTGGTTTAAAAAAAACAACCAAAACGCCCTTGGCTGTAGAGTTAACACATTAATAACGTAAAAAGGAAGCACACCCTGTGATGCAAAATTAATGTGATTTAAATTGCAACCTCTAATCATGTTTTTGTTTATGCAAATGTATTGAATGAGTAGAATTATTCTAAAGTTTTTTGGAAACCCCATATGGTTTCGATGCTAAGCCTTTTAGGAAATAGTTTTACATTAGTGCGACTAAACTGATTTATTGTCTAAAGTTATCAACTGCGATTAATTTATTAAGTAGGTGAATACTAGCTACACCTGATTTCTACACTAGCCAAGGATGGTACATCTGTGATGTAAAAAATAAATATGTTATCTTAATTAAGAAATGTCAGTTTGTTCTGAAAGCATTCTTGAAACAAATGTGAATGTGCACTTCAATTTCATGAATTAGTAAATTAACACATTTCACTTTATAAATACAAGTAAACGATGGAGAAAAGTAAGAAATATGATTCTGGTATCTTAATTTCCTAAGCATAAGATGAGATTGAGGTTGTGAGTTCTCTAATACAGCAACATCAATAACAAATGCAGAGCGGTGGTCCCACCAGCCACTTGTCATCAAACGCCTCCCTTCCAGCATGCCAAGCCTATGTTCCACTCTCCTTCACCAAAACCTCTGTTAGATCGTGTACAAATTCTGTACATGCTCACGTGATGTATCTCTACACAAAAGAGCAACCTTTTCGTGGTCTGTTTATGACAGTGAAAGTGTAGTCCAGGAGTTCACTAGCATATTATGCAATCTGCAGGGATTTCATTATGGATGCGAAGCGGAGTGTTTCTAAATGTACATGTTATTTGCCTCGTGTCATTTGATAAGTATAATACTACAATCTGACAGCCAAACGTCATAGTTTGCTCACTTTGCCACTGGATTCAAGCAAGCTGGGCTGAAGACGGCTGGAATGCCAGAAACCGGTCCTCGGAAGCTTGTTTCCAGTCCAGGGAAGACATGGCTTGGCAGTTCGGGCTGGACTGTTCCCATGGGGCACAAGGTCAGACTGATTTGCATATAGCCATGTCTGAACTGGGGTGGCAGAGTGGGCTAAAGAACGGTGATGGATTAAACCCAGATCTTTTGACTGGGTGTGAGTGTTTGATTGATTCAGGTGCTCCGTCCATCACCACCCCCTTTTGTACCGCTTTTGGCCGCCATAAGTGTGGCAGGGTATGCTCAGACGTGAGTCCCTTGCTCACTTTGCGGACTCACTTTGCCACTGGATTCAAGGAAGCCGGGCTGAAGACTGCTGGAATGCCAGAAACCGGTCCTCTGAAGCTTGTTTCCGGTCCAGGGAAGACATGGCTTGGCAGTTCGGGCTGGACTGTTCCCATGAGGCACAGGGTCAGACTGATTTGCATATAGCCATGTCTGAACTGGGGTGGCAGAGTGGGCTAAAGAACGGTGATGGATTAAACCCAGATCTTTTGACTGGGTGTGAGTGTTTGATTGATTCAGATGCTCCGTCCATCACCACCCCCTTTTGTACCGCTTTTGGCCTCCATAAGTGTGGCAGGATATGCTCAGACGTGAGTCCCTTGCTCACTTTGCCACTGGATTCAAGCAAGCCGGGCTGAAGACGGCTGGAATGCCAGAAACCAGTCTTCGGAAGCTTGTTTCCTTTCCAGGGAAGACATGGCTTGGCAGTTCGGGCTAGACTGTTCCCATGAGGCACAGGGTCAGACTGATTTGCATATAGCCATGTCTGAACTGGTGTGGCAGAGTGGGCTAAAGAACTTTGATGGATTAAACCCAGATCTTTTGACTGGGTGTGAGTGTTTGATTGATTCAGATGCTCCGTCCATCACCACCCCCTTTTGTACCACTTTTGGCCGCCATAAGTGTGGCAGGGTATGCTCAGACGTGAGTCCCTTGCTCACTTTGCCACTGGATTCAATCAAGCCGGGCTGAAGATGGCTGGAATGCCAGAAACCGGTCCTTGGAAGTTTGTTTCGGGTCCAGGGAAGACATGGCTTGGCAGTTCGGGCTGGACTGTTCCCATGAGGCACAGGGTCAGACTGATTTGCATATAGCCATGTCTAAACTGGGGTGGCAGAGTGGGCTAAAGAACGTTGATGGATTAAACCCAGATCTTTTGACTGGGTGTGAGTGTTTGATTGATTCAAATGCTCCGTCCATCACCACCCCCTTTTGTACTGCTTTTGGTCGCCATAAGTGTGACAGGGTATGCTCAGACGTGAGTCCCTTGCTCACTTTGCCACTGGATTCAAGCAAGCCGGGCTGAAGATGGCTGGAATGCCAGAAACCGGTCCTCGGAAGCTTGTTTCCGGTCCAGGGAAGACATGGCTTGGCAGTTCGGGCTGGACTGTTTCCATGAGGCACAGGGTCAGACTGATTTGCATATAGCCATGTCTAAACTGGGGTGGCAGAGTAGGCTAAAGAACGGTGATGGATTAAACCCAGATCTTTTGACTGGGTGTGAGTGTTTGATTGATTCAGATGCTCCGTCCATCACCACCCCCTTTTGTACCGCTTTTGGCCGCCATAAGTGTGGCAGGGTATGCTCAGACGTGAGTCCCTTGCTCACTTTGCCACTGGATTCAAGCAAGCCGGGCTGAAGATGGCAGGAATGCCAGAAACCGGTCCTCAGAAGCTTGTTTCCGGTCCAGGGAAGACATGGCCTGGCAGTTCGGGCTGGACTGTTCCCATGAGGCACATGGTCAGACTGATTTGCATATAGCCATGTCTGAACTGGGGTTGGCAGAGTGGGCTAAAGAACGGTGATGGATTAAACCCAGATCTTTTGACTGGGTGTGAGTGTTTGATTGATTCAGATGCTCCGTCCATCACCACCCCCTTTTGTACCGCTTTTGGCCGCCATAAGTGTGGCAGGGTATGCTCAGACGTGAGTCCCTTGCTCACTTTTCCACTGGATTAAAGCAAGCCGGGCTGAAGACGGCTGGAATGCCAGAAACCAGTCCTCGGAAGCTTGTTTACGGTCCAGGGAAGACATGGCTTGGCAGTTCGGGCTGGACTGTTCCCATGAGGCACAGGGTCAGACTGATTTACATATAGCCATGTCTGAACTGGGGTGGCATAGTGGGCTAAAGAACGGTGATGGATTAAACCCAGACCTTTTGACTGGGTGTGAGTGTTTGATTGATTCAGATGCTCCATCCATCACCACCCCCTTTTGTACTGAAACATTAATACTGCACATCCATGTTGTCATAAGCTATTTTGCCACAGTCACAGCAAGTAAACTGACTTATTGTTGCACTAAAGCAGCGATGCATCACTTTCTTGTAAATTAATACCCACTGTGTGAATGAGTAGGGTAAATGGCGTGGATGGTGCTGGTAGCTAGACTGCATGTTAATAAGGCAAACATGACTGCAGAGATCAGTGGATGCATTTTAAATTCCGCCTGGTGCTACTGAGCACAAGATGCATGTTGAGATCAGCATACTCAAACTTGGAAGTATATTTGTAGACTGCAGGGTGCAGCCCAGACTCTAAGTTGTGTATGTATGTAGATAGAGCTGCCTTAGAAATGCAACTGTGACATTTTGGAAAGGCGGTTGCAGGTTACCATGCCAATGAGCAATGCCATGTGGTTAGATGATGAGGAGGAGGGTGAGTTAGCAGAATATGCAGTTTTGCAAAGATAATTCTTTACTCAGGGCATGCATCTTTTGTTTCTTCCAGAGGTAGTACTCAAAACCTTTAACAACAGCCCAGTGACATTTTCACAATTTAATGTGGCCTCAGAAGTGGTCTCCAGTTTGACATACCCCTCCTTACTACCTGCTGTGAGGAGCCATCAACTCAATAAAGACTTTATGTGCAGAGGAGGAATACATGAAGGAAGGGAATAGCTATGAATCCATTCCATTTCACTGGTATCCACATCCGTTGTCAGGAAAATGAACACTTGAGTGAGACCCAGACTCTCTCACTTGTTTCCAGCATTGTCATTGTCAAGAAGAGGGCAGTACGCAGATGACTCAAGTATATCTTGAGAACCAGGTTTGAAGTGACTAATAGCCAGTTTCCCAAGGTGGGAGGAAATCACCTGAAAGTGTTTCCCTGGCAACCTGGAAGCCTGTTGTGCCATCTGATAAGAAGATGCATTGCCCCTTAGGAGTCGACTGCCTGAGCGAAGGAGGGCCCGCTGTTCTGCCTGGTGTTTGAGGTAGACCACAGGGGCAAACGGAAGCAAGTACTTGAATAAAGTGCTGGCCCAAGTATTGGAGTGTGTCCTCCAGCCTTCCTTAAGTGAACTGTGACTGATGTGAGGCATGCTGACCGGCATCTTGCAAGTGAAAACAACTGCATCCACTGTGCAGCCTAACCCATTTACCCAAAACGAGGACCAGTGTCACCGAAACAACTATTAACCCCCAGAAATCATCATAAGAGAGCGCATCAGTGGTAAGCTGAGGACACCTGGCCATGAGATCCAAGCCAGTCAATCTGCACCTTCTTACCTGAGTGAAGTCGACACACCTGCCGATCACCTTGCAAAGAATGGATTGTTATACATTCCAACAAATAATTAATATAAATATATTATATATCTTTATTTTTTGAGAACCAGTGGACTGTGGCCCCGTCTTTCTCCCCTTATTTTTATATTGCATTGGAACTTCTATATTGTACCCTGAAGAAGGTGTGTGGTTGGCTGGTCACTTCACACTGAAAACACACATTGGCACCTGTGCTAATGCCTCTCTGATATGGCAATGGAACACCATGTACTCAGACAATATAGATAATTACATGTCATAAAGTGTATGAATAACAACACCCTACCATACTATATATTGTACAAGGGTATGCCCTTCAGAAACCTGTACATTTTTGTCAGCCCATTAATTTGGTAAAATGTATAGTGATTAATTCTTTACCAGGCATTGTATCTCAGGATAATTTATTTTCTTTGGATCCTTGTTGGTTCTATATCATTGAGGCACAGTACAAGATAGTTTTAATGAGTTTTTGGATAATGTGTTAGGTATCGTCAACGCCAACAGACAACTGACCCGCTTCCTAAAAGAGAACAACACCCTGGACTTGTCCCAATCCAGATTCCGCAGCAACTACACCGCCCTCATCACCACCACCGACGACATCAGGACCCTGCTGGACAATGGGGAAACCGCGGTCATCATCCTGCTAGAACTCTCGACCGCCTTTGACACCGTCTGCCAGCACACCCTATGCACACGCCTCCACAATACAGGGATCCACGACAAAGCCCTGGACTGGATCACCTCCTTCCTCACCAACAGAATCCAGAGAGTCTGCCTCCCTCCATTCCGATCCAAAGCCACTAAGATCACCTGCAGCGTACCCCAAGGATCATCCCTCAGCCTGACCCTTTTTAACGTCTACATGGCACCGCTCGCCAACATCGTCCCAACGCACAACCTCAACATCGTCTCATACGCCGATGACACTCAGCTGATTGTCTCCCTCCCTAGGACCCCGCCACTTCTAAAACCAACATCCACAAAGGAATGAAGGCCGTGGCCGAATGGATGAAGAACAGTTGCCTGAAACTGAACTTGGACAAGATGGAGGTCCTCATCCTCGGCCCCACCTCCTCCGCCTGGGACGACTCCTGGTGGCCGGCTTCACTGGGAGCTGCGCTGACACCCACCGACCACGCATGCAACCTGGGGTTCATCCTGGACTTGTCTCTGTCAATAACCCAGCAAGTCAAATCCGTCTCCTCCTCCTTTAACACCCTCTTCATGCTTCGCAAGATCTACAGATGGATCCCCGCTGGAACGAGAAGGATGGTCACCCAGGTCCTCGTCACCAGCAGACCGGACCTTGGCAATGTCCTCTACGCGGGAACCACAACCAAACTCCGCATACAGAATGCCTCCGCACGCCTCGTCTTCGACATCCCCCGCCACAGCCACCTCACTGCCCACCTGAGAGATCTGCACTGGCTCCCCGTCAACAAGAGGATCACCTTCAAGCTCCTCACCCACACTCACAAAGCCCTCCATGACGGCAAACCTACATACCTCAACAAACGACTCACTTTCTTCACTTCGAACTGCCAGCTACGCTCTGCTGACCTCGCCCTCGCCACTGTTCCACACATACACCGAACAACCACTAGAGCAGATACTTCTCCCACCTCGCCGCCAGGACATGGAACACCCTCCCCATCCACCTGCGACAGACCCAGGACCAGCTGACCTTCAGGAGACTCCTCAAGACCTGGCTGTTCGAGCAGTAGCTCCCCCCCCTTAGCGCCTTGAGACCCTCGAGGGTGAGTAGAGCATTCTACAAATGCTTGATTGATTGTATGAGTGGTATATATTAAGCATGGGCTGAAAATGTGTTCCGCTCGCGGAATTTGCGGATTTTCCAAGATTTCGCGATCCACGAATCTCGCGAAATCGCGGTAAAATCCGCGAATCAGCGGGGACGAATTTTCAGCCAAGCACTTACAGGGTTACAGCAGCAGGTGCAAAAGTTGAAGCTAATTTTTTGTAACCTTTTACAAAAGCGTTACAAAGAAATTAACTTCAACTTCGGAACCTGCTGCTGTAAGCCTGTAAGTGCTTCCTGGTGCCTCGTTGCCTACTTGCAACTATTCTCTGACCCTGCTATGATCCTTGAAGCAGGGTCAGAGAATAGTTACAAGTAGGCAATGAGGCGCCTGTCACGAAAATTAAACCTCAACAGGAAGCACTGACAGATATAAAAACAAGCATTTGCAATGCAATAGGTCTCGCATTAGGAAAGTTTAAATGACAATTTTTTTTATTTATGTGTTGGTTTTGAAAATAGCTAAATTAATAGCTTTGTCATTTACAATGCCAATAGTTATAACTTTCACAAATGTGACACCTATACCATTTGTAATGCAACACGTTTTGTATTTGCGTGACTTAGCTGTATTGATATTAAAAATTACAATGGCTTTTAATTTTTTTAAATAATTACTACTTAAATAAAAAGGATTTTAATTTATAATGGCAATAGCTTAAACTTTTGTAAATAACTTATGTTCAGTGTATTTTATTGTGACGAAAATCCAAGAACAGAAGTAAAATATTAACATCTTTTTGTGACATTTGTAATAAAATTTGAAACATTGAGAGAACATATTTGAACCATTTGTTGTTGAATGGTTGTGCAGATTGATGCTGGGGTGGCACTGAGTGGTGGTGTTGAGTGGTGCTGTGGTGATGCTGAGTGGTGCTGTGGTGGTGCTGAGTGATACTGGGATGGTGCTGAGTGATTCTGGGGTGGTGCTGAATGATTCTGGGGTGGTGCTGAGTGATGCTGTGGTGGTGCTGGGTGATGCTGTGGTGGTGCTGAGTGGTGCTGTGGTGGTGCTGAGTGATACTGGGATGGTGCTGAGTGATTCTGGGGTGGAGCTGAGTGATTCTGGGGTGGTGCTGAGTGATGCTGTGGTGGTGCTGAGTGGTGCTGTGGTGGTGCTGAGTGATAATGTGGTGGTGCTGAGTGATGCTGTGGGGGTGCTGAGTGATGCTGTGGTGGCGCTGAGTGGTGCTATGGTGGTGCTGATTGGTGCTGTGGTGGTGCTGAGGGATGCTATGGTGGTGCTGAGTGATGCTGTGGTAGTGCTGAGTGATAATGTGGTGGCGCTGAGTGATGCTGTGGTGGCGCTGAGTGATGCTGTGGTGGCACTGAGTGGTGCTGTGGTGGTGCTGAGTGGTGCTGTGGTGGTGCTGAGTGATGCTGTGGTGGTGCTGAGTGATGCTGTGGTGGTGTTGAGTGGTGCTGTGGTGGTGCTGAGTGATAATGTGGCAGTGCTGAGTGATGATGTGGTGGTGCTCAGTGATGCTGTGGTGGCACTGAGTGGTGCTGTTGTGGTTCTGAGTGGTGCTGTGGTGGTGCTGAGTGATGCTGTGGTAGTGCTGAGTGATGCTGTGGTGGTGCTGAGTGGTGCTGTGGTGGTGCTGAATGATAATGTGGTGGTGCTGAGTGATAATGTGGTGGTGCTGAGTGATGCTGGGGTAGCGCTGAGTGATGATGTGGTGATGCAGAGGGCAGAAAGGCTCAAAAAGCAGTCTAACAAAGGGCAGAAGGGCAGAAAAACAAGGGAAAAATGAGTCTAACAGAGGGCAGAAGGGCACAAAAAACGAGTCTTACAGGGGGCAGAAGGGCAGAAAAACAAGGGAAAAACGAGTCTAACTGAGGGCAGAAGGGCAGAAAAACAATGGAAAAACAAGTCTAACAGAGGGCAGAAGGGCACAAAAAACGAGTCTAACAGGGGGCAGAATGAATCCCGCCCTGCGTGTTTGTCCATGAAGATGCCACCTTTTTGTGCAATACCTCTACTCAACTGGAGTACTTTCTACTGTCTAATCAGTAAGTGCTCCCTCGTTGGCTAAATGTATAGGGGCAGATTTACAATAACTGGTTCATCCCCAGGGATGCGCCAGTTATTGTGCGCAGCAGCTCCGCCACCCATGGTGCGCCGCATTTACAATGCGGCGCACCATGTGGCAAAAATGGCACAGATGAGTCACGCATCTGTGCCGTAAAAGCAGCGCATTGCTGGAGCTGCGTCGCGCTTGCGACGCAGCTCCAGCAATGCTCTGGGGGGCCCTATCTCCCCAATGCTGCATCAAGCTTTGCACCTGCTTCAAGCAGGCGCAGGGTTTTGATGCAGCAATGGCCTAAATGTGACTGAGTGAAATCTTGTAGATTTCACTCAGCCACTTTTAGGAGGTGTTCCTGTGCAGGAACGCCCTCCCCTGCGCCGGAACGCCTCCTGATGGCGCAGGGCTTTACAACGTAACGCATCTCTCAGAATCATCACATTGGTAATACCCAGCACCATGGCGCATCTTTTGTGCTGCCGCTGCGTCACAAAAGGTCTCGGTAGAGGGTGGCAGTGGTGAATCAGAGGGTGGCAATGATGAACCAGAGGGTGACAGTGATGAACCAGAGGGTGGCAGGGGTGAACCAGAGGGTGACAGTGCTGAACCAGAGGGTGGCAGTGCTGAACCAGAGGGTGGCAGGGGTGAACCAGAGGGTGGCACGGTTGAACCAGAGGGTGGCAGTGATGAACTAGATGGTGGCAAGGGTGAACCAGAGGGTGGCAGTGGTGAACCAGAGGGTGGCATGGGTGAACCAGAGGGTGGCAGTGGTGAACCAGATAGTGGCAGTGGTGAACCAGAGCGTGGCAGTGCTGAACCTGAGGGTGACAGTGGTTAACCAGAGGGTGGCAGTGGTGAACCAGAGGTGCTGTGATGAACCAGAGGGTGGCAGTCGTGAACCAGAGGGTGGCAGTGGTGAACCAGAGGGTGACAGTGCTGAACTAGAGGGTGGCAGGGGTGAACCAGAGGGTGCTGTGATGAACCAGAAGGTGGCAGTGGTGAACCAGAGGGTGGCAGGGGTGAACCAGAGGGTGGCAGGGGTGAACCAGAGGTTGGCAGTGCTGAACCAGCGGGTGACAGTGGTTAACCAGAGAGTGGCAGTGGTGAACCAGAGGTGCTGTGAAGAACCAGAGGGTGGCAGTGGTGAACCAGAGGGTGGCAGTGGTGAACCAGAGGCTGACAGTGCTGAACCAGAGGGTGGCAGGGGTGAACCAGAGAGTGGCAGTGCTGAACCTGTGGGTGGCAGTGGTGAACCAGAGGGTGGCAGGGGTGAACCAGAGGGTGGCAGTGGTGAACCAGAGGGTGGCAGTGATGAACCAGAGGGTGGCAGTGGTGAACCAGAGGGTGCTGTGCCCATACACGGCCGCATGGGTAACCTCGCCATGCAAGCGACCCGCGAACACGCAAAAAGCCCCGCGAACACACAAAAAACCCTGCGAACAAGCAAAAACCCCGCGAACACGCAAAAAACAAATTGTGCGAATTTGCGGATTTCGAATTCGATTTTGCGAATTCGTAAATTTCGCCCATACTTAGTATATATGAAGTCTGTGAGAAGGGTGAGATTTAGTCTGTGAGGGTGAGGTAGTTCTCTATTCTTAAAGCATCATGGATAAATTACTATGTTCTAAAATATTGATTATGATTATGAAAGTATAAATAAAGACAAACATTGTATTAATTTAATATAAAAAAACTGTTTTGTATGTTCTTAGCATGTGTATTTGAATCTGTATATAGAGCATGTAATAGGAGCTGGTATATAGAACATGTAATAGGAGCTGGGTTGTTTTTCTTCATTTTGTACTTAAGTCCCTGCCCCGCTTCAACATTGGCGTACCCTTTGCGTTGTTTGTTTCGTAAACACAGCCATTAGTCAATCACATACTGCCTTATCATGCACATGTACCACGGTATACTGCGGCACAATATATAACTCAGCATTTTACAACCTATAACACTATTCACAGTATTCACACATGCTGCCAAAAATAATCATTTACACATTTATTTATTTATTTTATTTATTTTAGGAGTTTTATATAGCGCTGACCTGACCCGAGGGTATCGGAGCACTTTACAACAGTGTGATTACAGAAATTGCAATAGTAGCGGAGTCCTAATCATAGGGAATCTCGATTCAACGAGTGCTGTGGATACATGAGGTAGAAGATGGGTCCTGAGGTAGCTTCATAGCATGCATTCTTGGGGTAGTGCAGAACTCTAGGAGCAGTCTCGCCTTCCGGGCTTATTTGTTTGGTGGTGGACTTTCGTGGGACAGTACGATGCAGGGTCAGGAATCCACTGGATCACGGTTGGCTTGGAGGTGGCAGCTATCCGTTTGGGAGAAGGAGGAGGAGGAGGGCTTTCAGGAGTTTTTTAAATTTTGTGAAGGATGGGGTGGTCCTGATATCTACTGGGATGGAGTTCCAGATGTTGGGCGCGTTTCCGGCGAATGATCTGGCCGCAGCTTTTTGTTTGCGTGCTTTCATGGGGATGAGAAGGAGGGAGTTGGAACTCCTGAGGTTCCTTGTTTGGCCAGCCCTCTTTAGATTGGCAGCCAGGTAGTCCGGATTTCCTGTGTGCAGGGCTTTGTGCGTGAGGCAGGCAGTTTTGAAGTTGGCCCGGTGTTTCACAGGGAGCCATTTTAGTTCTCTTAGGGCTGGTGAGATGTGATCATATTTCCTGATTCTGGTGACCATTCTAGTTGCTGCGTTGAGGGTTGTTTTGAGGGGAGCTAGGTGGGCCTTATCAGTGCCGGTTAGGGTTGCGTTTCAATAGTCTAGTCTTGATAGCAGCATTGCTTGTGCAGCTTGTTTGAGGTCAGTAGGCAGCTGTGATCAGTGTCCAGTGACTTACGGATGTCATCTGTGATGTTGAGGATCGCTGTTTCAGTGCTGTAACCTTTTCTGAACCCTGATTGGTGAGAGTCAAGAAGGCTGATACTGTCCATTTGCTGAGTCAGTTGAGAGAGTGCACATTTTTCTAGGATTTTGGATAGAAGGGGGAGATTGGAGACGGGTCAGAAGATGTTTAGGTCTGTGCAGTTGAGGTCTGGTTTCTTAAATATTGGCGTTACTTGGCCTACTTTAAGGCAGTCAGGTATGCTACCGGTTCTCAAAGAGCTGTTGATGATTCTGCACCAGAACGGTGAGGAAATATGAAATATCCGAATACCGCATCCATCTTGTATTTTGCCTCTATTTTTGTATTGCCATTACCCAGGTCTGACTTTGAGGTACGCGCTCAGCGCTCCCAGTCCCTGAATGAATACAATGCTCGCTGAAAAAGCAAACTACTCCCTGTTAGACTCAACCTAGTACACAAAGACGATTGTGCGAGATCCCAGCCCTGCATTGTGGCTCATGTTTATAGTTAGGCTCATATGTCCTTGTGGCGGGTGGTATAAGTCATGAAATGTATTGATGATTAACTATGTTGCAAAAGATGTTGCACGAGTGAAAAACAAGAGCATGCGATGATCACGCCGTACTCTGGCAAACAAGAAAGTCACTGCTGATTGGTTAAGGTGTTTGTGTATCTACCACTATAAAAGAATGTACGCTGCGGATTGAAGCAGCGGTCTCCCGAGAACCTACTGTGTTGTACTTCTGGGACTACTGTTCATGGCTGCAGTCAAATAAATGTTTTCGCTTTCTCACGCAGAGAGTGCTCCGTGTCTCTGTATACCTGGACAGGTGAACTCGAAGATTTCAGGCGTCTCCTGCGCCGCCGGAACAAAATTAAGGTCCGGTTCTTCAACGGGGCTATAGAGAGTTTGAGTTCTTTGGTCAGTTGGAAGGGTGTAGGGTCGAGGGCGTGAGAAGCGCCATTGGTGGTCGAGATTAGCTTGATAATCTCGGCTTCTGAGATGGGATTGAAGGATTTCCACGTATTAGTGTGTAGCCTGCTCCTGTTTTCCATTGAGACTGGGGGCGGGCCTGCGCATGTGGAGTTGGCGTTGGTGTCTGTGTCTAGTGAGAGCTTAATCTTGGAGATCTTTTCTTCAAAGAATGTGGCAACATTTTCACACAGTTCCATGGAGGCCTGGGTAGAGGATACGAGGGGCTTGGAGGTTTGCTGCTTGATGAGTTTGAAAAGTTTGTTTGGCCTGTTTTTAGCATTGTCCAGGGCGGCGCAGAAGAATTTGGATTGAACACTATGGAGGTGTTTTTTGTATTTTCCTATAGCTGCTTTGTTCAAGTAGGCCGTGGAGGTTTTTTTTCTCTAGAGTCTTTCTGTGGCACTAAGTTGTCTCCTTTCATTGTTGACGTCCGTATTGAACCAGGATCTGGATGGTATGTTTCTGGGTTTTTTTAGTTTCAGGGGGGCCATCTAGAGTGGCTGCCATGGATGTGCTGTAGTGATCTGTGAGTTCTGTCGTGGTTAGACCGTCCGTGGGGATGCTGAGTTTGGCATTGACTTTTTCCTTCAAGTCAGTCATGTTGACCTGGGTGAGGTTTCTGGTCCATTTGGGATGTACGGGGATGGGTGGTTGTAGAGTAACTGATTGGGTGAGGTGGAAGAGGATTAAGTGGTGGTCAGACCAGTCCACGGGTAGAGTGTAAGTTATCATCACTAAGTCTTGTTTGGCGATATTAGCATCAAGGATTGATCCTTTGTTGTGGGTCTCTTTTGTGCAGTGTTGCCAGAGGTTGTTGTTGAGAAGTAGGTCATTCAGGTTGTGTACTGGTGGATTGTTAACGTCATTCCAGTGAAGGTTGAGGTCACCTAGAATTAGGTTGTTCGTATCTTGAAGTGAGCAGTGGGCAATCAGGTCGGACAGGTGTTCAGTGAAAGCAGTTGAGTTGCCTGGGGTTGGTAGATAAGGTGACAGGTTAGTGATTATTTGTTGCTTGTAACAATGGTGGCAGATTCCTTGTAGCTTGTACCAATGGTGACAGTTAGGCATTCAAATCTAGTTGGTGGAGTCTGCCTCCACCCTGGAGATATTGTCTCTGTGGATGATTGCTATGCCTCCTCCTTTTTGTCCTTTTCTATCTTTGCGGGTGATTAAGAAGCCTCGGGGGACGAGAGTGTCCAGGAGAGGTAGGGAGGAGTCCTTGAGCCAGGTTTCAGTGATGAATGCTATGTCAACGCCATGGGTGAGGATGGATTCTGCTAGTTCGGTGGCATGTTTGATGGCTGATCTGCAGTTGATGAGCAAGCATTTAGTGGGAGTCGTCTCTGTTATAGAAGTCTTATTAAGGGGGGCCCTAGGGATGATCATGTGGGTGGTCGGCAGTTTAGGTGATTCTGGTGAGTCTTTCCTCTTCCTAGCCCAGTGATCACCTGTATTTTGGATTGTAAGGTGATGGACCTGAGCTTGTCCTTCGGGTAGGCGAGGACCGCCACCTCACTCTCGGTCAGAGGCTCACTAGTTCTTTTGGGTCTCTGAGAAGTCCTGGGCAGGGGGGTTGTGATCCTATCTGAGGGGGGACTATGGGAGCTCTCTGTTGTGCGCTGGTGGTGTAGGAGTGGGTGCGTTGATGTTGTTTGTGGGCCGTGAGGTTGGCTATTATTTCTCTTAAACCCCGGGTTATGGTTGTTATCTGGGTTTCCAGGAGGGAGAGCCTCTGCTCCATCTCATATTCGTTGGGCCATTCGGATTGGTTTTGAGGGGATGTGTTGGCCCTGAGGTGAGTGATTCTCAAGGTGTTGAATAGCATATTGGTGGCTGTGTTGCCCAAGAAGGTTCTTGGTTGAGGGAACCTCAGAGAGTTTGGTCGCCTTGGTTTGGTAATGTTGACGGCATTGGGTCTGGACTGGGCCTTTAATGTGCTTTGGCTAGTGGTTTTTTGGTGCGTTGGTGCTTTGATTCCTGTGTGTTTAGTTTGATGGTTATTCGGGTTGTTTTGAGTGGGCTGGAGTGAGTGGGCGGACAGTGGTTGTTGGGGGAGGGAGCCGGCAGGTGACTGATGGGGATGAGAGGTGTGCAGTGAGGGAGATCTGTTTACTTCAGGGGAGTCAGGCGGTATGGAGGACCTGTACACTCTGGGGGTGACTTTGCATGGCGGGGGTATGTGGGGTTTTTCAGGAGTGTCGGCCCGTTGTGTGCTTGGAGGTAAGTGGGGTTCTTTGGAAATGTTGGTCTGTTGTGTGTCTGGAGGTGGGGGAGAGCTGGCGGTGGGAGGAGGGGGGGTCCTATTCTCTTAGGTGGCTGTGGGGATGTTGTCACACAGAGGTGTACGTTTGAGGTTGTTGCGTAGTCCCACCGAGGTAGGAGTCGGTGGGGTGTGGGAGCCAGGTGAGGTACGTGGAGGGGCTGTGTTCTTCCAGAGGGAGGTGTGCGGGGTGTCGGGTAGCGAGAGGAGCGAGTGGTGTCTAGAGGGTACCAGGGCGGTAGGTGGGTTAAGAGGGCAGGTAATGTTCTTCTGGGGAGGGGTCGGGTGGGGAGGGGGTGCACTAGATAGTGCATTCTGGAGAGCAGCGAAGAGGGCATCAAAGGATTCTAGATTGTCATTGTTGGCTTGTATTAGGACCGTTCCATTGTAGTATATGGTCACCGTGGTGTTGCTCGTACGCCTTGCGTGGTCTGGGAGTGAAATTGACCATTTGCAGCTATGTGAGGTGTTGGAGATTTTGGAGATATTTAGTTGCGATTGAAAGATTGATTTCCAAGCTTCTTGTCTATCAGTGTGGAAGATGAAGTCAAGTTTTATCTTTACTTTGGCGGAGCAGTGATAGATATCTGGGAAAAGGGATTCTGGATGTTGCCTGATCATTTTCTGTTTGAAATTCTTCTTTGCTGTGGATGAGAGGCCGGTGGGGAAATTGATCGAGAAGGAGTTTAAGCCGTGAGGGATTACATGGTTCGAAGAGAACGGGTCGGTGTGAGTTGCCGTGGCAGGAGGCATTTTGTGAGAGGGGACAACTCTGTGTTCTGGAGAGTGGGAGTGGTGCTCCCGATTGGCGTTCAGTGAGTAGTGGGTGAGAGGTGTAGAGATATGTGTTTGTCTGTTAGTGGGTTGGGCAAATGCTTCAGAGGAGCGGTGGGTTTGGGTGTGGGCGGAGTGAGTTGTGATGTCGCTGGTAACTGGAGTTTCCTTCCTGGGTACTGTTCTGGGGGGTTGGGTACCGATTTGTGCCGCGAGTGTGCCTACTACTCAATTAGCCCTCTGCTTGTCCGGGGGGAAGGGGTTCTCATCCGTGTTGAAGGAGGATGAGCTCTGTCCGTGGCGGAGGAATTTCTTCAGGATGGGACCAGGTGTGGAAAAGTAGGATGCTAAAATACTGTAAGAATAACCTACTGTTTTTGTAATTTGTAATTTGTATTTCTATTGTTGTGAATATCTTTTATGGCTTTGACTGGCCGAAATAAAGATCCAATGAATGAATGAATGAATGATAGGGTCAAGCCCTGCACGGCGTGTCACTGGTTCCCGAGTCAGCGACACTCATTGAGGGAGTCAGGGACTGGGACTCTCTACCCTCTTCCTGAGTTAGGAAGGAATCCCATCTACGGTTGGGCATTAACCGCAGTGGAAGCGTGTTGTGTGTGCCAGAGTCGGGGTGAGACTGAGCATTGCTGTGGAATTCAGAGGATAAATCAGGATTAAAATCTGATTGTTTCCTGATTGATTCCTCTTTTTAGCAAATGCTTGCGCACTGGGGGAGCTTCGTGTTATGGGGTCAAGGTCAGATTGAGCTCAGGTGGCAAAGGCAGGGATAGGGAGTGACTGTGTACTAGTAGAATTGTGTTATTGCCACTGCTCATGCCTTAGAGGGAGGGTGCGTGGTTGGGCTGTGTGCTGTAATTAAGTAGCTAACTGTGCTCACTGTGTGCTTTCCAGCAGTTGTCCTCTTTCTATTTCTACTGTTCCTGCTGCCGATAAATGAGAATGTCAGCCATTACTAGGTCAGGCTCCGGTGAGTGGTGGACAGGGTTCCTAGCTTGGGCCTTTGTTGGTGGTGGGGGGGGGCGCCTTGTTTGGGAGTTGGAGATTGTTGCCCTTGGTTTCTCAGCAGCTTGCTCCTGTACTCTCTTGCTGGCACAATGTTACAGTTTCGCGTTGCAGGTCGAGGCGGCCATATTGATGTCAGGCAACTGGGATGGATTTGGGACTAGGGTTGCCACTCGGGTGCATCTGCGTCGATTCTTTACTTCACTGCTGCTCCTGTCTGGGATTCACCGGGGTGAGTGCCGTTTGTGGATTTACTGATTGTGTCCTTCCTCCTAGTGGAGCATCGGTTTGGTCCGGGCATTCGGAGACCTCCTTTTCACGGGACAGCGTTTCCCGAGTTCTCCGGGATGCGTGTGTCTGCCTGTGCGCTCTCTTGCGGGCTCAGTGGCGTGCTTCTTATTTATTTATTTTTATTTATTTGCAAAGTTTTATATAGTGCTGGCTAGACCTGGAGGTATTAGAGGGCTTTACATGAAGATCAGCGAGCTACAGGTTACATAGTTATATCAGTTGGGGCCACGGGGCCCTCAGTCCGCTTTAGCAGGTAGTGGTGGGAGCCTCCATTGAGCTCCAGGAACATTCGGTTTCGTTCTTGGGTTTCGCCCCGACGGTCCCGTTTCTCCGTAGCTTTTTCGATGATTAGTAGCAGCATTCCCTCAGCTCCTTCCATGAGCTAGTTACTGGAAACGTCTGATGTTGTGTGGATGGGATGTGGATTTCCACCATGAATCGGTGATCCACTCCCCCTGGGCTTTTGGTTTCGGTGTCCGTTGCCGGACTACAGTCCTTCGTCCGTAGTCGATGGCGGCAGAGCAATCTGACTCCAG
This sequence comes from Lissotriton vulgaris, assembly GCF_964263255.1. NCBI lineage: Eukaryota > Metazoa > Chordata > Amphibia > Caudata > Salamandridae > Lissotriton > Lissotriton vulgaris. The sequence goes on along the minus strand of NC_141696.1, from coordinate 395,988,461 downwards.
ACCTCTTCTTGCCTGGTCCAGTGAGTGGGACGGCAGATGGAGGTATGTAGGGGTGGCAGACCCGGGATTTACACCTGGATTGGTGATCCTAACACCCGGGAGCTTTGTTGTGGAGCTCCTTCCCAGTGGCCATTTTGCAAAGCATCCTTATTATACACATAATAATGTATTATGCTGCCACACAGTTTCAACATCCAATCACACACTTTCACTCTACATCTGTTTAAATAATCACAATCAACTCTACACCACATCACTCTATTGCACACCACTATACATCACTCTAATATACACTATTCCACTGTACACCACTCCACTGTATGCCACTCCACTCTACACTATTCTATTCTACCCCACTTCACTCATAACCACTACACTCTATGCCACTTCACTCTGTCACTCCACTCTATGCCATTTAAGTCTGGGAGGTGAACTCCACTACGCTTGCGGAATTTGCATGCTTTTCTACACTCCGCGTTACTCGAAGCGGAGTGTTTTCCCTCGCTCGCGTTCGTAAATGCCAAGTTGGAGAGCGCAAGAGAAGAAAATCCACCTCCCTGTGAGATTTTTCCTCATTCGCAATCGTCAACATGAAGTTGGTGAGCGCAAGTATGGAAAATCAACCTTCTGGTGAGATTTCTCAACGTGGGCGGTCAGATATTTCGTGGCGAGTGGTCGCGTATGTTCATGCTTGTTGAGAATGCTGCCCTCGAGTATAAAATCTACTCGAATGGCAGAAAGGAAGCAGCGCCCGCTTGCGCTGTGTATGCTGCCGTTTGCGATGATTGCACTGTGCGGATAAGCAGCTGGCACTCAAAAAATCACCACAAACGACATTTATGTAATTATGTAATGCAGTCTGCTGCCTGCGGAGCTCCACGTAGGGCGGCAGTTAATTTTGCACTTCTCGGAGTTCTGCATAGCGGAACTCCGTGAACTCCGCCCAGGCTTAATACTATTGTACTGTATGCCACTAAACTGTACACCGTTCACTCTATAAATCTGCACTCAACGCTACCCCACTGTATGCTATTACATTCTACCACACACCACTACACTTATTGCCACTACACTGTATGCTATTCTACTGTCTGCCATTTCACTCTATGCTACTCCACTCTACAACACTCCACTGTATGCATTTCCACTGTATACCACTCCACTCTACAACACTTCATTATACCCTGTTCCACTGCATGCAACTGCACTTTATGCTACTCAAATCTATGATATTCGACTCTCTGCCATGCCACGCTACCCAATTCCACTGTACGCCACTCCACTGTACCCTATTCTACTGTATGTTACTCCACTGTACTCAACGATACACCACCATACCCTATGCCACTCCACTGTACGCTATTCCAATCTGTACCACTCCACACTTCACCTCACCAGTGTATGCTATTTCAGTGTATGCTACTATACTGTACGCTCTTCCCCTATATGCCACTCTACTTTACAGTATTCCACTGTATGGCACTCCACTCTACCCCACTCCACTGTGAACCACTTTACTCCAATCTACAGCTGTATGCTAATTCACTGTATGCCACTCCACTCTATGCCACTGCAGCCAATGTCAATCCACTCTACGACACTGTGCTCTAACCTATTCCACTCTACGCTACTCTATTGTATGCCACTCCACTCTATGCCACTCCAGTGTACGCTACTCCATTCTCTATCACTCGGCTCAAACCACCTCCACTCCACGTGACTCCACTATGCTCTGCTCATCAATAATATACTCCACTCATCAACAGTCTGCGCCCCTCCACTATACCACACTATACTCCACTGTATAGCACTACACTGTACAACAATGTAACCCTCTCAATGCCACTGTACAGCATTCTACTTTACACAATAGCACTTTAAAACACTCGACTCCACTCTACAACACTCTACGCAACTCCCTCTATGCCGATCCATCCCAAGTTAATATACTCAATTCTTTGAGACCGTACTTCACTGTACTCTACTCCACTACTGCACTCTATGCCATTGCACTGTACGGTACTTAACTGTATGCCAGTCTTATTATTATTATTATTATTAATCGGGTTTTGTAGAGCGCAAACAACCCGGAGGCCTCGTAGCGCTAAGTACCGTCATACTAAAGGGGAAGAGATTAAATGAACAGATAAGTTTTCAGATCCTTCCGAAATTTTAAAAGGCTAGGTTCACTGCGAAGGGAGGTGGGCAGAGAGTTCCATTCTTTCGCTGCATTCCAGGAGAAGGAGCGTCCGCCCCATCTGGTCCGTCTGATTTTGCTTACAGTAGCCAGAAAGGCAGTGCTGGATCTTAGGGATCTGTAAGGAAGATAGGGTTTTGCCAAGGAACAGATCATAGTGGGGGCATTCTTCCACATAGCTTTGTGCATAAAACAAAGAGATTTAAACAGCACTCTGGCCTTAACAGGGAGCCAGTGCAGTTTCCTCAGGGCAGTGGTGGCTGACTCTCGTTTGTTGAGGCTCTACTATACTGTATCACACTATATTCTATTCTATTCCATTCCATTCTGCTGTACAACACTTTAATCCACTCTGTGACACTCTACTCTACTCCACTGAGACACATTTTCTGCCCCTCTACAACACACAAGTCCACTTCAGTGTACGACATACCACTGTATACTACTTCACTCCACACTACTTGACTCAACACCACTGTAGTTTACAACACACTAAGTGGGGTGGCAGAGCCTTCTCGAGCAACGCCCCTAGATTGTGGAATTCTGTACCCTGCGGCATCAGGACTCTGCCATCGATGCAGTCCTTTAGAAAAGCCCTGAAGACCTGGCTCTTTGTCAAAGCTTATCCTTAGTTATCGAATTGCCTTTTATTTTATGATCTGATTATAATCGCCTTGATGCCTTTTGGTAAAGTTGCGCATTATACATTTTTTTTCATTCATTCATTCATTCAACACACTACTACACTCTATACTATGCCACTCCACTGGACTTCACTGCACTCCACTCCACTGCACAACACTTCACACTATGGCACTGTACAACACTCCACTCTACACCACCATACTGTGCCACAGTCTTCTCCACTCTATGCAGCTCCACTCTACAAGAATTTTCTACACTCTGTGCCACTATACAACACTGCACTCCACTCGATGCCCATACATTACACTGTACACCACTCTACTTCACCCCATGCCCATTTACCCCAGTGTACAACACTCTACTCCACATTCCAACACTCTACGACATACCATTCCACTGTACTGTACAAGACACTACTCCAATTTATGACAATTTACTCGACTGCACACTAAGCCTGTCCACTCTAGTGCACTCCACACCACTGCGCTAAGCAACATGCTGCTACACTATATAACCATTCACTCCACCGTACACAACACCACTCAACTCTTCTTCTTGCTACTCTATAGTACTCCACAATACTCTGATCTTATCCACACCATTCTACACAACACCACTCTACCTCACTCCTCTCCACTGTAAAACACTCCATGCCATTGTAGACCACCCCACTTTATGCCGTTCCACTGTACCCCACTCCATAGCAGTGGATTCCACTCTACTTCACTCCACTCTATGACACTATACTCTACAACAGTACACTGGGTGACACTCTCCTCCACTCTACTGTACCACACTCCACTTAATGAAATTCCACTTGATAACAGTAAACTGAACAATTTGAAATACATTTTAAAATAAAATAAAAAAAGACATTGAAATTCAATACAAAAAACAATGTTTAAACCTTTGTTATAGTTGGAAAAACATTATTTATCATTTCTCCTCAAACCTTAAATACACAAACAATACAAATTCTTAAGATATAGCCATAGCTTAAATTTATAATTTATACACCACCTATAAATTAATATAACTTTACTTATTCTTTATCAACAAACTAAACGTACAATACACAAAAATATAAATTACTAAAGATATACTTATACCTTTAATCTTAAATTTGAAGCAACACCTTCTGATTATTATAACTTGCACACCACCTTCAACAGTATATTCAACTCAGTAGCCACACTACATTAGCTATAACTTGCCACTCTACCATACACTATGTTCTCACAAAAGATTTGATTTGCAATGTCATAACTGTTCCTGCAAATACTAGTAATTTAGATGGTATATGTCAGATATTATAAAAAGTATAAATGGTGCATGAAGAAGGCACCAACATATTCACCTAATTACACTGTCATATCATCCTTTGGATTTTGTTTTTGTGAATTTCTAAGGTTTTATTTTTAACAATAACAGATTTTTTTATGACATCTAACTGTAATGTTACTTTAACCTTGTGTTTTTTCACTGTATGTCTATGGTTTTCTTAATGTAAAGTAATATTTTATTATCATTTGTGATGCTAACCCCACTGCACACAGCCAAAGGCCCTGTGGCAAATTTTCTAAAGGCTTTTGGCACAGCAGGGGGTTGGCAAAATGTCCTGGACTGCGGCCAGTCCTGTGGCCAGTCCAGACAAAGACAGCACCATTAATGACTACTAATGTGGAAGGGGCGGGGCAAAATGGGAAGACCTTGTAGGTCAATGATGCGCCTTTACATACTCAGCAATAATTAAAAGGTTGAACCATGGGCTGTGCCCTCAGACCAGGAGTCGACAAGAAAGAACCCACTCATCTTGGACATTCATTACATGAGATTGCGCTCCAATAGGTCAACGAGGTATTCACCTCCATCAGTGATTTCAGATTGTTTTTCAGCCTGCAATTGTACAGGAAACACTCTGTCCATCAGCCTGGAAAATGGGGGTAACGCTGTTGCACACTACTAACATGGAAGCGAAGGGGCCCAATGGCAGAGCTTGTTGGTGATTTGGCACCTTTGCATACTCAGCAGCAATTAAAAGGGAGAATCACAAACTCTGCCTTCAGACCAGGACAGATAGAACCCACTCGTCTTGGACAGTCACTACAGAAAAGATTGTGCTCCAATAAATCACTGATGCATTAACCTCCATTAAGGATTTAAGATCTTTTTTCAATGTGCATTGTTTAGAAAACACACCATCCATCAGCCTGAAAAATGGTGGAAATACCACTGCATACTACTAAGGTGGAAAGGGCAGGGCCAAAAGGGTGGAGCTTGTAGGTGATTTGGGCCTCTTTTTTTAAAGGGTAGGGAGGCCGCATGGCCCCCTCCCTGGTCCTTTAAACAGCCTTGGGGACCCCGTTCACCATGGCCGTGTTTTTCTAATGGGAGGGGACCACAGTTCCTGGGGCCTACATTTAATTTAGGTGGGTTCCCTGGACATTTAGACTAAGATCATTTCAACAGCAGTTGTGGTGCAGCATGGGTTTGGTAGTTGGATGAACCGGCGGGAGTTAATTAGAGAAATACGTATGGGTGGGGACACGTCACAGGTGTTTCAAATGGAGTGAGAAAGTGAGGCATTCAGAATGGTTTTGAACACAGGAGGAAGCAGTTACTAGAACGCTTAAGGTACAGGTTCGTTTGACATGACTTTGTTAGAGGTACACCAGTGGTAGAAGAGGTTGTTTTCATACAGATGAGTGGGAGAGGAACGATTGGACATGTATTTCAGTCAAAATACACTATTATGAATTCAGCGGGCATAACATTGACAGTGGGGTAAACTTAAGTCATAAGCATGTATTTTCTCACAGTTTTTTACATTATGTGTGAAATTCGACAAGCATGAATCATTTAAAGACATAGTTTAACAGTAATGTTTTTAATTTGTAGCAAATTCCGGACGAAGGGCCAGGAAAGGCCCAAAATGCATTGGGTGATAAAAATCATTTATTGAGGAGTGATGCAGCGGTAATTTCTCAATGCAAAACCCTCATGCTACCTCTATTTACCGCTGAAAAGGTGTTGGGCCCTTGACACCATGCATTACCTTCAGGAGACTTTAAATAAACATGAATAGTCAAAAATGCAATTATTATTTAAGCCAATGAAGAGAGTTGTTGAGTATTTTAAAGGGTTTTATTTTCTAGGCAAAAGTTAAGGTTTTCTCTGACCTTGATTCATTAGTAAAATATCAATCAGGTTACAGAATTTGGAAAACAGGAAAAATAGCATTAATACAGAACATATTACAGTCTGCATATAAGCATCACATGCAGAAAAGAAAATGTGGTGCAAAATGTCAGTCAAAACTCTTAAAGAGTTTCTAAGAAAAATAGTCTTGCATGGCTAATCAGTAATTAAATAGTTTGCAAAAATCTCCCATACGGAGAAATAAATGCATAAGACAAATACATCTTGTCAGACCTAATTAATTAGTCAAAGCATAAACTTAAAGTTTTAGCATCTAAATCTAAAAAGCCTTTCTATCTGTTGCTGCTATCTGCATCTCTGTGTGTCTAAAAGAGAAAGCAGCCCCACCTTCACCAGTCCTCAAAGGAATGTGGCCTACCATGCCAAAATATGACGGGCAAGGACTCTCTGAAAAAAACATGAGTAAGGGAAACCCCCCACCTGACACTCCTCGGACGCCATCTTTACCCTCAGCAAATCTCCTACCGCAACTTCCTCGTACCTAACCCATATGAATGAAGCAGATCCTAAGCCAAAAGAGCCCAAAAGCAAAAGTGAGCTAAAAGCCAATTGAGCTAAAAAAAACAACCACACCTCCAAAGAGGTCATTATTTATACTCTAATTCTTGGCAGACTACACAAAAATGTTTCATGTTCTGGAAAGCTTGTACTTGAATGGTCAGTCACGATGGCATGAGGTCTCACTATCCTGACTCCTTGAAAATTCTAGAGCATACCAGTCTTAACAAAAGAAGCACACATGATGAATACATTTTATATGCGTTTGCAACATTTACTAGGAATTTTTTTTCATTCTAATTCCTTCTTCCTGTCATATCCCAGCAGGAAGGATATTTTAGCTAATACTGGTACATTGGCACAATCACAAAAATGTTCAGTTCAAAGTGGCCTTGACTCCTTCTGTTCCTGAGGCAAGGTGGCACAGTTTACGCATGCTCTCTTCTCTTTAATGCAAGTCACAGCCTTGTTGGATTTACAGGCAGCCATTTAATGGTAGGCCCAAAAACAAAACAAACACAAAAGAGAATATTAATTTCATGTAAATCAGCCCATTATTTTTCCCTCCCTCATACTAATACCCCTTATAAATGTTTACCTAGCCAAGCTATTAGTGTAAAGCAGCTTTTTTCTATTATTTGTGTACAACATGCAAAAATGTGCAATGTACAACATAGCATTATTATGCTTTAGTGTAAATTTTAAAAGCGCATACAGTGAATACAGTGCACACAGTTAATACAGCAAACACAGTTAATACAGCGCACACAGCAACATGCTTTAGTGTTTTAGATAGATTTTCATGCAAAAAAGCATTTAGCCCCATGTGTAATGTTTGGTGCAATTGTTAGTTCACACACATTATAAAAAGAGGTGTTATAAACTGAAGTATATATATATATATATATATATATATATATATATATATATATATATATATATATATATATATATATATATATATATATATATATATATATATATATATATATATATATATATATATATATATTTAAAATATGCAACAAGCCAAAGTCCTTCAAGACAGGGACAGGGGTGGGGTGTACATTATAAGGGAACAAGAGAAACACATTCTATTAATCTTCAAAGCTAAAAAGGCCACTTTTCTCTACACTGCAAAACACATGTTAATTCAGCACAAGCAGTTCAGACTGACTAGGCCTCACTTTCATATTTTTCATGTGCCATGTTTTTTAACTTGCACCAAAATGTGTGTGGCAATTTAAATGCAGTCTGTCTGAAGCACAAAAATAAACAATGCCTGACTCCAGATGAAATCTGCTCCATCAGTCGCACCTATGTAACATTCCATGCTCTAGAATAAGTCCCGCATCGGCATGTCCACAGCATTAAAGAGATTGTAGACATAATGTGACTGGAATAACAATGGAAAAATGTATGAGCAATTGTGGAGTAAATGAAAATATATATATATATATATATTTTTGGGAAACTGGATTAACTGTGGTACCTTTGTAATGCACGAAGGAATGCTGTGAGCCCGGAGTGGGGTGTCACTTCACCTCATCTCTCTCAGTGCTCACCCAGGACACCCATCATAGACAGGTTGGAGCCTGCAGGGGAAATGCCTGGGCCTCAGCTGACCCAGCCAGCTCCCAACATGCTGCTGGAGCCAGCACTGCTTTCACCCAGAGGGAGCAGCTATTTATGCTGTTCCCTCCGGGCACAAGAAATATCTTGATCTGTTTCCCTGCCCACATTAGTGCGAGCAGAGAAAGAGATCAAAAATCTGCTCACAGCTGGCGGAAGCATTTTGAATCTCCCATCCGATTGGAACAGACTTTGGGTTTTGAAACTGCCAGACAGGAGCAAACACAAATTTCCCTGCCTGCACTGTTGTGGACAGGTAAACTGCTGTGCCCACTGGTTGGCTCCCTATGACTCAGCGAGTGAACTGGGAAATGGGTTCCGCAGTGCCATTATTGTCTCAGGGAGTAAGGCTGTGTGAACCCCCTCCCTTTTTTTTTAGAAGAAACAGGCCTGAAGAGCCCCAGGGGGTTTTAAAGGCCAGGGAAGTGTAGCATGGCCCCTTTTATGGTAGTTTTTGCCCCAAAGTTGGGCTCCCTGACTCATAATTGTTCGGGAAGGTGGCTGGATACCCCCTCACCTTAATTTACCAATGCAGCCCCAGGCTGCCATTTTTTGTGTGATCCTGTGAGAGTAGCCTTTAAATTAAAGAAGGCCCTGTGGATGGGGTCCCCAGGGAATATGATATACAGGGAGGGTGCCAGGCAGCATGGGATTGGCTTCATGCAGGAGATTGGCCGCAGGTCCTGTGGTCATCCCCCCAATGTCCACAACTGAATGCCTTTCACAGTGTGGGGGCTGCCTTTACAGGGGTTTACCGCACTGTGGCCGGATATCGGGTAGTGGTTGCAAGGGTCTGTCTGTGTGTTGTTTGATGTGTCATCGAGCTAGGGTAGGGGGAGTTACTATGTGTTCATATATTTGTTGGTTGTACTATGCTGAAAAAAACAATAATAAAAGACAAATACATTTTTTATATGTATAGCTATATATCTTAATTCTTGTCGACACCTATGTCATTGTTTTTTAGATGGTTTTCTGTATGATTTACTATTGCAGTTCTATAATGCACAGTGTTGCACAGTGATGGTCACAATCATCTTTTTGATTTCTTGTGCAAATATTTTTACTACAGACTCCCTAGAATGAATGTTCAAATATTGGTCAAAAATATTAGTTAAATTTCATTTTTTTTTGGTGCTTATTTTTGTCAATGTGAATGAATATCAGTTAATTTCAAAATAATATATTTCTTTCACCACAGGCCATAGATGACTCATCCATCTGTTGCCTCTAAGAATAGACAAAGAAATGCAGGTGCCCAAATGAGGCCTTTGTCTTTTGAAATGTTTTTCACCCACCACCCTATGGGCACAGCCAAGGCGTTTCTGGCGACCCATGGTGTCTGCACAGGGGTGGGGATAGCAGAAACACCAGGAACTCCAGCCTTGCAGATGCATGATATGTATTGTGTAGGGCAGGAGCTGACACTAGATCGAAGCCCGATCTCAGTACGGTGGTTCCCCCATAGCCATGAGACAGGGAATGGAATGGGCCAAGCTTCTGTAGCGTGATCCCTGGGCAAGGAAGTTTGAACAAAAAAGAGTAGAAGGGTGGGACACAGTGGGTTGTAGGTTGTCTCTCTTGGAAGAATCCGGCACAAGTATGACAGGATTCAAATCTGGTCTCCATGAAGCAGCATGAGAGGAGAGAGCAGGAAGTGAGAGTGAACATATAAAGCACCAAGGGAAAGTAGAGCAGGCATTGGGGATGAAGGGAGAGGACAAGCACACATGAAGTTCGGGGAGTGTAGGCATCCTGAAAGAGGGGCTATAGTAGGGAGCGAGGAGAGAGAAAACAAACGTATGCAGAGATTGGAAGAGCAGGAACACACTGGGTGCGAAGAGTACTGCACCCATAGAGAGAGCATGAAACCAAAGATTGGTGGACAACAGGCTCCCAGGGAGAGGTGGGAGTCCGGGGCCCAGATTTACTAAGGGCTTGTGTTGCCTTTGCCTCAGGCAAAATGATGCAGAGACAACCCTTACAAACCCTTAACTGAGGTTTATTATGCCACGTAGAACAACCTTGCATGACTCTGCATTCCATAGTAAATCTGGAGTGACGTAAGGCAGTGCAAGCTGCCCTCTAGTGCTACTCTGCCCTGGAAAGGCATGCAATGGGTGTAGTATGGGTGTTTCCAGGCTTCCACACTTTGTTTTTAGTGCTTTCCCGGATTTACTAACAATAGTAAACCTGGGAATGCCTCAAAATGCTGCACTTCCCAGTTACAACCATAATGAGGAGAATTTTCAATTCAATTCATGAAGCTTTATTTGGTACATGTAAATGACCATAAAAGCAACGCAAAAGAAAATTCAACATTTCATAAAAATTTATACAGCTAAGATTAAATTGTCAGGAATCATTAAAACACATATTAATTCATGAAAAGGTTTACAATTAATGATCTAAAATTCATTAAAAACACATACTTTTCCTGGAGTTGATGCACCGATTTGAAAACATTTCAGTATAAAAACAGACATCTGCAGATTGCAGGTTAAAAATTAAGACCAAAGCATGTTTGACTGTGCCTACACCATATTTAAGAAACATAGGTTTCAGAAAGTAGTGCGGAAATTTGTATACAGTTTACAGAACAGCAAAAGGTGCAAGGTACTCTGGGTAGACACACCATCACACATACATGGCCCTGTCGGGTGTTTATTTATATTTGGGTGGGCCACTAGATAATGTGCCATACCAAATCTAAGTCTGGTTAGCACAAATTTATGTGACTGCCTAGTTACCATAGTCAAATAGATAGGGAAACCTTCCCCAGAGTTATATCGATTATAAAACAGGACAGTGGACATTGTTCCAGTTGCAAATGCCCGCTTCCTTTCAGCATATAGCAGAAATGTAATTTTCATTTCAGTTTTAGGTATGCTCGATGCTGCACCAGGGTCAAGTAAAATGTTTAAACTATATATGTCTGAGAAACATACAACAACATATTTAACCCAGAGTATCTCAAGATATTTATCCAGCGATAAACAATCCTCAATAATTGATCTGTTAAAAGACTTCTCGTCCTTAAGCCAGATAGACCGCCAGGTCATCAATGGCCTAAGGGATAACAGATCAATTAGATAATTGGTAGCTAGTTCTCGATGGATCAAATCAGTTGGGAGAAAAGGTTGGTAGAAACAAAAGCTTTTTTAGAAATACATTTTCTTCCAACTGCAAATTATGGGCGCACCTATGGCCCCATACTCCCACCCCATACAATGCTACAGTGACACATCTTGCCTGGTGAATCTTAAGCATGTCCCTGGTACGGCGATCCCCGACCTTTGCAGCAAATCTGTAGATACCATGGGCATTCTTTGCCATTTTATTCCAGATAATATTAAATTTGTAAGTCCTTTTCCTGTCTTTAGAAAATGTAATACCCAGGTAACAAAATTTGTCAACCTGTTGCACCTTTTCCCTGTCGATAAAAAAGATATTTAAAAATGTAATTTTGGTCCTACTGGTCATTGTATATGTTTTCCCTTTATTAATTACTAATTTTCTATCTTTAATAAAGTAAGAAAAACTATCCATTAGACGCTGTAAACCCATAGGCGTTCTAGAGAGTAAAACGGCGTCATCGGCGTATAATCACACCGGCACCAGCACACCTTTGACCTGGGGGGCATCTGCATTAACTCTTTTTAAAATGGCATCAATTCCGTTGATAAATAATATAAAAAGGAGGGGGGCCAGAACACAGCCCTGTCTAATTCCTCTTTTAACGCTAAATTTTAGGGTGCATTCTCCCCTAGTTCCAAAGCGTACACTGGTTTGCAATTTCTCGTACAACCTTGTGAGAAAAAAGATTATACCATCAGGCGCTCCTAACTTCAGCAAGGTTGGCCATAAGATAGAATGGTCTACCATATCAAATGCGCTACTGATGTCTGCGAAGCAGAGGTACAAAGAGCCAGGTTTCGCCTCAGTATATTTCCCGATCAATAGATCAAGATTAATACACTGGTCGAGTGTACCCGGCCCTTCCTAAATCCATACTGGCTGTCAGCCAGAATGCCATCCTGCTTGGCCCATTCCTCTAATCTGACAAGCATCACTCTGCTCATAATCTTGACAGAGGAGTCAAGAAGGGAGATGGGACGATAATTTTTAGCATCAGACATACATCCCTTTTTATAAATTGGCACTATAATCGATTCTCCCCAGGTTGCAGGGGCCTCAGTACACACAGCTGCATTAAAAACGGCAACCAAGAGAGGTCCCCAGACCTCTGGTGCGGCTTTATATACATCAATAGGCACCCCATCCGGGCCATGGGCTTTCCCTCCCTTACTTGCCCTTATGACTTGTTCAACCTCACTAACTGATATATCCAGCGGCAAAATTGGCCACCTATTAGGTACATTATCTACACTTCTATTTGAGTCAAAAATATCAGAGAAGTGGGCTATCCATCCCTCGCTAGAGACATTAGAGGTTAACTAGGGTGTATTTTCATCCTTAAAAAAAGAAGAGTTAACCGTGGCCCAAAACAAGGTACTGTTAGATTGTTCTGCCAGAAATGATGAATAGTGGTCCCAGACGGTACATTGCGGACAATCATTGCCTCCCATGTCTACGTCCCTCTAGAAAGGACCCAGTCTCTTAGAGTCCTCGACCCTCATCTCCCTCAGGTATGATCATAGAACCTAATCCCCCACAGTACTCTTCATGTCGAATAAGGGGACTTTAAATATGCAAATATGCAATAGGAAGTATGATTGGTAAATGTTTGTAGTATGTTTGGGAATTATGTGTCTTCACCGTCCTAACCCCGGTGGTTTGGACTGTTCGCCAACCCACCGGGTATCCTATCCTGGGAGCTATCCATGAGTACCTAGACCAAGACCACGTTTTGATGTATCACATAGACCCCTATAATTTGTTCTACCATAGGAAATTTCAAGAAAATTTAAGAAAATTTTGAAAATATGCTAACTTGCGTCATGTAACAATCTGTGCAATGCTAACTTGTGTCATATAACAATCTGTGCAATATTAAACCTTTTAATATGTGATATACTTAAATACTTTTTATTTGAATTTTTTCAGCCTGTGTGTTCCCCTCCCCACTCTCCTCTGCCAGCCCTGACGAAGGTGCCCCTCACCGAAACGCGCGTTGGCGTTATTACGGCGTTTGCCATCAGAAAAGGCAACAATATTCCATCTCCCTGCCTCTCCTAAAGCATACCCACGTCCATGCAACTATAACTCCATCTCCTTTTTGATGCAGGCTTTATGTCCAATATCTGTATGAAGTGATTGAATGTGTTAAAGTATGAATGTATTTTTAGACTAGAGTGCCTGTTGAGTCCCCTGTTTTATCTCCCGGAGTGAGTGGAACACTGTATACCTTGTTTATGTTTTCTTTATGTTTTTCTTTTATGAATTTATCTTTAAAAATGACGAACAGCACTGATGACTCTATGAATTTTTACATGTATAATCTTTGAACACTTCGTGAATATGAATAAATGCACTAAATCAAACAAAATAAAAAATATATATTTTCTATAAATGATCCTCTTTGTGGTCCATTCGTCCTCTTGGTCCTGGGTGCTCTTTTGACACTCCTCCGCCCCAATCAAAGGCGGATCCCGTCTGGGACCACTATTCATCGTTTCTGGCAGGGTGACTTTTTCTATTGGCTCTTGCATTTTTCCCCCCCTCGTTCCTGCCTACTTCATTTATTATAAATACAGAATATGCTCTAGTGTCTAGAATGTAATGGAACCAAAAGAAACAAACAACTCATCCAGAATCAAAGTGAGGTGGAAAGAGATACACAAAATATATCGTGTGTGCGGATTCCCATCATACACCAGAAACGGTGATCAGCTTCATCATTTGGGTATCCTTTGTGTATATGGGTGACAATAATGCTCTATGGAAATCAGAGCTTGCAAATGTCACAAAGGTATAGAAACGAAGATGAGCAAAGTGAAGTGTATGGGAACAAATATATGTGCAGTGCAAAAGGTGAAGTGCAAAGGCTAAGATTGGTGCGTGAACAGACTATGAATTTTTATTAGTGCCTGTCACGATCAAAAGTTAAAAACTGTGAATACTAGGAACAGTTTTAACTAATAGCTGTCCTAGATACTAGTGGTCAACATGTTTCAGCACATCTGGCCAGAAGTTAGGCCAAGTGCTTTCGTCAGGACCTCTAAAGAAAAAACCTCCCCGACGGCTCTGAAGACCGTCCGAGGTACCGACGGTTAGAGCGGTGCCTCCTTTATCCTGAGCTGTTGCCAGGTGGGGTGAGGCTTGATCCTGCATACTTTTGAGAAATTTGCTGAGACAAGGAGGGATACTGGATTTGTGAGAGCTCTATCTCACACTATATCCTTTACGACTATTTGTTAGTTATAAGAGCACGTTTGTTTTTGTTCCTAGTATTCACAGTTTTTAACTTTTGATTGTGACAGGCACTAATAAAAATTCATAGTCTGTTCATGCACCAATTTTAGCCTTTGCACTTCACCTTTTGCACTGCACATATATTTGTTCCCATACACTTCACTCTGCTCATCTTGGTTTCTATACCTTTGTGACATTTGCAAGCTCTGATTTCCATAGAGCATTATTGTCACCCATATACACAAAGGATACCCAAATGATGAAGCTGATCAGTCTTAGTAGCCTGGACAGAGAAATCAAGGGCAGTGTCAAGCCAGATCCCGAGGCTCTTTATCTGGGACTTGGGCGCAGGAGGAGCGCCAAGACATGGTGGCCAGACGGGTGCAAGAGCAGACGGGGAGGGATTTCCAAGGAGAATGATGTCTGTCTTCTCCCCGTTAAGCTTGAGACAGGAAGCTTGCATCCAACTGGCAACAGCCTCTAGACAGGGGCCTAAGGTGTTGGATGATCCATCTGCGTGGTCTAATGAGACCACCAGCTGCGTATCATCCGCGTAGGTGACTATACGCACACCAAAGGGATGGACTATCCTGTCCAGAGGTTCCATGTAGGCGTTAAAGAGGGTCGGGCTCAGGGAGGAGCCCTGAGGGACCCCACACCTGAGAGGATGTTTAGGAGAGACTGTCTCACCCTCAAAGACCCGGAAAAAGCGCTCACTCAAAAAGGAGGTGAGCCAGTCCAGAGCTGCGCCCGACACGCCCATGCCCGCCAGTTGGTATACTAGCGTGGCATGGTTCACCGTGTCGAACGCGGCACTAAGGTCTAACAGGATAATGGCCACCTTTCCTCCCCGATCCAAAGTCGTTCTTGCTTCCTCTGTGACCGCCAACATGGCAGTTTCTGTGCCATGTTGAGGGCGAAAACCTGTCTGGGAGGCATGCAACAGACAGTTGGACTCCAGATAGTCTGTTAAGATATTGTTGGTGTGCCTCTCAAGCAGTTTACTCAACCAGGGAAGCAACGAAATGGGGCGGTAGTTGGACAGGTTGTTCTGGTCCAGGGAGGGTTTCTTGAGAAGCGCCTTCACCATGGCACACTTCCAAGCGAGTGGGACCGACCTGGACACAATGGAGGTGTTTAAAGCTTCCAGGATCACAGGACGAATCACGTCCAGTGCCTTGACAAGGATCCGGGGGGGTGCCGGGTCATTGGGGCAGCCAGAAGAAACTTTGGAGATTAATCTATCCAGGCTGGCGGCATCAAGAAGCGGAATTGTGCCCAGTTTGCAGGGAACCGAGGAGTCAGCTGGCCTAGGAGGGACGGAGGGGGTACTGACTGTAGGATTACTAAAAGATGAATATATGGTCGAGATTTTCTTGGAAAAAAAAGCAGCTAGCTCATTACAGCGGTCTTGTGCCCCTTCAACAGAAGGACGCTCAGCCGGAGCTGAAATGAGGGACTTAGCTATCCTAAAGATTTCTCTAGGTGCATTTGCTGCAGCACTAATTTTACCTTCATAGAAGGAGGTTTGCGCCATTTTAATCTCTGATTTATAGAGCCTCATTGCGGACCTGTATTCGTCTTTCCTAGACTGAGAATGGTCCTTCCTCCACGCTCTCTCTAGTTTGCGGCAAGAGTAGGAGTGTACCAGGGTGCAACTTTAGGTCTTCTGATGAGATTACAAGGGCGTTTGGGAAGAACTTGATCTAAAGTGCTGGAGATCCAGTGATCAAAGTTGCTAGAAGCTGAGGCAGGGTTCAAGGCCTTTCTCGGGGGGTCTTGAGTAAGGGCCGTTGTCCAATCGGTGAGGGAAAGTGAGGACCATTTCCTGCCCATGTACTTTATAGAGGCTTCAGGAGGGGGACAAGAGTTAGAAAGCCAGGTGAACGGTATCAAAAAATGATCGGTCCAAGGCAGAGGAACAGGGGACTCTACATTAAGGTTGATATTACTGTATATGTGATCGAGAAGATGTCCCTTCTTATGGGTCGCCTGATAGCCTCTCTGGCAGAGGTCTAACGCTTGCATGAGAACAACTCTACATACAAATGTTCAAGTTAAATAAAAACATAAATATCAGCTAATCAATTACAGACCATAAAACAGAAACATTTCCTACAAAACATGAAACACATGTTCAATTTGGATCAAGATAATAATTCACACCTTTTCCTAATTAATATACATAACTTTCTGTAGTATCTTCATGTTGTGTTATAATGTTCACTGTTACCTGGTTGCTAGCTGTAAACAAAGGAGGAAAGAAGAATGACAAGATACATATCACACTTTCTTTATAAAACGTAGAACGACATAACAGACATCTTTCATGGAGAGTAATGCAGGCACCCTTGCCCCATGGTGCATGGGTGTCTGCTTTGGCTCTTGGAAGTCACTAGTACACCAGTTGAGAGAGAGAGAAGTAATGCACCATATCTTAGGAGATTCCGGTCTTCTCCATTTGACACACAGATGCAAGTTGGCTTGCTCCATCAAATGTGAGTAAATCTGCCCCAGGAATTGTGTAAGAGAGCAGGCACCAAGGGATAAGGGAGGGAGCAATACCCAGAAAAAAAGGAGCGGGAACAAGTAGTGGTACCCAGGGTAAATAGAGCAATCAGACACACAGGAATGAGCAGCCATGCAGAGAGAGGGAAAACTCACAGGCTGAGGGAGAGAGTATGGTACTGGGGAGAAGAAAAGCAGACATAAAGAGAGAAGGATGAATGGATGTACTGGGACAGAGTAGCAGGCAACCTGAAAGAGATGCAGTTGCAGGTAGAAAGCAAGCATATTTCAAAAGTGACAAAGCAGGCATGCAGGAGTGGGAGAGAATAAAATCAGCATACTCAATCAATGGTATCACAGGACATTTGGAAAGTGTGTCAATAGAAATACATATCACCAAGTGTATTTCTTTTATACTCTTGCATGCAGTACATCCAGAGAGAATGGTCAAAAAAGAGAGTAAGAGGGGTGAGAGCAGGAACTAAGAGAAGGGACACTGAAGGCACTTAGAAGAGAAGGAAAGCAGGCATGCAGTTCGACGGGAGAGTAGGAAGAAGTGGAAGAGAAAGCACTCATGGCGAGGGGGAAAGCTGATACCTAAGTGGAGGGGGAAACAGGCAACCAGCAAGATGGAAGTCCTGGCACCGGAAGAGGGTTATAGAATGCACCCAGGGAGATTTCTACCCTGGGAGTTTGAATGAAGCAAGCACACAGATAGAGGGGAGATCGGAGACAGTATGAAGGTGAGCTTTATTTTTTTAGCTACTGATAGTAACTTCGCATTCCAGTCCATCATTTTGTTCCCTGTTCTACCTCTGAAAGAGATTAACCATAACCAGTCTGTCCAGCATGATGTATTAGGTCCAGTACCATCTTTACTGGAACATGGGAAGTATTTTAGCCTCGTTGGTCTCATCAGAGAGGTGTAAATTGAATGCTATTGCATAGAAATCTGAAGTACACATTATGGGCATACCCATCACACTTACGGGTTGTCACAGAGAAGAAAAAAAAGTGATGGATGGCATGCTTAAATTAAGCCTAGTCTCTGGTAACTATTTCAGCTAAAAGCGTCGAATCCTTTGATAAACAGGAATACTGGTGTTTATAGTTTTTGTTCCTCGCACGTTGTTCCGAACAAGGGCTTTTCTGCCTACATCTATCGTTTTGACAACATCTGTCTATATTTTCAATGTGATATTCATTGGCATGGCACTATTTTTGTGACACTGATGTTTATGTGGCTGTCTCAGCCTAGCGTATTTTCTATCGTGTATTATTGTTCTTCGCGTGTAGCTATGCATTGTTACTACTGGATGTCAAATAACGTTGTATATCACTCTGAATATACGTTGACAGTTTTCCATGACCAGATAGTTGTTGACGTACAAAATAGTGTTTTCTCTTAATCTATGTGTTATATCCATTGTTTTAGTCTTCTTCACCTTCATGTCTATATTGTACATATTGTATTTTCTTTAGTTCCTATTATTCTTATGCTTCCCCTTTAAACCTTTTATAATATGTCATTGTTGCTTAGCAATACTAGAATGTTTAGGCTCTTGCTTCTCACTTGAGACTGGAGCTTGACAGAGAGACACTCTGGCAGTTTGAGAGCTGTACTTGTCTTTAAGATTAAATCTTCTTAATCTATTGGACTGAATCTGTCTTCTTTGGATGCAACATAAATTTGGCGACGAGGTGGTCAAGTCAGCCCTCTATGAACCCACATCCTACTAAAGACTTTCATATTCAATCAACATTATTTTTCAACTGCCAGACTACAGTGCCCTCTCTGATTTCTTGCTTGAAGATTTCTACAAGAATAATCAACTCAAGACTCCACTAAGATAAGTTTTCAACTTATTCTACTTTTCTATTTTTATTGAGAACTTTATTACATTGATCCACTCATACTCAACTTCTATAAGACTTTACTATTTAACCTCCTGAGACTGAGACTCTTTTTGGCTCATTACAAACTATGGATCAATTGATTTTCTTGAGGAGATATTTTTCAACATACCATGGTTTATTTTTCTCTCTCTTGACTTTTCTGGACACTTAATACTAAACGATTGTTTCATTGGGAATCACCTTTCCTTGAAATAACACGGATAAAGTAATTTTTGCATTGCTGTTGTGGACAGGTCTGAGTCAATTTCGTTTCCATATTACTAATTGACCTATTAACCTTGTATGCACTCATCGATCTTTTCATTGGCAGCCAGCTTATTAAAGCACTCAGTCTTGTTTTCATTAGCGCTAATCCTTCTGCATCAAAGGAAAAAGCGGCGACTTTTAAAATCTGTTTATTTTCACCCGTGCTAATCTTTCTACAACGAAGAAGAAAAGCGGTGACTTTCAAAACCTGTTTTTTTTTTTCGCTCGCGCTACTCTTTCTGTAACGAAGAGAAAAGCGGCGACTTTCAAACTCTACACACAAGGCTTACCGGCTCACTTCCGAATCTCCTGACATCTTCGCTGTTCCTCGCTGGCATCTTCGGAGTTCTGCGCAGCCATTCTTTTCTCTTCACCTTCGTCTGCAGCGCCACTTGTCATCACGCTTCTACACGTCATCGCGCAACGTCTCCGCCATTTTGCTGGTTCCCTAGCAACCATTGACTACGCGCTACTTCCACAACAGTGCACTCGCTGATGTGCACAGCTTCTCTCCTTCAATCACTATCAATACGCTACCACAACAGTGCACTCGCTGATGTGCACAGCTCCTTTAATTCAACTATTTTATTGACATTTCTGAGATTTTTTACTGTGCACTCGCTGATGTGCACAGCTTCATTCCTTCACGCTGATTAGCACAGCTGCTTCCACGCTGATAGGCACAGCTGCCTTCACACTGATAAGCACAGCTGCCTTCACGCTGATAGGCACAGCTGCCTTCATGCTGATAAACTCTCCTGCCTTCACGCTGATAGGCACAGCTAAGTCATAATTTTTATTATATTACCTATATTTTCTTGTGAGCTTTACATCAGTTTTACTCATTTTATTCTCCATTTTTCTCAATTATTTTATTTACCTTTCATAGCTTTTCTATTGTTTTTCATGGCCATGCAAACTGCTATTCTTCCCCCTCCTTTTCTTCCTGAACCAGGTTGTCCTAAAATAAAATGGACCCAATGGTATAAGTCTTTCACTAGTTATGTTATAGCTATTGATGGCATCAAATTTCCTCCTGTTCGCAAAAATGCCATGTTATACAATGCTTTAGGTGCAGAGGGTCAGATAATTTTTGACCATCAACCCAAAATTATTCACCCACCCTCTGATGATTGGAATGAATACACGGAAGCAGTTCTCAGGTTAGAAAAACATTTTATTGATGAACCAGGCATTATTGTTGAAAGACACAAATTTTACACTCGTAAACAAAGGGAACATGAGAGTATTGATACCTTTCTAGCAGAATTGAGAGTATTGGCAGCTTCATGTGAATTTGAAGGTCCCATTGACCAATACTTGAGAGATCAACTAGTTGTCAATTGTCATTCTAATGAAGTTCAAAATAGAATCCTCTGTTGTAGAAATCCTTCACTCACTGAGACTTTAGTAATTGCAAGAGGTATAGAAAGATCAGTTTCTGCTTCCAAAGAACTTGGCAATAACAAACCCTGAACTTCAGAAACAGTTAATAAAATCTCTCAACAAGCTTCACAACTCACTTCACAACGTGAACAAGATAAGGTTCCTAATAAGACTGAATGGAGAAAATCTGATAAATCCCTTCAATGTTTTAGATGTGGTTCGAAATCTCATCTTGCTAATTCTCCAACTTGTCTAGCCTTAAAAAAACAATGCACTAATTGTAAGAAAATTGGTCACTTTAATTCAGTTTGTAAGTTTAAAGCTAAAACTATGTGTGTTATATCAGATAGTCCTACCACTGAAGTAAATCTAATAACTGAAAACAACTCTGTAAACAAAATATTACTATATGTGGAAATGATTAATTCACAAGAAGATTCAGATAGTGGTGATCCTGTATGTGATATCATTATAGGAAAAGTTTCTCTCACAGTTACAGTCGATTCTGGTTCTCCAGTTACTATTATTCCTGATGTGTTTTTCTTTAAAGAATGGGCTGGGATTGATTTATTTCCAACTGATATACACACTGTTGCCTTCAATGATATTGAAATTGAAATGATGGGATATTTTTTAGATAACATTACCTTTGAAGATAGAACTATTGATACTAAAATTTATGTTTCTAAAAAAGGCTATAAAATCCTAGGTTGGAAGGAACAGGGAAAATTTTAAATGGTGTTGAGACCAGGTACTGATAATCCCATTTCCCTGGATTGTTCTGAAAAAATCAATTCTATTACTATTGATCAGTCTTCATTAGACACCATAATTAATAAACATCAGGGTGTTTTTTCTGATAAGTTGGGTTCAGTCATAGGCTATGAACACAAGATAATTCTAAAACCAGATGCTATTCCTGTAGTTCACAAGGTCAGACATGTTCCTTTAAGTATCAAGGATAGACTCAAAACCCATCTTGATCAGTTATGTAATGAAGGTGTGATTGAGCAAATTGACTCTTCATTGTGGATTTCCCCAATTGTCGTTGCTCTTAAAAAGAATTGTGATGAACTTAGGCTCTGCATTGACCTTAGGTCCTTAAATAAGAATAATCAGATTGATTGCTTTCCTTTGCCTCGCATTCAAGACATGCTTGCACAACTTAAAGGTACAAAAGTTTTCTCTACAATTGAGCGGCATCCATCAAATTCAGCTGAATAGTGAGTCTAAGGATCTCACCGCTTTCAACACTCCATTTGGTCCTTTTAGATTTCTAAGACTACCCTTTGGCCTAGCCTCAGCGGCCTCAGTTTTTCAGAAATTAATGTCACAACTTTTTGGTAATGTAAAGGATGTTTTAGCTTACCAAGACGATATACTTATTTCCACCAATACTGTTCAAGAACATCTGGCTAAGTTAGACCAAGTTTCAGGCATATTGAACAAACATGGTATGACTGTAAAAAAACAGAAATGTAAATTTCTACTTGATAAGGTGGAGTATTTAGGTCATGTCATTTCTCATGAAGGCATTAGTCCCAAACAAGACCTGCTTAAGGCTATTCGTGAATGTGCTCAGCCATCCAATAAGGATCAATTAAGATCATTTTTAGGATTGAGTGAATTTTATTCAAGGTTTGTTCAGAACTTTGCTTTGATCAGTGAACCTTTAAGATTATTAACCAAAAACAAAGTTAAATGTGTGTGGGGTGATGAGCAGAATTCTGCTTTTGAGAAACTTAAGGATCTGATCATTTCTGCTCCTGCACTTAAACCTTTTAATGAGACTTTGACATCATACATTACTGTTGATGCCAGTAACACGGGTCTAGGTGCTATACTTAGTCAGTTAGACAATGGGAATGAAAATATAATTGCTTTTGCTTCTAGGCAACTTTCGTCCTCAGAAAAAAACTATAGCACTATAGAAAAGGAGGCTCTTGCTTGTGTTTGGGGTGTCAAACATTTTTCTACTTATGTATGGGACAAAGAGTTTGTACTTGTTTCTGATCACAAACCCCTTATTTTCATATGGAATGATAAAGGGTTAAGAAATGCAAGTCCTAGATTAGTCCGTTTATTTTCTAAGTTATATGACTTTAATTTTTCAAGGAGACATATTCCCGGAGGAAAGAATTTTAAGGCAGATTTTTTATCAAGATGTCCTGTGAATTCCTCGGAAGTTGAATCTATCCTTGATGATAAGGAGGTGGTAATAAGTTTGGTTGATGGCTTGAAGTTAACTGAGGGGGTCATTTCAAAATCGGAGTGGCTACGAGCATCTCATTGTGACAACTCTCAGATTCTCGTGAAAAAGTGGATATCTGATGGTTGGCCAAGAGAAAGTCAGATTGATAAGCACATGGTCCCTTTTGCTAAAATTAAGGACGAATTGAGCCTTGAAGAAGATCTGGTTATGAGAGGATCTTTACTTGTTCCCCCTATATCTATCAGAGACAAAGTAATTGCTTTGGCCCACAAGGGACATGGAGGAATTACCAGTACAAAGAAAAGACTAAGATTGCATTACTGGTGGCCGGGCATGGATGTTTCTGTTGAAACATTACTGAACAACTGTCTTGAATGTTCTCATGCCGAAAAATCCTTACGCACGGTCAATTCTCCTTTGTCCCCAGTAAAGTTTCCTGAAAATCCTTGGGCGAAATTAGGTATAGATTTTTTGGGGCCAATTGGCGGCTTGAACCAAGGTTTTAGGTTTATTTTAACTGTTGTGGATTATCACTCTAAATGGGTCTCTTTTAAATTCATGAAGGATCCCAATACAGAAAATGTGATCAGTTTTTTGTCTAAATTGTTTGGGTCAGAAGGAAACCCCGGTTTTATTGTCTCAGACAATGGTGTGCAATTTGTTTCACACAACATGAGAGATTTTTAGAACAATTATGGAGTAAAACATTTAACCACTGCTTTGTACAGCCCACAGGGTAATGGTTTAGTAGAAAGGGTGAACCGCATTCTAAAAGATTCTGTTCAGCTTGCTATCTCCTCTGGTCAAATTGTTCAGGATGTTGTCAGTGACAGAGTCTGGTCATATAATACCACTCCTCACTCCACCACGGGCTTCACTCCTTTTGCCATGCTACGTGGTAGAGAATCCTTTAATGAATTGTCCCCCCAATGGGTGGTTACTAAAACCAAATCTGGTGGTACTTCCCTTGACTTGAATGTTGTTAAGGACAGGGTTGAGAATTCTCAAATTTGGTCAAAGATCAGATACGACGACAGTAAACATGTTATGAATCAATGTTTTTCTGTTGGAGATAAAGTCAGAATAAGGAGACCTAGTAAAGTCAGGGGATCAAGATTTTATCCTGAAACTACCATTATCAAAGTTGGTAAACATTCTGTTATGGTTTCTGGTGGCAAATGGTGGAGCAACAGAAGTGTTGCTAGAATTGTGAGTGACAAGTCTGCAACTTCTTCCAATTCTGATCCGTCGTTACTCCCTGTTGAAGATTCTTACAATACTGTTTCGGGTGTTCCTTTTTCTTCTTCTGTTGCTGGATTTTCTGTACATAATGATTTAACTGTTCCTGATGTTACTCTGGACGGTCCTGAGCTTGTTTCTGACCCTTCCATTAGAGTCAGTTCCAGGCTGAGAGCCACCCCAAAGTATCTTGATGATTATGTGACTTAACTTTTGTTTTACAGGTGAGGAGGTGTGTTATATCCCTTGTTTTAGTCTTCTTCACCTTCATGTCTATATTGTACATATTGTATTTTCTTTAGTTCCTATTAATCTAACGCTTCCCCTTTAAACCTTTTATAATATGTCATTGTTGCTTAGCAATACTAGAATGTTTAGGCTCTTGCTGCTCACTTGAGACTGGAGCTTGACAGAGAGACACTCTGGCAGTTTGAGAGCTGTACTTGTCTTTAAGAATAAATCTTCTTAATCTATTGGACTGAATCTGTCTTCTTTGGATGCAACACTATAACTTTCAAAGGGATGTTATATGATCTCACCCATATTCTCAGCTTGAAGTTCTCTTTTGATGTAGGTATGTTGAGACACCAACTGAAAACATTTTTGCACAAAAGCTTAAGATATCAAAATTTGTTTTGCAGAAAGCCTTAAGAGTTCAAAAGTATGATTTAAGGGCGCAGTTCTCAAATCCTAATTCAGGAAAATGGGATTTATACAAATTCAGTAGTAAAATAAAATTTCCTTTGTGGAACAAGGAGGAATATCAGACAGTCTGGAAATTACTCAAGGTGTTGGAAATGGATGTTCCGTCATAGTGGGCATAGCATATGTTGAAAAACACACACAGCATTAACACATTTGGGTATCTAGCATTTATGGAGACATAAATGTAGGCCTAAAAACGGTTTCAGGGCTTGCACGACAACAACTAAATTTCTGGGTCTACTGGGAAAGGGCTTTTCGTCACATGGAATGATGTTTTAAGTGAACACAAAAAGTTTAAAAAGTGGCCTGTGCAAATGCACATTTCGTAGTTTCTTCTTCTCTTAATTTGTTCATAGGAGTGAAGGACAAGAAGAGAGTAGAAATACGTTTGGAGTGTTTGTACATTTTCAACGCATGCTCACAACAAGCATTTACAATGCAATGGCCTCGTCTTTGTTAAAGTTAGAGCTATTGGCATTGCAAATGGCATTTTTTTAATTGTTATTTTTTTAAACATAAATAAATGGTATTGTCATTTACAATGGCAATAGGTGAGCATTAGAGAGTAGTAGAGAGTATTAGCAGACACAGAGCCCCACACACACACAGAGCCCCCCACACACACACACAGAGCCCAACACACACACACAAAGCCCCCCTCCACACACACACACACACACACACACACACAGAGAGCCACACACACACACCGAGCCACACACACACAGAGCCACACACACACACACACACAGAGAGCCACACACACACACACAGAGCCCCCCACACACACAGCCCCCCGCACACACAGAGCCAGCCACACACACACAGAGCCAGCCACACACACAGAGCCACACACACAGAGACCCCCCCACACACACACAGCCCCCCACACACACAGAGCCCCCCTCACACACACAGAGCCCCCCACACACACAGAGCCCCACACACACAGAGCACCACACACACACACAGAGCCCCCCTCCACACACACACACACACAGAGCCACACACACACACACACAGAGCCACACACACACACACAGAGCCACACACACACAGAGCCACACACACACACAGAGCCACACAGAGAGAGAGAGAGCACCCCCCTACACACACACAGAGCCAGCCACACACACACACAGAGCCCCCCACACACACAGAGCCCCCCACACACAGAGCACCACACACACAAACATAGAGCCCAACACACACACACACAGAACCCCCTCCACACACACACACACACACACAGAGCCACACACACACAGAGCCACACACACACACATAGAGAGCCACACACACACACACACAGAGCCACACACACAGAGAGCCCCCACACATACAGAGCCCCCACACACACACAGATCCCCCACACACAGAGCCACACACACACAGAGCCACACACACACAGAGCCACACACACAGAGCCCCCCCACATACACACAAAGAGCCTCCCACACACACACACAGAGCCCCCTACACACACACACAGAGCCCCCCATACACAGAGATCCCCCCACACACACAGAGCCCTACACATTGCTATTTACGTGCTGCTTGTTTGTGCAACTGACATTTTTTTTAAGCGGAAAGTAGCCGATATAAGAACCCCAACTCAACAGTGCTCATTGTATCGACTTCAGAAGAATGAAGGGGAATTCCGCTGTGTCGGGGTTGCTACTGTGGCCTGTAGGTTACCTCCGGAACCCGCTGGGGACCGTTTAAGAGATTTCTTGCTTGTGTGGCAGTTTGCATACCTATCAATAGCAATTATAATCCCTTCAAATGTTAGTTTCGTTTAAAGACTCACCGGTACTGAGCTGCGGGAGCACTGTTCGTTTGATTACAGATGTGGCCAGTGTTTCCAAGAATTTAACCTCTGTTACTTAATGCAGCAAAAAACCTGCGTTCATCCGACGGAAGGCCCTCCCGTAATCAAAGTTACAAGTCCCTCCAATAAACAGTATAATTTACTTCCTTTGATACCTCTAAAAGACCGTGGCGCCGGCTGTTCTGTGTAGGCCAGAGCTCCCTTTCTGAAACCTTATTGTAAGGAGAAATGGTGCGAGGTAAATGACGAGGCATTAGTACATTGCTTTTCGCGCCCTATAGGCAAACTGGTTCTTAAAAACTCTTTAGACATTATTTGTACTATAGGGACTACTTATTACACATTTAATTCAGTCAACCCTGTCTGCTGAGAGGCACACAAATCCCACCATGGCTAATTTAAGAACTTGGGCACTAAGCAAGGAATTGAAGCGGGTAAGCCTCAAACTTGAGTGCACTGCAATTGCCCAACTGGCGTATTTCAAAAATCCACAAAATTCAATCCTTTCATTATGGATATCTCCAACTCGTTCCTCAGTTGTACTGGTTACATGGTAAACGATTAAAAGTATAAATGCTTCTACATAGCAGCTGTATATGTGAAATATATGGTTGGGCTATGTTTGTTTAAACTTATAGTGACCCCCTGAAGAAGAGCTATAGTAAAAGCTCGAAATGCATTGGGAATAAGAAGATTCACTGAAAGATGTGTTTAAAAGTATGGGCATACGACAGCAAGAGGTTGATACACAGCTGCCATGTAGAAGCATTTATACTTTTATATTTTTAATCATTTACCATGTAACCAGTACAACTGAGGAACGAGTTGGAGATATCCATAATAAAAGGATTGAATTTTGATTACATTTGTGGATTTTTGAAATACGCCAGTTGGGCAATTGCAGTGCACTCAAGTTTGAGGCTTACCCGCTTCAATTCCTTGCTTAGTATTCACCCACGTGGTCCCAGGACAGACCGCATCGAGTGCACGCCAAATATTTTGAAGTTGATAAAATGGAACAAACATCGTCGTCTTACATCAGGAGTGCGCTTGCATCTCTCATGTAATTTAAGAACTTCCCAATTTCCCCTGCAATTCTGACAGCTTCATCTGCATCCTGTAAAGCAGGAAATGAGAACCAAAGTTAATCCCATCAGCCATTGCAGCGTGTCCTCAGGGCAGTCATATATTGCTCTACTGTCTCCTCAGATTCATTTAATGTTTGATTTTACAACCTTCTGAACCTTTTCATTTAAAGGAATGTAAAATTAATACCATAGGCGGAATGCAAATTTGACCTCATCGTTACGTCGCTGCGAATGCCAAAGTCGCAGGAAATCAGCAGACAGGATGCAGCGCTAGGATTGCCAAATTGTTTTCTCAGTTCGCTTAAATGTAATGGCCAAATTCGGGAGTTTTACAATCAATAATGGCCATAAATCAGATCATTAGGCCTGCCGACTACAAGCGAGCGTCGTTAGCGCATGGCAAACATTAGCGTCCTACGATTTCCCAAATGCCGCCGGTTGTTAAGAAAACAAGTAACTGCAAGATAAATGACAACAGACAGCAGCTGAAAGAAGACACCGGGCTGAGTCCCAAAATACCCGAAAACTAGCCTGGCAACAGCTCCGTCTTTTCCGCGGTGGGCCGAGATGGGCCTTCCTCGGGGAGAGGGGGGCCAGCAGCTGACCCCTTTAAAACCAAGGCTTGGCGCAGTGAGGGCACAGGCTGTGGGATCAGGCACCCTCCCCCTTGCCACATCCCAATATGGGTGACCATCGCTGAGAGACAAGACATCTGTGGGTCCGAAATTACCTGGTCAGAGACCTGTGTGGCCCGGGGTCGGAAAAAACTGCTGACTATAGTGGACTTCTAATGGAACGGGTGAGGTATTAGGGGAATTACGACACGGGGGTAGCACAGACAGATAACGACACAACGCAGGCTGCTCAGCCAAGGAATGCCTCCGGGCGCCTTGAAGCACACCCCTCCTTCGAGTAGGCAAAACCAAACATCGTAACAGTAGGGGGCGCAGTGTCATGGGCAACATTTGCCTAGTCCTGACCTCTTAGATTACAGTACTCTGCATGCTGGCATTATAAATCATAAGCTACAACCAACGAAAAAAAGATAATGTCCCGAATGCAAAGCTTTACTGGCTAAGGAACAAGGGCTGCATGGCTGTCAGTTATACAGATATGGGGCCAATTGGCAGTTACATCACATTAGGAAGGCGAGGAAGGCGGATGTTTTACTAGGATGACTAAACCGTGTCTAATATGCAGCCTTTGAGCTCTTATCAGCACAGCCACACCACAAACACAAGAAAGAACCGGTGAAATGGATTAAGTGTTTACTACTGCAAAAAGAGCTGTAACAGCACTACTCTGAATCAATGGCCTCCCCTTTCTAAAACAAGAGAAGAGCGCTCCACACCACCATGTTTCTCCGAGGTCAAGCAGAAATGCCTCGGAGAAACGCGCCGTCATTTTCCGACTGGGGGGGGCGTGTTTTTCTTTCTCTCCTCTTCCCATTGGCTGGAATGTAAAATTCCAGCCAATGGGAAGAGGAAAGAAAGAAACAAAAATACACAACCCTCAATCCTAAAAAGACGGGGCTTAAATAGACAGACGCTCCTCTTCTCAAATGGCTGGCCTCCGTTTAGTAAGCCAGCCAATGGAGAAAAGGGGCAGGTTCAAGCCCCACACTAAGAAACATAAGATCTCGCCGGCGAGACTGCACAAGCGCAGCCTACGCAGGTCGAGACCTAAAAAACGAGGAGACCTATGCAAATGCTACCTCAAAACATACTTATATCTCTATTTATGGGCAGTTTAAATTACTCACTTTTAATGTATTTATCGTTAGTCTATGTTATGTGCACATTTTATTTTGAGTCATTTCTTTATATAACTGCACATTTGCATGCCCTAGAAGCGCACTTTTAATTGTGGGAAGTTTCCTTATCTGTTTTGAACTCAAGTTTCAATGAAATCTTTGTGCCGAGCTACATTTGTGTGTATGCATCTTTCTTTATTCTTATCACTGCCTGGGGCTTATGAAATTAGTTTACCAAAATTATTTCACTCCATTGTATTGAAAATAAATATATAGGTTCGTTGGGTGTTTTGTTGAAAAAACACAAGTAAAATATGCAATAGGTACAGCCAGTCAATTACCAGCCAGAATATGTGCCCAAAGCACAGCTGTGGCCCGTGCAGGTAAGAGTGGTGGGGCATGAGGCCGGGTGGGAGTGGATTTCGACAGATGATGAAGAGGGAAAATTAAATAAAAATTGAATATTCGCTAATTGTCGTCCGTCAACCCCCCCCCCCCCCCCCCCCCCCCACAAACCCCTCCCTCACCGGACCGACCGCTCTTACCTGCACGGGCCGCAGCTGCCAAATCGTTAATGTGCTATCATTTTGTTATGAATGAAGACTATACCATTTACCACAGATTGGAAACCTGAAAACTCAATACTATTGCATAGCAAAATTTGTTAACAAAACGTGTTTCCCACATTTGCTATGTCATAAAGCTTTCAAGACCAGGCTTACAGGGCTCTCTCAGAGCCTGTCAGCGAGGCACTGCTTGTTTGTTTTGACTGAAAACAGAGAGCACAGCAGGAGGGGGAAAGAAGGCAGAAAAGGTGGCAGGCTTGATCAAAGATGACAGGTAAGGCATATGTTTTCACATTTGGAACAAGGAGGAGAGGTCATATTATGTATGGCTTCCCAGTGTTTCCTTTGCCTCACTGTACAAGCATAAGTAAGGGCATAATGCAAGCCCCTTCAGTCCTTGTGACACAGGGGTCCCAAACCTTCATGTCCCCCACCACCCTCCAAAATCTGTGTGATATGAGAGACTTAGTGGCCCTTTTTCGTATTCTGCAGGGGGTCCCCTTTATTTTGCATTACACCACTGATTATGAGCACATGCAGATGATTTAAGGGCCATTTGTAACAGAAATTACAGCTGTTGCTTCGCTTTTGTTGTCAGTTTGATGTCACTCAGGACCCTTCCATGAAAAACATCTGTTAGTCCATCTCAAATTCCATGTATAATATATATAAAAAAAAGATCACACTTGTAGGTAAGAATTATGGAGCACTCAGTTTAACTCATCTGGGGCCTCATTTATGAGAAATGACGCATCGCTGCGTGAAAGCAGCGATGCGTCACTTCTCAGTGCGCACTCCTTGCGACATACCTGATGCGTCATATTTACTGTATGACGCATCATGTTGCAAGGAGTTACAGATACGTCAGTATTTCTGACGTATCTGTATGGCGCAAAAGTGACGCATTGCTGGAGTGTGTCACAAAAGTGACGCAATCCCAGCAATGTGTCCTTTCACATGGGGCAAGCCCCATGTGAAAGGGCTTGCGTCAGTCTTACGCCTGCTGTGAGGCAGGCGTAAGATTTTGACGCATTTGAGTCCTAGAAGTGGCGCAGTGAAATCTGGTAGATTTCACTGCGTCACTTCTATGACCCTTTCTTGCGTGGGAACACCCCCCCTGCATAGATTATACCTGGCGCAGGTATAATGTAGCACAGGGGTTTACAAAGTGACGCATCTACCTAGATGCGTCACTTTGTAAAGGTGGCGCACAAGGCGCATTTTTTACACTGCTGGGGCCTCATTTATGAAGGCCTTGCGCCACCGGTGCGTCACTTTTTCCCATTTTAAAAGTGACGCAAAAGTGGCGCAAGACCTTCATAAATAAGGTCCCTGGTGCGTCACAAAAAGTGACGCAGCGGCGGCGCAAAAGTGACGCAAGGGCTCATAAATGAGCCCCAGAACCTAAAGTCAGTCAGGTGTATGATTTTGCACACATAAACAAGTCATGAACTTCAACTGCTCCTTATTAAAGGAATAAATGTGTCCTAAAATCACAAGGTTTCATAAGTAACTAACTAACTAAGGGGTTCACTAATAGTCTTTCAAATCATTGTAATAGCTACAATTCAGTCAGAGTATAGCGAAATAAAAATGAGTTTGCTTCGAAGCTAATGCATATTGAAAACATGAAATGAAAGTGTGAAAGACCCTGCCTCTGGAAAGTTTCACAGCCGTCAGAATAGAGCAGTGAGAATCGTTAGTTTAACGCTTGATGGGCTTAAAAAGATGAAATTAGGGCAGCAATGGGGTAATAAGTACAATTTGTCATTGTAGGTGTCCAATGTCATGATAGGAAAACATATGTGATGAGAGACTTGGAAGGCCTAGTGGAGCTGCAAAGGTTAAGAAAAACATCTGAAAGCAATTAATAGGAACATTTAGGTCATATCCTTTGAAATACTAGTCTGAGGGTGAACAAGTTGCCAGAAAGCATGAATACGTCTAGGGAAGCTGCGTGCAACAGGACAGAAATACATTTTTAATTCGGTAGGTAAACAGCATAAATTGGTATGCTCACAAGTCAAAATGTGAAATATTAAAAAAAGAGTCTAATTTACATGCATAACATGATATGTACGCTTGCACTCGTGCTAAGTTATTACAACGTATATATACATACATACATATGGATGGGTGGATAGATGTATTAGCATTGTTAAGTGTTTGTTAAGGGGGCCATGTCTAATGAGAGGCAAAGTCTCGAGTGAGTCATGACGACCCTCCCCTATATAGTTAATGCTGAGGCATTTTTCAAGTGTGTTTATTTTAACATTTGTGTTTCGCCAATACCAGTATCTAAGGGGTTCACAGTTGGGCAGCAAGGTAAAAATCATTAGTAAAAAATGTATGCATACAAGAATACTTTTTGGGAGTACCCGACACTTGTAAATCAGACCGTTTGCGCTTCCACATCAGACGTAAACCTACAAATGTCTTGTGAAAGAGGCATCCGATAGTTTACATGTGTTTGTCCGATATTAACTTGACAGTGCCAAGTAAACGACTGACATTCTCCGATGACCTAGTATTGCCCACTACTGGATTTGTGGCTTTTCATCTTACAAAGCACCCAGGGGCATATTAGCAAGGAACCTCGTTAACATTATCACCGTTTTATCGGTAGGAAACTGACGATAAAACGGCGATAATGGGCTTGCTAATATGCGTTATAGAATTCCTATAAAATCCCAGGTTAGATATCCTGCACGTCTAACCTGGGATTCTATAGGAATTCTATAACGCATATTAGCAAGCCCATTATCGCCGTTTTATCGGCAGTTTCCTGCCGATAAAACTGCGATAATTTTAACGAGGTTGCTTGCTAATATGCCCCTCGGTTTCGCTCGGAAGTCAGGGGCATATTATCAAGGGGGTTTATCTCCGCTTTTTTGGCTTTAAAAGCCAAGAAAGCGGAGATAAAATTATCTCCCTATTACCTAGCTGTCGCTAACACCAGTTAGCGACAGCTAGTAGGAGATAGCGGCCATCTTGGGCCCCACTTTGCATGTCAGTGATATTTATCACTAATGACATGCAAAGTGGGCGTGCCAAGATGTTAGCAACTGAAAACAGTCGCTAACATCGCTATCTCCTATTACAAACTTTTGGAGATATTCGCGCTAAGCGTGAATATCTCCAAAAGCTAACACCTGCCCTGAGCAGTTGTTAGCCATGTTATCCAATGGGAGGTGGATAACATGGCTAAGAGCATTAGCTCGGTAATGCATGAATATCGCTGACTTTTCAGCGATATTCATGCATTGCGGCGGTTCTGATCGCATTTGCGATAAACCTTGGTAATACCAAGGTTTATTTGCGGTAAAAATGGCCGCAGCTCAGCGGTAAAATTTTGTCTCTAACCAAGCAATAGCGATAATTATCGCTATTGCTTGGTAATATGCCCCTCAGTTAGCTGCTATCCCTTCTCTCAATTCCAGTTCTCCAAGGTAGCATGGCAATCTTCCAAACAAGAGGGAGTGCGGTAAAAAGGGTTTCAAAGATTCTTTGGCCTTTCTGTATTGCCAGCGAAGTAGATTATACCTGACTCAGTCGGGTTACCCGCCCTTTACCCAGAAAAAGACAAGGGGGCATATTATCAAGGGGGTTTATCTCCGCTTTTTTGGCTTTAAAAGCCAAGAAAGCGGAGATAAAATTATCTCCCTATTACCAAGCTGTCGCTAACACCAGTTAGTGACAGCTAATAGGAGATAGCGACCAACTTGGGCCCCGCTTTGCATGTCAGTGATATTTATCACTAATGACATGCAAAGTGGGCGTGCCAAGATGTTAGGGACTGGAAACAGTCGCTAACATCGCTATCTCCTATTACCAACTTTTGGAGATATTCGCGCTTGTTATGTTGCCCTATAATTCATTTAGAATGTTTTGCATGTATTCCACTGTATCCTTGTTTCCCCTCCCTAGCAACTAGGTTAGTTGCTGATGAAGAAGTCCTGTGTAGGCTGTTCCCTACCTTGCTCCTGTGTTCCTTCAATAAACTACATCTTAATTCCAATTTGTGTAGTTTCAACTTTACAATTTTGGCGACGAGGCTTCAAGGAACACCAGGAATCTGAAGAACCCATATTTCTACAATTTTTCTTCTTATTTTTTTTATTCAAAAAAAAAAAAGAGAAACTTCAAGAAAACTTCAAGGAATTTCATCTTGAAAATACCTACTTCAAGATTACTTCTATCAACAAAAAACTTCGACCTGTTTTAGTCGAGTTTCACCATTTAAAGCATTGATGAACGTTTCCTGAATTTCACACCGAGGAGATCTGTGAGTAATTTCTTTCATTATTTACTCCACCCTCCTCTCAGCGGCCACAATATATTCCGTTATAACTTTCCACTGTTTATTGACTTTCCATTAACTTTGGAGACTTGTGAACTTCGCTGCAGTGAATGCATCTTTCAAAACTTTAAAACTGATCGTTACCTGCAAGCGCTTCAGCGCGCAGCTCGTTCCATGCTCGCTCTTCGCTCCTTCGCCCCTTTGTTATGAAGTGACGTCAGCTCGTTCCGTAGCTGAGCGTCTTCCACGCATCGGCGTGCGTCAGGAACCAGCGTCAGGGATCATCTCCTTGACAACCCAGAGCGTCCTTAACAGAGCACCGCGCATTGACGCTCAAGTTCATCTCCATGGAAACACTTCGTTTTTCTTACGCGTTTGAAAGCGCGTTTTAGAGCATTGTGCACTCGCTCATCTTACCTTTCTCCACGCGTTTTAAAGCGCGTTTTCAGAGCGTTTTCATTCGTATTTTGCTCTTTTTGAAAAAGACTTGATTTTAAATTCCAAATACTTTAAGAGTTTATTTTTATTATTAATTTCATTTTCTCCATTTTAAGTGCACGGTCAAAGGATTCATCCACACCAATTGAAGTCTTCAAGTAAGGTTTTATTATTCTTTATTATTCTTTTTATTCAAAATGACTTCTCAGAATTTTACAATTCAGTCACCACAACCCTTTTGGCCCACTGGTTTGGAACCTTGTATGAAATGGCTCCAATGGAAAGCGTAGTTTATGAACTTTATTGACACTATTGATGAGGATGGCAAAATGAAACCTGAAAGAAAGAAAAAACTTTTCTTACACTCATTAGGTGCAGGTGGTCTTAAAGTTTATGAAGAAATGCCTAAAAGTGGTGGTAGTGGTGATTCTAATGTCTTTGATGACATTCTAAAAGACTTTGACAGTCATTTTTCACCTAAAGTTTGTATAGGTATTACTCGTTACAAGTTTTTTCGCAGGAAACAAAGACCTGGAGAAAACATTGATGTTTATATTGCTGAACTTAAAAAAATAGCTGAGGATTGTAAATTCGATCATCTTCAAGAACAGTTTATCAGAGACCAAGTAGTTATGCACGCTTCTGATCCTTCCATTCAGGACAGACTTTGGATAAATGGAGACTCAGACCTCAAAGATATTTTAGCCATTGTCAGAAAAGCTGAGCTTTCTGGTCGAAGTGCTAAAGCTATTAAAAATGAGGAAAAAGCTGTCTCTGACTCTAAAACTACTAGCGATCAAACTGTTTCAAAAGTTCAAGGGAAATCCAACTACAAACAAAGGCTTCAACATAAAAATAAACCTACTGAGTTTGAAAAAGAATGATAATTTGAAATGCTTTCGTTGTGGAAGCGGTTCGCACTTAGCTAACTACAAACTTTGTCCTGCATTGAAGGAAAAGTGTTCTAATTGCAATTTAATTGGACATTACTCCAGAGCTTGCAATAGATTGAAAACCAAAAAAGTTAAAATTGTTTATGATTCATCTTCTGATGATGAAGAAGATTTGAGTGGCAAAGTTATGCATTGTTATGTTGATAATGATTGTGTGAAGAGTATTACACCTTGCTCTATGAATGAGATCTGCATACCTAAACCCCTTGAGAAAGTTTACATTTTTAATATTAATGACTCAGGGAAAAGGAATGTTCTTAAGAAACCCATTTGTAATATGCTTATTGGTGGGGTTCCCATTGATATTTATGCTGACTCCGGTTCCCCATATACCATCATTAATGAAAATGTTTGGAATTCTAAATTTGTTCAATATTTAGGAAATGATCTCTTTTCTCCTGACATCTCTGCTGAAGGATTTTCCGGTGGTAAGATCGATGTAATAGGTTACAAACCTTTATTATTCAAGTTTAAAGGTAGAGAAGCTTTATGCAAATTGTATGTTGCTAAAGTTGGACCTTCCGTCCTGGGGTGGAGAGATCAATGGGATTTAGATATCGTCTTGAATCCCAACAGTCCAGATCCTGTTTTGGTTATTAATGAGGGAACTGAAATTGGTGATGCCATGCTTAAGAAATTTCCAAAGGTCTTTAGTGGTAGAATTGGAAATTTTCAAGGTTTTTCCCACCACATTGTTTTAAAAGATAATGCTAACCCCAAAATTTTTAAGGCTAGAAACATTCCTATTTTGGTTCGGGTCGATGTTGAAAAGGAATTAGAAAAACTTGTCAAGGAAGACATTATTGAACCAATAGAGTCCTCCAATTGGATTTCTCCAGTGGTTATCGCAAGGCGGGCCAATGGCAAAATCCGTCTTTGCGTGGACCTCCGCCACTTAAATGAGAATATTGTTGTTGATAAATTCCCCTTACCCAAAATTAATGAAATGATGTCTCTAGTTAATGGTGCTATGTATTTTTCTACAATAGATTTATCCTCCGCATACCATCAGATTTCCTTAGACACTGAGAGTAGACAACTTACGGCGTTTATCACTCCCATGGGGTGTTTCCAATTTAAACGCATGCCATTTGGCTTAGCGTCTGCCGCTGCCATTTTCCAGCGCATCATGCACCAACTTTTCGGGAAACATCCTAAAGTTAAATTCTTTCAGGACGATATTCTTGTTTATGGTAAGGATAAAGATGAACACAATACTATTCTAGAAGAAGTCCTAGGTATTCTAGAGAGTAAGGGTTTAACCATTGAATATTCAAAATGCCATTTTGCAGTTAAATCAGTGACTTATCTTGGACACGTGTTGTGTTGTGATGGTGTTTCAACCAAAACTAAATTAGTTGATGCTATAAAAGATGCTCCTTCTCCCGCCAGTAGAGATGATGTCAGATCATTTCTAGGGATGGTAGAATTTTATTCTAAATTCGTTAAAAATTTCTTATCCAAAGTATTTAACATTAGACAACTTCTAAAAAGCAAAGTCAAATTTGAATGGTCTCCTCTTTGCGAAGATGAGTTCAACAGTATCAAACTGGACATCGTTAATGCTCCTGTGCTTTGTCTTTTTGATTTAGATCTTAGTTCTGTAGTCACTGTTGACGCTAGTAACAAAGGTCTGGGAAGTGTTTTATCCCAGATTGACAGTTCAGGTAAAGAACGCATTGTAGCATTTGCGTCTAGAGCACTTTCTGTTCCGGAGAGTAAGTTCTCAGTTATTGAGAAGGAGACTTTGGCTGTAGTTTGGGCTCTTGAGCATTTTCGCAGTTTTGTATGGGGAAGAGAGTGTATAGTACGATCAGACCATAAGCCTCTCACTAAACTCCTTTCTACTGAAGGCATGTATAATGCTACTGCTAGAATTGCAAGAATGTCCATGCGGCTACAAGATTTTGTTGTTAAAATTGAATACCTACCTGGTAAAAGCAACGTTATCGCTGACTTTCTCTCCCAGATGCCTACTGATCTACAAGAATGTGAGGTGAATGAATGGGATTCTCTCCATGTTGCTTATGTCCTTGATAGTAATCCTTTTTGTATAGATAAAAAGTTGTGGAAGGATGATTATCTCAAAGATAATACTTTAACTTCTATTATCACCTACATTCGGGAAGGTTGGACAGATAAGAAGGATTTATCGTCCGATCTTAAACCCTATTGGGAAGTTAGAAATGAACTAACTGTTTGTGATGATACAATTTTTAGAGGTGAGAAAGCCATTCCCCCTTCTTCTTTAAGGAAGGGCATTATTGACCTGTGTCACAAAGATCATTGTGGTATTGTAAAAACCAAACAAAATGTCAAACAATGGTATTGGTGGCCAGGTATTGATGTCCTTACTGAAAGAATTGTTCGTGAATGCATCATTTGTGCTAATTCGGACAAAGTCCTCAACACACTTAAACCCGACATGTGTGAGCCCTTGGTTCCAGAAGGTCCTTGGCATACTGTTGCCTTAGACATTATGGGACCAATTGGAGTTGATCATAAATTTATAATCTCAATGATTGATGTATTTTCCAGATGGCCCAATATCACCATTGTTGACAAAGTTGATTCTTCTTCTGTTTTGAATTTTATTGATAAGGTTTTCATTGAGGAAGGCCTGCCCAATCAGGTCATCAGTGATAATGGTGTTCAGTTCACGTCTAAATTAAGTAAATCCTATTTTGAACGTGTTGGTATTGTTCATAAGACTACCTCTCTTTACAACCCTAGCGGTAATGGACTTTGCGAAAGGTTCAACAGAGTCTTGAAAAATGCTATACAAATAGCTGTACAAAATGGTGAGGATTGGGAAACCTCAGCCTTCAAAGCTGTCTGGTCCTATAGGACCAATATTCATGATGCTTTAAAAATGTCTCCCTTTGAGATCATGAGAGGTCGTGTTGCCAGAACTAAATGCAATCCCAAATGGTTACACAAAAAATCTTGCTTAGACATTTGCATGAATAAAGTCAGATCTGATGTTATTGATAAGCACCTTGAGTATAAGAGAAATTTTGATAAGAAATGTTGCTCTAGCACGGCAGAAGTTAATGTCGGTATGTGGGTAAAAGTTAAAAAACCCTGGAAAGTCCGTAAGGGTGATTCTCAATTTTCTGAACCTCTTATGGTTAAGAAGATACTTCGAAATGCCGTCCTTCTTAGCGATGGTAAAGTGTGGAATCTTAAAAGAATTGCCATCTACAGAGGTAAAAATTGTTTAACAAATGACTACTCTATTTCTCCTGACCTGCCATGTACTTCTACTCCTAATTCTACTCTTTGTGAGGATCATGGTGGTTTTAGTGTTTCTGAAAATCTTTCCTCCAATTCCAACCCTTCCTCCTCTAATGTATTTAATGTTCCTCCCAATGCTAATGTAGTTAACCCTCCCTCCAATTCAGATGGATCAGTTCCGTCCCCTAATGTTCCTGCTACCTCAGATTCTATTCCACCGAATCATGATGTCAATTCTACATCCGTTAATGAACTTCCTTGTAGCAGTGATGTATTTGTTAACCGGAAACGTATTTGCTCCAAACCCAAGTGGTTAGAAGATTTTGTTTGCTGATTGTCTTATTTCCTTAATTTTTTTTTTTTTTTTTTCTTCTTCTTGTCTCTATTTGCAAAAGGGGAAGATGTGTTATGTTGCCCTTTAATTCATTTAGAATGTTTTGCATGTATTCCACTGTATCCTTGTTTCCCCTCCCTAGCAACTAGGTTAGTTGCTGATGAAGAAGTCCTGTGTAGGCTGTTCCCTACCTTGCTCCTGTGTTCCTTCAATAAACTACATCTTAATTCCAATTTGTGTAGTTTCAACTTTACAGCGCTAAGCGCGAATATCTCCAAAAGCTAACACCTGCCCTGAGCAGTTCTTAGCCATGTTATCCAATGGGAGGTGGATAACATGGCTAAGAGCATTTGCTCGATAATGCATGAATATCGCTGACTTTTCAGCGATATTCATGCATTTCGGCCGTTTTTTATCGCATTTGCGATAAACCTTGCTAATAGCAAGGTTTATCTGCGATAAAAATCAAGTTAGAGACAAAAATTATCGCTAGTTGTTGGTAATATGCCCCAAGGATTTCCGTGTTTTTCCATTGAATGTACCCACACTCTTTTTCTTCTATACAGAACCTATCAAAGAAGCATTAGCTAAGTCAATAGGTATCTGTTCTAAAAGACCTAGTGGCATATTTACTAAGGGTTTGTGTTGCCTTTGTAAGATCCAATACATCGTGAGGCAACGCAAGTCCTTAATTGTTAATTACTTAGCCACACAAAGCCGCCTCGCCTAGACCTGAGTGGTTTAGTAAATCTAAAGTTACGCAAGGCAGTGCATATCGCTACTTTACATTAACTTGCAGCAGGGAGGTGTTCCCTGGGTGTGGTGTGTGCGTTCCCACCGTTGGTTTTTTACACAATCCCAGATTTAGTAACGTTGTCAAACCTGGGATTGTGCCAAAATGCTTTCCCTATCTGGCAAAGCAAAACAAAGAGAAATATCTTTATTTCTTCTCATTACTTCCTCTTGCTATGCATGCTGCTTTTTGCAGTGCACATAGAAAGAGGAAAATGCCACAAAGAATTATTTTTGCAGGAAGGTTTCCCTTCCTGCACAAAAACAATCCTGCTCGGAAGGCAGGCAGCGTCGCAGCAAGGGTGCCTGCATTAACTCTAGGCTGCCACAAGCAGGCAAGGACTAGAAGACAGAAGAAATGTGCTTTATCTTATTAGATACGGCTAATTTCAGGTGTCTCCCTTTCACACAACGCAACACAGCAAGTTGTCTGGATCTGAAGCATTGCGTGAGATATTGGGACTATACCCCCAAGACTTTACCAATGAGTTTTACATTTGTGTTTGTTTGCAGACTCGTGTCATGATACATGTGCATGCATAAAGAGGCATGGCTGGACATTCTGTAATGGATTTTCTATTAAAGAAAAACAATTCCATGCAGGTGCAAGTGTAATAACACATGGCAGTCATTTTTAATGTATACTTCTAATATGGCGGTTGGCCCTTTTAGAACATTATTTAAAAAATTAAAAATTAAAACTAAAGTGTGCACAAGCTGAGAAAAGAAGAAGCAAATGGTCCGATGGACCATTGCAACAGCTGAGCCCTCGTAAAACTACATAAATAAGTATGTATATAAGTAAGTAAATAATATATGAAGCCTAATGGGGCAAATCAGAGATGTGAGTAAACGACAGCATGTGGAACGGCACGTGAACAAGTAAGGGAGAGAGCAGGGAAGCACATGATCTCTTATGGAGTGCTGAATGCAAAATATGAGAACAATTGTCAATGTCAATAGGTTTGGCTTGGATTTTGAGTTCTCAGCCAAACATACTGGCTTTGCAAATATCTGGTCTAATGGTGCCAATTTTAATATTAATTATGCACCACCTCAAGTAAGTGGAGGTCTTCAGCCTGTATTTTCCTAAACTAATTGCAAAATGTTGTTTTAGAACACAAAGGGGCCGATTAGGATGGCGGACGGACTTTGCCCGCCCGCCATCCCAGTGGAAAACGGGACCGTCCGCGATGTGAGCGGCGGTCCCGCCATGTCAATTATGATGCGCCCGCCACACTGGCGGGCGCGTCATGCATTTGCATACATTGCGCCGCAATGT
Organism: Lissotriton vulgaris; assembly: GCF_964263255.1. Taxonomy (NCBI): domain Eukaryota; kingdom Metazoa; phylum Chordata; class Amphibia; order Caudata; family Salamandridae; genus Lissotriton; species Lissotriton vulgaris. The sequence goes on along the minus strand of NC_141696.1, from coordinate 395,947,108 downwards.
TAAAAATGCAGGCATGCATTTGCATACACAAAGCGGCAGGTACCCCCCATGTGCACCCTCCCCTCTCGCCTTCACCATGGGGGCCCGCAGGGGGCCCCCAAAGTAAAGACTGCATGCCTTTCTGTGGCGGCAAAGGCATCTGCATGAGGCCATCCTAATATGGCTGGCGGTGTCTGGAAGACACCGCCAGCCATATGAACCCTTTTCCGCCCCGGCCGTAAGGCGACCATGGCGGAAAAGCGGCGGACGGTGTTTCTGTCTGCCGCAGTCCCCCGCCATTGTAATATCGCGGGGGGAAATAGGTGGTGGCTGGGGTCGGATGTCGGGCGGATCGCCACCGCCTGCATTGAGGTGGCGATCCGCCCTACATCTTAATGGGCCCCTTTGTGGGCTCTTAATATCTGATATTTCCCTTCCACATGTAAGACAACAAAAATGAAACATGAATGCAGCCAATAAGAAGCTTTACCTCTAGTTTACAGGTCAGTGGTCTCATTTCATCTTGCATCATTATAGATTACCTACTAGGCCCTCTGTCGATGCTGTTTATCACACTAGAGCCGCTCCCAGTGTAGTGTTGTTACTGCTAATGTTTATCAGTTCGTGAGTGCTGGCATCTCACAAAAAGTGATGACTATTCTCACACACCGCCTGGTGTCATACTTCATCATTGTAGAAAAACAGAGGGAGAAGGAGGATAAACAAAACTAGGTCGGACTCCAGTTACATGTAGCAAAAGATCAGGAACCCAGGGTGATGGATTCAGAGACCTAGTTTGTGTGTTATGGTCACTGCATGAATTATGTCAGTGATTACCAGAAGAAGAAAGAAAAATTTCTTTCTAGAGTCCCCTCACTCACCGGCGTTTCCCCACGGTGACAAGCTTCATCATTGGGGCCATCCCAGTTCTCTACGAAAAGGGGCGTGCTGCGACTAGCGAACTACGCAGGAGCACTTTATTTGTGAAAAGACTATGTGTGGTGTAAAGTGGTGAGGTGGTGGAGTGGGTGTGTGAATTTAAAAATACCGTGCTAGTGGGCCTCAACAAATTTATTCTGCTCCTAGTTTGGTATAGTAAAATGGGGGTGACAATGCTATTTAACCTTAAGTAGGGTCAAATCAGTGTTTTTTGGTCAACATGTTTCAAGCTCCCCAGGCTTTTCGTCAGGACCATACAGGGTCAAGCCCTGTATATACCACTCCTATATTCTAATGAATAGGATTAATGAGAATACTCTATGTACGCTGTTAACTTTAAAACATGTGTGTTTATACATACGATTTGTACTTTATCAATGCTTATGTATTGGTGCTTAATAGCACTTCATGGTCTCGGGTGGGATCACCTCATGGAAGCATTGTTCCTTATCGCCGAAACCGCACAGCATTACCTACTCGTTCCCCTCCGGACCGATGCGGTCCGGAGGGGAACGAGTAGGTAACGCTGTGCTCCTGGGTTCCTGATCTTTTGATACTTCATCATTGACCAGTCCTCACCCTCTAAAAACTTGGGGGCATATTATCAAGGTGGGGATATGAGATTATCGTTGCTTTTGCGGCCGTTTTCGGTCGAAAAGCGGCGATAATTTTATTGTCCTATTAGCAAGCTGTCGCCAACAGCAGTTAGCGACAGATTGTAGGCGATAGCGAGCGGTTTTGGGCCAGCTTTGCATGTCAGCAATATTTATCGCTTATGACATGCAAAGTGGGCGGACCCAACCTGTTAGCGACTGAAAGCAGTCGCTAACATCGCTATCGCCTATTCTCAACGCAGGCGTAGCGATGAAAACATTTGCGCTAAGCGCGAATACCGCCAAAACCTAACGCCTGCTCAGACCACTTCTTAGCCTGTATATCCAATGAGAGGTGGATATTCAGGTTAAGTCACTATTAGCGATAATTCCTGAATATCGCTGGATTTCCAGTGATATTCAGGCATTTCGCCGCTATCGTCGGATATTTTATCGCGTTGGAGATAAACGTTGCTAATAGCACGTTATCTCTGTGATAAAATCCGGCGATGCGCGGCAATAATAGAAATGTTGCTAAGCTCATTTTGCAATAAATATTGCTATTTGTTGATAATATGCTCCTTGGTTTGATAGAGGGTGGGCATACACCTGACGACAGGGGTGCACTTCTAAACTAAGTGGGTGCCTGTTTCAAAAATAGTGAGTTTAAAAAGACATTATATAGATGTCAAAATGAATTTTAATGGTGCAGGCATCTATGTGGTAATTAAAGTAAGGTGACTGGTGTGCTGGGGATAATATTGTCCCCCCACTGATGTCAGTGTGGTCAGCATGTTTCTGCCAAATGGCCCATGTGGGTCCGTGTGAGGATTGCGGGCTCCACTGTTACCAGATTTTGGCGAGAGGGTATCCACTGAGTGGGGTGATAAAGATCACTTTCCACTATGGTAGGGCCTGTATCTAAAGCCTGAAAGTTAAAAACAAAGTGATTGGACAATGTATAGTGAAACAAAACACTAACAACACAGCATAGATGAATATGCAGTCAGCCACACACAATGAAAATCTACTGTGAGTGGCTATAGGTGAACAGTTGTGGCAGTCAACTGTGCACCAAAATTAACTGGAGCATTTGTCATCACGTTGCTTACCCAAAATGTGGGACGCTGTGCCCCATAGGAGGGTGAGGGCAGGAGACCCCTTTGGTCGAATGCTATAGAAGTGAGGAGAAAAACAACAAAATATCAGATGTATTAGGTAACCTGAAAAGGAAAAACATCCACCCACACATTCATACTCTTACTGTTACATGATGTGATCTCCGCCTCTGCACCTATCTTAGACACATTAGCATTAGCAACATTAGCACTAACAACACTACACTGGGAGCGGCTCTAGTGTGATGAACAGTTTATGTTGGAGGCAGCTGACTCCTAGCACCCGGTGCCTCTGGTTCCCTCATCCCAGAACTCCCCTGGGTCTTGTGGTTACACAGCTCTGTAGATGCTCCCCAACACTTGAAGTCGATTCAAGCAGCACTTGCAGAGTCCCACGTCACAATCCTGTGCTCCTTGGAAATTCCTAGGCACACACATGTCTACTGACTAACTAACTTTCAAAGGATCTGAGCTCCTATGACCTTTCTGAACAATAGTGCTTGCTAAAACACACCTCAAGGGGTTGAGCTCCTCAGCCCTACCAACATCTGTGATCCCAAGTCACTTTATAACCACACAGTAGATCACTTCAGTAAAGACCAGGTCTGTCACATAAGCTCTTAGTCTTCTCCTGACAGTGGTCTGTGTCATTAAGTGACAAAAGCATGTGCAAAACCCTCCTCTCTATCATGTGTTCCTATGCAGTGCCTCACTGTTGGTGAGACAAAATTAATTTGCTGAGATGTCCTCTGTGACCCATGCGAATTGTCCTACAACATATGTTAGACAAATACCTGCAAGATCAACCAAAACCCATAAGGTATTCCTACTACATGAGGCCCCCACAGAACACTGACTCAGGATCCTGTTCTGCTTGGCTGTACTTTACAAAATGCAGAGAGCACATTCTAAGCCGAAATGGAAGAGCCTGAGCTTCTACTCCACCTTTGTTCAGAGAACCCCTGCTTAGCCCTAAGCTCTGAAAATGTTAGGCAATGTTACTAAGCAAGCATGCATCATAGTCCCAAACACAGTTTACCATCCTCAAAAAAGTACATCTTTATTGGTTTCAAGATCATCATAACAGCAATCCAGCATTCAACTACCACAAAAGTTAAAGTCCATTACCTTGAAATATAAAACAAACTTGCATTAGCTGCTCAATATAATTAACCCCTGTTTCCTTCAATAGAATCAGCCATCCAGCAAGCCTGAACAGCCCATAAAAAATAGTTTGACATTAACTCCACCCAAACGATGATCACCACATGCAGTGTTAAAGGAATTTCCCGCCCTGTCTCTTCCATCATCCATGCCTTCATGCTTGTATTCCTGTCCTTTCCCTAGTGCTGGTGCACAGTGGGCTGCTTAGCACCAACAAAGGCCCCCTTGCATCATGGTGCAAGAGTATTTCAGTTGTATGCAGGAGTGTTTTTTTGTAGGAAGGGGCACCTTCCTGCACAATAACAATCCCCTGAGGCATATTCCTCTTTCTATGTGTGTTGCAGAATGCAATGCCTATATAAAGAGGAAGAAACAAGGAGAAGTGAAGATATATTTTTTCCTCGTTATGCCCCCCCTGAGAAGGCGGATCTGTTTGGTGCATTCCCAGGTATACCAGTTCTGGTCAATCTGGAATGCGTCAAAAACCATGGGAGTTGTGTAGGAACACCCACGCAATGTCCATAGAACTCCTTCCCAGGGCAGAGTATTGCATTGCAGTGATTTGCGCTGAGTTGCATTATTCCTGATTTATGAAGCCACTCTGAGCCAAGCAAAATGGCCTTCTGTGGCTTCCCAAATCTCATTTTTGAGTTGAGTCACCCATTGGTACATGGGTAACGCAACTGGGCTCATAAATATGGCCCTATGTGTCAGGTCTCCTCTGTAGCTGAAGGGTGGGAGACACTGTTGTGTGGTTGAGAGTGCTGGTTTTGTGGGAGAGTAGGTGATGAGAGGTCGCTGGGTGAGATGTGCTAGGAGACTTTTGATTGTCCCGCCCTCACAACATCCTCTAAGCTGAGCATTTACAGAGAAAGAAGACTGTATTTTAGCATTTAAAGACTGACTTCTTTGTTGCCAGCATGGCAGGTGTGGATTCCACCCAGGGCTACCAGGGGCATACTAGTATTACCAGTGTCCTGTTGTTTTCTGCTCCTACCACCTGAAGAGATGTGCAGAAGTGAGGTAATTCCTGGAAAGATTACAAGAGAGACAGGGGCAGTCAAAAAAGCAGACAGGGAAAATAAAGAGGAGAATGAGAGAAGGGGACACTGGGACAGTGGGAGGGGGTAGGGCCATAGAACGATGCTGTAAGAGAAAGGCAGTGAATGGGCAAAGGGGAAGGGAGGCAATACAAATAATGGTGAGAGATGAGGAGAATGAGAAGTTCTCAGGAAAAATAGAGATAGTGATAAAAAAAGGCAAAATGTAAATGAGGGGTAGAGAAAGAAACACAGAGAAATAAGGCTATGGAATGGTTTACTATCCGCCACAAAGTAAAATAATGCAAATAAAATGTGGGCGGGTATGAATAAGCTTGAAAGGAGAGGCTGTAGGGCTTTTTCTGTAAATATACCAGAACCCAGTAGGGTAATGTTTATAGCCAATTTGTATGGTTTATCGGTTCGGATGGAAAATTACCCAGAAAGTTTGGCTTCATGTGAGGTAAATAATACATCAATAACCATTGCGGGGAATGGAGAGTGTCTCGATTTGAACTCCACTGATCAAGTTATTGATTTTAGTCTAGATCCAAATTTTGATTTAGAAATTCAAAGTTGTAATCAAGTAATCAAGTATTGACCCTTTTACGTGGGCTTCAAGCAAATGAAGACCCTGGACCTAATGGGCTACCTAATGCCCTGTTTCATGCTAATAGTGACCTGTGGGTCGGCATTCTGCATAATTTATTTAGGGAAGTTTTGACACTGGGTGATGCCCCAGAATCATGGCAAGGTAGCGTAGTGCAACCTATTTATGAAAGCGTCCGGGTGTCAAACCCAGCTAATTATCGACTAATCTCATTGAGTGATGTCGATGCAAAGGTGTTTGCTTCTTGTCTCCTAACGAAATAGGAAGATTGGGCTATGAAGGAGGGTATTATTCCATTTATTCGGACTGGTTTCCAGAAAGGTCAATCCACTACTACAAATTTGTTGGCTCTAACCTTGCTTGCGGAGAAGGTTGTCTTGAATAAACTAAATGTATACATTGCTCTTATTGATCTTAAGGCAGCCTTCAACACTGTGCCACAAAATTTGTTATGGAAAAAATTGTCTGAACAGGGAATATCAAAGAAATTGTTGAAAGCAATTAGAACATATAATTGCTTAAAGCAGGGTTGTGTCCTTGCCCCCTGCTTATTTAATTTATTTTTCATCAGATCTTTCTCAGCATTTAGATGTTGTTAATGGGCATGTTCCTAGTATGGGTGGGTGCAAATTAGTTACCTCCAGTATGCCAATGAATATGATTCTTGTGAGTCATACTCCTCTCGGCCTACAACGACTTATTACTGCCTTTGATGACTATATACAACAGAATGGCCTTGAAGTGAATGTTAAAAAAAACCAAAGTGAGGAAAATTGGTGTAGTTAAACAGAAGTTTAATCCCTGGAAGGCCAGAGCAGGTACAATTGATATTGTTAAGACGGACAGATACTTAGGGGTGATGTTTGACAATCGCATTATTCTTAAAGTATTCAAAGCTTAGTTACAACCAACCCTCATTTATGGTTCTCCCATTACTAGAGGGAAAGATGTGAAGGTGCTTGACGTACTGATTGTTAAGGTCTTTAAAGCAACCCTTGGGATTACCAGGGCACTTTGTCAAGCAGCAATAAGTTTGGAATTTGCGGCCACATGCATCATTGTTGCCGTTTGCGATTTTTTAATTGCGAAAATTAAGGAATCGCAATTAAGAAATCGCAAACGGCTATGCACCAACAAATCGCATTTTTTTTGCGACTTCTTAAATTTCCTTAATTGCGATTCAAAATTTGCAAATCGCAATTAAGAAATCCCTTCCCATTGATTCCTATGGGCCTAGAGGCCCATACAAATCGATGGGAAGTCATTTTCAATTTGCAAATAGCAATTTGCGAATCGCAAATTTAAAATGCAATTTTAAGGGTGCAGGTGCATCCCTGGAATATAACTTTCATAACTTTAACTTTAACTATAACTTTAAGTGCATTTTTCACATACACATGCCCCAAGGGCATGTGTGTGTGTAAAATGAAACTTTCAAAAATGCACTTTTGTGCATTTTTGAAAGTTTTCGCAAATTACCATGAAGGTCAACTTCATGGTAATTTCCCTCTCCCTATTTGCGAATTCGCACATTTAAAATGTTCATGCATTGCATTTAAGAAATCTCAAATTGCGATTTCTTAAAAGCAATCGCAATTTTAGAAATCGCAACATGATTGCGATTTCTAAAATTGCGAAAAACATGATGCATCCCAATTTTGTCAATTGCATTCGCAAATGGACGAAAATTGCGATTCGCACCGTTTGCGAATGCAATTGACAATGATGCATGTGCCCGTTTGTCTCCAAAGACAGTGCCCGGTATAAAAAGGAGCTTTTTTTAAATGTATGGTCGCATTGTTAACATCAGTCCCTGCATCTTTAGGGAATATTTGTTGGCAAGAAATTGACAAATCTGTTTACACAGCTAAATGGAGATCTTATATTTTAACTACCCTACAAGATATTGGCCTGCAAAGTGAACTGCCAGATCTGAAAATGCCCAACTATAAGTTAATTTTAAAAAAGCATATTCAAGCCAAATCGTTTAAATTGGATACAATTGCAATAGCTGAGAAAAAGTATGCATGGTATGTGATCAATTCATACCAAACACAGCGTGTTCAGCCGTATCTGAATGTTTTCTTTTATGCAAAGTTTAAAAAAAAATTTTAAGGTTACATATGGGAATAAACCCAAGAAAGGAGGGCACTCGATCTTGGATCAAACAGTGCCCAGATTCTAACTGTAGAGTTTGTGGATAGCCACAGGAAACTCTTGTACATATAGTATGTGTATGTGTATACCCCAAGCTGATTAAGCGTAGACGTTTAGTTTTGAGACCTTACTTTCTGATGAGTGGTGTGAGATCTGCCCGACAGGCATTAATCTTGTCATTGTCTGGTGAATCAGTTCCATTACTATGTCAACTGGTAAAAATGTTACTGGCAGTTGAAAAATGTTTGATATAATAGGGCAGATCCCCTCTATTTGTATGGCTTTGGTGCTAATAGTTTTAACGGTTCATAAATTCTTTCACCTAATCATTTTTGTTGCCAGGGTATTAATAGGGAAATGTAACAATAGCAGGGTTATCATCTCAGCAAATTGATGCACTTTTGTTTTGTCCTGAAATGATGGTCGTTGCAATTATTGCACATTAGCACTTTGAAAGTTAAGGGGGTCATGAAATGTATAAAATAAACTTCTTTGCATTAGTCATTTCTGCGCCTTACCATTAGCACTTTGAAATATAACATGTGTAGTGTTTCATAGTGGAAATGAATGGTTATTTGTCAGAATATTTCTCCATTATATCCATGGAGACAGTATGTAATACACACTGTCACTTTAAAAATGTATAATGTGCAATAATATCCTGTAATTAAGCATGTAAGGTGGCTAGATTTGGGTTTATCGATAAGTTTTTAAATTGTATTTAAGGGACAGTTTTTTTTAATATGTGATGAGTAGATGTTTTTTAATGTAAATGTGTTTTTCTTGGAGTTGTTAGACGTTGTGATTGCAATGATCTTAATTAATCAAACAATAAAGATTATATCCTTCCATCGAAAAATGAAGAATGGTAGAGACAGGGACACACAGTGGAAAACTGTGATAGAGGAAGGGAGAAAAGAAGGAACAAAGACAAAATAAATCATGAAAGAGAAAGTGGAGGAAAAACAAGTGTGAATAGAGGGGAAGAGAGGGATGGGAGAGAATAGAGAGAGAAAAGGAGAGTTGGAAAGAGAGGAGGAGGAAATGTGAGAAAGGAGGGAGGTAGCAGACCGAAAGAAGTTTAGATAGTGGAAACAGGAAAAATTCAGAAAGAGGAAGGAGGGGAAACAGAGCCAAAAGAATGGTGAAGCAGAGGACATTGGTGGAAGCAAGAAAACCGATAGTAAACAGGATATTATGAGATTACATGAGGGTTCCATGTATAACCTCCATGTCAGAGCTTTCAAATTGACAAGCCACATCTCTCAGTGGAGAGAGACATTAGAAGGTAATCTATGTGATTAATCCATATGCTGCTGAAATCTGAGAAGATCATGTCAAAGTGTGTCAGTGTTTTTTTTAATATTTCTTTTTTTGAAACAAACATCAGCAAAAAAAATACATTACAGAGGGTCGATTACGGTATCTGAGCAAACATCATGGGGTGACAGGATAAACAAAATTTAAAAGAAATTTCTGAACTTCACGGAGAGGGGGAATCATCAGATGCAACATCAAAGGGCGGTGTACAAATTTCTCCTCTGTAACTATTCCTAGGCCCCCAAATCAGTGACCATTTCCGAGGGCGTCCCCTAGCAAGATACGTAGTCTTCTCCCTGAACATACACCAATCTAATTTGGTTTCCCACCCTTCCAGTGAGGGGGCCTGCTCCGCTCCCCATAACTGCGCGATATTACGTTTAGCAATCATATAACCCAGAGTAACCAATTGCGTCTGCAAATTATTTAAGCCAGGAGGTTCCCATATGTTAAGTAAGCATCTCCTCACCTCCGGGGAAAGGGAAACTCCAATCACTTTGTGAATAGTGTTATGTATACTACGCCAGTATGTGGTGACATATTCACACTCCCACATGATATGCATTAAGGTACCAACTAGACCACAGTTCCTTTTACAAAGCCCCGAGTCTGACAGTCCCATATGTACCAATCTAGGACCCGTTAGGTAAATCCTGTTTAAAATCTTGAGTTGAACCAGTCGGAGGCGAGCTGGGGTCGCAACCTCCCTAGGAGAGGACACAGCTAACTGCCAGTCTTCCTCATGTAGTTCAATTCCATCTTGTGACCACTTGTCTCTAAGCACCTCAAGAGAATCAGTCCTGTGGTTAATCAGCTTTTTGTATATTAGAGAGATCATTTTGTCAGGCAGATGGCCATCTAGTATTCTATCTTCCAAAGGAGATGCCTCTGAGGGATCAGCCCCACGGGGCAATAATGACAGGAGAGAATGCCGGATCTGTCCATGCCGAAAGTATTCAGAGTGTGCAAGTTTATATTCCTTCTGCATATCTTCAAATGATTTAATCTACCCTTTCCCCCAGACATCTTTAACCGTGGAGATACCAATGAGTTCCCACTTACAAAGCCTTTCATCTTCCACAGCTTGCCAAGCCGTTCGGAGTCCCAAAGCGGGGTAGCCATAGTCAACCTATTTTTCCAACCCAATGAGTCCGTGGCCCTATGCCAGACGCGTACAGAATGCTTAGTAGGTCCTATTAACATCACCCTGTTAGGTCGAGAATATAGGGCTCTGTTATAGTTGTTACCGGGAAGTAGCCCTTTGTCCATTGCGTAGCCAGGGTCGTCGACCCAACCATACCTACAATGATTAATTGCCGCTAGGTGGGCCACCCAATAGTACCTTTTGATATCAGGGAGAGCAATGCCTCCATCGTACCAAGAAAGAGTCAACTTATGCAATGCAATGCAAGGCCTCCCCTCCCACAGCAGACTACACTGTAGACTCTCAATTTCACAGAAAAAACTCGAGGGCACCACATCCGAGTAATTTTGCAAAGCGTAAATAAAGCGTGGGAGGGCCATCATTTTAAACAGAGCCGCTCTGCCCAATAATGAGAGAGGGAGCTTCTTCCAATTGGATATATCACTCCCAAGTCGATGAAGAGGGGGAAAAAGGTTACGAGAATACCTAATTGACAAATCTAGGGACACAAAAATCCCCAAGTATTTAAACCCTTCTACGCTAAACTGTATAGGACAGTTCCTAAGAGGTACAGAAGGATCACCCTTCAAAACAAATAAAACAGATGTGTTCCAATTGATGGAAAGGCCAGAGTTTCGCCTGAAGGAGGCAAGGGCATCAAAAACTACAAGAGAGATTTACGAGGGGTGGCCAAATAAAGCAAAATATCGTCCGCAGACCCCTAATCGATGGCTCCCAGCGTATCCAATCGGCGAGGGGCTCTATAGCCGGCGCAAAAAGAAGGGGGGACAGCGGGCAACCTTGTCGGGTACCTCGTCCCAATAAGAAGGAAGCGGAGACTTTGTTATTTACTACTACTTGTGCAAGTGGCTCCGAATACAATAGGCGTACCCAGCCAATGAATCCAGGGCCAAACCCACACGTATTCAATACCGCCCATAGATATGGCCATCCAATCATATCAAATGCCATTGTTGCGTCTAATGATGCAATTATAGCCTGTTCTTGCAGTGTCTGAGCCCTGGCCAAGACTCCGTGCAATCTACGCAAATTCAAAGCCGTATTTCTGTGGGGCATAAAGCCCAATTGGTCGGGGTGAACCAGATCTGTAATGACCTTGATCAATCTGTTTGCCAACAATTTGGCCACAATTTTATGCTAGGCATTGAGCAGAGAAATAGGTCTATATGAGGCACAGCTGATTTTTACCCTACCCTCCTAGTGTATCGCTACTATTGATGCGACCCTCTGGTCCCTTGGGAGGATCCCTCTTTCTCTGGACTCCAAAAACATGTCCTTCAAATAGGGCGCAAGGCGATCCAGCCTAAGCTTATAAAGTTCTATAGAGAGACCATTAGGGCCTGATGCTTTACCTGAGTTTAAAGAACGGATAGCCAAATCAATATCATCTGCTGTCAGTTCACTATCCATACAATTTTTATCTTCCATGGAGAGGTATGGAAGTTGTATGTCTTGGTGTAAAAGATGGGAGTCAGCCTCCAGGCAAGACGAGACCGAAGTATAAACAGAATGGAAGTGTTTGGCAAATTCATCTACTATAAGCTGTGGGTCTGAGTCTTTCACCTTCCTCCGTCATAAGTTCAGGGACCAGTCAGCTGGCCCAGTCCTTCTTTGCCAACCATGCAATAAGTGTTCCTCCCTTGTCTTCCAAATCATAAAGCCTACCCTGCTGCTCCCTGCCAAGAGTTTTCGCCCTGTCCGTGACTAGCGCTTTATAGTTGTGTTGTTTAAGGCTTAGCTCATGAAGCCTACACTGCGTCGCTTCTAGTTCCAGATCCCTTTCCAACCCCTCAATTGCAGTCTCCAACTCCACCAACTCCGTCTGCTTTTCCCTCTTAGCTCCTGCTATCAGCGACAAAGCCTGACCCCTAGAAACAGTTTTAAAAGCCTCCCAAAAAGAAACCAAAGAGGAGACAGACCCCACATTAGTGATAAAATATTCTTCTAATTTAGTAAGAAGTTCTTTCCGGATTTTGGGATTACGTAAATACCATGGGTTTATTGGGGCCACTCTCCCTGCTGGGCCGCGGTGTACGACTACATGGACTTATAGTGGAGAATGGTCCAAAATCCCTCTGGCCAAGTGACTGACCTTCATCACATATGAAGCTTGTGCAGCCGGGACCAGACAATAGTCCAATCGCGAAGGACTATTATGCACCCCAGAATAGAATGTATATTGCTTCTGATCAGGGTGCAGCAGTCTCCAGCAGTCAACCAAACCCATTGCCTCCATAAAGTCAGGTATCCATCGCATCGCCCGCCCCATTTCTCGAGGGGGATTACAGTCCATCAGTCCTGAGACGACCGCATTAAAGTCGCCTCCCAAAATTTAAAAACCCTCTGGGAGCAACAGGAGGACTGACCCCAAATCAGCTAATGTTGTGCCCTGAAGCCCTGAAGGGACATAAATGGAAAGAAAGGTTATGTGGTGATCCTCCCACATGCAAGAGACTCCGACATACCTACCCCTCCCATCCTCCCAAGTAGAGTAACCGGCGGTGTAAATGCCTTGCGGATCAATACTCCTACCCCTCTAGAAGCTGATTTGCACCCCACATGTGCAATCAATTTATATCCCATTCTGTGTAGTGCATTACATGAGTTACCAACTAAGTGAGTTCCCTGAAGTAGAACCACATCCGGCACCTGCCTCTTGAGAAATTGAATTTTGTCCCCCAACCCGTTAACAATCCAACTCAGTACTTTTATTTCACTACCCCCAATCGCCTATCCAGCACCGCCCGCCTCCCCCCACATGCAGCCTATTAGACCAATATATAATGCTGATGAAACCTACAAATCTGAAAAACACTAACCATTAACATTCCCCCCCAATCCCTCCCACCCGCTGCCCTGCCCATTGGGATCAAAACTGCCCGCTGAAAACTGCAGAGTGCCTGTTGCCCCTAACACTTCAAAGAAAGAAAACTGGAAGAGGATCCCGCTGCACCACCCCGGCCCGAACCCCCAAATGCAATTAATTCCCCCCCGAGCCCATATTCATGTCAACTCTCAAAGTTCCACAAGGCCACGCTGCAGTCCCATCTCACTCAATCCCAATCACATCGCAAAGTTAAAATTATGCAAGAGGGGTTAGAGGCTTCTCACTCCTGTTCCAACACCTCCTCCTCCTCCGATCTGCCCGGTGATTCCGCTTCATCCCGAGGGAGAGTGACCAGCCAATCAGATACAACATCCGGATTGTCAAAGAACCAAACCTTCCCGCGTACCTCCACTCTCAAACGTGCGGAAAACATCATAGCATATTTAAAACCTCTGTCTCTTAGTTTCTTTTTGACTGCCAGAAAATAACGACGCTGTTTTTGTACTGCCTGAGTGAAATCCGGGAAAAGGGAAAGGGCGGCGTTCTCAAACCGGACGGGACCTTCAACCCTTGCTGTCTGCAGGATGAGATCTCTGTTCTCGAAAGTTTAATATTCTGGCGCTCAACGGGCGGGGCAGGGCCTGGGTCTCGGTTTCCCTCCGGGCACTCTATGTGCACGTTCAAGGAGCAAAAATTATGAGACCCTTAGGCCGGAGATGTTTGAGGACGAGATCCTCCACAAATAGTCGGGGGCAGGCCCCTCTGACCTTTCAGGAACCCCTAGAATGCGGAAGTTGTTTCACCGGGCCCTACTTTTGTACTCATCCAGCTTGCATTCCGCTTGTTCATGAGAGGATTTGAGCACCTGCACATCTCGTTGGAGCTGGGCAACATCATCAACCAGACTGGAAGTCTTAATGTCTAATGATTTGATCTTCTCGTTTACTTTAGTGGGGTCCGCTCGTATGAGCTTACTTCAATAAATACTGTGTCCAATTTGGCATTCAGCATTGCCATTTGCTGCCCCAGGGAGTATTTAACACTGTCTATAGCTCCCATGATGTCCTGCAGCATGACCTCCCCACCCCGGTCTGGGGGCACCCCCGAAACGACAACTGAAGACCTCGATCCGGATGGTGAGCCTTTAGGCAGAGTAAAACGGTCTAATTTGTTAGTCTGCACCAGCTTCGCAGCTCTCGGTCCCCTGGAAGAGTGCTTCTCTCCATCCTGCTTGGACGCCATTTCATGTGGTGTTTAATACCCAGTTCATTCAAAAATATAATTGTGCCACTCCCGGTATTACTGCACTCCGGGGTCAAAGTATAGTTACTTCCCCAGCAAAGCCTCAGGGCAGGCCACCCATCAGGGGGAAGGCTGCCACTTCGGCAACCGATCAACTCAAGATGTCTGTAACTTGCCTCAAGGCACCCCGCAGCTCCAGCTCTCCCCCCAGGGTCACCTTACATTCCGGCTCTGAGAGAGCCACTGCTCCGTTCACCTCTCTACGGGCTGGCAGCACTGGCACTGGGCCCCACAACAAGTGAAGAGTCCGCCCCCACCAACAGGCACTGGGGGCTGCAGTCCGGGAGTCACTGGAGCGATCCTTTAATTATGCCAGGGTAACTTCTGGTAATGGCACCAAAGCACTAGATGGTCAGTCGGGGGAGGGGGGCCCCAGCGGTCCCTCGACCCACACTCACCCTCTGCCGAGATAAGGATGTAATGCAGCTGCCCCTGCCGTCCTCAACAATCAGGCCGATTTCAAAGCCCTCCAGTACGCCAAGTCACGCCACACAGGAGGGGGGCGGGGGCGTCTCACAGTTTCACCAGCATGCGCACTGCCACCGCCGCCTGAAAAGCTGCTCCTCCAAAGGACCCGACCGGCCACTTCCGGTTTCGGGTCCCCGATGTTGTTAAACTTGGTAGCGGCTGGCGCTTTCACTCCAAACCCTGGCTTTCGCTCTTGAAAGGCCCAGATTTGGAACGGGCACAACTTCGGTCCACAATATCCCCGGACTCCCGGAGTAAGCCCCAGATGCCCCATGCGACCTCCAGTGTCGTTTTCTGGGCTCAGGGGGCAGGATGGACCTCAGGATGTTGGGGCCGGTGGACGAACTTGGCAGAGCCGAGAGTCTACGCGGCCATCTTGACCAGGCACGTAGCTCCTGTGTGTCAGTCTTAACTTGCAACTTCAGTGATCTGCATGGCCATTTCAGGTCACACTTTTTCTGTTGACAGAGAAGGTGCCGCTGGGTTGAGGATTCCCTAGAAATGTGAAGGTTGCTTCTGAGACTCAGGAGGTAGTCTATATTGTTACCCAAGTGTGGGGGTCTGGTCCTAAGAAACCACCTGGGGTACCAATGGGCAGGAGAGATAAGAGCCGCAAGTATTATTTAAGGGAGAGAGGGTGGGAGTGGACAGACAAGGAGTGTTCCTGCTTCTTCTTAGTACAGACTGGCGACAGTAGAACATGAGAAAAGAATCACTACATAAAAAAACTGAATTGAGACGGAAGAGGGAAAGTGTGTGGGGCTATCATCTGCAAATCACTGGTTTAGATAAATCTTATCCAAGAAAGGGGCACATAGGATAAGGTAAACTGGATTGCAATGACAATATACACTTGCATGCCAGGCACCTGTACACTAGGGCAACCAGAAGTGGATGTGATGACCAATAAAAGCCTGAATGATAGGCATTGCCACATGGGCAACTGGAAGGGGTGGAGTACTTGTACAAGTGCACCACCAGAATGTAATAAATTATGGTGCGGTTTCATAAGCCACTGGATGGAGACCTTGGAGAACAGAGGATGAATTGTGGAGACCAAGATATGTCTAAATGCACTTGAAGCCCCACGAGTAATTGAGCCTCTATCAAGATTTAGACAAAAAGAAGGAGCTGGGAATAAGGGACCACTATACCGCAAATAACTCCCAGTCTCCCACACCCAATACTTCCACAGCAAACACACCAATAACCCATCATCACAAAATCATAGATAGTACTTATAGCTGACAGATATTTAAGGTCCCAATGATGCCATATTTGGTCACATTGTTGCAGGCAAGGATTTTTCTTAGAATTCAAGCAAGTGTTTTGGAAATAGAGTACATCTAATTATTCAGGTCTGTGTAAAAAGAAGTTGACATGGGCAGTTCATAAAATTAGCAGCAGCTGTGCTATCAGATTGGTCCACAATGTATCAGCTTGACTATTTCACTTCAAGAATGGGCAATGTGTGCAAGCACAGCACTAAATACTCATACAATATTAAGTGTCTAGCGAAACTCTTCAGTGCAGCATACAGAATCTGCGCATAACGTAAAGGGGCAATTGGTCTTGGCCGCTATGGGATCAAAGAGTAATCCGAACTCTAGCAGTTGCAGCTTGAAGAGTATCTGTGCAAGAGAAGCAAACTCTCTAAAACAGGGGTCTCCAAACCGGTCCTGGAGGGCGGGATCCATTTTAGATTTTTGGGATATCCCCATTGAGTTACATGTAGTTATTTTAAAAATTTGGCATGGATCCGGCCCTCCAGGACCGGTTTGGAGACCCCTGCTCTAAAATGTTGGGAAATGCTGATTCCCTCCTCTGAAAGGAGAGAAGGTGTTGCATCAATGCCTGTCTGTACAAATCATTAGCAAAAGAGCGCTAGGTGCACTGATTTCGCTAAGATGGAATCAAAACAGTTCCTCACATTTAAAGTTAGTAGTGAAAGGAGACATCAACAAATAAGAACAAGATGCAAGTGAAATGGTTCTGGGTGAGGCAAACAGTAGAATAGGGAAAAACCATCAAATGAGGAGCAGGGAAGTGAGATAGAAACAGGGCCCCTTTATGTATTTGTATTGTATTGGAAATAATGGGGGACTTTTATCAACGCTTTGTGGTTGGCCTGCATCACAAAAGTGACTCATTGAAAGTTATCCCTAAAGTAATGCAAAGTAGTACTATGAGCTTCGTTGGTCAAGGAGAGGGTGGTACATGGGTGTTCTCTTGCAACCACTGATATTTTGTTAGGCAAATCCATAATCACTAACATTGAAACACTAGGATTTGAGTAAAAAACTACACCTTCTATAGGCAGGTGTAACGTTGGAGAAAGTTTTCTTTTCACCAAACTCTTCCAACTTTGCTTGTGTGCCTCACTATGCAGCACACATACAAAGTGGGAAATGTGTTTACTATGTCAAAGCATTGTATTTTGTACTAGAAAGGTTCCAATCCAGTACAAAATTAATGCTTCGCATCATAAGAAACACACTTGAACTGTGCTGCAAGGGTGTGGGTGTGAAGTCAAGGCAGCCTAAAGGGCATCAGAGCTGGCGGGTGATAGAAGCAGTTCCACGTGTTAGCAGTGACTTCACTATTCTCTACTCTCCATTGGATTGAATGCAGCATATAAGCTTTGTTTGTTGCACTACTGTGCCTGCAAACTATGTAAAAATACCCTAATAGGTCTGTCCACAGAACACTGGAGCTGTCTGTTGTCGAAATCTAAAATTGAAAAATTCAAGATGCTTCTGGTTAAATTTTTCGAACTTTAAAATAGCAGCCTCAGCATGGCTTCTACCAAGCAATTCATGCTATCTCGGTGACCAAGTAACACCAACAGAACTGTGAACATCTTCTCGTTTTTTGCATATTAAATATCAAATCTAGGGGTGTTGTGGAAGTAAAACCTAAAAAAATCTCCCACAAATTTTGTAGTGTTTGTAAAAGTGCTTAATTTGTACACTAAAGAAAAAATAAATTGGGGGCCTAAAGTTTTTTTTGTTTTATTTCAAGAGTTTTCTGCCAGTAGTGTTGAATATTATTGGCAAATACCAAGGCTAGCCAGGCTTCAGTAAATAGCATGCATCCATCATCCGATCTTTACATTTCCTATCTCTAAGTTGCACATGCTGATTGTTTTTCATAATTGCTATCTTCCTTTCTCACTGTTTTACTGTAATTTTCTCCCTCCTTTCTTGTATTCCTTTCTCTCTCTTGTTCTGTGTCAAAGTCTGACTACAAAAATATGTCCCGGTTTCCAAAAACAAGCGCTATGCCCACTAGAGGGAACTACTGGTGCAGATTAACCACTGTTTTTTCTGGTATTACACATGAAGGGTGACAAAGTAAAAAAATATAGGGCCATATTATCAAGCAAGGGCGATACATTATTGCCTCTTTTATCGGCAGGAAACTGATGTTAACCTGGGCTTCTATGGGAATTCACAAGGGCATATTATCAAGCCCAATATCGCTGCTTTAGCGGCAGTTTCCTGCCGATAAAAGCGGCGATAATGTATCGCCCTTGCTTGATAATATAGCCCACAATTATTGCCAAAAATGTTTAACTTAAAAATTGTACTCATAAAATGTTAGTGCATGTGAATTCTCACACACAATCTGCTTTTCCACAAAACTACTTATGGGGGAGTTGCTTTGTGCAATTTTGAAACTTCCCCACTTTTATGAAAGTTGCAAAGCGTGCAAAGTTTTGGGAAAAGTCTTCAAGAAGTGGACAGAGGATAACTTTAAACTTGACACTCTTCTAATCAATCCCTTTAGCTCTTACAAAGAACACCTTCTATTGGATGTGGTTTGTTGGTACACTTATTTGTGATGCACCATTACATTTCCTCACTTTCTATTTGTTGCTGTTGAGTAAACTCTGACATGTTTGTTGAACCTCACCAACCTAGGCTTTTCTCTGGGTACGGCCACGAGCCTTCAGAAATGAAGTCCCTGCGGTTACCACTTTGCGGCATTTACCCTGTAATGTGATCGTTCATAGTTCATCACTGCACCTACTTCGTATTCCTTTTCCTGATTTCATTTAATTCATGTCATCAAGATTTGATCATTTCCATGCACTGTCAGAAGCCTATGCATTAGTCATGAGCGCAGTTTGTAAGGCTACAGATATTATCTCAAGCACATATTTGTCCTGAACCTGTGAAATGGAACTATATTCATAACAAAATCGTGAAACTATGGCTGTATTGCCAAAAAATCAAATTATCAGAGCTCCAAAATTGCTCCCTAACTGACATAAAGCTTGTCTGAATTACAAAGTATTTTTCATGATCATATAATATATTCAGTGTTGAAACACGGAATTTTCATAGCCGGCCTCTTTCCATCAAAGCTGATTTATTTAAATATGCAGTGCAGCCTCCTGCAAGCCATATGTCAGCCTGCTATGTTAGTTCTGACATGATGCAACGTGGCAGCGACCAATTTCGCATGATGTTTGCCTCGTTCAGAAATATTCAAAGTACGCTCCTGTGCCCTGTGGAAAAATGTGAATTTCTTGCTACATTTCAGCCGGAGTTACTGTGAAGCATAAAGTCCTGTTAAGATATTGCTGCTTACTTGGACACTCCTGATTTGTTAAAGATAAGTGAACTTTTCTTAGTTTTCCCGATGCTAACAACAACACGCCTCAAACCATCGCAATCTGCATAAAATATTGAAATGCATGATATGTTACCATGCTAAGGGTATTTGTAAATTGGGAATAAACAGTTCAGCCTTTCTCATTTTCAAGCTGATCAAACACTGATTCTATTACTTTTTGATTTACAACTAATGACAGTTACATTCCACAGAATATACTATCTATATACGCCAATATTACGTATATGGACAATTGAAGTGTTGCTAGCCAAAGAACAGAGGGCAGTGCTTAATTTGTGAATGAATAAGTGCTGGTGATTAGTTTTTTTCAGTGCCACTACCAAATGTCAGTGATGCCGCATAACAGGGCTGTGTGCTCTTGATTCCACCTCATACCGCCTTCATACACCACCATACACTCCTGAACTCTTTATCTCACTGTTCTCGGTTCTTTTTCATCCACCTTTCTGAACTATTCACTGCTTTTCAGTAATTTTGTTCCTCTTTTCGCCGTCTTCTTTCTTGCTTTTCTTCTGCATGAAAGTCTGAGGACCAAAAATAAGCCCAGCCCCCCAAAACGGGTTCAGTGGGCCCCTTTAGCAACTAGAGGTTCAAATGAAGCACTGGGTGCAGGTTAAGTTATGAGGGTAGGTGCACTAAGTTCATTGTATAAGCGCACTGACTGTAAAATTGACAATAAAATATCAATCCTGAAATAATGTACTTGAACTGATTAATGTCTTAGGGTCTGATTTAGATCTTGGCGGACTGGTTTCTCCGTCTTAACGGTGACAGATATCCGGTCTGCTGAAATATAAATCCCATCGGATATAATGGGATTTATATTTCAGTGCACCATCTTCTAAATCAGGTCCTTAGATAAGCTTCCATAGTGATGCCTTCAATATTATTATGAGAGTGGTTTATTATATCAAACTCAAACAACTGCCACAAGAACCTACACATTTTAAGGTTAAGCTTTTTGTAATGTTTGGCTTTAATTAATGAAATGTCTTATATGGTATATGATAGGCTGTAATAAACCAAAAGCAGCATTTGGGTTGGGTTCCTGCTTGGATATAAATTTTCACCCAGGAATTTCAACTGTGTTGAGCAACTGGATTCACCGGGAAACTCTGCGCTCCTGCATAGTTTGCCCATTATTACAAATCCTAATGCTCCAGGTAAACTTAGTGGGCACATCATAATTATTAGTAATTGATCACCATCTGACATGGTTGATGAAAATTATCCTAGTCACTGTAGTCTTAATTGTTCAAGATGAGGAATACGTTTTGCTTTAAATACTAAATGTATTAACTAAAATATCCCAGACACTTTATTACATTATGGTTCATATGTTGTGCAACCATATTCATAATGTGCACACATTGAATGTGGAATTGCTATAATTAAGCTGGTCCATTCGTGCTATAAAAAATACTTTCTGTGAGAAATTGGGTTGTTGGTGGAGGGGGTGAAACCCCACTCAAGCAATAGCCACAAACATTGTCAGTGTGAACCACAAAAAGTCACTAATTTAATTGTGCTTAACCCTTTGGTAACTTGGACCAAAGGCATTCAGACTAAAACTTAGACGCAATGTCTAAAGTATTAATACAGCACACAAACAGTAATAACATGAAAGCACACACAAGAAAAATCCACTCCAATGTAGAAAAATAGGGTAACTTTTTATAAGTTTTCTGACATCAAAACAACACAAATCCAATCAGTAAAACTGAAGATATGCAGGTTCCAGGATTATTGGAAAGTAAACCACATAAAAGTACAAAGCGCCACACTCGGTTACCTGGTGGTGCGAGACAGGATGAAAGTTTCAAGTTCAGGTGGACCTCAATAGATTTCAGGCCAGATACAGTGACCAGGTTAGTCTCGCTGAAAAATTACCTTTTAAAATCCAGTGTGAAGAGCTCCATTTGTGGTGGACGAGGCTGTGTGGAGCAGGGAAAGTATTGTGAATGGTGGTTGCTGTATCGAGAAGAGCAGGCCAGGTGTCGCAGATTGGTGTTGCTGGAACTAATAATTGGTCCTCACCAAAGCTCTTGATGCTGTAGTGTGTGGTGCAGATCTTGCATTGCCTTTCACTGGCTGTCGCTGTAGTGCAAGCAGTCGGCTGCTTTGAGTTGCCAGTCAGTGCAGCTGCAGGACCTTTGCATAAACCCGGCCCCTCAGTATTTGCGAAGAGCCCAAAACTTCAGAATTTCCCTTTTTTGTTTAGGAAGAGCTCAACTGATTCCACACCAAGGGTCCAGGACCTGAGGGCCACCTTTTGGGGATCAGGAACTCACTCAAGCAAAGGCCAGCAGGGCTCAGGCAGTTCCAGTTGTAGGTCCAGGCAGGCCCTGTACGGTTGGGCAGTTACAGGGAGATCTCTACTGCTTGTCCATGTAGCTCAGTCAGCTGACCCATGGAGTTATGTCAGAAAGGAATGAAGGGTTCAGGTCCAGTCTTCCTTCTCAGACAGCAGGGCAGGCTCAAGCAGAAGGATAGACCTCTGCCAGCTGGACAGCCCTTCTTCTTTAGTATCCATAGGTTCAGGGGTGTACTGAAGAGAGAGACTGAGGGTCCTCTTTTCATAGCTGGTGCCCACTTTCAATAGTAAGAAACCTCTAGAGTCTTACCCTATCGAAGTGTCTGGAAAATCCTGACTTTTTGTCCTGGTCCCAGTTTGTCTGCAGGCTCAATAGGCGACTGTGAAGTCCTTTGTATGTGAGTAGAGGCAGAGTCTTTTAAGTAAAAGTGTGACAGGTGACAGCTCAAGTCCACTCATCAAGCCAGGAAGGCCCATCCTGCCAACACAAAGACCCACAATTGTGTGACTGTTTGGGAGGAATACACAAAGACCAAATGCCAAATACACCTAGTCATGTGACCCAGGATCAGGCTGCAGGCACCAAATGGTTAGGACAAGAAAATGGCAACTTCTAAATGTGGCATTTTGAGAATTATAGCTTAAAATCTTACTTTACCATTAAAGAGGTTTTAAAATTCAATTCCTAATACACCATACATTACATTCCGATCTGACCCCAAGCAAATGTTATCAGTTATTAAATGTAATAAGGCATCCCAATGGTATCCTGTGGAAGAGGCTGGCCTTGCAGTGAAAAAAACGGATTTAGGAGCTTTTAACTACCAGGACATGTAAAACTTAAAAGTACATCTCCAACATTTTTTAATACAATACACCCTGCCCTCTGGCTTGTTTAGGGCCTATTCTAGGAGGGACGTATCTGTTAAAAAGGAAGATTGAGGCCTGGCAAACTGGTTATTTTGACAGATCAAAATCATAGTTTAGAACTGCACACACAGGCTGCAATGGTAGGACTGAGACATGTTTTACAGGGCTACTTAAGTGGGTGTCAAAATAGGTGTTGCTGGCCCACCATTATCGTTTAATTTACAGGCTCTAAGGACTTACAAGTAAATTAAATGTGCCAATTGGGTTTAAGCCTATTTTACCATGTTTAAAAGAGAGAGCACAAGCACTTCAGCACTGGTTAGGAGTGGCAAAGTGTGCAGAGTCCTAAAGCCAGCATAAACTGTTTAAAAAAAGAAAGGGCATTGGCAAAAGGTTTGGAGGTGACCCTACATTGAGGGATAGGTCCAGCACTTTCTTTATAGTGCTAAATAATTTCTCCAAAATTGTCATGTTTTCCAAGCAATTCTCAGAAAACTCTATACAACATATTGCACTACATTTGGCCTTATCAAATAACTTAGGTCCAGATGTATAAATTACTTGTCACAAAAAAACAGTTAGCAATTTGCAACAAGTATTTTTGAGATGAGTAAAGAATTACATGGAACAACATATGTACTAATTGGTCGGTTCATAAAATTCCAATTCAGAGTGGGCGCTAACCAACATACCTCAAAAGTAATAATGAAATAGGGACTCTATTGGATTGATGGCTATCAAGGGGATGGTGGCCTGCTAGGGTCATCCATCATTTTCTTTTAAGCAAAAGACTTTCCTTAAAATCAACTGGGCTGCAATAAAAAAAGAAATCATAATTTTAAATGTTTGTTTAAGAGGTAGTATTGATCACCTGGACAACAGTCTACTCTCCAACATTCTATTTATATTTAGAGAGGAGAATGGACCTTTTCTCTTTTACAAATGGGTCAACACTGCAACTCAGGAGTAAGTAATTTTTCAATGTTTTGTGGATTTCAGTCACAAAACATTGATACATCTTATACTAATCCAGTCTATAAAGGGGGTGCCTACAACACACCCCTTCCAATTAGCAAAACAGTATGGAGTTGCCATTCCATTTTAGTACTCAGTAAAAGATTAGGAAAAAAATGGTTTTGTTTGGTTAACAGTGATTCGGCCCATATATGACAAGAAAATGATTAGTACATATGACCCTTGATTGTTCATGTACACGCATTCAAAATCTGCTGGAAAGGGATTGAGTCATCTTGCATGGGGTTCTCGATATAGAGGACACATGAAATATAGTGCTTCATGCATTTGCTAACTTCTGAGTTACAAATACAATCACTTGAATTAGCTACACCATCTCTTGTCAACCAACCAATGGTCTAGCAAATTAATGGTAATACATTCAACTTAAATTTTATAAAAATAACATGATGGAAAATATCTTATATCCTCTAAGAACATTTCCAGATGTGTCGTACTTTGCCTCCAAATACCTATTTGGCTTTATACCTGGGAGAGCCTCATTTGAAGTGATATGTCATTTATTTTCAGCTATGTTTAGTTTTCCACTGTTACTGTGGCCTCATGTCCTCAGAGTTAACTCCCAGTTAACTTTTCCATCAACTTCACGGGATCTAGTTCCTACCTTTCTTTCCACATTCAATATAAGACATACACACACACATATATATGTTACCTACTGGCAGTCACCAGTAGGTAGTTAAAGTTAACAACTAGTTTCCAAAGGAATACCATTTTTCATTTTGTCAATAACTTTGGCACCGTTTGACGCATTGTTTAATTACATTTCAAAACTAGTATGACAGTTGGTTCAGCTCGTGTTTTGAACGTTCTGGGGTGATTCATCAAGTAAGAGCGTAGAAAAAGGGGGGGCAAAATGCGTTTTCCCTATGCAATGTTCCATGGGGATTTTAGACACGACTACAGCCCAAACCACTGGACGTAATTGCAACAAATTTGGCAGAGGGGAAGCTTTTGGTCCAGATAGTGACCTTTCTGTGAATTGTAGAAAATGTCTGCAGTAATTTTGAGATATTAATGAAAATCCAAATTTGTGATTATATGAATGTGTTGGCAGCCATCTTGGGATTCAGCTTCAGCCGAGTCCCAAAATAAACATTAAAAGGGGGCAGGGTATTAATACCCTGATTGTCTAGGCGCCAGATGTTGGTGGCCAAATACGGGTCGTTAACGGACGATTTCGGCCGTTACCGACCGGTATTTGGTTTTTGAGATGTAGGAAGCCTTCATTTTAACCATTCTGTAAAATACTGAATCGGTAAATCTGGATGTAGGTGTCCCTTAAAACAGTGCCACAGACCCTAGGAATATGTTATTTACCATCAAATACTATTTGATGGTAAATAACGAATTCCTGTGTACATGCACATCTGTGCATGTACACCTGTGCCATGTGGCACACATACATGCCCTAAGGACATGTATGTGTGTCACATGGCACACAAGCCTGAATCAGGGGTGCAACAGGGTGTCAAAGTGACACCCTGTCCCCATTGTCAATTCGGTAATTTTCCAGAATCGGTATTTACCGATTCGGTAATTGCCATTGGTTCCCATGGGCCTCAAGGCCCATAGGAATCAATGGCAATTACCGAATCCGTAAATACCGATTCGGTAATTAGCGAATATTACCGATTTGTTAAATTATTCAGTAAAAATACCTACATAACATTTACCAATTTGTAAATACCGAATCAGTAAAATTCGGTATTTACGAATTGGTAAATGCCATTTACCTACATCTGGCCTTTGGTCTCTTGGGTGAGGAGTGGTTCTTGCAGGTACCCAGCCAGAGACAAAAAAGCATTTTCTTTCCTGCTGAAGGCACACTGGATGCACAGCTCCCACTGAATTTTCTTTTTAAAGATTTGATTTGATTGATTTGATTTATGAATTTATAGAGCGCGCGATTGCCCATGGGCGTCTTGGTGCCGGGTGGATTCAGAGAGACCCGGGTACTGTCAGGACTAAGTATCTGGAAGAAAATAAACACGTTTTTTCCTCTTTCCTGAATGAAAGCAGTGATGGGCTATTTTTGATGGAGATTGGGAGGAGGTTCCAGGCCTTAGCTGCATCTAGCTGAAAGCTTCTCCCCCCCACCTGACCTGTTTGTGTTGTGGGACCTGGATCAGTTTAGCTTGGCTAGATCTTAGATTCCTGGCAAGCTCTTACAGTTTTAGATGAGTCTTTAGAAACTGGGAGCCAGATCCATGAAGGGCTTTATAGGCCAGACACAAAGACTTAAACTTTATTCTTTTCTCCATTGGAAGCCAATGGAGGGAACTTAGTCTGTATGCAATCGGCTCAGACTTAGGAATGTCCAGCACCAGTCTCACTGATGCGTTTTGCAGGCGATGCAGTTTTGCTAGGTGCTGGGCCTGTACTCCAGCATACAGGGAGTTTCCATAATCTAGCCTTGATAAGGCCAGAGAAGTGCCTCTGATTGTTTAGCCCGCAGGTGGCATGTCCTGGGGGCATGAGGAATTTAAAAAAGGAGGCGGGCGAACAGGGCCCCAATCCCAAGGCTTATAAAAGACCTGGGGGCTAGCATCTCCCCTGGGCACTGCTTTTAAAGTATGAGAAGTATGAGGGTGTGTCCAGGAGGTACCTCCCCATGCCCTGGGGACTCCCACCACTCAAGGGAAAATCTCTATAAATAACTTCGGCAGGGGTCCATGTGGCCCCCCCAGCTACCCAGGGGACTGCCATCTCGCCGGAGCAAATTACACAAAATTTATGCGGGTACCTGCACAGCCTCCCACCTCCATGGGGGCCCCGACCTGCCCAGGGCTAGGCATTAAATTAATGCTCGGGTCTAAGCAGCCCCACACAGCCCCGGGTCTGCTACCTACCTGGGGCAATTCATTCAAATTAAGATGGCCTGCGCAGCCCTCCCTCAGCCCCGGGGACCATCACCTCCCAAGTGCTAGCTACTACAATGGAGGGGGCTGCGTGGCCCCTACTCATGGAATCATGGATGGCCATAGGGACTGCCATCCCCCAGGGCAGGTTCCTGCGACCTTCCAAGGTTCCTACCCTCAGGAGGAAGCTGTTTGCTTTTGCTTGCTGAGAGCTGACAGCTTCCACCAAGCAAAAGTAAACACAACTCCATTTTCTGCAAGCAGAAGCTGTCAAACAGCTACTGGTCGCAGAAAGAGAAGTTTTCATCCTTTTCCCTGCTTGTGTAAAGAGATGAAAGCATTGGTCCTGCATGCAGGGAGCTACATTTTTCGCAGTTCTCAGTGTGTAAGAGCAATGCTAGCGCCCGTAAGAGGCAGGAAGCCGGCATGGGCTGCGGGGTCCTTTAGGCTCCCTCTGCGGTCCTTGGGGGAAAAGAGGCATAATAAAGGTCACTAATGAGCACAAAGAGGAAGAATTAAGGTCAGCAATGAGCACAAAGAGGCAAGATAAAGTTGACAAACAAGCAGAAAGAGGCAGAATAAAGTTCCGCAAGGAGCCAAAAGAGGTACAAAAAAGGTCAGAATGGAGCAGCAAGAGGGAAAATAGAGATAGGAAATTAGCAGAAAGAGGCAAAATAAAGGTCAACAACGGTCAGAAAGAGTAAAATAGAGATCAGAAATTAACAGAAAGAGGAAAATAAAGGTGAGAAATGAGCTGAAAGATGCAGAATAAAGGTCAGCAACAAGCAGAAAGAGGCAAAATAGAGATCAGAAACGAGCAGAAAGAGATCTCCAACAACCCTCAATAATCAAGGGGAGTTCTTCCTGCAACCAGTATTGTGCTAGGAGACACGTTTGCACAGTGGTTGAGAAAGGGGTAGGGGCATTCAATGATGTCTCAGCAATCCCAGTTTGGGAGACTTACTTGTGGCAGCAATAGGGGTTCTTGGTCCCCAACAACCCACAGCATCCAAGGGAATTTCATCCCCCAAACAGTAGTGCGCCAGGAGGTGCATTTGCAGTTAGTAAATAAAATGTTAAAAAACCTTAGAAACTCACTGAAAAAAGCAAAGTTTACAGGACCATTATAGTAAGAAAATACAAATAAAAAAACAACCTAGAAATGCACAGAAAGAATCAAAGGTTACATGGACGTTTTATTTAGGAAATATAATTTTTAAAAACTTAGAATTTCACTGAAATAAACAAAAGGCTACACAGACGTTATAGTTAGGCTCAGGTTTGACTCATACAAAGTCACTGAAGTTCAGCAGTTATAGTTAGCTGAGCAAACTATGACTTAAGCCACCACAATGCATTGCTTATGAACTCACAGATTATATCACTCATGAAATGGTCATTGACATCACTTATGACATCTCAAATGACATCAATGATTACTCCTCCAATGAGTCAGTGAGTGAAAGTATTTTCTAAGAGTTTGTGAATGATAAACAGATATACATGGGGCCATATGTAGATAGCCCCATTGCGATCGCTAATGCTGAAATTCGCAGAATTTCAGCGTTTGCAGTCGCAATTTGGGCAGTGTGCTATGTAGCACACAAAAAGCCACAGGCAAAATAAGGAATCGCAAAATTTGCGATTCCTTATTTTGTGATTGCATTTAAGGAATTGCAAATTGCGATTCCTTAAATGCAATGTAGGAAGCACCCAAGTTGTACGAATTGTGGCTTAAGGAATCGCAAAATACCACCAACTTTAGGTTGGTGGTAAATTGCGATTTCTTTGAAAAATGCACTTTTTGGCATTTTCAAAGTACCATGTGGGTCACATACATGCCCTTAGGGCATGTATGTGGGCCACATGTGCACACATGTTAATTTCAGGGGTGCAACAGGGTGTCCTATTGACACCCTTGCAACCCTGAAATTGCATTCTCAATTTGCAATTCTCTAATTCAGAATCGCATATCGAGAATGTCTTCCAGTTCATTCTTATGGGCCTTCTAGTCCATAGGAATGAATGAGAAGGTATTCCTTATTTGCAAATCTCTATATGTGATTAGCAAATTAGGAATAATTGGGATTCGCAAAACAATTTGCTAATCCTACCTACATTTCGTTTTGCGATTCTCTAATTGCGATTCCCAAAAAAATCGCACTTTGAGAATCGCAAAACAAAAATTACCTACATATGCCCCTAAGCTACTACAAAATTTAAATTGGTATACTAAGTGTACTACTAATGAGTGATATCAATAATTCAATTACGGAATTCTTAAGCACGCTACTCAACCGTGAGGGCCTCACGGCATTGGAAGGGGTGCAGCTCCGAGTCAGCCAAAGAGCCAGGTCTTGAGGCTCTTCCTGAAGGTGTGCAGAATGGAGGAGCGTCTGATGTTGATCGGGAGCTTGTTCCAGGTCTTTGCTGCAATGTAGCATTCTCGGGGATTCAGCAAGGGCGAAGTCGGTAAAGCAGAGGTTTCTCTTGGGTACATGGAAGGAGACTCTTTCATTGAGGTATTGGGGTCCGGTGTTGTGGTGGGATTTGTAGACATGGGTGAGTAGCTTGAAGGTCACTCTCGTCTTGACGAGGAGCCAGTGGAGATCTTGCAGGTGCTGGGTGATGTGCTCATGTCGTGAGATGCCAAGGACGAGTCTAGCCACGGTGTTCTGGATGGTCTGGAGTTTGAGGAGCAGAGATTTGTTGAGTTCGGCATAGAGGGCATTTACGTAGTCCAGTCTGCTTGTTATGAGTGAGTGGGTGATGGTCTTTCTGGATTCTTGGGATCCATTTTAAGGTCTTGTGAAGGATGCAGAGGGTGTTGAAGCAGGTGGAGGCGACAGCGTTGATCTGTCGGGTCATGGTGAGTGAGGAATCAAGTATGATGCTGAGCGAGTATGATGCTTAGGTTTTGGGTGTGGTCTGTGGGAGGTTTCCAAGGGCGGTGGGCCACCAGGTGATGTCCCATGCTGAGGGGGTGGGTCGGAAGATAGGGAGTTCTGTCTTCTTTGAGTTTGGACTGCAACCATCTGCGGCTCATCCAAGATGTGGCGTATTTCATTCCTTCCTGGAAGCTGAGTCTGGTGGTGTGGGGATCCTTTGTGAGGGAGACGATGCAATGGGTGTCATCGGCGTAGGATAATATGCTGAGTACATGATGTCTGATGATGGCAGCAAGGGGGGGCCATGTAGATGTTGAAGAGCATGGGGGTGAGTGATGATCCTTGGGGTACTCCGCAGTTGATGCCTCTGGGTTCGCAGAGGAAGGGCAGTAGTCTGATTCTTTAGATGCTGCCGGTGAGGAAGGAGCGAAGCCCATCGAGGGCGGTTACCTGTAACCTCGCATGTGGAGTCTGGCGGTGAGAGTGCGGTGGGAGATGGTGTCGAAGGCTGCAGAAAGACGTAGTAGGATGAGGGCCGCGGTGTGGCCTTGATCGAGGAGAAGGTCTTCTGTGGCGGCGAGGAGGGTGGTCTCGGTGCTATGGTTGCTGTGTAATAAAGATTGGGAAGGGTTGAGGATGGAGTTTTATTCAATGAAGTTTGTTAGCTGGACGTTGACGATCTTCTCTGTGACTTTGGCCGCGAAGGGGAGGAGAGTGATGGGTCACTAGTTTTTGAGGCCTGTTGGGTCTGCAGAGGACTGCTTGAGGAGGGGCTTGACCTCTGTGCATTTCCAGTTGTCTGTGAAAGTGCCGGATTCAAATGTGGCGTTGATGGTGCATCATATCTCAGGTGCTATTGCGGTGGTGGCTCTGTGGATGATTTGCAGCAGCCGATACTATTTCTAAGATATATTTTGTGAGTTGGTGTGTGACGGTGGGTGTCTGAGTGGCTCTATGAGTGTGTGAGTGGGTGTATGAGTATATATAGTGTATATATACATATATATCGAATATCTCCCTCCAAAGAGAAAGCAGAGGCCTGAGGGGGGTCCTTTAGTGTTGCTTTATTGCTCAGGTACAAAACATCAGTGGCGGCGAATGCATTTTGGTGATCTTTGTGCCTTCCTCAGCGCCCTTCACTGAGTGGAGCCAGTCAATTTAGTCCAATAGTCCTGCCTCTCTTATTCAAATTGCTGAGGCCTACACGATCCTCCTCCTAGCAGATGTAGCTCACCTGTTGGTAGTAACGAATGAATGCCGAACTCCAACTCCCAGCATGCAACATGATAATGCATCTGGGTCGGAGGTGTGGGGGATAGTATTCCAGTGATGACTGTTGTATTGTCTTTATGCAGGCATGGTGAAAAGACCCCAAAGCTAGCACCAGAGTTCCAAAACACCACCTCGGGTCCCATCTGTCCACCGCAGCCCTTGGGTAAGGTAAGCAAATAAGCGGGGGCAGCTGAGTAGCCACACAACGCCCTATTCGAGGCCAAATACCTCATACCGCTTGTGCAGTCCCATACTTTGTGGCGGACACCAGACCATTCGATCCCTCCAACAAAGAAGGTACTGTGAAGCAGTGCGGTTGCCTGCTTTGTCTGGGTCACATTTAGCAGCAGGGCCATCTGTACCACGCCTCTGGCTGGCGCTGAAAATACATCCAACATCTTCCTTCAAAGAGAAAGCAGAGGCCTGAGGGAGGTCCTTTAGTGTTGCTTTATTGCTCAGGTACAAAAAATCAGTGGCGGCGAATGCATTTTGGCGTTCTTCATGCCTTCCTCAGCGCCCTTCACTGAGTGGAGCCAGTCAATTTAGTCCAATAATCCTGATTCTCTCATTCAAATTGCTGAGGCCAATACGATCCTCCCCATAGCAGATGTAGCTCACCTGTTGGTAGTAACAAATGAATGCCGAACTCCAACTCCCAGCATGCAACATGATAATGCATCTGGGTCGGCGGTGTGGGGGATAGTATTCCAGTGATGACTCTTGTATTGTCTTTATGCGGGCATGGTGAAAAGACCCCAAAGCTAGCACCGGAGTTCCAAAACACCACCTCGGGTCCCCTCTGTCCACCGCAACCCTTGGGTGAGGAAAGCAAATAAGCGGGGGCAGCTGAGTAGCCACACAATGCCCTATTCGAGGCCAAATACCTCATACCGCTTGGGCAGTCCCATACTTTGTGGCGGACACCGGACCATTTGATCCCTCCAACAAAGAAAGTACTGTGAAGCAGTGCGGTTGCCAGTGTTGTCCGGGTCACTTTTAGCAGCATGGCCATCTGTATCACGCCTCTGTCTGGCGCTGAAAATACATCCATCATCTCCCTCTAAAGAGAAAGCAGAGGACTGAAGGGGGTCCTTTAGTGTTGCGTTATTGCTCAGGTACAAACAAATCAGTGGCAGAGAATGGATTTCGGCGATCTTCGTGCCTTCCTCAGCGCCCTTCACTGAGTGGAGCCAGTCAATTAAGTCCAATAGTCCAGCCTCTCATATTCAAATTGCTGAGGCCTATACGATCCTCCTCCTAGCAGATGTAGCTCACCTGTTGGTAGTAACGAATGAATGCCGAACTCCAACTCCCAGCATGCAACATGATAATGCATCTGGGTCGGAGGTGTGGGGGATAGTATTCCAGTGATAACTGTTGTATTGTCTTTATGCAGGCATGGTGAAAAGACCCCAAAGCTAGCACCGGAGTTCCAAAACACCACCTCGGGTCCAATCTGTCCACCGCAGCCCTTGGGTAAGGTAAGCAAAAAAGTGGGGGCAGCTGAGTAGCCACACAACGCCCTATTCGAGGCCAAATACCTCATACCGCTTGTGCAGTCCCATACTTTGTGGCAGACACCAGACCATTCGATCCCTCAAACAAAGAAGGTACTGTGAAGCAGTGCGGTTGCCAGCGTTGTCCGGGTCACTTTTAGCAGCAGGGCCATCTGTACCACGCCTCTGGCTGGCGCTGAAAATACATCCAAAATCTTCCTTCAAAGAGACAGCAAAGGCCTGAGGGAGGTCCTTTAGTGTTGCTTTATTGCTCAGGTACAAAAAATCAGTGGTGGCGAATGCATTTTGGCGTTCTTCATGCCTTCCTCAGCGCCCTTCACTGAGTGGAGCCAGTCACTTTAGTCCAATAATCCTGCTTCTCTCATTCAAATTCCTGAGGCCAATACGATCCTCCCCATAGCAGATGTAGCTCACCTGTTGGTAGTAACGAATGAATGCCGAACTCCAACTCCCAGCATGCAACATGATAATGCATCTGGGTCGGAGGTGTGGGGGATAGTATTCCAGTGATGACTGTTGTATTGTCTTCATTCAGGCATGGTGAAAAGACACCAAAGCTAGCACCGGAGTTCCAAAACACCACCTCGGGTCCCCTCTGTCCACCGCAGCCCTTGGGTAAGGTAAGCAAATAAGCGGGGGCAGCTGAGTAGCCATACAACGCCCTATTGGAGGCCAAATACCTCATACCGCTTGTGCAGTCCCATACTTTGTGGCGGACACCGGACCATTCGATCCCTCCAACAAAGAAGGAACTGTGAAGCAGTGCGGTTGCCAGCGTTGTCCGGGTCACTTTTAGCAGCAGGGCCATCTGTACCATGCCTCTGGCTGGCGCTGAAAATACATCCAACATCTCCCTCCAAAGAGAAAGCAGAGGCCTGAGGGAGGTCCTTTAGTGTTGCTTTATTGCTCAGGTACAAAAAATCAGTGGCGGCGATTGCATTTCGGCGATCTTCATGCCTTCCTCAGCGCCCTTCACTGAGTGGAGCCAGTCAATTTACGTCCATTAGTCCTGCTTCTCTTATTCAAATTGCTGAGGCCCATACGATCCTCCTCCTAGCAGATGTAGCTCACCTGTTGGTAGTAACGAATGAATGCCGAACTCCAACTCCCAGCATGCAACATGATAATGCATCTGGGTCGGCGGAGTGGGGGATAGTATCCCAGTGATGACTGTTGTATTGCCTTTATGCAGGCATGGTGAAAAGACCCCAAAGCTAGCACCGGAGTTCGAAAACACCACCTCGGGTCCCCTCGTTCCACCGCAGCCCTTCGGTAATGTAAGCAAAAAAGAGGGGGCAGCTGAGTAGCCACACAATGCACTGTTCGAGGCCAAATACCTCATACTGCTTGTGCAGTCCCATACTTTGTGGCGGACACCGGACTATTCTATCCCTCGAACAAAGAAGGCACTGCGAAGCTGTGCGGTTGCCAGCATTGTCCGGGTCATTTTTAGCAGCAGGGCCATCTGCACAGCGTCTCTGGCTGGCGCTGAAAATACATCCAACATCTCCCTTCAAAGAGAAAGCAGAGGACTGAAGGGGGTCCTTTAGTGTTGCTTTATTGCTCAGGTACAAAAAATCAGTGGCAGCGAATGGATTTCGGCGATCTTCGTGCCATCTTCAGCGCCCTTCACTGAGTGGAGCCAGTCAATTAAGTCGAATAATCCAGCCTCTCTTATTCAAATTGCTGAGGCCTATATGATCCTCCTCCTAGCAGATGTAGCTCACCTGTTGGTAGTAACGAATGAATGCCGAACTCCAACTCCCAGCATGCAACATGATAATGCATCTGGGTCAGAGGTGTGGGGGATAGTATTCCAGTGATGACTGTTGTATTGTCTTTATGCAGGCATGGTGAAAAGACCCCAAAGCTATCACCGGAGTTGCAAAACACCACCTCGGGTCCCCTCGTTCCACCGCAGCCCTTCTGTAAGGTAAGCAAATAAGCGGGGACAGCTGAGTAGCCACACAGCGCCCTATTCGAAGCCAAATACCTCATACCGCTTGGGCAGTCCCATACTTTGTGGCGGACACTGGACCATTTGATCCCTCGAACAAAGAAAGCACTGCGCCAGCGTTGTCCGGGTCACTTTTAGCAGCAGGGCCATCTGTACAGTGCCTCTGGCTGGCGCTGAAAATACATCCAACATCTCCCTCCATAGAGAAAGCAGAGGCCTGAGGGGAACCTTTAGTGTTGCTTTATTGCTCAGGTACAAAAAATCAGTGTTGGCGAATGCATTTCGGCAATCTTCGTGCCTTCCTCAGCGCCCTTCACTGAGTGGAGCCAGTCAATTTAGTTCAATAGTCCTGCTTCTCTTATTGAAATTGCTGAGGCCCATACGATCCTCCTCCTAGCAGATGTAGCTCACCTGTTGGTAGTAACGAATGAATGCCGAACTCCAACTCCCAGCATGCAACATGATAATGCATCTGGCTCGGCGGTGTGGGGGATAGTATTCCAGTGATGACTGTTGTATTGTCTTTATGCAGGCATGGTGAAAAGACCCCAAAGCTAGCACTGGAGTTCCAAAACACCACCTCGGGTCCCCTCGTTCCACTGAAGCCCTTCGGTAAGGTAAGCAAATAAGCGGGGTCAGCTGAGTAGCCACACAACGCCCTATTCGAGGTCAAATACCTCATACCGCTTGTACAGTTCCAATACTTTGTGGCGGACACCAGACCATTTGAACCCTTGAACAAAGAAGGCACTGCGAAGCAGTGCGGTTGCCAGCGTTGTCCAGGTCACTTTTAGCAGCAGGGCCATCTGTACAGCTAATACATATGAGGCAAATGATTAACAATATATGTAATGGTGATGAGTTATACATCCACTGGGGCACAATGTTGATTTGGGAGAAATAAGCCCATTGCGCAAAGATTGAAGTTTAACATATATGGTGAACCCGTAATTGCATATAATGTCATATGAGGGTAATGTTTGCATTTTTGTCCTTTTAAAAAGTACATCTTGAATTTTTACTCTTTCGAATTTTGTAAATTGTA
The DNA here is from genome assembly GCF_964263255.1 of Lissotriton vulgaris. Classification (NCBI taxonomy): domain Eukaryota; kingdom Metazoa; phylum Chordata; class Amphibia; order Caudata; family Salamandridae; genus Lissotriton; species Lissotriton vulgaris. The sequence goes on along the minus strand of NC_141696.1, from coordinate 395,912,026 downwards.
GCTCGGTTACAATGGTTTCTAAATTCAAAATAGGGTGAATGACAGAGTGTGTTTGTTATGTTCATTATTTGATTATAAAAGTGTAGTACAGCCAAAACATGTAGCTGTATGACACTTGCACTTTGTCCTTAATACATTTCAGTGGACGTCACATGTGAGTCCTGCACTTTACTTTAATTGTGAAGTTGGTGGATAAAGACACATCGGAGCTGTAACACCAAAAAGCAGCACCTACGGTGATTAGCTTACATGGTAAGATATATATATATATATATATATATTTATATATATGTATATATATATATATATATACATATATATATATATATACATATATATATATTCACTGAAAAAACCATAGGTTTCAGCCACGTTATAGTTAGGAATTAGCATTTAAAAAAACCTTAGAAATTCACAGAAAAAAACATTGGTTTCACACATGTTATAGTTAGCTGGACATTTCACTCATACAAAACCATTGAAATTCCCCCGTTATAGTTAGTTTAGCTAACTATAACTCGCGTGTCCGCAATGCACTGCTGATGATGTCACACATTAAATCACTCATGACATAGTCAGTGACATCACTCATGACATCACTGATGGCATCTCAAAAGACATTTCAAAGTTTTATAGCTTCTAGTAACTCTACGTGATCCAGTACTTCCAACAAATCAGCATCATTGCTTTTATTTTGAAAATCACAGGTGATATCTGCAGTACTGATGTTCTCTAATTCAGTCTTGCTGCCTGTTATAGGTAGATTTTGTACTTCAATTAACTGTTGCTCATTTTCCATGTGTTTTTGGTAATATTCCCCTCTTTATCCATAACAAATCTGTTATGTTATAGGTCTTTGCACAACAACATAAACACTTGACTTTAACAGTTTTCTTAGTACATAATATAAAAGTAGGTTTATCAACTATTTTGGCCCAAAAACAATATTATGTAAATACCATAACATTTCAACAGTAGAGTTTTAGTACTTCATAAGGTTATATAAATACAATTGCTTAGAAACATATTCTGTTGTTACGTTTTCGTAAAATTCAAAACCAGTCACTGCAAATAACTTAGGCTCTTATACTTAAATCCTGTACTAAAAAATTTAGAAAATGTCTATTCACCTTACCCCTTCCAAACTAGTAAATGTGTTTTAGTAAAATGCAAAGGATACTGTTGCTTGTCATCTCCGACTTCTTTCACAGCAAAATCTCTGACATTCACAACGCTTTAGAAGCCCAATGCCACTCCTTGGATAAGGATATTCCTTCTGCCATAGCCAGTCTGGACACTTTGGGTGAAGCCCCTTCCAAATTATTCATGCAATTTCCCTTATTGTCTTTGGAAGGACTGAACCTCCTACTCGATAGGACTAAATCTTCCTCCCCAATGGATCCTTTACCGCTAAAAATACTGAAGGAGTGTAGAAACAGCATTCTTCCGCCCATGTTGGAAGTCATGAATAGGGCTATTGTCCAGGGTTCCTTTCCACCAGTGTGGAAGAAGGCTATTGTGAAGCCTCTCCTTAAGAAACCGTCTTTGGATCCTGGCCTTCTTAAAAACTTCAGGTCAATCTCTCTGCTCCCGGCCCCTGCAAAAATATTGGAGGCACACCTCAACTCTCACCTCTCCACTTTTCTTGGGACCAGTGAGTATCTTGATAACACACAGCACGGATTCAGAAAGTACCACAGTACCAAATCCGCACTCACTGTTGTAGTAGACAACATTCGATGCAAAGTGGATAGTGGCCAAACTACAGTACTGGTCCTATTAGATCTCACAGCCGCGTTCGATACCCTATCTCCCGCCATTTTAACATCCCGGCTTAGGGAGGCAGGGGTTACTGGGCCGTCCTTAAATCTTCTTAACTCCTTTCTCCTTGGTAGAGAACAGAGAGTAAAGCTTGGAAATTTCCTCTCCCCTGCCAAGTCATTGCAATGTGAGGTGCCACAAGGGTCGGCCCTTAGTCCGACCCTGTTTAACATCTATGTGCCCCCCCTTGCTAGACTAGTAAGATCGCAGGAGATGGAGGGTGTGTCCTACGCCGACGACACCCAGATCATGGTGTCACTGGCTCATTCCTCTGTCCATACATCCGCCATTAGCTTTAGGTCATGCATGCAACATGTGGCAGATTGGATGATCATCAATTCCCTAAAGCTAAATGGCGACAAGACAGAGGTCTTGGTCTTTGGGAAAGACAAATGGCGACAAGACAGAGGTCTTGGTCTTTGGGAAAGACCAAGATGTTTGGTCGAGCGAGTGGTGGCCTTCATCTCTTGGCACCTGCCCCACTCCCTCCCAATCAGCCAGAAATCTCGGCGTGGCCTTTGACACCTCACTCTCTATGACGCTCCAAGTAAATAGGACCATGGCCACATGCTGGGGTGTTATCAGGATGCTAAATAGGATCCGTAACTATCTTTCTCTCCAGGCTCGTAAGCAGATTGCAGTCGCTCTTGTTGGCTCCAGGCTCGATTATTGCAACTCCCTGTATGTGGAGTCCAACAAGGGCCTTATCCATCGACTGCAAATCGTGCAGAGTGCTGCAGCGCGTTTTGTTCTGGCCCTCCCCTTGGCATCTTCAGCCACGACTGCTAGGAGAGATCTTCATTGGCTCCCTGTTCACCATAGAGTCTTTTTTAAGATTCTATGTCTTCGATACAGAGCTCTTGCGGCTGGCACGGACGATGCACTTGGGTCTCTGCTTACCCACTATATCCCAACCAGATCTCTTCGATCTGCTGGGTTATTTCAACTGGTAGTGCCCCGTACAAGGCTAGCCAGATGGGGAGCGAAAGCTTTTTCTGTCGCCGCTCCTAAGCTCTGTAACTCTCTTCCACTTGAGGTCAAAACCTTACCCTCAATTGATCTGTTTAAAAAGGCCCTTAAGAAGTGGTACTTTACCAAAGCCATAGCAATGAGAGAACGCTGGTTTGATTTGCGAGCTGTTTTATTTGAATTAGGCACCTTGACGCCCATTGGGCAAAGTCTGCGCATGATAAAACTCATTTAATTCATTCATTCAAGAAGAACACTGTGAATCTGTGTGTATTTAGGGACCATTCTCACACTAGCTTTTGAATACTTCATGTGTTTTCACACACATCAATTCTTAAACACCTATCCAATACTCATCTTTTATAATAATTAGAAATTAGTCATTGCTTATATAAGTCGAAAATACTCACAGCAACAGCTATAGAAGGCCCCTTCAACACAAAGTATTGTGTATGATGAGGACATATTTACATACAGAAGAAAAGCTACACACAGTAACTTATCCCTCTCCACCACCTTATGAGCACTGTACAGAGTTAGTAGTGTTCCTAACCTTCCCTCTACTACTTTCTTTTCCCATATTCTTTCGGAAGTGCGTCACAAAATCTGACAACAGTGAACCGTTCCCACCCAAACTTGTGCTCAGGACACTTTAGCCAATAAATTGTCCATGTTGTTCCGCAGAGGAGGAGGGAATGACTGCTTCTACTTTTAATACTTCACAGCCAATGAATATTAAGCTTCGTAAGGTACCGCTTGGAAAACGTTACCCTAATACTCCGCGAACAGGAAGTAATCGCTAACAACACTTTCACTTTCAACAGTTTACAGCCAATAAACATTAAGCTTAGGAAAGTCCTCCTTAAAACACGACAGCCAATCAGATGTCCCTCCTTCTCTGCAGAGCAGAAATGAATGGCTGACAACACTTCTACTTTCAATAGTTCGCAACCAACCAACATAAAGCTCAGGAAAGTCCTCCATACAACATGTAAGCCAATTACATGTCCTTGCAACTCTCCAGAGCACAAGTGAATTACAGAAAATACTTCTACTTTCAATAGTTCACACCCAAATGAACATTAAGATTGTTGTTAGAACACCTTAGCCAATTAAATGTTAAATTTGTATCACGCACACATACAGAACACGCCGTCCTACATATTAATAAATTGCCTGCAACCAAGTAACTGTAACAAAAGTGAACACTGCCTAATAAATAAACATTATTCCACATTATATTAAAGAAAAGTCGCAATAAGCTGAATTGTTGTTTTCCCGATATAATTTCCACAGCCTACTGTACCCCCCTTAAGACATGAGTGAAGCCCCAGGACTGTGAGGGCCCCAGCTAACCCCTGCTATTATTGTTATTATATTTTCCACTGACCTCGTCTACGACTAACGGTTCCTATAGAAAAAATGTAAAACTCCACCAAGTAACTATTTCTATTAGCAACTTAGTGGTCGATTAGGATGGCGGACGGACTTGCGTCCGTTTGCCACCCCCGAGGTGGAGGGACTGACCGCAGGGGCAGCGGCGGTCCCTCTGTAGCAATTAGGATGTGACCGCTACCCTGGCGGTCACATCCCGTATATTTTACATTGAGGCGACTGCTGCTCAAAGCAGCACCCACCGCAATGTAAAATATGCATGTTTAACTTTGGCATGCACAACTTGGCAGGCACCGAGTGGTGCCTGCCACCTTTTGCATGCCAAAGTAGGGGGGTACCATAGGTACCCCCCATGTGCACCCCCTGCCCCCAACACCCCGGGGGCCCGCAACGGGCCCCCAAACACAAAAGACCACATGCTTTTTCACGCCGGAAAAGCTTCCATGGAAAAGCATGTTTCCGCCTGCATCCTAATATGGCTGGCGGTGTCTTGCAAACACCGCCACAATATTTGCGTGCATACACCGCGGATCAGCGGCGGATGGACTTGCCATCCTCCGCTGATCCCACCGCCATCCTAATGTGGCTGGTGGTGTTTCCGCAGGCCAAGGTGGTAAATCGGCATCCTACAGGCCGGCAGTGGCTTCCGCCAGCCTGGAGGATGCAGATTCACCGCCATCCTAATCGGCCCCATAGTGTGATGAACTTCTAACCGCTGTGCTCACTAAACTGTCCCATGAACTGTTACTATGGTAACAGGCAGAAAGCCGTTTGGTGGTAGAGTTGAAAGGTGCAAAAAACGTTATATTTACCCTGGATCCTCTACAAGACAGAAAGGAAAGCAAAGTAAAACAAAACACTCAGTTCCAGATTTACAACCCTTTTCTGCCACATGCGCGTTCAAGGCCCCCCCCACCCCCCAACAAAATACTTAAAAAAAAAAAAAAAACAAGTTTAAATAAAGCATTTTAGAAATTATACAAAAGTTAAAAAGTATAGAAAGAGGCACGTTTACATAAACATGTGACGCTCTAAAACAGTGCAAATGAGAACACCTGTCAACTGAAAAAACGTGGGAGGAGCAATACATTGATCCCATACACTGTTAAGTAACCAAAAAGTATATAAAACACACCCGGGGGATACTTAGTTTCGTTTTAGAGAATCAATACGGGCAAAGAAACTAGGAGTAAGGTTAGGATTCGGGACTGTAGAAGCCTCTAGACAATATCTTTCATTTCATCAGAGGGAAGATATTGTTAATGTATATTTAAAAATAAAATTTCGAAGGAGGAAGGAAAGAATATCAAAGAGAGGTAAATTATCTTAATGGGTATATGTTTTATATATTTAAGAAAGAAAGCAAAAATATTTAAAGGGTTATAGAATGTGATATGATTACGTTTAAATAGAATATAATAATAAGTTCAGTAAAATACCATTACAAGAAATATAGGTTATTACAGAAACTACTATGTGCAATGTAATGATTAGAAGCGATGTCATAATCTTCAATTTATGTTTCATTTCCACTGAGGGATCATATTGTTAATGTATATTTTAATCTATATTTGACTGGAGTTGGAAGACTTACAACCGAGAATTTGTTTTTTGTTAGTATGCAAGTATTTGTTAATGATTGAAAAATATAGTATAAATAACCTTTCGAGAAAATACTTAGCAATAAAAGAGAATACTCTTTAACTTCTAGAGTGAAAATGGGCTAAAAGTATTTATATTGAGTAGTGCTTTTAGTAATTTTCACTCGTGAAGAATAAGAGGATTATCTTCGCAAGCACTTTTTTTCAACAAAGTAATATAATTGTGTCTTCAAATATTAATGTCAATATTAATTCTTTCAATTTTTAAAAATGATTATAAAATGTAATAATGACATGAAATGAACATTAAAAAAAGAGATGAAGTACTGAGGAAGTGTTTGTCGTAGCACTTCTCTTCTACTTTATCTGAAAGTAAAAAAAGCCCAAACTTTTTTTTTAAAATGATGGGGCAACACATATATAATGTAAACTTAAGAAATGACTGCTTATGATAAAATAAAAGAAATGTGGTCCAACGCGTGATACCAATGAATTAAAAATAAAAATTTGCATTTCACCCATATGATAAAAATATTTTGAAAACTTGTGCATCTTTTTAAATATCTTTACAGTCAACAAACTCGTAAGCAGACTACACACTTAAAGTTAAAAACACCCTACCACAACTAGTTTTTTAAACGCATTGTAAAATAAAGTGCGTCACAAAATGGGCTACATACATGGTGAGTGTATCGTAACATCACATAGAAAAAAAAAAGCCAATCAAAATTAGCATCAGGAAGGTACACATAACCACACAACAGCCAATCAAATGTTTTTCAAAATCTGCGCAAGGAAAGGGATTGGTTGCTAATACATCTTCCTACAATGCTTCACAACCAATCAAAAAGAGGGGTTGAAAGTATCTTTTTTTAACATACAAGCAAATCAGATAACCTTGCAAGTACAACCAGCGAGAGGCAAATATATTATGATGACTTGCTTTCGCAAGACCCCGAAAGACTTCTTCCAGAATAACTACGCACTTCACTGCCAGATCCCATTTAATGATTATCCAGGCTCTGAAGCCTAAACACGTCACAAATCATCTCTCATCACTTTCTCTTCTTTTTTAGTGTATTGTGTGAGGCAGACTGCGTGTCCCTATGCCTAGAGCCCTTGAGGGCCCTGGAGACTGCCACGTCCCAGGGCCAGCTCCTGCAGTGTCCAGGAGCCGCGCAGCCCCCCTCCCAACATTTAAAAGCCCCGGGGTGGTGATAAATGAATTGAAGCTGAATACGTCAGTACAGCCCACTCTGCTTACGCTACCAGGAAAACATAACAACACTACATGGCCAAGATTTCCATTGTCGTGATTTCTTAGTTGCAGGTCTAGTTGTCAGATCGGCACACACTCCCTCATGGCTGGTATAGACCCAGACCACACCCATCCAGCACATACGTCACTACACACGTGTGTAAACGTCATTTACAACGCAGTGTTTACACCGCATGAACTTTACCACGCAGCCATTACAACACAAGTCGTTACTACAACTTGCGCTGGATGGCGCTGTTGGTTAAGATATATTGTCATTTTCTATTCCCTACTGTTACGTGGACTGGTGTTGGAATATAAAATTATAATATTCCTCAATCCGCGCCCACCAACGCAAGTCGTTGTAACGAATTGCGTTGTAAAATCTGCGATGTAAAGTACCGCGATCAAAATGATCACGTTGTACTGACATACATCCCACACGTGACCCTACCAATAAAAAAGATGTGCTGTATGCCATTTTAGAGTTGCTCCCATCGCAAGCGCTGTAATGGCCTGTCCTCGTGGTTTGCATGCTTCATGTAGGCCCAAACTACCGAACAAAGGGGCCCACTACCACATGCATGGCCTCTTTGGTCACTGAGTTAGTGGTACCCGAAGCACTGAGCGGGTGAAGAACCTGTGATGATGATGAATGGAGCACAAGTATGTCGTTAGCCATAGAGATATCAAGACTCAGCACTATATGTGAGACTTCTTACTGGCAGAGCGGGATTGCATGATGTAGAAGGTGTCCTATCCACGAAAAGGTGAGCAGTGAGGCCTGGGTACGCATCGGAGGGAGTCGATGGACTGTAGCAGATTGGATACAAAAAGCGACACAGCGATTTAGAAAAATGCAGTCCTAAATAGTGTATCAAGTTACATGTATATATTTTTTTTTCCAATAGCAGGGACGTTTTTATAATCGCTCAAATGTCCGAAATATAAACTATACAAATAGTTCTTATAAATTTGAGAAGGAACGTGTGTGAAAGGGCGATGTTATCCAACTCCACATTAAGATAGTAACAATTACCAATCATAACATCTTTCTTTTACTATCTTTTAGATGTAGAGCTTCAGGGTGCATTATGTCCCAGCACGTGGTGGAAAACACACTATTGACAGAATGTTGAGGTGAGAATATTCTTTGCAGTCACTCTGTCACTTCCTCTCTCCTTTGATAAAAAAATTACACACAATGTTAACTTCCTTTTTATCCTACAAGTTGTGTTTCACAAATTGGCGACCCCCCAACACTTCTAAAACTCAATGTTCGAGGATTCTGCAATGATGCGTGGCCATCGTAACAACTTCTGAGAAAGCTGCTTCGACATGTAGTGCACCCTCTTTGAATCCCGCCAATGGCACAAGGTGAGCAAAGAAGCTTGTTTCCGAAACAATAACAAGTTATCTGTGAAAGGACAGTGTGGGTAGTGTCCAGCAAATTCACTATGTAGAAATATACAATTAACTCCGAGCAGTGAGAATAGATAGGCCACAACAGTCTGACAAACAGATCTACAAACTTCTTGCGCCACTTTTGTGTCACTTTTAACATGGGAAAAGTAGCACAAGGAGCTTGTAAATCTGCCTCTGACTTCTCAAGAAAAACACTCACCTCTAGACTCTGCGAGTCAATGAGATGCAACAGTCTAGGTACGCAGGGGCAGGCCTTCCATAAAGTGCTGCAGCATGGCATCGTAAGCCCTTTGGCTGCACCACCCTAAGGCACTTTCAGAGCGTAGGAATGCAACATATTTACTAGAATATATCGCATTCCTGTGCTCTACCCTCTGCTGGCGCACAAAAGTTGCCATGCGCCGGCTCAGCCACCCTTGCACCATGGTGCAAGGATGCCTGCGCCGAGGGGAGATTGTTTTTGTGCAGGAAGAGGCACCTTCCTGCACAAAAACAATCACTAAAGGCTTTTTCCTCTTTCAATGCGTGTGTAGAATGCAGCACGCATTGAGAGAGGAAAAAGAACGAGGAGAAATGAAAACATTTTTCCTCGTTGCGCCTTGCTACGCCACCTCTAGGGTGACGTAGCATTCAGACGAATTTCCAGATTTGTGATTTCCCGTAAATATGGACAATGTGTCTTGTTCCACGGGTGTTGCGTGGGAACACCCACAACAACACCCATGAAACGCCCCTTCACCGCAAAGTGCTGCGTGTGAAGGGGCCACATTTACAAGGAGAGAAAAAGTCACGCAGGGTGGCTTTTCCTCTTGTAAATATAGAGGAGCATCAAAAAGTGATGTACTGGTGTCGCAGGGTTCTTGTAAATCTGCCCTGCAATATCGAGAACTCGCCGCTATGCAGTAGGAGTGTATGTAATATACTACTTTGGCAGAAAAACAGTGCACAGACACCTCCTTACAGTGGAAGTTAAAAAAATACATTATCCTGAGTATACAAATAAATAAAGCGAAAATATACTTGTGCACTGGTATGTACTATGTGATTACAAAGTCTATATTCTATCTTTCAGATCACTGAACTGGAGGGTGCACTATGAATCAGCATGTACTTAGACACACAACAGAATATTTTCTCCAGTATTAACAGCTCCATTTATAAATTTCTCTCTCCCATGTTTTAATGTCATTTTTTCTCTCTTCTCTTTCTCACTCTCTCTCACCTCATTTCTCTTCCTCTTTTAAAGTTATGGACGCTGCTTTCTACTCTGACGTGTAGAACCAAAGCTAAGTTGAAGTTGTGAATTCTGCTGGCCACTGTGTACAACCTTAGCTGACTACAAGTTGTGAACTCTGTTGCCCACAGTGTTTACAGAAGGTAAGCAGAGCGGCCTAGATATACAATACCTCTGATTAAATGCATTACAAATAAAAGAGCTTATTTACAAGCCCCTTGCGCCACGTTAGCGTCACTTTCAACATGAAAAAAGTAACACAAAAGTGGCGCAAGACTCCTGTAAATAAGCCTTAAAGAATATTGTCCTGTATAATGATCTCTCACCTAATTCTGTCTCATCTCTAAATCATTTTAAAGACCTGTTGATCTGTAATTTAAATCTGGCGCAGTAGGCACTTTCATACAAACACTACTTTAACGCGGGCCTATAACACAAGTGAAATGTACCAGGCACACTGCACATGTAAAATTTTAGTGTTACCTTGACTTGTAATGTTTGACCTCATTTAGTCACATCGATCTAATTTTAAACACTAGTTTTCTTTTTTGTTTTGCAGATTACCTACCATTCGTCTTTTCGAGTCCACATAACATTTTGTTTATTTTATTGTTTTATTAAAGTTATGTTTCTAGTTCTATACCGGATTTACAACCCCCTTGCGCCACTTTCGCATCCAAGGCCCCCGCCCCCTACAAAACTAAAAGTGTGTGGGCCTCAATGACGCCCCTCAAACCCCGGGAACAACCACCCCCAGAGATTTCTGTATCGTGTGAAGGGGGCTGCGTGGCCCTCCGCCTGGTGCCCTCAAGAACCCTGGAGACCGCCAAGCCCAGAGCCAGTCCCTGCAATGTCCCGGGGTGCCTACCCCTGGGACACTGCTGTTTGGTATGAGGGGGCGCCCTCCCATAACAAACTTAGTTTGAATTTTGAAAGACAGAGCAGTGAAATCTGTTCTCACTTTCAAAATCCAAACAAGATTGCATTTCCACATGCAAGTTAGCATCTCCCCATGTGTAAAAGCAAAGCCGGCTCCCAAAGAACGCGCAAAGCCGGCCGGACTGTGGGGGCATAGTGGCTCCCCTCACGGTCCCCAAATTTTTTTTATAAGACCCGGGGGATACAATCCCCAGGAATATTAGAGAGCTCTGATAGGAGCTATTTTTTAACAGAAAAAGTAAAAGTTGCGCACCCAGCTCAGTGTGGCCCCCTGTTGTGCACGCCCTGGCTGCACAACTCATAATCTGTATAGTGCGCAACTCCAGCACCTTTGGTGCACAACTTCTACGCATTTGGGAGCCGGCATTACTTTTCCACAGCAGGAACTACTAATGTGCAGCTCCCCATGTAGAAAAGCAATCTGATTTAGATTTTGAAAGAGAAAACATATTTCTTTGCTATGGGAGGGCGAGATGGGCACCCCGGGACACTCCAAAATCCGTCCCTCCCACAATACATAAAGCACTGGGGAGTGGTGGTCCCAGGGCTTTGAAGAGCGTACCATTTTACCGTAAAAGAAAAATAGCCCCTATCACTAATTTCTAGTATCCCCGGGGACCCCATTCCCCGGGGCTTACATGAACGTTGGGGACCATAGAGGGAGCTCCAATGCCCCCACGGTCCAAGCCGGCTCCCCGCGTCCTTCGGGAGGCGGCATTGCTTTTCCTCAGGGAGAACAACTAACATGCTGCTCCCCCTGAGAAAAAGCAATCTGCTTTCCTATTTGGAAGAGAGAGCAGTTTAACCTGATGAATCGGATAAGAAATTCTGGGTTGCCAGTGTGCATGAGGAACTACACGGCATTTCACTAAAAAAATGGATGAAAGAACTTAGTAGGGACCAGACATTAAGCACTGTATGTGACATGGTTGTGAGTGGATGGCCAGTAAAAAATAAATTGAAGAAGGATGTGTCGCCCTACTGGGAAGTGAAGATTGAACTGTCACTTGAAGAAGGAGTACTTTTAAGGAGTGGTAAGGTAGTCCCCCCAACCACGTTAAGACATAACATTCTAGAATTATGCCATGAGGGACATCTGGGCATCGGCAAGACAAAAAAAAAATCTGGAATTTGTACTGGTGGCCAGGTGTAGATCTAGCAACGGAGAAAGTAGTGAGAAACTGCATACAGTGCAACAGCTCTGACAAATGCAAGGTGATGTACAGGCCCCCACTCCACCCCTTACCATCTCACAGCATGCTTTGGGAAAGGATAGGCATAGACATCATGGGACCCATCTCTGATCAAGGGGAACAGGTCTATGCCATAGTGATCATTGATCACTTTTCAAAGTGGCCTGAAGTGGGGTTCATGAACAAATCGTATATCCTGAATGTTTTGCAATTTCTGGATGAAGTATTCATTAAGGAAGGGTTTCCCAAATGTATCGTCAGTGACAACGGTCCACAGTTTATTTCAGAGGCTTTTAGTAGCTACTTGAAGAGAAATAATATCGCATACAAGACCACCTCCGTGTACCATGCTGCTGGAAATGGTGCAGTGGAGAGGTTTAACAGGGTTATCAAGGGAATTTTGCAGCTGGCCTGCACTAACAACCTGGCGTGGAGAAATGAGATAGGCAAAACATTGTGGGCGCATCGCATAACTCTATGCAATAGTACAGGGCATAGCCTATTTGAACTAATGAGAGGAACAACACCAATGTCTAAGGACAATGTTGGTAACAAACTGCCGCCAAGAGAGCAGAATGGTCGCCTGACACAGTCAAACTACGTTTGCAAAAAACAAAGGTAGACAGTAAGAACCACTACAACAGGAAACATAGCTGAAAACCTATACAAGTGTCTGCAGGTGATGTTGTTCGTGTGAAGTATAGTAGACTCATAACCAAGGGGCAGAATAGATATTCAAATCCACTCATAGTCGAGAAAGTGTTGTGTAACTCAGCCCTACTCAGCAATGGAAGAGTGTGGCATTTCTCGAGATTAGCCCCTTGCAAGAATGGCAGCAGGTATGAAGAGGATTGGGATGCACCTAGAACCATAGGTGGTGGTAGAATGGATTTGTGGGATGATGACGAAGAAAAATTAGATATGGCACAGGATACACAAGGCTCAGCCTCCTCTAGGCACAGTGGTTTTTATCCCAGACAGGGACATTGTAGAGGGTGACCCAGAGAGCACCCAATGCTCAGTCTCCATTGACACCAGAGGGCATGCACCAGTTGGTGTAAGAAGGGAACCATCTAGAATGAGATGTGGTCACAGTGTCATCCCACCTAGCAGACTTAATGATTTTATTTGTGACTAACTGTTTACCTTCTCTTTTGTTCCTCAGGGAGGAAGATGTGCTGTGATTGCATTTACTGTTTTGTCCCGCACCTCCCTCCATCCCACTCTACTCCCCACGTCATCAGCTGTGCGCTTTGGAATGTTGACAGACGCCAGCTGCTGACCTGACAACCCAGCAGCTTCCCCTGTTCTCTCCCCATCACCACCTTGCTGTGTTGGTATTCTGTCTTAATAAATAAGCGAAACTTCCCTTCTGCCTACGACTATTCTTTACAGTTAGTGCTGTATAAAGAAAAATTAGAACATGTTTCAAGTGTGATCTCAAAAATATTCCTTTTATATTTCAACAGGAGCAGCCTCTCAGTTGATGACTTTGTGTTCTACTGCAGCTTCCAAGAGTGTTCTAAAATACATCTAGAGCGCTTACAGTCTTACTTATGACAAAATGATGGCAAACCTGAAGCCATCTTGATTGGAAAAAATTTGTAACTCTTAAAACATTTAATTTAAAAAGGAACAAAATGAAGAGGTTAGTGCTGCAGAAAGATAATGTAGGGCATGTTTTAAGTGAGATCGCAAATCCTCTTCTATTTCATTAGAGAATTCTGACATGCAGACTGAAACAATCACTTTCAATACCAGCAGTAGACTTCCAGTTAACTCCCTGGTGAGTAGTAGCTTTACTACAGTGATCTAATGAACAACTAGAGTGCTAACATTCTGAATTTATGGCAAATGTGTGACACATCTGAATGCCTTCTTGATGGAATCAAAGTAAAAAACTGAAAGCATTTCCTACTGAGGAGACTGCAGTAAATGAGAAAATTAGAAAACTTCATAACAAATAAGTCTCCCAAGATGGTCACCAGAGACAAAAAGAGCCCAAATGTAGCACAAATATCACCCAGATGTAGCCCACATGTAGCCCAATGACATAAGTGTGCAAAACACTTTTAATTTTTATTTTTTCTGCAGTTGCATATAGTGCAGACTGGTCAGGTATTGGAGCGTTACATCTTACCTGGACCCCCTTTTGCGTATTTTGCACGAAGTACATGAGATTGATCTTGCAAAATATTGAACTTTACAATTCTATTAACCTGAAGTTGCTCTGAACCGTGCTTTGTAACACCCGTTTTTACCTACTGGTTTTAATTAATTCTCACTTTATTGTATTAGGAAAGAGGATCTACTGTTTGCATGTACACTTTTATGATCTATATTTCTAAATCAGATCGAATAAAGTTTATTGAATTCAATGGCAGGATGGGGGAGAGGATTATGCATATCTTTCCTCACTTTATTTGCATAGCAGTTCAAAGAAAACCGAACACAACAATCATTAAAGAAAAGACTACACAACCCATAAACCATTAGGGGGGTAGTCTCCAAGGCACCTATAGGCCAATCATATCACAGTACATCGTAAATAATATCGTGACTTCCCTTCCGCTTCCTCTTTCTTCACTGCTCGTCAGTTAAGCGCATTCCTTACATTTTTGGCTTAATCTGACGTTGTTGCTGTTTGTATAGCGGTTTCTTGTGCACGTTATTAGCATTATTGCCTTGATATTGTTTCATATTCCCTGCGCAGCAGGCTCTTGCCCGAGAGCGTTCTCCCCCTCGCAGTTTCTCCTACTGTGCGCTCTGTGTGCGGTGAGAGCCTATCAGGCTCGTCTGGTCCGAGTGAGGCAGCTCCGTCGAGTGCTCATGCTGGTCTTTACGCGCGTTTGGGAATCCGGTCACTCCTTTGGTGTGCGCTTGATTCCCGACCAACCCTCTTCTAATTATGACACCGATATGCGGTGATTTCCCCACACGGCCACGTTGGTAGTAATTGGTATTGCGCCTCAGTCTATTCTTATAACAGCTTCGGGGAAAGCCCAGCTGTTGGAGAACCGAATAGGGGCTGCCTTAAGGATTTGAAGGGTATTTGTTCTGTGCTCACACCTTCTGCTATCATTTCTTCTCCAGAAGACCCTTTTTAGGGCTCGGGCCTCGGCCACCACGAAGTGGGGGCGGAGCTTTCGAGATCCTAATGTTAAAGAAAAAAAAAAGGATCTGTAGGTCTCTGACCAGACACATTCCTTAGTGTTTTATGGCATCTGCCTAGTGATTCGTCTTCGCTGTGCTGTCTATTTAGTAGCCTTGACGTGATAGGCTATATTTACTTTTCGTCAGTCATTGATGTTAGTTTCATGGCATATTCTGTGCGCGAACGAGCACGGAGAGTGATTAATCTTAATTAGGAGCTGTGAGAGTGCCCGTGTAATGCAATCCAGATGGTACAAGCGCGTTCACCATTGCATTCTGCGTTGAGTGCTTTCGAAACCGGCGACTGAATACTTGTAAATACACCTTTAAAGAGTTGGATCTGTTTCTCAGTTTGCGGACTGCGATTCTTTTTACATTTTTAGTTTAGCATAGCACATAGGAAAGAGCGCCTGCCTGCCAAGACCCGCTGAGCGTTTTTCAAGGCCGTGAAAAGAATGAATTATTCAGCAGTAAGCGTGCTTACAGCTGGCCATTCGGAGGCTTTGATCTGCGAATCAGGCGGCGGCATGAATGCCCGTATTGTCATGTTATGTGTACACAGTGTGTGAATAATTGAAAATAGAGAGGCCTGGGCCTCATCTTGTAGAGATTACAGTGCAGGCATGCTGGGTGAGGGCCTGTAATTGAAAATCCCCAGATGATGTTTATGTGGTCTTTGTCCCGTGACCTGCTGCAGTAAGCTTGTCAGAACAAAACGCAGCCTGCAGAGTGGTAGTGCAGAGTGGTAGTGCAGAGTGGTAGTGCAGAGTGGTAGTGCAGAGTGCAGATTGAGAGTGCAGAGTGCAGAGTGGTAGTGCAGAGAGAGTGCAGAGTATAATACGTGAACAGTAGTGCAGAGTGCAGAGTGGTAGTGCAGAGTGGTAGTGCAGAGTGGTAGTGCAGAGTGGTAGCGCAGATTGGTAGTGCAGAGTGGTAGTGCAGAGTGCAGAGTGGTAGTGCAGAGTGGTAGTGCAGAGTGCAGTTTGGTAGTGCAGAGTGGTAGTGCAGAGTGGTAGTGCAGAGTGGTAGTGCAGAGTGCAGATTGGTAGTGCAGAGTGGTAGTGCAGAGTGGTAGTGCAGAGTGGTAGTGCAGAGTGGTAGTGCAGAGTGCAGAGTGGTAGTGCAGAGTGGTAGTGCAGACTGGTAGTTCAGAGTGGTAGTGCAGAGTGGTAGTGCAGAGTGGTAGTGCAGAGTGCAGAGTGGTAGTGCAGAGTGGTAGTGCAGAGTGCAGACTGGTAGTGCAGAGTGGTAGTGCAGAGTGGTAGTGCAGAGTGGTAGTGCAGAGTGCAGAGTGGTAGTGCAGAGTGGTAGTGCAGAGTGCAGAGTGGTAGTGCAGAGTGCAGAGTGGTAGTGCAGAGTGCAGTTTGGTAGTGCAGTTTGGTAGTGCGGAGTGGTAGTGCAGAGTGGTAGTGCAGAGTGGTAGTGCAGAGTGGTAGTGCAGAGTGGTAGTGCAGAGTGCAGATTGGTAGTGCAGAGTGCAGATTGGTAGTGCAGAGTGCAGTTTGGTAGTGCAGAGTGCAGAGTGGTAGTGCAGAGTGGTAGTGCAGAGTGGTAGTGCAGAGTGCAGATTGGTAGTGCAGAGTGGTAGTGCAGAGTGGTAGTGCAGAGTGCAGATTGGTAGTGCAGAGTGCAGAGTGGTAGTGCAGAGTGCAGAGTGGTAGTGCAGAGTGGTAGTCAGAGTGCAGAGTGGTAGTGCAGAGTGCAGAGTGGTAGTGCAGAGTGGTAGTGCAGAGTGCAGAGTGGTAGTGCAGAGTGCAGAGTGGTAGTGCAGAGTGGTAGTGCAGAGTGGCAGTGCAGAGTGGTAGTGCAGAGTGGTAGTGCAGAGTGCAGAGTGGTAGTGCAGAGTGGTAGTGCAGAGTGCAGAGTGGTAGTGCAGAGTGCAGAGTGGTAGTGCAGAGTGCAGAGTGGTAGTGCAGAGTGCAAAGTGGTAGTGCAGAGTGGTAGTGCAGAGTGCAGAGTGGTAGTGCAGAGTGCAGAGTGGTAGTGCAGAGTGGTAGTGCAGAGTGCAGAGTGGTAGTGCAGAGTGCAGAGAGGTAGTGCAGAGTGGTAGTGCAGAGTGGTAGTGCAGAGTGCAGAGTGGTAGTGCAGAGTGGTAGTACAGAGTGCAGAGTGGTAGTGCAGAGTGGTAGTGCAGAGTGGTAGTGCAGAGTGCAGAGTGGTAGTGCAGAGTGCAGAGTGGTAGTGCAGAGTGCAGAGTGCAGAGTGGTAGTGCAGAGTGCAGAGTGGTAGTGCAGAGTGCAGAGTGGTAGTGCAGAGTGCAGAGTGGTAGTGCAGAGTGCAGAGAGAGTGCAGAGTGGTAGTGCAGAGTGCAGAGTTTTTAGTGCTGAGAGAGTGCAGAGTGTTAGTGCAGAGTGCAGAGTGGTAGTGCAGAGAGACTGCAGAGTGGTAGTGCAGAGTGCAGAGTGGTAGTGCAGAGAGAGTGCAGAGTGGAAGTGCAGAGTGCAGAGTGGTAGTGCAGAGAGAGTGCAGAGTGCAGAGTGGTAGTGCAGAGAGGTAGTGCAGAGAGGTAGTGCAGAGTGGTAGTGCAGAGTGGTAGTGCAGAGTGGTAGTGCAGAGTGGTAGTGCAGAGTGCAGATTCAGAGTGCAGAGTGCAGATTGAGAGTGCAGAGTGCAGATTGAGAGTGCAGAGTGCAGATTGGTAGTGCAGAGTGCAGAGTGGTAGTGCAGAGTGGTAGTGCAGAGTGGTAGTGCAGAGTGGTAGTGCAGAGTGCAGATTGAGAGTGCAGAGTGGTAGTGCAGAGTGGTAGTGCAGAGTGCAGATTGAGAGTGCAGAGTGGTAGTGCAGAGAGAGTGCAGAGTGGTAGTGCAGAGAGAGTGCAGAGTGCAGAGAGAGTGCAGAGTGCAAAGTGGTAGTGCAGAGTGGTAGTGCAGAGTGGTAGTGCAGAGTGGTAGTGCAGAGTGGTAGTGCAGAGTGGTAGTGCAGAGTGGTAGTGCAGAGTGCAGATTGGTAGTGCAGAGTGCAGATTGAGAGTGCAGAGTGCAGAGTGGTAGTGCAGAGTTCAGAGTGGTAGTGCAGAGTGGTAGTGCAGAGTGGTAGTGCAGAGTGGTAGTGCAGAGTGATAGTGCAGATTGAGAGTGCAGAGTGCAGATTGAGAGTGCAGAGTGCAGAGTGGTAGTGCAGAGTGCAGAGTGGTGGTGCAGAGTGGTAGTGCAGAGTGGTAGTGGAGAGTGGTAGTGCAGATTGAGAGTGCAGAGTGCAGATCGAGAGTGCAGAGTGCAGATTGAGAGTGCAGAGTGCAGATTGGTAGTGCAGATTGGTAGTGCAGAGTGCAGAGTGGTAGTGCAGAGTGGTAGTGCAAATTGGTAGTGCAGAGTGCAGATTGGTAGTGCAGAGTGCAGAGTGGTAGTGCAGAGTGGTAGTGCAGAGTGGTAGTGCAGAGTGCAGAGTGGTAGTGCAGAGTGGTAGTGCAGAGTGCAGAGTGGTAGTGCAGAGTGCAGAGTGGTAGTGCAGAGTGCAGAGTGGTAGTGCAGAGTGCAGAGTGGTAGTGCAGAGTGCAGAGTGGTAGTGCAGAGTGCAGAGCGGTAGTGCAGAGTGGTAGTGCAGAGTGGTAGTGCAGAGTGCAGAGTGCAGAGTGCATATTGAGAGTGCAGAGTGCAGATTGAGAGTGCAGAGTGCAGATTGAGAGTGCAGAGTGGTAGTGGTAGTGCAGAGTGCATAGTGGTAGTGCAGAGTGCATAGTGGTAGTGCAGAGTGCAGATTAGCAGTGCAGAGTGCATAGTGGTAGTGCAGAGTGCATAGTGGTAGTGCAGAGTGCAGATTGAGAGTGCAGAGTGCACATTGAGAGTGCAGAGTGCAGATTGAGAGTGCCGAGTGCAGAGTGGTAGTGCAGAGTGCAGAGTGGTAGTGCAAATGTGCCCAGCAGTACTACCACCAACAGTACTACCACTACCAGTACCACCACCTCCAGTACTACCACTACCAGTACCACCACCACCACCAGTACTACCAGTAGTACCACCATCAGTACTACCAGTACTACCACTATCAGTACTACCACTACTACAGCCACCAGTACTACCACTACTACAGCCACTAGTACTACCACTACCACCACCAACAGTACTACCACCACCGCCAGTACTACCAATACCAGTACTACCATAATCAGTACCACTACCACCACCATTACTACCACCACCAGTACCACTACCACCAGTACTACCACTACCAGTATTACGGCCAGCAGTACCACCACCACCAATGCTACTGCAGCGGTGGTGTGTACTACCACTACTACAGCCACCAGTACTATCACTACCACCATCAACAGTACTACCACCACCGCCAGTACTACTAGTACCACCACCACCATTACTAACACTACCCCCACCACCACATTAACACACTCCATAACACTTAGCAAAAATACATTACCATTTACAATGCTATTAGCTCAAACTCAAATAAATCCGAGCCCGATTGCATTTCTAATGCTTGTTACTCCTCCTACCAGGAAGTGGAGGAGGAATGACCCCCAACTTCTCCCTCCAGCAGTGGACCAAGCCCTCTCTCTGGCTATTTCTAGGGCGCTGGCTCCTCTTAGGGATCAGGTTGATAAGCTGTGAAAAAGCTTCCCTGGGTTGTTCAGTGACCCAGCTCTGGTGGGAGTGGGTCCCAGTAGCTCCCAGATGGGGAATAAAAGGGCCGTTAAGCATAACACGGGGCACTTGGAAGGATTTGATAAACCTTTTGCAAGAGTGCGCAAACACTCAAACATGCACCCTGCTGGGAGGAGGAGTCTGGACAAAATTGCAATGCTGTCACCACTATTGTAGACCCCAATGGCGGGATTCCCTGAGAGGGAGAGGGTGTATCGGAGGACGATTTATCTTCGATGAGGATAAGGTCTTGGGGCGTCCCTGGCATCCAGAGCCCCACTCCTCTCAGTCCCGGGTTGGGGACGGGGTCCACTCGGACATGTTCGAGCTTACCCAAATTTACAATCCTAGGTCGGCGGAGTGGAACCCCAACACCAAAGTGGCAGAGTATGTGGTGGGGAAAATCCATCAACCCCTTGAAAAGGAGGTAAGGAATAGGATGAGGGGAGAATGCTCCAGGCCCTCAATGAAAGGAAAGGTGGCACACACGCCTGTAATTGATGAGAAACTATGTACCTTTTTCTCCAAGTATATGAGGGATCCCAAGAAAGGAATTGATAGGTCTTGGACGTGGTAGGGCCCTTGACCCAAATTATTCAATTGGCAGAGCATTCAAAAGAGTCAGGACCCCTTTGTCCACGGATATTTGGGCTGGTTAGGTGCACTACCCTAAACCCTAAAACACTACTTCCTGCACTACCCAAACACCATTGCGCTACCCTAAACTCTAAAACACTACCTCCAGCACGACACCCTACACTACTCAAACATAACTGCACTACCCTAAACCCTAAATCTACCCCCAGTACAACCCCCTACACTACACAACACCACTGCACTACCCTAAACCCTAAAATACTACCCCCCAGCATGACCCCTTCACTACACAAGCACCACTGCACAACCCTAAACACTAAAACACTATGCCAGCATGACCCCATTCACTACCTAAACACAACTGCACTACCGCCTGCACGACCCCCTTCACTACCAAAACACCACTGCACTACCCTAAAGCCTAAAACACTAGAACCCAGCACGACCCCCTACAGTACACAAACACCACTGCACTATCCTAAACCCTAAAACACTACCCCCTACACTACACAAACACCACTGCACTACCCTGAACCCTAAAACACTACCCAAATCATTACCCCAACACTACACAAACACCACTGCACTACCTTAAACCCTAAAATACTACCCCAGCACTACCCCCTACACTACCCAAACACCACTGCACTACCATAAACCCTAAAACACTACCCTCAGCACAAAACCCTGCACTACACAAACACCACTTCACTACCCTAAACCCTAAAATACTACCCCAGCACGTCTCCCTACACTACCCAAACTCCACTGGACTACCCTAAATCCTAAATCTACCCCAGCATGACCCCCTACACTACCCAAACACCACTGCATTACCCTAATGCACAAAAGACTACCCCCAGCATGACCACATACACTACACAAACACAACTGCACTACCCTAAACCCTAAACACTACCACCAGCATAACTCCCTACACTACTCAAACACCACTGCACTACCCTAAACCCTAACACACTACCCCAGCACGACCCCCTACACTACCCATACACCACTGCTCTACCCTAAACCCTAAAACACTACCCCCAGCATGACCCTCTACACTACTGCACTACCCTAAACCCTAAAACACTACCCCAGCATGACCCCCTACACTACCGAAACACCACTTCACTACCCTAAACCGTAAAACACTACCCTCAGCACGACCCCCTACACTACCCAAACACCAATGCACTACCCTAAACCCTAGAAAAAAAACACCCCATGCCCAATCCCCTTTACCTCTCACTCCTCATGGTTCCTCTCTCCTCGTGTCACCCCTGTTCCTTCCGTTAAAACCTTGGGCATCAAGGTTAGACAGGACCTGTCCATGCACGGCCAGGTCAGTGCCGTGGTGTCCTCCTGTTTTCTCTCCCTCCGGATGATCCGGAAAATCTCTCGTTTCTTTTCTCTTGACTCCCTTAAAATTATTATTTCTGCCCTCATCACCTCCCGCCTTGATTACGGCAATAGCTTGTTCGCCGGCATTCCAGCTTATGAAACCCGCCGCTTACAAGCTATCCAGAATCAGGCCGCCCGTCTCATCTTTCACTTGCCCAAAACCCATCACATCACTCCCGTCCTTAAATCCCTTCACTGGTTGCCCATCTTGCAGAGATCCCTGTTCAAATTAGGGTGCCTTGTTTATCGGGCCCTTGATCACTCTGGACCGGCTTTCATCAATTCTCTGGTTTCTCTTCACACCCCTGCCCGCACTCTCCGTTCTTCATCTTCTGCCCTCCTCACTGTTCCCCGCTTTCGCAAATCTCGCACCGGTGGTACCCGTTTCTCTGTTCTTGCCCCCCGGTTCTGGAACTCTCTTCCTCTTTCTATGCGCTCGATCCCTATCTTTTCCCACTTTCGTAAAGCGCTAAAAACTTTCCTGTTTGCCCAGGCCTACCCCTGCTAATCCTCCTGGCCTTGTCTGTCCGGTTCTTTAGAGCTCCCAGCGCCAGGAAGCCGTTTGGCCGTCGCGCGCTTTACAAATAATTTTCATTCATTCATTCACTCGTGGTCCCTGCTTCATGTCATCTCTGAGGGGTGGTGCACTTTGTTGTGAGGAAATGGAACAGCCTCTGTTTCCTAACAACAACGTGGATCCTCTCCATGTTTTTTAGAACTCATGATCATTTACCATACATACCTTTACACAAAATGTGTTGTAAAGGCATGCGTGGTAAATGACCATGCGGTCTAAAAAAATGTGTAGTAATGACTTCGTGATGTACAACGCATGTGTGGTAATGCATGAGTTGCAATGGTATCGCAAAGTAAAAAAGTCATTGTAACAGCTGTTTACCGATCAAAGCTGGCCCCTGATCTTTAGTGAGACGTATATTTGATTAATTAGGAGGAAGGAATGTGTTTTTTTACTGAAAATGCATTCCCAGCTGTTGTATTATGAAAGTGTCCGCGTGGCCTGGTTTCACTTCTGGTGAGAAAGTGGAAGAGTCTGTTTGGATCTACAGGAGTTTTGTTGTTGGACAGGGCCGGCGCGACACGTCATCAGAAGACATAGCTAAAGGAAATCGTCCTTCCTGAAGTGTGGAGCAGTGCCATGAGACGTCATTGAGTGTGCGTCCCACCGCAGTATGACCATACCGTTTGACCCATGTCCCGCCTCCAGGGTTCGGGAGGCAGAAGCGGCATTGCAGGTCCTTTTGAAGATCGTTGAAGCACCTCCCGACTTGATTATGGGAACCTGCTCTATTTGGGGGCCACAGGCAGGGTTATGGGCCGCCTGCAGGTTCTTCAAAATGCGGCAGCGCGGCTGGTTCTCAGACTCCCTAGGAGGTCATCCGCCAAACCAGCTTTACGG
Organism: Lissotriton vulgaris; assembly: GCF_964263255.1. NCBI lineage: Eukaryota > Metazoa > Chordata > Amphibia > Caudata > Salamandridae > Lissotriton > Lissotriton vulgaris. The sequence continues at coordinate 395,889,021 of NC_141696.1, read as the reverse complement.
GCCCTCCATTGGCTCCCCATTGAGAGGAGAGTGGAGTTTAAGGCCCTTGCCACTTGTCATCGTATCCTGAACGGCAAAGCACCTCTTCCGCTCCAGAGCCTAGTATCCCATTATGAGCCTGCACGCAGTCTTCGATCCTCGCAGACCGGGCTGTTAAAAGTCCCAAGAATATTCAAAGCCCGTATGGGAGGTAGATCCTTCAGATACCTTGCTCCCAAGCGCTGGAATAATCTTCCGCTGGAACTTCGGCTTGAACCTTCCGAAGTCCAGTTCAGGAAAAAACTTAAAACGCACCTTTTCAGAAGATAGCTTGTGTGGGAGGAGGGGGGACAGCCACTCCACTTGTCATAGCGCGGGGACACGCCAGTGGCGTAACCAGGCGCTTAATAAATGTCCGTTAATAATAATAATAATAATAATCATTCTACATTTTGGTACTAAGGCATTTTTAACTTTGTTGTTCCTGCCAGATACAAAGAGAAGATCCCGTGTTATCCAGTGCCCTCGTTACCTATTTTGTGGGTTGTGGTGCTTGTCACTTCGCTGCCCCGCCGGTGCACACGACTTGGCATGCCACCTCATGTGCCATCTGCAGGGCATCTGCCCTCGGATTACTGGTTTCGGTTTCTGGAGTGGCAACATAAACAATTGCTCCCAAAGAACTAGCCTGAACAACACTTAGGTGAATATCCCCTGCACCAGCATTTCACGGAAATACTTTCCTAGCTCTCCCACGTCGATGAGGACGTCATTATAGCACGGCTCTGCTTGCGACACCGTTTGACGTAATCAGAGCTATAAGAGGACCTCGTCGGCGTGCTGACGTTAGTTTCACCCATTTTTTCTGTGCCACCAAGGCAAAAAGGCGGACCAAGTCATTTTCACATGTATACATAGTATAAAAAATATATATATATTCATTGGAAAAAAACATAGGTTTCAGGCATGTTATAGTTAGAAATTAGCATTTAAAAACCCTTAAAAATTCACTAAGAAAAAACATAGGTTTCAGGGGCATTATAGTTAGTCATCAGCAGTGCATTGGGAGTGTGCGAGTTATAGTTAGCTGAACTAACTATGACAGGGGAATTTCTATGTTATTGTACGAGTGAAATGTCTAACTAACTATAATGCCCCTGAAACCTATGGTTTTTTTCAGTGAATATATATATTTATATGTACACAAATGTATTTCTGCTTGGATCTTGTACACATATACAGAGTTGCATATGCAAAAAAGCAAACATTTTCAATTTCTTCCTGAAACAGTTTGGACTGTCATCTCTCATTTGCTTGAGAGCCTGCCTTACACCTCATCTATAACTTGACTCGGAGGAATCACTTTTCAATCTCTCTTTGCTCAACTCCATATTTTTCTCCTTACTTGGCAGCTTCTATTTCAACCACTTCCTAATGATCACAATCTTTTTTGCTTTCTTTTTTCTCCGTCATATTTAATGCCAAACATGGGGGCCCTTATTTATGAGGCCTTGCGTCAGTTTTGCGCCGCCGGTGCGTCACTTTTTGTGACGCACCAGCGGCGTACAAAATGCACCTTGTTGCACCATATTTAAAAAGTGACGCATCTAGGTAGATGCGTCACTTTTTAAAACCCTGCGCCACATTATACCTGCGTCAGGTATAATGTATGCAGAGGGGGCGTTCCCCCGCAAAAAGCCTCGTAATAGTGACGCAGTGAAATCTATGAGATTTCACTGCGTCACTTTTAGGATGCTGTTGCGTCAAAATCTTGCGCCTGCCTCATAGCAGGCGTAAGACTGACGCAAGCCCTTTCACATGGGGCTTTCCCCATGTGAAAGGACGCATTGCTGGAGTTGCGTCACTTTTGTGACACACTCCAGCAATGCGTCACTTTTGCGCTTACAGATGCGTCAGAAATACTGACGTATCTGTAAGTCCTTGCGACATGATGCATCATACATTAGATATGACGCATCATTGGTGTCGCAAGGAGTGTGCAGTGAAAAGTGACGAATCGCTGTTTTCACGCAGCAATGCGTCACTTTTCATAAATGAGGCCCGGGGATATTTAAATTAAGATGTGTATTGTCATCAACACACGATTACTACCCTTCTCGTCAATACTACCCAGTGGGACTAAATTATTGTGACATGGTATATTCCAATGACTGGATTCAGTGAAGCTTTCTTTTATTTCCTTCATATTTGCATGAAGAAAGGGTAATTCCTGCCATCAGCCGCGGCTCCACCTTGCATTTAAACAACCACATGAATATGTGTTAATGTCACATGTGTCCTAAGGTCTCAGTTGGGAGATAAAATGAATAACATTATAGATGGTTCTTGATTTAAGATGAAATGCTTCTCAACAGTTTGGAAGCAAGGTTCAAAAACTACCTGAGGCAGAGTCGTGAAACAGTCTTGCATAATCTTCTAAGATGAAGAATGCAATATGAGATGAGCAAAAAAGGAGAAAAAGTAGGCACAAAAATATAGAAGGTAGTCGATCTATGTAATGACAAATAGGGGAATTGGAATCATTTCAATAATCCTTCTAAGCTTCAACTCTCACCCCTCGTCTCTCCCCTGGATAAAGACCTCCTTACAGCACTCACACCGTGTTCAAAACACAAAAGAACACCAAGCCTATACAAATACCTGCCAGGACTTTGTCCAATGCTCAATAGAAAACCGGCCTCAACAGCTTTTCGAAACTCCACTGTGCAAGTGCTCAACTACCATCCCGGCATGACCATCCCATTTTTTAACTCCTCGAACATGACCACTCCCTTCTATGTAAATACCAATCATTCATTTAACTGAAATTACCCGTTAAGAAACCCTGCGTGCTCCACAAACTACAATTCCCATAAGGCACTGCATCCATTCGTTGGAGTGCTGCTGTATGCAAGTCACCAATTTGCTCTATTTCATTGGCAAAATTACAACAGTTTACCCACTCAATGTTTAACATATCATTAATCACAGCTCAAAAGTAAATATGTGTAATAGAAAATTAATCATCCTTAAAAAGTTTCGAGCCGCCTTCCATGACGTGTGGAAGTTTTTTCTCTCCCTGCTGATTGCAGAATTCACAGAGCTCACCTGTCCTAAGTATCTGAGGCTTCTAAGGCTGGCTGATCCACCCACACATGTAGAACTGGACACTCACACAAGCCCCTAGGGCACCACCAGTTGGGATGTCGTGCAGTATATACTGTGGTCACTCCCTGTTTTGATTTGTACTGCTTGAAGTCTGGAGGAGGTGGGAGAGAGGGGGTAAGGGTGGGTTGGTATTTTGTTATGGTTATTCGCCCACCGAGATGGTCCTACAATTGGGCTAGATTATCATGAAAACTATTTATGCTGCGCCTGTAGGTTGATCTATGTTTTTGAAATCAATAAAAGAAATCGAAACATAAAAACATTCCGATGGTTCTCGTTGAACAGTCATAGCTCCCTCTAATGAGCTTGATGTTACAGCTTACATGTGGCTTTCGGTTCCCTTAACTGTTTGATCTGTGATTGTCCTTTGGGTGCAAACAATCGAAGGGGCAATAATCAATTCAATATCCAAATCGGTGATAGAATGCACACCTTTTTTAGTTTCATTTATTCTCGATTGCTTAAAGTACTAGTGTTAAACAAGTACGTGCAGAGTTGGCGCTTGCCTTGCCCCATTGGCGCGCATTAGTGAATACATTAGGTTTGGAGCACAGTTACGCCCTAGTCTCAGTCCGACAGCGATTTCCATGTATATACAAAATCCTTCATCTCAATTTGATAATACATATTTGACCATTTTATTCCGTTTCATCCAATAATTTTACATCTCTTACACCATCCACATGTAAGGTTAGATGCTTTTCCATTGTTTCGAATCTTGAGGATGAGGGGACTCTGCCAATTAGGAAAAGGCTCATTCCCTCCTCCAACTTGAGGGTGAAATAATAGCGGGTGAACTTAACCTAAGGAGGGGACCCATTGATCCCAATCTGCACACCACTGTATATGTCCCTAAATTTAGTACTTAGGGGCAAACCTGAACCTTGCCTCCTCAGATTCATGGAAGAAAGAAGAAGGACTGAAGAGCTGTGCTGACCCAGGAAGAAGAGGACACCAACTGCTTCGGCACCAGCCCTTCCAGGCTGCCCCAACTCAGACCTTCCTAGAGTGGACCCTAAGTGTGTCCAACAGCCTCCCAGAGCCTGGAGGAACTGCCTTGTACCCATCTTATAAACTCTGTCTCCTGTGAGCACCAGATTTTCTCAAACAAAGACACACCCACAGAATCCGGATCCAGGCGGCTCCATAATTTTGCTCCACTCTGCACCCGACACCCATGGACCAAGTTTGAATGGCCCAACACCACAAGGAGGTCTCCCCAGTGATCCTGACCTGGGATCTGGTGATCCCTGACCTCCCTCAAGCTTCAAGCCGACAACTACAGCCTCAACCTGAAGGGTCCCCTAGACTGCGACCGGAGCTTGCAAGAAGACCCAACACCCCTCAGCCTTGGGTGGCCCAATTAACGGTGTCCAGGCATTCCCCAAGAACCCAACCTACCTCTCCAGCTGGTGGTCGCCTTCAAGAAACTTCTCTGACTGAGCCTGCAGCATCTTTTTTGAACCAGAGATCTCCATTGGAATCCACAGGCCCCCAACTTCTCCTTGGCAGTCTGCATTCGCCTGACCTGTGGTGCTGGTGGTTCAGCTCCTGTGCTGATTGTTGGCCCCTGCAGTGTTGATCACTACTCTAGGAGCTTTACTCTGACAACCAAGTGACCAGCTCACAAGCAGTCCCTGACATAAGGCTCCCTTAGCTCCATTGGCTAACACTGGGCCCCTGCACTCTGCACCTGGCCACCGCTGGTGGTGCAATTTGAGTGCCCAACTGGACCTTAGGGAACCGTGGTCCTAACCCCCAAAACTCCTACTCATAAGTCATGTACTTACCTTAGAACCGATAACAATCTTTTTCCCATAGGAACTAATGTTACAAGTTTTGTTCCTAAAAATGTCTGCTGTTCCACTGTTTTGTATTAAAAGAAAGTAACTGTGTTTCAACTTAAGAACTGTCATACCTACCTGTAAGTGTCAACATCCAGTGTGTGATAGCTCTGCATATCACCTCAAGTCCTGAAACCAACTCACAAGTAATCCAAGAGTAATCAAAAGTAATCTGACAGTATTTTAAACTGTTTTAAAGCAATACAAACCTGTTAACGATTCCAATCCAATCCACAATTGCATTTCTGTGTACAACTGTGCATTTGAAAGTATTTCTTACTAGCCGGTTGCAAGTCCTGCTTGGCTCTACAAAATAAAATATAAGTATACTTTTTTATACTTACCTAATTGGTCTGGATTAAGGGCCAGATGTATCAAAGGGTTTTGCCCATTCTGTGTCTATAGGGAAATGTGTTTATACATATGGCCCTTAGTCTCTGAGTGTGTGCCATCAGCCTTGATTGAGTGAATACAAGAAATGCTTAACACACCCTCTGGATAAGCCTGAATACTCGACCACCCTACCACAAAGAGAACTGTTAGTATTTGTCTAATTTAGCCTCTGCTATACCTCTGGGGACTCCCTGGACTCTGTGCACACTATACCTTACTTTGGTATAGTATATACAGAACCAGCTTCATATACCATGTGCTTCCACATTCTGAGCACCATTGACAATATCCAGTTTATTGGGTGTGTAGAAACCATACTATCATTCACATTCTTATCAATCACGTAATGCATAACATTCTCAAATAGGGCTGTTTGTCTTGCTCACTGATCCTTTTTCAGTTTCCCATTATCCTGGTTACCTTCTGCAACTCTCTGTGCATTTTTAGATTGTGCTCAACTTATGGACTGAGTAAAGTATTGTTGATTATATCTGCAAAATGAAGTGCCTAATTTATATGTTGAATGTCAGGCCGTAAATATCTCTGTCACCCTGGTGGAGGACCCAAGCGTCACAATTATAAGTTACCTCCAAACTGGTGGTCTTGTATGAAACATTGGCAGGGACCACCATCATGGCGATTCCTGTCCATGCAATCCGCTGTTTGGTTCCAGGCTGCGTCAGCATGATGCAACCCTGCAGCAAACAGAATTCCTTTTTCCTTTTTGCAAACTGGATTTTTCTTTAGAAAATAAAATAAGTAATGCTCTCCTCACCATAGAAGTCATCTTCCAGGGCGGGGGGAGCATTATTAGATTTTTACTGTCCCTCACCACCAGGGTATGTCTGGTGGGGGAAACAGCCTTTTCCACGCAACCGTTACAACGCATGCAATTATATTGCATGCCGTTGTAATGCAAAAGGAGTGCAGCACTGGGACGAATGTGTTGGATTTAACTCCAGCACCTTCTCTACTGTTGCACACACTGGAGTCGGAATAAAAATGAATCTATTCCAACTTCCAGCGCTCCCCCCCCAAAAAGTCAGAGTAAAGTTTGTGTGACAACGGCATGGGATGCAATGGCATGCGTTGTAACATCACTTATTCGTCTGGTGGTGATGGACTGTAAAACAGTAAAAAAAAAGAAAAATCGTACATGTCCACAGGTACTGATTAGGCGGATGGACATGTAGCCATTTCTCCGACTGCCCTTCTGTTCCGGCCATTGAAGAGGTTTGGCTATGGCAGTGATGGAGTACTCACCATCAAAGCCAATCTGAATGTCTGCCCGCTTTTATATTGGCTGGGTGGACCTTCATGTAGGTGGTATATATACACTGTCACCAATGCAACAGGGTATACATACCAACAAATAAGTGAGACCCTAATTCATTTAATTTTTCTATAAGTTCTTTCCCAGCTGTAATTAGCCCAGACCTTTTCTGCTTTTTTGCTTTTTTAGATTTTGATGCTAAAGAAAGAATGCTCATAGCTTTGCTTTCCCCCTTTTTTGCACCAAATATCCTTCAATACACGCAGGTTAAAACTGTTATGCAATCACACCCGCTGCAAGAGCCATCTGGTAGTCATATTTGCTATTGGTAATTTTATATATCCACTTATTGATTTCCTTCTTAACTAATTTAAAGTCGAAGTCAATCCATACGTGTCTACTGCAAAGGTGCAGTGGCCATTGCCATTAACAATAATATATGGCAGTCTGCTCAACCATCTCCACAGGAGCCCAAATGATTATTCCCTGCTGATTTCAGTCACCAGCAGTGCTCGATATCATTATGCCTTCATCATGCACGTCACAAGTCCACATGTTCCTTCATTAAAGACAATACAATGCTGATTAAATACATGACTAAAGATAAATGCATTTACTTGTGCATGAAATAGTATGTACAGTATCAACTACGCCTACATTCTGCTACATTAACACAAAGTATGTTCATGGCATAAATGATGAAGTTAGTACTCATTCTGCAAAAGACAGCATATATGAAGTTCTGACAGCTCACAGGGCCAGATTGTGCAGGGAAAGCAGAGCACGAAGCAACCTACACAAATGTCTTTCAGTTTTGTGGTGTAAGTGATGCAAGGAGGAATGTATACGTTGATATAAAAAAAAAAGGCAGACGGACCTAGGACGACAAACAAAAAGTGTTGGGCAGAATGTTAGAATACATCTCACTGACTGCTAAATATATACAGTCCAAAATATTTTCCCTCTGTTCTGTTCTAGCCTCGCTAGGCAGGAACAAGTATGAGGTAGCTTGTGTTTCCGTTAAGAGGGGACAGGACAGCGCAGTTTGGGCTGGCCAGTTCCTATTCGACCTCGAACACATTTGATTTTCATTTAACTGGCACCTTTCAGGAGTGGCACCATTAAGAAAACAAACAAACAACTGTAGTGTGCCCAGACATTAATTTAAGCATTCCGCTTATATTTATATTTCTCTCAGTGTGGCGCGGGAATGGCAAGGCAGGTGTCTGCAGTTCACTGTGCAGTTAGATTCAGTCTGAACCACACTGATAATACTCACCAAGGCTGAAACTGGTCTGGGATGCAGGTGGATGTTTGCGCTTCCATTCAGAGGGATCGAGATCTGGCATTTCTTGCTGGACTGTTCCTGATGGGACAGGAACAAGGCTTGTTTGCTAATAGTTGGTCTCTGTTTGATTCAGAAGTCAGAAAACAGATTCAGTCAAGCATTCATCGCTTTCTTGTTTCTCACAGAACTATGAATACAGAATTAAATCATTGATGCTCTATTTGGGGCAGTATATCACTTTATAACAATGGCACAAATGTGTTCATTGGCCCCGCCATCTTTGGGCATGGTATTTGCAAATGTATGAATATACAATGCATTCTGTCGCAACACATGCCTTTACAAAGCATGTGTTGCAACGTGAATGCCATTACCATGTATAACCTTTAAGAAGCGCGTTCTCGCCAGAGAACCATAATCGTCGGCTCCGCCGACAAGACCTGACAAGGAGGAGAGACAAGAGTGGTGTTTTTGACTCGTACGAATATAGTCGAGTTTAGTATCTACGAACCGCAAATGAGGAGTTTAGTAAGTGTGCGCAGTTTCGCTGTGCTAACCTAAACTGTTCGTTTGCTACAAGGGTTTTTCATCTGTACCCACGGGTTCCATCTTAGATACGGCATCCATTTTGTCTCTTGCCCTCAAGTAGCCAGCTAACGGACGTTGTCCGCTTCGCGACCCTGGGACTCCCAAGATATTTGCGGAAGACACATGTTCTTTGTAAGTGTCTTTATGATGAGGGGGATGATACTGCAAGGCAGATGGCCCCGCTCGAGGCTCATCTCGCCGTGCCGGTTTATTGTCTCAGCCGTGCATCTCATTAGGCACGTCCCTTTGATGCCTGTAGCTCGTGTTTCCCGATACCTCCCCTTTTACACCCTTTCCAATCTCCCCACTGTTTCCATCTTCCTCTGCACCTGTCCTTGTTCCTTCTTCGATCTGTTTTACTACTGATTGGAATGTACTAATGGTGGGAAGATGGGTTTTTACAGTTGGGAACCGCCAAATGTTTCCGCACTTATGTTCCGGACCTTATGAGTATCAAAGTGACCAAAGCGACCCCTCTTGGGGATAATTGTGGGAACCGGGTTGTAAACCTTTGTCTGCTATGCAAACCTATGGGAAAATCGTGTATAAAAGGAGCGATCCACAGAACCAATTTGAAGCAGTCTCCCTGAACTACACTCGTTGTACTTCCGTGATCTCTGTGTTTCCCTGCAGCAAATAAACCTTGAATCTTTGACGCCGAAGGAAGTGTCCCGTGTCTCTGTCATTCGTACGCCGGAGCAGGTTACCCACGAAGGCTTCAGGTGTTGTCCCCTGGCACCGCTGGGTCTTAAAGAACCTAGTCCTTCAGTTGGCGCCCAATGTGGGGCTGCATCAGTGGTACCGGTCCAAGCCCCACGATCGTGAGGAACTTCGTGTGAAATCTCCGAGGGAAGGTGCACTCCGCTTCATCGATCCTGTTGTCGAAACAAGTGGCCCGAAGACTTTTCCCGCGAAGATTCCCGCCTCCTGACGGCTGCGACGGACTGCTGCCCTGACTGTAGACCTGTTTTGGCGCCTGGCGTAGACCTTGGTAGAGCGAGACGATTGACGGGCCTTCCTGGTGACGCCATCGATCTTTGAGTTAAGTATTTGTGGGTCGCTCCCAGAGTTCTTGGTTGTGGTTGCTTAGTGGTTGCATGGTTCCATTGCATTTGTAGTTCTTGGTACTTTGTTGTGTTGTTTGACGACTGCAGCCGTCAAAAACCGAGGGTTTTTGCTTTTGCTGGGACTTGGTAAATCCCGTAACCCTTGAAGTCTGTGAAACTCGACTAGTGTGCAAGATGCCTGGTCGCAGTACTTTGTTTAGTTGTTTCAGACGTTGTGGTGCGGATTCCCGACTGGAGGACTCGTGTCCGATACCTCCGGTTGGAACTCCGACTTATGAACTGTACAGTAAACATGGGCTAGGCCCGATTACTTTTAATAATTATTGGATTCGCTATACTAAGAAGGACGGTGTCCTTAGTTGGCCACCTCACGGTAGCTTTGAGACCCCGATCCTAGATAACTTAGAGGCTAAATTGTTCGAGAAAAAGTCAAGGCCGGCCATGTTTGATGCCTTTCGGTTGTGGCGTAAAGAAGCCCGACAGAAAGAAATCAGACAGACTAAACGAAATCAGAGAGATAGTGTTGCTACCATTGTAAAGAAAGCAGAGCAATTTCAGCATGATAAGGAGGTTAAGGAAAAGGAAGTGTTTGATAGATTACAGCGTATGACTATAGATAAATGCTATCCTGCTTTGCCTACGGAGTCGGAAAAGAAGGAAGACGCAGTTGAGGATCCTTTAATGTCTTATCTCATGAAGTCGCCACCTCCGTATGTACAGGGTACCACAGCTCCTGTGGTTCCCCCTGTACCTATTCTTCCACCTATTCTTCCTCCACCTGTTCCTCAACCTGCACCCGTTCTTCCGACTGTTCCTGCTCCTTTGTCTGTTGCCGTCCCTACTGCTCCTCCGCTTCCACATACTCCTGCCCCCGCTACTGCTCCTGCTCTGTTAACTCCTGCTGTTGCTTCTGTCTCTACTCCTTCGCTTGTTAGTCCTGTGTCCTATACTTCTCCCTCTACTCGTAGTCGTACTTCTCCCCTTGCGGCTAGCTTCTTCCATTCGCTCGGACCTGTTCTTGGGTCCGCTGGTTCCGATGGTCCTCAGAGACGTAGTCAGCTTCCAGGTAACAGGGAACGCGCTTCGCTATATAATATGGCGATGGGTTGGATGGCGCATCCCCTTAGAAATCCACCACGTATTGTGCTCGACACGTTTTGCCAATTCAATATACCAACCCAAAGATTCGTGTTCGAAGAAATGTGTAAGGTTCTTCGTGATCAGATATCGGCCGACGCACCTGACGAGGTGCTGACCGCTTTGTCTGATTTGCAGCTTCAGTTCTCGACTGGACTGATAGTGGATACCAACGTTCGACGTGCGGTTGAACGGTTGCTATCTTTCCGTCCCACTCCTATACCTCAAGCCTTGTTTGTTGAGGATGTTGAAAGACAGCCAGATGAATCTGGTCAGTTTCCCATGCGGGAGGTTCCACCGGTGTGGATGCCAGCTAATCCACAGGCTCAACCTCCGATATTGGCACATTTCCAGAGAGTATGGATACATCTCCCATGGAAACGATCAGAAGTGTTACAGGTAAAGCAATCTTTGCCTGACCCTCGCAAAAATCCTGCAGGGTACTATAAAGAATTATCGCAGCTTGTAGACGCTACGATAATGAATCTTGCCGATATCGATATGTTGTTCGGCAATGTTGTGCCTCAACCGGTATGGGCTAAGATTCGCCAGGAGAATCACCCAAATGAATTAGGTGGTGATTGGGCTGCCATTGTAGCGGCGGATGGTTTGCAAACTGGTGGTGCTAAACCCGAGCAGCTGATTGCTGCTCTTCCTCAAAGAATAATAACGCTCATGAAAACTCTTATGCCAGCTATGAGAGTGAATTGGGATAAATTGTCGGCTTGTAGACAGAAGAAGGACGAGAGTGTCTCCGACTTCTTTACGAGATTCGAGGAGGCATTCATCGACCATAGTGGCCAGGATATGAGCACTGAGGGTGGTCAACGGTTGTTTGTGGACAAATTCGTTTCAAACTTATTGCCCGATTTGAGCAATAAATTGAAAAATTCGGAAAGTGCGTGGGCCGTTTCTACTTCAGCTCAAATATTGGCTACGGCACAGTATTATGAGAATAGAGAGAAAGAAGAGAACGACTGTGCTGATAAAAAGACGAAAGAACTCAAAACTAAAGTGTTGTTACAGCAGGCCTATCCCCCACGTTCGAATCAGAATGCTTCGCAACAAAATAGATCGCAGCCGCAATCGAACCGATCACAATCTCGTAATGACTCCTCTTCCCAAAGATCCTCGTTAGGGTACAATCAATGTGCCTATTGTAGACAGGAGGGTCATATCAAATTCAATTGTCCTGTTCTAAACGATCGTAATAGTGGTAATTCATCTAGAGGAGGTCGTGGTGGTTCACAGCAGACGTCACGTGGTAGGGGTCGTGGTGCTCAGAATGACCGTTCAGATAACTCATCAAATTCCGATAATTGTTTTGATCAACGTGGATCATCGCAAGGACGATCTGCGCAGTACAATGTAGACGATTATTACGTCGATCAGGGAACTGACGACAGTAATTACTAGGACAGCCATGGACAAGGAGAGGGAGTGGTATCAGTTCCGGTTGATCAGAGAGGGCCTTATGTCGCAGTTGCTACATCGGGCGTCGTTGAGCCTTTTCTGTTGTACACTGGTGCAGCGAAAAGTTCCATAAAGCATTCGAAACTCCCTGGCGCACCTTTGTCTGGCTTAACAAATGTTTCCGTTGGATTCTCTGGCGCCCCTGTTAGCAATCCAGTTTCGCGCCCTCTGCCCCTTACAATTGGGCCTCGTGAGCTAGAAGCTCCGTTGATTTTGACCACGGGCTGTGGTGAAAATCTTTTGGGTCTGGATTTGCTTAAACGTTTGTATGCAACTTTGTATTGTTCCCCTGCGGGTGTAAAGCTTACGTTGGGAGAGAGGGTTGTCTCTCCTATGTACTTGTCTCTCGATAAGCTTCCACCGGAATTGAGTTCTCTTCCTGCATCTTTGTGGGCAACAGGTCCCAACGACGTGGGCCTGCTTGACATCTCCCCTTATGTTGTTCAGTTGAAATCTAATGTGCGGTTACCACGTATTCCCCAGTATCGTATCTCTCTTGATGGTGAACGAGCATTGTTAGCGATCATCTATGATTTGATTGAGAAAGACGTTATTGAGGAAACACGGGGAAACGTGTGCAACAGCCCTGTACTGCCCATTCTAAAACGTACTGATCCTTCGAAACCACCTGTTTATCGTTTTGTTATCGATTTACGGGAGGTGAATAAAATTGTGATTCCTCAGTTCCCCGTTGTGCCTGACATCACGGCACTACTGACTCTGATTCCAGCTTCTGCATCTTGGTTTTCGGTGATTGATTTGAAGAATGCGTTCTTCAGCATTCCCATTGCAGAAGAGAGCAGAGACCTTTTTGGTTTCACTCTTGGTGGACGCAGCTTCCGGTTCAAACGCGCTCCTCAGGGCTACTGTGAGAGTCCATCGATTTACAGTCAAGCCTTGAAGGGTCAACTGGATGCGTTTTCATTGCCGGCTGGTGCGGCCTTGATCCAATATGTCGACGACTTATTGGTAGCTGCAGATACTCAGGACATTTGCAAAATTGCTACGGTATCGCTGCTGCAACATCTCTGCGAGTTAAATCACAAGGTGTCACCTTCTAAACTCCAATATTGTTGTCAAGAAGTAACCTATCTAGGTCACTTATTGTCAAAGGAGGGAAGGCGGTTGACCCCAGAGAGAATTGCAGCAATTGCACGAATGGCTGTGCCAACAACCCAAAGAGATGTGCGTGCCTTTCTAGGTATCACGTCGTACTTCAGGCAATGGATTCCAAATTTCTCATTGCTAGCGAAACCATTGGTAGCTCTTACGTGCAAGGACGTTTCAACTCCTTTACCATGGACGGAAGAATGTCAGAAAAGTTTTTCTGAATTACGTGATTCCTTGTGCTCGGCTCCTGTGCTAGGTACTCCTGATTACAGTAAGCCGTTCACATTATATGTTCACGAGAGGGAAGGTTGTGCGTTGAGTGTCTTAACACAACCTTTTGGTGGTAAGCAACGTCCATGTGCATATTTTTCATCGACCTTGGACCCGGTAGCTAGAGCATTGCCGAGTTGTTTGAGAGCAACAGCGGCAGCTGCGGTGTCCATCCGACAATCAGCTGGATTGGTCATGGATAATATGCTTACGGTGATGGTTCCGCATGCAGTCGACACTCTTTTAAATCGTACGAAAACCCAGCACTTGACGAGTGCGAGATTGTCTGGGTACGAGCTGACGCTGCTGGCAAGCCATATTCAGATAAAACGTTGTAATGTCCTGAATCCGGCGACTTTGTTACCAATTAGCTCAGAGTCAGATGAAATAACAGAACACGACTGTTATTTGAGGACAGAAGAGGAAACAAAAGGTCGAGTGGACCTTAAAAACACTCCTTTGGAAGACCCAGATGGAACGCTGTATGTGGATGGTTCATGTTTTAAATTACCGAATGGTGATGTGACTACTGCATATGCTGTTGTAACGTTGAATACTGTTGTTGAGACTGCAAGATTAAATCAGAATTCTGCCCAAGCTGCAGAACTGATCGCTCTCACCAGAGCGTGTGTGTTAGCGAAAGGGAAACGTGTGAATGTGTTTACCGACAGCCAATATGCTTTTGGCGTCGCACATAGTTTTGGACGGTTGTGGAGAGAGAGAGGTTTTCTGACATCGCATGGTATGAAGATTCAGCATGGTCAGCTTGTGAATGATCTTTTGGATGCACTTACGCTGCCTAAGCAAGTGGCGATTGTTAAATGTAGTGCGCATCGTAAGGTGACGGATGATGTTGGTCGTGGTAATGCGTTTGCGGATGAGACTGCTAAGGAGACTGCCCGGAACCTTAGCACTCGAATGTATGTGACGAGTTCGGTTAGGTGGCCTACAGAATCGAGTATGTGTGAGGACACTATCGAGAGTGTGAAAGCGATTCAGAATGAGGCCACCGAGACTGAAAAGATGAAGTGGAAAGAAAGTACGGGAAAGTTGGATGCAAATGGTTGTTGGATTGACTTATCGGATCAGAAAAGATGGATGTTGCCTGATGCGTATGTGCTGGCTGTTGTGACTATGGCGCATGGGTTAGCACATATTAGCGCGAAAGGTATTTGCAAGTTGTTGTCTCCTGTGTGGAAGAATGATGGTATCACAAAATGCGCTGAACGATTGGTTAAGAATTGTATGGTATGTATGTTGTACAATCCTGGTAAGGGAACCCCAACTCCTCCTGGTAGTTTTGCTCCCCCTTCGTGTCCCTTTGAGGTGATCCAATTAGACTTCATCCATATGGAGCGATGCAATAACCTGAAGTACGTTTTAGTTGTGGTTTGCGCGTTCTCCCGATGGATCGAAGCCTACCCTCTTAATAACAATACTGCTTTGTCAACCGCGAAAATCCTACTGAAGGAATACTTTCCTCGGTACGGAATGCCTAGAGTTGTGTGGTCCGATAACGGAAGTGAGTTTGTGGGGAGTGTGATGAAGAGTGTGTGTAAGGGCCTTGGAATTAATCAGAAATTCCATAGCGCCAATCATCCCCAGTCAGCTGGTTTGGTTGAAGGGTACAATGGCACCCTTAAACTAAAGCTAGCAAAGATTCAGGCTACGACTGGTCTCTCGTGGCCTGACGCTTTACCCTTAGCATTATTGTCAACAAGGGCAACTGTACACTCCCGAGTAGGGCTCAGTCCCTATGAAATAGTGTTCGGTCGTCCTGCCAATGTTTGGGGGGTCCCTAGGCCGGGTGTGTTCTGTGATCTTGAGTATCCAATGTTGATCGATTATCTTCATGACTTGACTGCTAAACTGAGGTTAATTCACCAACAGGTTTACGAAGCATTGCCGACGCAGACGGAGGGTCCAGGCCACCAGCTCCAGCCCGGAGACTGGGTGGTGACGCGCAATTTTTCGCGCAAGAAGAACTTGGAGCCAAGATTCACTGGACCCTACCAGGTCCTCCTTGCCACGAGAACTGCAGTTCGTCTAGAGGGTCGGAAAAATTGGGTGCATGCCACCCATACCAAAAAGGTCCCTATTCCGTTGCCGGCAGACTCGTGGGTGAGGAGAGGCATTGCATCAACTGAAACCGAAGGATTGCCGGCCTTTGTACCTTTCAGCGAGGCACAACCTGTCGGGGAATCCTCAGTGCAGCAGAAAGACACTGTTGAACATTTGTCATCAAAAGGCTCAAGACCAGAACATTCAACTGATCAACAGAACGCTGTCTCTTCAACGGATCCTTTGTTTGACGAACAGACACGTCCTGGGAAAACCCGATACTTTTTGCGATCCAGCACTAAAGACTAATAAAAGATCCTGTTCTGTCCCTTGACAATTGCATTATCCCGTTTTCCACGATCAGTTTGAACACTCGTATCACTGTAATTACTTTTGTATATATACACTGAGTTTCGTTCCTCATATTTTTGCTTCCACAGCTGAGAGACACTTTGCATACACATAATTGTGAACAAAGGCCGTAGGGCCGCGCATGTACTTCCTTCTGGTTAGTAGGTCTTGACACTAGGTTAAAGACCGTTGGTTCCTGGGAACTCCTAGGGATTGACTACTGCTACACAGAACGAAGTGCGTCAAGAAACGTTGCGGACGGTCGTAGGGGATGGCATTTTCGAAGCTGATGGATTTGGAAGGAGCTCAAGCGCAAAGGTTCAAGTTGCAACAACTTAGTCGTACCAAATGTTTTATGTTCCAAATATTCGTATTGCTTTTGACTGTCTCTGCATTGTTGGCGGGTGGGGTGTATTACATGATGTCTTGTTTCTTATCTCCTGCTATACCTACTCCTACCTCTAATCCTCAATCTACTACTGTTGCATCTCCCCATTCTTTCCATTTCTTACCCGAACACGAACAGGCTAGACGTGCAGAATTCCGCAACAATTCCTTTATTCAGCTCCTTCACCAGCACCAGCTAGTGGTTAACACTACTAATTGTTGGGTGTGTGGGTTGATGCCACATACCACGGATAAGGGAATTCCATATCTGGTGTTACCGTATAGTTCCCAAGGGTCCGCTCGAGCATTTCAAACAATGTTTCGAAGCGCACTAGATTCTCAACCCAGTCGAGAGCCACGTTCTCCCTACCTTGGCCCTGGCTCGTACTATAAGCCTTTGTCTATAGCGATAGAAGACTTAGATAGAGATATCTATGAGCCGTCGCTCATTCCAGTGGAAGAGGTACAAGCCTATAGGGTCCTGAGTAAGGTCGAGTACAGTGCGCTCACGAGTGATAAACAGCTTAAAAGCTCGCCTCCGATATGGGTCGTACCCCACATTGGTAATTTTTGTTTAATGGGTCGTGGCCGAAGATCGAAAGCCCGACTTGGAGAGAGTGCTTGCGCTGAAAATTACATGCTGCCGATGATCTCGTCCCCTGTGTTTCTGGCTGCCAAGGGTACCTACTTTGTCTGTCATGATCGTGCGTATGCATGGTTGCCCTCTGACTTCATGGGCTCATGTTTTATCGCAAACTTGTTGCCTCCGACGTTTACTGTAGATGCAGATTATCACAAGACTAGAGTTGTGAGAGGCGTAATTAGCGAAGAGGATACTGCCGGTCAAGAGGCAGGAGACTTTTTCAAGGGTTTCCTCCCGTTTTGAGGACCTATGGTTAATAGTAGGAACCTGAGACAGTTGACTCGAGTGGTAGAATCGACAGCTAATATTACTGCCAGTGCCCTTGGTAATATCACCACAGAACTTCAGGCGGATAGACTTATGACGTTACAAAACCGTATGGTTTTAGACGTGATCTTAGCAGATCGAGGTGGGGTATGTAAGGTGATCCATTCGAGCTGCTGTATTTTCATTCCTGATAACGCTCCGACTGTCTATCAAGCCATCTCGAAGTTGCATAAGATCTCTGAATCCATACACGTGGATGTAGGGGATTGGACGCTACTTGGGTGGTTTTGGGGCCTGATGTCGACTTGGGGTTGGAAGATTCTGATGATCATCGGAGTTGTTGTGGCGTTCCTGTCCACGTGTTGCCTTTGTGTGCAGTGCGGTCCTGCCTTATGTGGCCTCTGCGCTACAACGTGTATGAGACAGCCGCCTGTTACCAATGGAACTCGGTTAGACAGAGCTATGCTACAGCAACATCTAGATGATCTGATGAATATCGAGTATGATTCCGACTAGTGCTTGCCTACATGAGGGCAAAAGGAGCGTCTGAGGTTCCGTGACAATTGTAAGTGGTGTTTTTGACTCGTACGAATATAGTCGAGTTTAGTATCTACGAACCGCAAATGAGGAGTTTAGTAAGTGTGCGCAGTTTCGCTGTGCTAACCTAAACCGTTCGTTTGCTACGAGGGTTTTTCATCTGTACCCACGGGTTCAATCTTAGATACGGCATCCATTTTGTCTCTTGCCCTCAAGTAGCCAGCGAACGGACGTTGTCCGCTTCGCGACCCTGGGACTCCCAAGATATTTGCGGAAGACACATGTTCTTTGTAAGTGTCTTTATGATGAGGGGGATGATACTGCAAGGCAGATGGCCCCGCTCGAGGCTCATCTCGCCGTGCCGGTTTATTGTCTCAGCCGTGCATCTCATTAGGCACGTCCCTTTGATGCCTGTAGCTCGTGTTTCCCGATACCTCCCCTTTTACACCCTTTCCAATCTCCCCACTGTTTCCATCTTCCTCTGCACCTGTCCTTGTTCCTTCTTCGATCTGTTTTACTACTGATTGGAATGTACTAATGGTGGGAAGATGGGTTTTTACAGTTGGGAACCGCCAAATGTTTCCGCACTTATGTTCCGGACCTTATGAGTATCAAAGTGACCAAAGCGACCCCTCTTGGGGATAATTGTGGGAACCTGGTTGTAAACCTTTGTCTGCTATGCAAACCTATGGGAAAATCGTGTATAAAAGGAGCGATCCACAGAACCAATTTGAAGCAGTCTCCCTGAACTACACTCGTTGTACTTCCGTGATCTCTGTGTTTCCCTGCAGCAAATAAACCTTGAATCTTTGACGCCGAAGGAAGTGTCCCGTGTCTCTGTCATTCGTACGCCGGAGCAGGTTACCCACGAAGGTTTCAGGTGTTGTCCCCTGGCACCGCTGGGTCTTAAAGAACCTAGTCCTTCAGTTGGCGCCCAATGTGGGGCTGCATCAGTGGTACCGGTCCAAGCCCCACGATCGTGAGGAACTTCGTGTGAAATCTCCGAGGGAAGGTGCACTCCGCTTCATCGATCCTGTTGTCGAAACAAGTGGCCCGAAGACTTTTCCCGCGAAGATTCCCGCCTCCTGACGGCTGCGACGGACTGCTGCCCTGACTGTAGACCTGTTTTGGCGCCTGGCGTAGACCTTGGTAGAGCGAGACGATTGACGGGCCTTCCTGGTGACGCCATCGATCTTTGAGTTAAGTATTTGTGGGTCGCTCCCAGAGTTCTTGGTTGTGGTTGCTTAGTGGTTGCATGGTTCCATTGCATTTGTAGTTCTTGGTACTTTGTTGTGTTGTTTGACGACTGCAGCCGTCAAAAACCGAGGGTTTTTGCTTTTGCTGGGACTTGGTAAATCCCGTAACCCTTGAAGTCTGTGAAACTCGACTAGTGTGCAAGATGCCTGGTCGCAGTACTTTGTTTAGTTGTTTCAGACGTTGTGGTGCGGATTCCCGACTGGAGGACTCGTGTCCGATACCTCCGGTTGGAACTCCGACTTATGAACTGTACAGTAAACATGGGCTAGGCCCGATTACTTTTAATAATTATTGGATTCGCTATACTAAGAAGGACGGTGTCCTTAGTTGGCCACCTCACGGTAGCTTTGAGACCCCTATCCTAGATAACTTAGAGGCTAAATTGTTCGAGAAAAAGTCAAGGCCGGCCATGTTTGATGCCTTTCGGTTGTGGCGTAAAGAAGCCCGAGGTTTCAGGTGTTGTCCCCTGGCACCGCTGGGTCTTAAAGAACCTAGTCCTTCAGAAAGGCGGATTCAGACGCGCGCCTTGGGATTGGGTCGCGCGCGTGAGCTTGTAACGTAGACAGCTCACAGGTGAGCAAAACTACAAACGCTTTATAAAACAAGAAGCTAGCAGTAGTCCTGCATACTAGACACAGTTATTATTCACACAGCTCTGAAGATGCACCTCAGGCAGGTGCTCACAGCTGTTATTATTCACACAACTCTGATGATGCACCTCAGGCACGGGGCTGACGCAGTTATTATTCACACAGCTCTGATGATGCACCTCAGGCACGGGCTGACGCAGTTATTATTCACACAGCTCTGATGATGCACCTCAGGCAGGTGCTCACAGCTGTTATTACTCACACACCTCTGATGATGCACCTCAGGCACGGGGCTGACGCAGTTATTATTCACACAGCTCTGATGATGCACCTCAGGCGCGGGCTCAGATGGACCTCAGGCACGGGCTCACAGCTATTATTATTCACACAGCTCTGATGATGCACCTCAGGCACGGGATCACAGCTGTTATTATTCACACAGCTCTGATGATGCACCTCAGGCACAGGCTCACATCTGTATTATTCACACAGCTCTGATGCGCTCTCTAATACTCTTTACTAATAACTCTCTCCTACTCACTATCAACTTCTCACTCTACTACTTACTCTGTGTGTGGGTGCTAATGCAATAGGTCTTGCATATGCAAGTGATGAAGCTATTGGCAATGTAAATGACCATGCCATTTATTTATGATAAAAAAAAAATCATGAGCATTGCCAATAGCTCTACATTTAATGCTGCGGAGACCATTGCATTGTAAATGCTTGTTGTTACAAAGAATATGCCTTTACCACGCATGCCTTTACAACAAATTCTGTTGCAATAGTATGAATGGTAAAGACATATGTGTGGTAATGGTTTTCCCTGCCCCTTGCCCTGAGCCCTAATACTAGTCCCTGGTGTGCCCCCCTGGCCCTCTGCCCTTCTTAAAAATAACCATCCCCTGCCCTGAGCCCTAAAAGCAGACCCCAGCGCGACCATCACTGACCCCAAGACCTTGTAAAAAATACCCCTCCACATCCCTGAGCCTTGAAAGTGGACCCTTGCATGACCATCCCCGGTCCCCAGCCCTTCTCAAATAAATCCCCCTCCCCTGCCCTGTCCCCTAAAAGCTGACCCCTGCATGACCCTGCAGTCCCCAGCCCTTCTAAACAAGCATTTGCAATGCAATTGGTCTTGCATTTTAGAATCTTTGACCTATTGGTATTGTAAACGACAATGCATTTTATTTTTGCAGGTGTTTTTAAACATAAAAATAAATGCATTGTCATTTAAAATGCCAATAGGTCAAAATCTTGCGGTTGCGAGACCTGGTGCATTGCAAATGCTTGTTTTTAAGATTGCATCCTAGCAAATAAGTATTTAGGTGGCAGTTTTGTTCCCTGAAAGATCAGCTTTCAATGTGTCAGTCTTAAAAAATTCATAAAGACCTTTAGGAAAAGCTGTCCTACGTGCTGTGGCGTATTTGCTTTTACAGCCAGTCCCCCGTTGGTTCCCAACACACAATCTTGCAAGAGGTCAGTCTAGTTCTCTTGTTCTTGTTCGATGAATGGATGCTTTATTACACTGTTAGCATTGTACCTCCGTGTCAACTACCACTCAATACATGCTTGGAAAGAGGACAGGCAAGACTGCTGTCTGCTCAGCGCACTTCGCTAGTCATTCCTGTAACTCATTTAACGCCACTGCTTGGTGAGAAGTAAACAAGATGCAATTTACTTGAGGTGTTTTAGTTCCAAATGTGCTTTTCAGTGCCTTGTCTGAGCTGCAGTAATAAATGCAAGGTATGAGAGATGTGTCTATGTGCCACGTCACGATCACATCCATGCAACACAGATGTATGTGACTCGAGGTCCTTCCCTCAAGTAAGAAGAGACTAAAATGTAACATAACTGTCCCGTTGTCATCTTTGTTTCATACCAGGAGTTTATTTTGTATTTAATTGCGTGGAGAATGTATTGTCCTTGGGCAGTTTCACTGCTTCTTTCAAGCGCCTCCTGTAAGTGTGGGGGCTTCTCAGTGTAGGGCGATGAGTGCTGCTTGCAGCTGTGTAACAAATATGTGCATTTTGTTGATGTAGAGGGTTTTACACTTTATATTCATACATTTAAATCTGTGCTTACATACATCTATAGTTACACATATTGACTAGTGCACTTCTGTCCCTAAACAACCAGTGTATGGGGGCTACCCTTGTAATGCACATGGATTCAGACACATATTACTACAGTGCAAAGCACACATTTTTAGCACAGTATTGTCAAACAAACACATCCGTGAACTGTGCGGCTTCACACCAGGACCAGAACCGAAATAGCAAGAGTTTTCTCTGCTTCGGCTTCAAGGAGCGTGTTTGTAACTAGTGCAAGTAAAACAAGCACGAGCGCCTGAAACTAAAAAAAAAAGACGAGAAGAGGAGGTGGTAGCATGGGAAGGGGAGAGAGGAGGGGGCCTGCATCTTTTTTCCTTACGGGAGCGAGCAGGAACCAGATGGTTTCAAAGCTCGCTCCCGCAAGGGAATTGCCAAAAGTACACGCGCTGCATTGAAAGCAATGCAAATAGTGCACGTTTTTGGCTGAAAAGTAGAATCGATTGCTACAGGTCTTTTTCCTATGCAGCGCATGCACGCTGCATATGCGAAACCTAAGAAAATGCTGCTTCCCTGCAATGAGCCCTAAAAGTGGACCCCTACTCAATCCCACCTGGCCCCCAGCCCTTTTTCAAAAACACCCACCCCCAGCCCAGTCTTTCCATTTCCTCTAACAACACCAATAGCCTTCGCCACCCTTAAAACATATATACCTTTGCCACCAGTACCACACATACATCTTCACCATACATACCTTTACAAGATAATGCATTGTACAGGCATGCATACTAAAGTCATATGCGTTGAAAAAAAGTGTGGGGTGGAGGCAATGCATGGTAACTGTGCATGCGTTGTAAAGCATGCATGGTAAAGGCTATGCATGGTAACAGCTGTGTTGTAGAAGAGATTGCCTCTTGCTGAAGTCTCATGGCAACAGACTTCAACCCCCAGCTCCCCAGAGTTCATTGGAAGTGCCTGCTGCTGTTTTGGGCCTTCTGAGGGACTGCGTGTTGCAAGGAGCTGGAAGCGCAACTCAAGAGGGAAAAGCGTGTCGCCATCGCAGATGCTACCATCGCATAGTGGATGTTGCCGCTGTAGCTGACGAATTGCACCGCATCTCAAGAAACGTCCTGCAACCCCGAAGAAGCGTGTCGCCGTCGCACCCGCTGCCATCGCATCGTGGATGTTGCTGCTGTAGCTGTCGCATTGCACCACTTCAAGAAAAGCACCTCGCATCCACGGAGAAGCGTGCCGCCGCCAGGGCTGCTGTAGTCGCATCACTGAACAAGGGTGTCGCCGCTGTAGTTGTCGCATCGAGCGGAAGCATCTCGCATCGTTGGAGAAGAGTGTTGCTGCCACAGCTGCTGTCGACTCATCACTGAACAAAGGTGTCGCTGCTGCAGCTGACACATGGAGTCGATACTTCTCGCAACATCGGAGAAGCGTGCCGCATCAGGAGAACTTGACATTTTTATTTCTGTGCACCGGGTCTTTGCCGCATCTCCATCTCTGCAACACTTTTGTTGTCGAAGCGTGATGCATCATAAGGTACATTGACTCAAAGTGTCCCATTTTAAGAACTAAAGAGAACTAAGCTAAACCTATTGTTTTAAGTACAGTATTGGGGATTTTTGTAGGGGTGGGCAGAAATTACGAAATTGCCTTTCTCAAAATATTGCGAAACGGCAATAAACCCCCGTGAACACGCGGAATATCACGTGCTCGTGGAGATTTCAGGGGCGGGGCTTCTTTGTGAGTTCACACGCCTCCTGTGTGTATAAAAGGTCAGAGACCGATCAGAGCAGCAGATGAGGAGAAAGAAGCTCCTGGTCATAGGAACTGCACAGGGATTGCACTCGTGAAAGTCAAGGATGCAGAGCCCTCCATCAAGCATCACAGGTACTTTTCGACTGTAGATATGGAAGGGAAGCACACCTGCCCAGCCCCGGGGTCCCTTGAGTGAGCTGTCCATCATAGTGGGTCAGGGCTGGAAAATGGTGCACATGCAGTGTGTGCAGCGGGGCCAAAGGGCAGGGCTTCCGTGCGAGACTGATCAGAACAGCAGATGAGGAGAAAGAAGCTCCTGGTCACAGGAACTGCACGGGGATTGCACTTGTGAAAGTCAAGGATGCAGAGGCCTCCATCAAGCATTACAGCTACTTTTCGACTGTAGATACGGGGAGAAACTAGAAAGCACAACTGGCCAGCGCCAGGGTCCCTTGAGTGAGCTGTCCATCATAGTGGGTCAGGGCGGGAAAACGGTGCACACCGCTAGTGTGTGCGGCGGGGCCAAAGGGCGGAGCTTCTATGCGAGTTCACATGCCTATTGTGTGTATAAAATGTCAGAGACCGATCAGAGCAGCAGATGAGGAGAAAGAAGCTCCTGGTCACAGGAACTGCATG
This sequence comes from Lissotriton vulgaris, assembly GCF_964263255.1. Lineage (NCBI taxonomy): Eukaryota > Metazoa > Chordata > Amphibia > Caudata > Salamandridae > Lissotriton > Lissotriton vulgaris. The sequence continues at coordinate 395,864,884 of NC_141696.1, read as the reverse complement.
GGGATTGTACTCGTGAAAGTCAAGGATGCAGAGGCCTCCATCAAGCATCACAGGTACTTTTCGACGGTAGATACGGGGAGAAAGCACTCCTGCCCAGTGCTGGGGTCCCTTGAGTGAGCTGTCCATCATAGTGGGTCAGGGAGGGAAAATGGTGCACACCGCTAGTGTGTGCGGCAGGGCCAAAGGGCGGGGCTTCTATGCGAGTTCACATGCCTCTTGTGTGTATAAAAGGTCAGAGACCGATCAGAGTATCAGGTGAGGAGATAGAAGCTCCTGGTCACTGGAACTGCACGGGGATTGCACTTGTGAAAGTCAAGGATGCGGAGGCCTCCATCAAGCATCACAGCTACTGCCGGATGCTTCTGTTCCGCCGAGGATCACAGGAGTTTGGACTTTAGCGTTCCGCACGGAACGTGAAAATGCCGAAATTTCGCATGTTCCGCAAGCGGAACAGAATTTGCCGCCCACCCTTAGATTTTTGTTGTTTGTGGTCTTGACTTAAATCTATATAAAGAATACTTATTTTTAATATACAACTTGTGTGGTGTCCATCTGTAGTGTTGTCACTTGATTACTGCATGTGTTCACAAATGCTTTACACACTGCCTCCAAGATAAGCCTGTCTGCTCGTGCTAAGCTCCCAAAGGTGGTGAGCAATGGTTATTTTAGGAGTGTACCCCCTTACCCTGACTAGAGGCAAGGGTCCCTTAGTATCTATCTGTGCAAACTAGAGACCCCCCAATTTAACAGCATGGTATAGTATGATGTGCTATGTTAAAGATGTGTAGTGCATTCTTCACAAATGGTGTCTTAGAAATGTAATGGAAGAGTGGCGTACCTTACATAACGTGTTTTTTCTAAAGATTAAATGAGATGTATTAGCTCTTAGGCCAAGAGGTCTTTTCATATTTTTGGTACAAGATAAGAAATTGGATTCCCAACCACTGTTGGCCTGTGGATTCTAAGTACATGAAGCAGAAGCTGATTGACAGGACGACTTTTTAACCTGCCTACTCACCAGTTCACCTCCCGGTTGCTGTCCTTGTTTGGAGACCTGTTCTCGTGAGGGTCCATGAGCCCTTTACCATTGTGGACACGCTGCCTGCCTGTGCTGCGCTCGCCGTGATCGCGATCCGCGCACTGCCCGGACTCTAACACTCAAAGGGGAGCGTGGTCTCGCGAGAGGCGAGAAGCAGCTTTTTCCAATACCGGGCCCATAAATTGCAACGCGGGCTCCCACGGCGCAGGACGACTTTTTATCCTGCCGGTTGCTGTCCTTGTTTGGAGACCTGTTTTCATGAGGGTCCAGGAGCCCTTTTCCATTGTGGACACGCTGCCTGCCTGTGCTGCTCTCGCCATGATAGCGGACAGCGCGCTGCCCAGACTCTAACACCCCGAGGGCAGCGTTGTCTTGCGAGAGGCGAGGAGCAGCTTCTTCCAATCCCAAGCCCATAAATTGCAACACAGGCTTCCGCGGTGCGGGGCGCGTGCGGGCCAAGGACAGGCCCGTCCTTGCCCGTCTGTGACCGTTTGAGGCTGGGCAGGGCTTACCCCCTTAGTTTTCTATCATTTTATTGTTATGTACTCAGTGTTTTGAACTGCTCCCGTTTTCTTTTCTTAATATTTGTTTTTGGATATTTGTGCCCCCTTGTTTTTGTCTTACACATATTATTGTGTGAAATTCTTTGGCCTGGAACTTGTTAAATGTTGAGGTTTGGAGTGGCCGCGAATTAAGTTTCTTTTTTTGCTCGACTTATATCCAAGCCAGATTGTCTGTACTAGAATGGGCAAAAGAAAGTTACCAAGCCCCAAACCCTCTTCAGTTGCTAGGACAGTGGCTGATTCTCAGCAAACCTTGTTGAATTACTTTACCGGGGCAGTGGGGGTCTTGGATAAACAGATTTCCTCTGTTGAAGAATCAATAGAAGCAGGTACTTCAAGGTTAAGCTCGGACCTACTACACTTAGATGAAAATCCCCCACTAGAGCAAGGTAATGCTAATAAAAGCGTTCCTAATGGTTGTATTCAGCTTAGCTCAGCGGAGATTCTACTTACTGACAGCGATTCCCCCATGCAACCACCCCAAAAGAGGCTCAAGAACCCATGCCCTGTTGATATCCATACTATTGATAAAAGCATAGCCCATCCTATCAATGTTCGATCAGCCTTTAATGTGACAAAAACAGTGAAACAGAATCCACAAGGGAAAAAACGGGCAGGGTGTAGTAAAGGCCCCAGCAAGGGTAAGGTTGAAACAAATAGTGATCTTTTAATGCACAATGACATCAAGAACTTATCCACCCTGGTTGAAAGATTAGACCTCTAACTGAGAGTCAGGCTGGACCAATTATCATCCAGACTGACTATCATTGAGGATCTCCTCTCCAGTAATTGTATCCAAGGGCCGGCTGTAAGTCACCGTCTGGGGGCTAAAGGCACTATAAACAAGGGTGGGAAAGTATCTACTGGTAAAGCAAATTATGTGCCAATAGGGCCCTTTAGTAATCCGGAGAGGGAGAGCTGTCAAAATGGACTACTGTTCACGAGAGTAACCCGGATCAACGCGAGAAAACGTGTCCACTGGTTAGTATGGTGGTCAAAGAAGATGCTAGCTCTCCTAAAACACCACTGGGAATGTCTGGCCCTACTCTATCACCACACCCTTCTCAAACCTATCCACACGCAGTCTCAAACTTACAACGCCACCTCAGGGATCCCTCTGCGCCTGATTGTCATTTAAATCTTCCCCAGGGCACGATACCATACATTGTTGTTTTGGTAAATGTCCCAAAAAAGGAGGCTGCTGAAGATGAATCATGGGAATCCCTTAGGAATAAATCACGTCATTGGCTAGGCAGAATGGCAGGTTGGACTAAACAATTATTTTGTGAGTTTAAGATGGTAAGAAGGGTACAGTGGGTGGGTTGCCGTGAAAAAATGGTAACAAGTGATTGCATAGTTTTGACATTTGGTTCCCCGCTACTGGTCAATAAAATACTTGGGTGGGGGGGAAGAATCACTTCATAGACGCGGTTGGGATCAATATACTACCATTACCCTCCTCGAAAAAGCTATCAAGGTATTGCTAAGGCTATATTTATTGGTCCCGATTACAGCCAGTCGTATATTGCTCCTACCTATAATAGATTTAACCCGCTTTCAGGTCTGGAGGATAATGATTGACTGGTTGATTATGATTCATTCTCCTCAGGGCATTGGCCTATTCATTTCAGATTGGGCCAATTCAAGTGGGACTGCCAATGACACCTAATTGCCCTGGCCTTACTGGTACAACCAATCCGCAAACTTCAAAACACTAGTCCACAGTAGAGATACTAGATCCAGCTCGATTAGGGCGCTCTCTTTCAAATCTGGAGAATAAAGTTTCATTTACGGGCCCTAACCCAAACGTGGAGCCAATTATTCAAGTACCTACAGGTTCTTGCATGCCTGGAGATTTTAATCTTAATATCATTTTCTGGAACGTGGTAGGTCTTCGCTCCAAAACGTCTAACGAAATTTGGTTAGATTTGGTTGGAAAATACAATATCTTGTGTTTTCAAGAAACATGGACAAGTACAGACATACACCTTGAGGGGTATAAAACCTACACCTCGTATGCTCTTTCTTCATCTTCGGGGCGATCAAAAGGGGGTTTAACAACGTTTATTTCAAACACCTTAGAAATTAAGGACATAGTCCCGTTAAGACTGGAAGTCAATTTCCAGATTTTGATGCTTAAAATAAACAAATCAGCTAACTACTTCTTGGTTAATTTCTATATTAATCTTCAGCAGGCGGACCTTATCATAGTCTTAAATGATATTTTCCATTTGTTACTGAAATTGAGAAACAAGTATATTAATAAAGTTTTTACATTAATTTGGGGCGGCAATTTTAACTTATCACTTTGTAAGAATATAACCAATAAAAACTGTGGCATTCAAGACGAGCATAATAATGCTCTAACCCATTTTTCCCACACAACTATTAGTAATTCTTTGAACTAAATTTTGTTTGCTTTGGAATTGAGCTTAGCAAACGAGTTGGTGGTTCCCCCAGTCCCATTTTCCACTACATTTAATGGTAGGGTTTTTTTTAGTACTATTGACTACAGTTTCGTTTCAAGCAATATGGAGTCCAGTATCTGGGACTTTTCAACCCTTAACAACGCTGTAAGTGATAATTTCCCTAACAGCCTTTCACTATCTTTACCTATAAGCCTAGCAAAGTCTAATCCTAAGAGCATTTTGGGGTTGCAAACCTTAAACTTGGATAGATCAAATGGCTTTCCCGTAAAATGGACGAAAATAGACCCAGCCGAAATTACATCAAAAGTAGTGAAGAATGCATTGTCTTTAATTGAATTTTTTTTAAAACCTGATACCTCGTACGCAGAGATACTGGCCAGCTATGCAAGCATTACTAGAACAGTAAAAGACGCCCTCCATCAAAAATGAAACTTAAAGAGGATACCGTTAAAGGGTGGTTCAATAAAGCGTGCACAAAAGCCTATTCTAGTCTGAAAGTAGCCCTCCACAAATCAGAAAGGGACAAAGAGGAAATCGTCAAACTTAGAGAGGCCTATAATAAGGCCATAAAAACCCCTAAAAGTAGAGTTAAAAAATGATCTATGGGAACAACTCCACAAAAGCTGTACTATGAAAGATAGTGCCAGCTTTTGCAGAGTTGTTAAATCCCCTTTCCTCTTAGGTGAGAAGGGGCATCCCAAAATAGATGTAGCTGTTGACGACAATACATGGGTTAAGCACTATACACAGATATTTTGCTTGGAACCATCAGAACATTCCGAGCAAATTGAAAAAGATAGGTTGGCACCTTGTTCACACACAAACAGTGTATCCCATTCCACTTATATTTACGCAATCGGAAGTGGAAAGCACCAGGACCCGATGGGGTCCCTGTTGACCTTTTCAAATTTAACTTGGAACTATGATCCCCCATTCTGACCAAAGTCCTTGAAGCATCATGCGCCGTAGGGCTAGTTGAATCATGGTCAGCCTCAATTCTTGTATCCATTTTCAAAAAGGGTGATCGCCATAGTCCCTTCTCCCTGCTAGACTCCCTTGGAAATGTTGCTGGCCATATTCTCTTGGAACGTCACCAGAATTGGGCTGATGATCACAACATAGTATCTGACCTCCAGTACAGGTTTAGAGAGGGATTTAGGTACAGTAGAACAACCCCTTAACTTGTCTCTTTTAATGGGCAAATATGTTAGGGCAAAGGGCGGGCATTTACACATGGAATACATTGATTTAACAGTGGTCTTCGACTGCGTAAGCCATTCCAAATTATGGTTGATCCTCCTGGAAATGGGTGCAGACTTACCTCTGGTCAATTTTCTCTGTGAAATTTATACCGGTGCTACGGCAAGAGTGAGGTACGGTCTGAGGGGGGAACTTACGGCATCATTTGGAGTAGAGAGGGGGTAAGGCAGGGCTGTGTCCTGGCTCCTTTCCTTTTCACCCTGTACACCAAAGGGCTGGAAACTGCTATGTTAGAAGGGAGCCAGGATCTGCCCCTCATTGGAACACGTTCAAAACCGGCCCTTCTGAATGCCGATGATGCCATGATTTTAGCTAGAACTCCACTGGAACTCCAACGTGCTGCAGAGAGATATTTCAGTTTTATGTCTAGCTTGGATCTTAGAATCAATATTAAAAAAAGTTTGTAATGCATTCAGGAATAAGACCCAAGAAAACAAGGGATATTTTTATTGATAATACAAAGTTGGAGAGAACGAACATATATCCCTACCTAGGGATTCCAATAGATGATAAGTCTTCGTGGAACCAGGCCATTAAGTCGAGAAAATAGCTTTTTCTCAGGGCAACTACCGCCCTTATAGCTTTTGCACACAGGCTAGGTAAAAGGCAACCCACCAAAATGATCGAGATATATCAAGCAAAATGTATTAGCGTAGCAAGCTATGGAGCTGGGGTTTGGGGACATGGAAAGGTGGGCGACCTTCAGAAAGTCGAGAACAGCATTTTGAGATATTTACTAGCTGTCCCACAGAGTTCTTCAATTTATTGTAGCCACTTAGAGTTGGGGATGGTAAATGTATCTGATATTGTTAAACTCCAACCAATTCTTCTATGGCATCGAGTTTGGTCGTCCCCAAAGTCTGGATAATGCCGAACCCTTTTGCGGAATTGACTTTCACTTGAAAACGGGCATAGGATCAGTTGGCTTGCTTATGTTAAAAAAAATTGTATGACCTAGGCCTGGAAAAATACTATCATTTTCCGTTAACAATATCAGAGTTACCAAGAAAGGAATAAAAAGAGTTATGTCTGTCACATTTGGAGCAGTTTCGACTAATTACTGAGGTCGGAAAACGCTCAGTTCAGCACATTTTAACCATCCAGATTACTTTGGTTATGCAGCCCTATTTAACATATAAACTGATCACCTACGAAATTTCTACTGACCTGTTTTAGGTTCAACATCTTCCATCGATTTGTGACCTTTCCACAAGTAAATGATTGGTCTAAGAACTTAGGGGCATATTATCAAGGGGGTTTATCTCCGCTTTTTTGGCTTCAAAAGCCAAGAAAGCGGAGATAAAATTATCTCCCTATTACCAAGCTGTCGCTAACACCAGTTAGTGACAGCTAATAGGAGATAGCGACCATCTTGGGCCCCACTTTGCATGTCAGTGATATTTATCACTAATGAGATGCAAAGTGGGCGTGCCAAGATGTTAGAGACTGAAAACAGTCCCTAACATCGCTATCTCCTATTACCAACTTTTGGAGATATTCGCGCTAAGCGCGAATATCTCCAAAAGCTAACACCTGCCCTGAGCAGTTCTTAGCCATGTTATCCAATGGGAGGTGGATAACATGGCTAAGAGCATTTGCTCGATAATGCATGAATATCGCTGACTTTTCAGCGATATTCATGCATTGCGGCCGTTTTTTATCGCATTTGCGATAAACCTTGCTAATAGCAAGGTTTATCTGCGATAAAAATCGGCGATGTGCGGCGATAATTTTTGTCTCTAAACAAGTTAGAGACAAAAATTATCGCTAGTTGTTGGTAATATGCCCCATATAGTTTTGCCCCTGTGACGATGTATCATCTCAATCTCTGATTCATATAGTTTTATTTTGTAAATTTTACAAGGAGCCTAGGAAATACTGGATAATTCCAATTTTAAAAATGTTGGTCCTACGTAGATGCTGCCCTGCTTTTCTTGTCCTACAATTCTTGGAACTAGAATCTTACGCAAAAAACATTGCCTGTTTCCTCAAGTTTTGTGTCAAACATAGATCAAATCTTGATTAAAGCTTTGCTTGATTAAAACTGTTTAAAATGTTGTATTATCTCCCAACTTTTGATTCATTTAAAAAAAATTATTCTATTGATGTATTTTAAAGGCGCCTCTTTTTACAATTCTTGTAATACTGAATGTGATGATTTATACATATCGATTACATGTATTCTTATATATACTTTTATGGTTTTCTATGAAATTTTGGAAACCAAAGAAAGGAATTTGAATTGAATTGACAGAGCGGAACTTCCTAACAGGAGTGTGCAGGAGAGTATGTGAAGACTATAATATATAAAATGAGGAGGGGTTGAATGCACAGAATAGTCCAAACGGAATTGTACCTTGAACTGGATACTGACATACAGTGCCTAACTCAAATTCGTGGCTGTCGGTGGCTTCACTAGCACTCATTTTTAGGGACCAGTACTTATTCTTCTACATTGAACATTTCCGAGAGCAAGAGAGGGAAACACAAAAATGAAAGAAAAATGAAGTGACAGATAGAAAAACTGTCACCCAGGCAGAAAGCAGGCACATGTAATAGTGAGATAAAGGCGAGAGGGTTGTTTAATGGTGGATTAGATAGGCCTTAGGTGAACTTGGTACTGCTATGCCTTGGTATTTGAACGCATCGCTATTTAAATGCACCAACTGTGTGCCTCTTAGCAGCGCTTTGGCACCAGCACTAATTATTTTACAAATTAAGTACTGCCTGACATGGACCGGGCGTTGGATGTTGCCAGCGCCAAAACTCCTATCAGGGCAGAGGAGCATCTCCCCCTAAAGCCAGCGCGGCAAAAGTGAAAAATAGAATGGTAATAACATGAATTACCATTTTATTTTTCACTGATACCAGTCCAAGCAGTGTTTGGGGGCGGGACTGCTGCTGACTGGCACCAGGAGAGTTGTGCTCACTCCACCAGTTTACACTGTGCATGTCTCTTTGGCCAGATGTCTTTCGACAGCCAGCCTGCCACGCGCAGTGTAAACCTCTCCACTCCGCTGGGTGGATAGCAGTGCTTGCTGGACCGTTGAGGCAGCCTGTTCCGGCCTATCCTGGCACTGCTCCCATGCTGCTCATCTGCAGCATGAAAGGAGTATCAGGATTTGGAGAGGGAACCTGACTGAGGCTCGAGAAGGATTTACCCTGACTGCAATCAAGGCGAAAAAGGTAAGTTTATTTTTCATTTTATTTTTACCATTTTCTCCCACTGACAGGCACTGTGAGAATTTTGCATTGCCTTCAGCCTTATTTCCAGAGTTTTCAGTCACAGCCCGTTATAGAATCTGTTAATGAGCCATGATTGAGTGCTCTGGAATGTGAGCCTAAAAACATTGTGATTTATCACAGTGCCTGTCACTGGGGTTGGCACTGGCTCGATGACCTTCCACTTTTAATGGTCGCCAACCACCACTGGATCTTGCCATGGTCAAGGGAGTCTGAATTACAATAATACAATCTAAATCTAATAAGGACTGATGTTCGAAGTCCATCCTTTGACAGGAGAGGAGTGATTTTTCAATGTTTTTGAAGATGGAAATTTCAGGTTGTGGTGACTGTTGTGACTTGCGCTGAAGTTCCGATTTTCATCCAGTTTTACACCTGAGCTTTTGCTGTGTGGGAGATAATGGGAATATTACCAAATTTGGTTGGTCAAAGTAATGGTGGGCCACCTGAAACTGAAACCTTCAACTTGGTAGAGTTCATTTTAAACTCATTTTAGCTCATCCAGGGGCACATGCATCAAACCATTTTGCGATCGCAAATAGTGCCAATCGCAATATTCGTCCGTTTGCGATCGCAAAATGGCCTTTTGAGATGCATGAACCTTATTTGCAATTCGCAATTAAGGAAATTGCATTTTTTTGCGATTCCCTTCATTGCAAATGCAGTTAGGGAATCTCAAATTGTGACCCTCCCCAATGCGATGCATTATACAATCGCAAATTGCGTTTTTTCAATTTAGAATCACAAATTACCATCAACTTCAAGTTGCAATTCCTTTTAAAAATGCAAATAAATGTTTTGTGCTTTGCACACATGTCCTTTGGGCTTGTGTGCACCACATGTGCATACTTACCTTTTTTGGGGGGTGCATCAGGGTAGCCTTTTGGCCCCCTTGCTCCCTTCAAATTGCATGCGCAATTTGCGAGTACCTATTTGATACTCGCAAGTTGCGCATGCAATCCCATTCATTCCGATGGGCCTCTAGGCCTAACGGAATGAATAGGAAGCCATTCCTTAATTGCGAATCGCAATTTGCGATTTGCAAATATGGATTGTGTAGGAATCGCTGATATTTTAGCGAAACCTACATGCATAGGCAATTACGATTCCTTAAACATCGTCATTTAGGAATCCCAATTCCTTTCTTTGATGCAATTTACCCCCAGTGCTTAATTTCTGGTGGGCAATGTTTAGGGGGGGTTGCAGTTTGGAGATGTCCATTTAGAAGGAATAGCAGCTGGGTAACATCAGTGCGCATGTAAAATTCTAGGCTGAATGTCCGAGTAAAGACATAGAGGTTGAACATAGACATCAAATAGTTCAGTGGATAGGGTGGTGCTCAATTCTGACTACAGATATCTCGGAGGTAAAATTGCCCAGTGTATTACTTCATGTATGTTTATACAGATAAAAATATGTACCACAAGAGGACTTTTCCACTTACGCGGATGGTTGCTAGTCTGTGCAGGGTAGAGGAATGGTAAACAGTGGAGAATGATGCATATATATCATGTAATATCAGGGTGCTGATACTGTTGGCATCTGCTACCATCCAGATATTATCTGTAGCCACCAAGAGACCGAACTTGGTGACTCCTCAGGGGTGAAAATTAAGCCAGACATCATCAAGTTCATGGTTGCTTTCCAGATGAACATTTAGCGATCTTTCTAGCTCTTGTTCCAGAATCGTAGTTTTTACTGCCCTCTGGAAGTAGGGTAATGGGCCTATATTTCTTGGGAGAAGTAGAGTCAGAACCAGGCTTCCTAAGCAAGGGGCATACTAGGCCATCTTTAACTCAGTAGGAACCAATCCACTCAGTAATGAGAGTAATAGAGATAAGTGGTTGGGTTAATGAGGTAGCTAAATAGGGTAGAACCTCAATAGGCAGGGGACCATTCATATTCAAAATGTCAGTGGCTCTTAATGAAATGGACACTGCCTTGCAGTAAAAGCTATTGAATGCTCAGGGGTAATGTCCAAAAAGACCCCCACGAGCATGTGGATCCCAGAAAGGCAGAGTTTGCTTCCATCTCCTTCCTCTTGCTATTTCAGACGGTTTAGAGAGTCCTGCCAGCTTGTAAGTTCTTTATGATGTAGTAACAGTGGATAACTAATTTGGTTATTAAATGTTGCCATATACCAGATTAAGCCCTCATCACGAGTTCAGTGGTCCAAAGGACCGCTGTACCTGTGGTGGAGCTCCGCGGATTGCCAGACCGCTTCCACCAGGGATCCACGATCACCCCTCCCTAATAGCAAGTCACAAAACACTATTTTGCAAGTCGCAAATTATTTGCAACTCGCTAAATAGTGTTTGTAGATGGACCTATCAGAATTAGCATGCACAAAGGGGTCACAAACCCATTTGCACATGCTGATTCGCGTCGTTCAGCTGGCCCTTAAACTCTGGTGTAAATGATACTTGTGTGAAGAGTAATATCGTTAAATCAGCATTCTGGTGTTTTTCGTCCAGCAATTTCCATCTGGGACATATTTAACGCCTGTTATCAGGTCTTGTCACTCCAACTTTGTTTCTAAATATACTGTTTGGGGAATAGGAGTGTCGTTTATCACTACCCCTCTTGTTGTTTGTTTATTGTAAATGATAAAGGCTTCTTATGGAAACCATGTATAACATATAGAACTATAACTGGGTAACAGCGAATAATGGAGGTTTTTCACCTAGACGTTCTGAGTGACATTAAATAGACATCAAGTATAATGTCGCTCACAATCCTGAGGTGAAAAACATTCCTGTGATTCACTTTTTACCCTTCTATAGTATTACATTATGAATGGCCACAAAACCCATCTGCCACTGCTTTATATCTATAGGCAGGGACATATAAGTAATTAGGAATGTAGAATCTAGGCTTCAAATGTGGTCTATAGGGATAAAATGTATGCGTAGGGAAAGTTGGAGTTGACAGCTTGTGGAAAAGGAACAAGAGAGGAGTCTTTAGCTGGAAGGCCTCTTCGTAACAATATTGGCAATGTGCTTCTACTCAAGCCTTTAAACCATGCTGTTCACCTCTAATGATTAACTCTATGTGGGAAGAATCCAAGAACAGATGGAAGCAATCTGGTGGAGCCACCAACCATAGAGCGTATTGAATTCAAAAGGAAAGGCACTTCCTTCAACATTGCTCTGAGAGCGATTCACGGTACTGTTGAAATCTTGGCTGCGTACCTCATAAATAGGAGCTGGGTGAGGATCATGAAGCACTCCATGCGTGAGCATACTTTCATCGGTTTAACCAGAGCATGTACAAGCTTGAGTAGAGACTCTCGCTCTTAGCTTTAGCAATCTCTGCGTGAGCATTCGTAATGGCAATCAGCGAGTTCCCACCTCTCACCGCTTGCCCTCAATTCCTAGATAGTGCTCACTGTGGACAGCTAAGTGCACACACTGCCTTTTTGCCTCAAAATCTCTGATTGCTGAAACACAAATGCACCTTTTGATTGGATATGCTGCACACCAGTAGTGCTTGTATATCCCTGCTTGGTGGTACATGCATGGACATCGACAGTGGCCATCCTTGTTTGGGAGAGTTTCTTGACATTTTGCATGTCGCACGTGGTTCTGTTCTTTAAGAACGGGGTTGTGATTGACCTGCTCCTACTCCAGCCTTTTTTGGTGTGAAGTTCCTGTATACCTATAGGAACATAATTCAAGAACCTGTTGCACCAGTGTAAGGAGACTTAAAGTTGAGAGGGTCATATTCTTTTTCTTCTATGAGTAGCTACAGCTACATTAAACATACAATCTCCTCAACCTTTTATGGTGTCTGAGGAATTAATCTAATACGAAATGGGAAGAGTGGAAGGAGTATTCCATGAACTACATTTCCACTTTTGATGAGGGTGAATTTACACCAGATAGGGAAAAAATGTATACTACATTGTTCAGGACCTGGGGGTTTAACAGTGTACAATCGTATGGAAAAGAAACTTCATTCTGGGAATGAGGGAGATGTATTTACACACACACTTGGGGATCTTGATGCATATTTCTCTCCTACTGTGTGTGTAGCAATTGATCCTTATAACTTCTTTCACAGGAAACAGGGGCCCACAAAGAAAATTAAAGATTATGTATCTGCATTAAAAAAGTTGGCTATTACATGTAGATTAAGAGGCTTATTTGTGACCTGGTTTGTCTCGCCAAGAGCAACGCAAACCTTAAGTCAGATTTTTGAAGCCGCGCAAAGCAACTTTGTGTGACTCTGAATGGCTTAAAAAATCTGGAGTAATGCAACACAGAGAAAATTGCTGAGTTGCGTTACATGAGCATTGCATTGGTAATCCAACGCAATTCCCATTGCATTCAATGCTTTCCCATATTTACAAGAACTTGTAAATTGGGGATGAGGCAAAATCTTGCATCATCCCAGGGAAGGCGTAACAAGGAAAAATGGCTCTAATTCTCCTCGTTTCTTCCTCTTTCTTTGTGTGCTGCATCCTGCAGCTCACATAGAAAGAGGAATAGGCCTCCCAGGATTTTTTTTGCAGAAGGGTATCCCTTCCTGCACAAAAAAAACCCTGCATGCAATGCAGGCACCTTGCACCATGGTTCAAGGGTGCCTGCATAGGCGCTAGACAGCCCATTGTGCACCATCACATGAGAAAGGACAGGAATGCACCATATTTGATTAAATACATTGTATTCTTGTCCTTTGCCTGTCATACAGTGCCGAGCAGCAAGGTGACTTTCTGCGCTGCGCTGCACTGCATCGCAAAGCTCATAAATTATCTCCTTAGTGTAATACGTGATGAACTAATTAGGGATCAGATCATCATGCATTGTAACACCGCTGGTTTACAAGATTGGTGATAGATTCATAGTGAGTCAGCATTACAAGCAGTCATGCCCATAGTGAGTAAAGCAGAGCTCACTTCAAGGTGTGCGAAAGCTATTGTTTCGTCAGAAAGAAATGAGAATGTAAGTGATGTTGTGAAAATAGTTGCTAAGAAACCTAGGGCTAGATGTAAGATGTAAATGAATACTGATTTGTAAATTGCGATTCTAACCAAATCACAATTTACAAATCAGTATTCGGTATGTACGAATGTGTATGACTTGCATTCGCTATTAAAGGAATCGCAAATAACAAATCGGTAAATAGTGAATTAAATCGCAAATACCACATTTTTGCCTTACAGTGAGTGATGACATCACAAACACGAAGTTGAGCAGCTGATCTATAAGAACACTGGAATGCCTTGAGACAAATGATAGCCAAAACAATGCAATTGGATCTGCACCATTCATAGCCATCCACCCCAGGAAAGCATGAAAATATCCAGGCAAAATCCGAGAAGGACTTTGGAGGGAGGAAGAGAAAACTTAAATCATCCAAGAAAGAGTTGGAAATTCTCACAGAATAGTATGTGGCAAATCATGATGCCTTGATTTATTAAAACATTCCTCTCTGTGTCAGAAGCATAGAAGAAAAAAACCTGGCTCAAAATCACGGAGCGCATCAACTCTGTGGGGGTCCCACCAAGTTCCATAGAAGAGATGCACAAAAGATTGTACGACCGCCGGATCAGGACCAAAGAGAAGATGGCAACCCATAGAACTGAGGCCTGTGCAACAGGAGGATGACCTCCAACCCAGCCACCAACAACTCATCCGGGGGAAATGATTGAGTCTACCCTGGTGCTAGAAAATGTGTCTGGACTCAGAAACACTGACACAGCAGAGGCTCCTTCTACGTTAAAAGGTAAGAGTGATACATACACCGACAGTGTCATAATAACATGTTTGAAGTAATGTGTGAGGAAACATTGTAACCATGTTAGGCTGGGAAATGTTTAGCTACAATACCAAAATTATACCATTAGAAGTGTTAGGCCGACCATAGTACTGCATGATGGGATATGTAGTACTCAATTATGAACACCTACAGCACAAACCAAACCTGTCATACATTAAATTATTCAAACAAAAAGTGTACATGACAAAATGTATTTATAAATATTTACACATTGCATCTCTATACAGATATTCTGGCACAAACAGAACATGAGTCTGGAGGAGAGGGTCAGAAAGATGCACAGATGTCAAGTCATGAAAGTAATGAGTCTATTATGCCACGTACATCACCCCAGAGGCAAAGTAGTAGTCCTGAACATGGCAGTCAGACACTGCCCATTGAGGAACTGGATGATGCAGGGAGTCCAAATGTCCAAGAAAAACCTGCAGTGAGGTGCAAACAACTGCACATGGGTACCCATGTCCGACATCACAGTGTTGTCAGGCAGCCTAATCCCAGGTCAAAGTCTACACACGTTATGGGTGATACAGCACAGGGGATTGCCGGTCTTGAAGGCTCCATGTTGAAGGTACTGTACCTACAACACAAACAAATGCATATTATTACAAAAAAAATGGACTGGCATAGAAAGAAGAATTACAACTGGCTTCCAACATGTAGCAACAGTTATGGAAGATTCCGCTAATCTCTGGAGGCAAAAGTAAACTCTATGACAGAGGCTATGAAATATCTAGGTCGCCAAATGCAAAAGGACAATGCAATGCACAGATGTACTCAATATAATTTATTCTCACATATGAATATGTTGAGTCAGTCAATAAATTACCTTGCACAGGCTACATCAGCCCTCCCACACTGTACCGTTGGTTGAAGGTTGAAATTGGCCACCATAGCGGAGATGTTGCATCAGCCTTGGGCAGGTAACCACTGCAGTCGAGAGCTTACAGACCACTTAAATAGAATGAAGCAAAGCAGCTGTGCATGCCAAAAGTGAGTATCTATTCAGTGTAGGCATTGACCGCAACCAGGAAGGCGGTCACCCAGGCCCTCGTCACCAGCCACCTGGACTACGGAAACACCCTCTACGCCGGGACCACAGCCAAGCTCCAGAAAAGACTACAGCGCATCCAGAACGCCTCGGCAAGACTCATCTTGGACATCCCCCACCACAGCAACATCTCTGCCCATCTGAAGAACCTGCACTGGCTCCCCGTCAGCAAGAGAATCACATTCCGACTCCTCACCCACGCACACAAGGATCTCCAAATCGCAGGGCCCAGGTACCTCAACAACCGCCGCGCATTCTACACGCCTACCCGCCAGCTCCGCTGCGCCAGCCTCGCCCTCGCCACCATCCCACGGGTTCGCAAAACCAACGCCGGAGGAAGATCCTTCTCCTACCTGGCAGCCAAGACATGGAACTCCCTCCCCACCCACCTCCGGCTGACACAGGACCATCTCGCCTTCAGGAAGCAACTCAAGGCCTGGTTGTTCGAGCAGTAGCGACCCCCCTCAGTGCCTTGAGACCCTAGCTGGTGAGTAGCGCGCTCTACAAATTCCTTGATTGATTGATTGATTGATTGATTGTCTCTGTGAATGAAGCAATGAATGTGGGTCGCAGTAGCTCACAAGGTGGCGCTGTTTGTACAGAATGCTTCATTGCACCCGTAAGACAATGTTCAGCTTGTAGTTGATGCACACAGTAATAACTTTTACATTTGCATTACATAGTGTTTTTTCAGTTTTTGCTATTTCAGTACTGATATTGTACTGTTATTAAACATTCTGCGGTTCTGAGGAGTGAAAATGATGTTACAACTCCCTTTACAACCCGAGCAATAAAGGTTCATTTATACACAGCATCATTCGGATACCTTAAAAATAATTGTTTGGAGTGGCCGTACATCTGGCTCTCCCTTCTACTGCTAGAGTACCCTCTGTGTTGCCTGTGCTGATGGGTTTCGTGGTTCATCTTCATCTGATTCAAATATTATTTCTGGCAATCCTCTCCACATTGTAACATTGTGGAGAATTGCACAAATAGCATTTAGCTTACACCTTGTCTCTGGGGTATATTGTACGGCACCCCCACTTTTGCGTAGACAGTGAAATCTACTCTTCAGTGGACAAAATATCCTTTCATTTACAGACTGAGTCCATTTGTGTGCTGCTTTGAAGCACACCTCGCTTTGGTTTGATGGATGTAGATTTATTCCATAGCATCTTTGCAACTACTCAGTATTTGCGAATGGTTGACACATACTAACAGTGAATGGCTATTTGGAAAGCGGTTAAAGCGCCTCACAAACTGTGGTCACTAAAATACTGATTCAGTAATTTGTTGGTTCCAAAGAATAGCGCAACTAAAGCTTTTGGTACATTTGAAAATTCAAATTTCGCGGTCATAACCAGTTTGCGGCTGGTTACCGATTCAGTAACAATTTATACATCTGCACCCACATGCATCAAAATCGGCATTTGCGAATTCTTATTTGCGAAAAATAGCGAATCCCATATAAGAATTCGCAAAAGCCTATGCATCATTTTTCTCGCAAATTTTATGCGAATCGGTAAAAATCACATGAAATTTGCGATTTTTCAATTGCGATCCACATCCACAGCTCAATGTATAGGTTTTAGAAATATTAATCTTAAGTCCAAGATCCTCACACATATGCATTAAAACTATCTAAAACCCTCTGGAGGCCTAATTGAGTACTTGACATTAATACTGCGTCATCCGTGTAGAGGTATAGGGAGTCTATTCCCAGAGGGAAAGTCTTGATTATTTCTAAGGAGTGCTGTGGACAATCTGTTATTATGTAAATTAAAAAGGAAGGGGGCCTTGCCGGGAAAGGCATATGTGAGCTCGCCACCCAGACTAATGCGCACTCTCGCCATTGCATCACCATACAAGCCCCTCAAAAAAAGGATAATATGAGGATCAACCCCAGAACCCAGAGAGCCTCCCACAGTCTGTCATGTTTTACAGAATCAAATGCCGCTGTAAGGTCAATGAAAGCCAGGTAAAAGCAGCCTTTTTTGGCTCTCATATAATTTCAGTAAGGCCAAATTTAGGCTCTGCTAATCGTCCCGAAGTCTTCTTTAAAACCATATTGTATATCTGATAGGACTGAGTTCTCTTCTGCCCAGGCTTGCAGGCGCTCTAAGATAACATGTTACACTACCTTGACCATTGAATCTATGAAGGAAATAGGCCTGTAGCACCCGGGATCATCTCGGTCCCCTTTTTAAAAAAAATTGTGACGATGATGGATTCCGCCCAAGTTTTTGGAATAGGGAACATGCAGCTAGCATTAATAACTTATGTTATGATGGGCCCCCTGAGGACAATATTTGACTTAAACAAGTCCACGGGTACTCCATCAGGGCCAGGCGCCTTACCGCCCTGGCTCGCTAACAGGGCTCTTTCCTCTTCCCCAAAGGTGAACCGCAAGACTGCATAATCATTGGTCTTCACTGGCATATTGCTTACTGGAAGGCAGGAATTTATTTGCCAATTATACATCTTTGAGAAGAGTTTGGTCCATGACTCCTCAGGTATCGCGATTTCTATTGTGGGGCCGCTTGTGGATTGTAAAAACCGGGTTTTCACCGCTCTCCAAAAGGCAGCACTATCTTTCATTTGTGCCGCACTGTGGAGGGATTTGCATGCTTCCCTTCTCTGTGCACAGCTCCTTTCCTTGAGAGCAAGTCTGTAATCTAATCTTGCCCGTCCGACCTTAATGATGTTTCTCGATTGTCTGCCCATCTCGTGCTTTAGATTGGTAAGTGCTTGTGTGCATTTTGTGGTAAACCACCCCTATTTTTAGGCCTTGTTGCGAGATTGTACAAATAATAGCTCCCTGACACTATTTGCTGGAAAGACAATAAAATATCATCCTGTGGGGCTGTTTCACTCAAACAACTATCAAAGACTGTTTTACATTTTGTTACTAGCTGCTTAAGGATAGCATCAGGATCAACCTTTGTCCAACGCAGGGTGTACCCATTGGTTCTTTTGAGTATTACCTTACCCGTCAACTGTATCGTGTTATCGGGCCTAGCTTGCTTATGTAAGGGCAAGTTGACCTCTAGACATAAGGGGAGATGGTTACTGATGAGATTGTCGCGCACCATAAAAGAGAGCAACCTAGATGTATGATTGAGTGAAACCAATGTTTAGTCTATTGTTGAGGATAAGCCTCTTCCATTAAATGTATAATGCATCGGAAAAGGTTTAGCCAATAGGTCATTCACAAAACCAAGCTCAGTACTCAAAATCAGTTCATTAGACATCTCCGCCGTCGGTGTATGACAAAAATGAGTACCACATATATCATCATCATCATTATTCCCGCAAATCCTACTATTTTTATGTGGACATAGAGCACAATTAAAATCACCCACAAAGATTATCATTGTCTCTTTAGCGCTGGCATTAATCAGTAAGTTGAGGTCGCTGTCAAGATCTCGTATAACATTGCCAAATTTGTCAGGGGAGATGTTATTATAAAAATGAACCCTGATAGTACAATACATCGAATTATGAAGTAATTTTACCAACTGATAGTAGGCGTTCCCCAATTTTGGCTCTATTTTATCCAGTGTGAGCCTATTTGAGATATACTTACAGAGCCCTCCCTTTGCTCTACCGCCTCGTTCCTTCACTGCAGGCGTGTGTAGTGTTTTATATCCGTTTAGATTAATTGGTTCTCTAACTTATGTTTGAAAATATAATATATCATGAGCAGAGATTAAATCACTCCATGTTTGGTTATCTATCTTACTATGGAGCCCTGCGATATTCCAAGAAATAACCTTGCATGGCAAACAGTCACCGTTCAGCATAATTCTCGGAGGAGACAAGTTCAGAGGGGATGGGCTGTTAATACATGGTTGTGCTTGGGCCTCGGATGGTAAATCACATGGTTCCAAGAGGGTAGCTGTGGTACTGCTCGTAGCATCTCTCTCAGTGACCTCCCTTTCATTTATCGCACAGGGTAACCTAAGAATTAAGGCTTCTTGTTCTTTAATGCAGTTGCCTAGAGGTGCAACAGCCTCACAGCCCCTTATTTAGATGGGCGGACATGCAGACCAGTTTTCAATGCCCGTCACTGCCGGGAAAACCCTGGTGGTAAGAGGCAGTGAAAACTGCAAAATGCTCCATTCACCAGAGGAGAAAACTCCCATGGCACTGTGGGGCAATTCGTTTTTCAAAAAGAAAAGCCCACTTTGTGGTTGTGTGTTTTAAAATTAAAAGAAATGTACAACTTTGCACTACAGGTCTGTCAGGTTTGATAGAGCCGTATGGAAAAGTTACAATACATTGGCTAGAACCGCCTTGACTGTGGTTCCTGTCAATGCTTGAAATGCCCAATGGTAGGTCGAACATTTTAAAATGTGGTCGTCGGACCATTGCCAGGCGACTCAGTCATTTACACCGGTGCCCCTGGCAGAGGATGGCCCGACTGACACATTTTAAATCAGGCCCTTTGTTAGGTGAAAAAAATACTTTCACAGGAGGAGGGCAAGAATGTAAATGAGCCCTGCACGAATGGTATAATGCATGATTTTGCACTTTCAGCCTGATTCATCAACGGGCCGTTTTGCGAGCCCCTAATAGCGAATCATAGCGATTCGCTATTAAGGACTCGCAAAACGGTAATCATGTAGGAATCGTATAATAAAATGCGATTCCTACTGATTCCTTATTTGCGATTAGCAAATTGCTAATCGCAAATAAGGAATAACTCGCCATTCATTCCTATGGGCCAAAAGGCCCATAGGAATGAATGGGGAGTATTCCTTATTTGCGATTAGAAATTAGCTAATCGCAAATAAGATTGCGATGTGAAGGGTGCCAGGGGTGTCCACAGGACACCCTGTAGCACCCCTCAAATGAAATTTCCCACAGGTGTTGCACACACACATGTCCAAAGGACATGTGTGTGTGTAACATGCAACTCAGAAAAATGCATTTAAATGCATTTTTCTGAGTTTTCGCAATTTACCGCGAGGTCTGACCTCGCGGTAAATTGCGGCAAGAAATTGCGAATTCGCAAATTTAAATTGGATGTTGAATTGCATTTAAGGAATCTCTAATAGAGATTCCTTAAATGTAATTCCTCGCACATTTGCGACATCGCAATTAGCGATTTTTGCATTTGGGATGCTGAATCCCAAATGCAAAAATCGCTCTCCCAAAGGGCCTGATTCTCAGAATCCGGCCCCTTGCGAGCGCAATTTAGGTTCATAAATCGGGCGGTTTGTTTTTAGCAGATAAAGTGTCCCCGTGCCAAAAATGGACACCGGAACACATCTTTGTTACAAAAAAAATAGTGCATTTCATGTAATAAAGCATAATACCACATAATTCGTAGGCATTTCGTGTAATTGCAGCAAACAAAATGATACAGATTTCGCCCGGGTCCAGTTGTGATAAAGAAGAGCAATATATTAATGTAAAGATATTTGCTTGTGTGGTAGTCTGGCCTATAGGCTTACAGCCTGATTCATCAAGCTTTTTAGCGCTCGCAAAGGGCCAGATTTTTGCATTTGGATTCAGCATCCCAAATGTAAAAATCGCTAATTGCGATCTCGCAATTTTGCGAGGAATTACATTTAAGGAATCTCTATTTGAGATTCCTTAAATGCAATTCATCATCCTATTTTTTTTTGCGAATTCGCAATTTCTAGGCGCAATTTACCGCGAGGTCAGACCTCGTGGTAAATTGCAAAAACTCAGAAAAATGCATTTTAATGCATTTTTCTGAGTTGCATGTTACACACACACATGTCCTTTGGACATGTGTGTGTGCAACACATGTCTAAAATTTCATTTGAGGGGTGCTACAGGGTGTCCTGTGGACACCCCTGGCACCCTTCAAATCGCTATCTTATTTGCGATTAGCAAATTGCTAATCGCAATAAGGAATACTCCCCATTCATTCCTATGGGCCTTTTGGCCCAAAGGAATGAATGGGGAGTTATTCCTTATTTGCGATTAGCAATTAGCTAATCGCAAATAAGGATTTGTAAGGAATCGCATTTTTTTTGCATATTCCTACATGAATCCCGTTTTGCGAGTCCTTAATAGCGATTCGCTATGAATCGCTATTAGGGCCTCGCAAAACGGGAGCATGATGAAAAAGGCGGTTAGTATGTTGTTTCCAAATTACAAGTATACCATTGCAATTTCCTATGCCAAAATATTATCTGCTGTGGTTTACTTTAAATATGTTCCTTATTGTCCGACGGTGTGTCTAATTGTTATGTTTGTGTGGCAAGGCGCTTTCTGCAGAGGAGACATTATCACTGACTCAATAGTCTACATAAAAGGTTGAATGGAAGTAAAATTTAACATCACAGTCATAAATCACCCATCATCGGGTTTCCCTTTCATATTTTTTCTAAATATTTATTCTGTCAAGTCTATCTATTTCAAACTATAATGGGTTTTTCACAGCACAACGCTTCAGCCAGTCATCAAAAAGCTAAGGGAAATCTATACAACAAAATTATGTCCCTCTTTTTTTAATCTCTGCTTTGTCTTACCTTCTACCCTGCTCATAAAATTGATCTTAATGGCATTTTTTGACAGTGAAATATTACAGCGATACACAGAATCACATTAAGGAAGATATAACAGTGGAGGCCATTTCAGATAATTGCAACATTATCTGTGCAGTGTGGACAGTAAGCAACATTAAACACGCACATATTTGTAAAACATTCCTTTTAGTAATCAGTGTGGTGGATCAACGGCACACTGAATCAAATAAATGGGACAAAGTGTGAATAAACATTGTGTTAAAGGGTTGCAGAAAAGCTTGGTAGAGCTAGTTTTTCCCAGGGTAGTTATTGTTGTCAGATTTCAATATTTCATTATAAGTATCTTAAATTCCTATTAACTTAATTTTTTAACTGGTTGGTTAAAAACAGTATATAACCCAGCAAAATATGAATTTTTGGAATACAATTCAAAACTGGCCTCTATCACGAATTGTTCGCACAGGAGAAGCTCACTATGGCACAGTGGGAGAAAAGGTTTTTTTTTTTAAATTAGTGGGGCATATTATCAAGGACCGGTGTTAAAATTATCGCTGATAAAACAGCGATAATGGGCTTGATAATACGCCCTTGTTAATTCCCATAGAAGCCCATGTTAACCTCAGTACATGGGCTTCTATAGGAATTAACAAGGGCGTATTATCAAGCCCATTATCGCCGTTTTATCGGCAGTTTCCTGCCGATAAAACGGCGATAATTTTATCACCGGTCCTTGATAATATGCCCCATTGTTCTTAGATCTGCCCTTGGAGATAGCTCTACTTGTTGTGCTAGACTCTTTGGCCCAGATGTATCGGTTTTTGTTGCAGGGCAGCGCAGCAAGTCACCTTGATGCGCTGCCCTGCTTCAAAAGGAATGGGTAGGAATGCACCATAGCTATGCAATATGGCGCATTCCTGTCCTTTTCCACTGCGCTGGTGCCATTTTGGCTGCCTAGTGCCAAACCATTGAGCAAGGTTATTTGGATTATAGTCTGCAGTCTTAAGAAATCCTAGGGTTTTCTCTTAAGTTTCTGGTTTTCATATGTACTTGCACTTCCATGCTAACTCACTTTTGATGCACACCCAATGTATATACAGATTTGGATAGTATCCGCTCTTTAACTGTCCATTTCATACAGCTGTTCTTTGTCCTTCTCTTCTTGTGAGATTTACTGTCTGCCTTGTAGGCAGGATTGTTTTTGTGGAGGAATGGGTAACTCCCTGCACAAAAACAATCCTGGGAGACTTTTTCCTCTTCTTATGTGAGCTGCAGAAATAAGCACACATAGAAAGAGTAAAAACCGAGGAGAAATAAAGTTATTTCTCCTTGTTGTGCCTCCCCTGAGGAGGTGTAAGGTTATGGCGCATGTGGTTGCATGGGAAAACCCATAGCAAAGTCCATGGAACATCTCTCTAAAACAGAGCAAGGCAACACAATGATTTGCTCTGCCATGCCTTTCTTTGAGGCTATCCAAAGCCACACAAAGTGGCTCTGCGTGGCCTCACAGATATGGCTGAAAAGTTGCACCGCTGTTGGGTCGCTAAAAGTGAAGCTGCGGCCGAGCAAGCCTTTCGGAAATATGCCCCTTGTTTTAAAAAAATAAAATGTAATATATAAAACACTTCCCTAAAGGGACTTTCAGTTAGGGGTCTTACAGCCTGATTCATCATACTCCCGTTTTGCGAGCCCCTAATAGCGATTCATAGCGAATCGCTATTAAGGACTCGCAAAACGGGATTCATGTAGGAATATGCAAAAAAAATGCGATTCCTACTAATTCCTTATTTGCGATTAGCAAATTGCTAATCGCAAATAAGGAATAACTCCCCATTCATTCCTATGGGCCAAATGGCCCATAGGAATGAATGGGGAGTATTCTTTATTTGCGATTAGCAATTAGCTAATCGCAAATAAGATAGCGATTGAAAGGGTGCCAGGGGTGTCCAAAGGACACCCTGTAGCACCCCTTAAATGCTAATATGAACAGGGGTCGCGCGCACACATGTCCAAAGGACATGTGTGTGTGCAACATGCAACTCAGAAAAATGCTTTTAAAAGCATTTTTCTGAGTTATCGCTATTTACCACGAGGTATGACCTCGCGGTAAATAGCGGCCCGAAATTGCGATTTCGCAATTTTTGAATGGATGATGAATTGCATTTAAGGAATCTCAAATAGAGATTCCTTAAATGTAATCCATCGCAAATTTGCGAAAACGCTATTACCGATTTTTGCATTTGGGATGATGAATCCAAAATGCAAAAATCTCACTCGCAAAGGGCCAGATTCTCAGAATCTGCCCCTTTGCGAGCACTATTTTCTTTGATGAATCGGGCGGTTAATCCATTATCACTCACCCTTTGTTTCAGTGGCAGGCACTTATTTTTAATACCATATAGTTCTACACTTAAATAGTGCACTTTGCCAAATTTGTCTTGTGTCTAGATGCTGTTAACAGGTATTGTCACACAACTAAATGGCAATTATTTTAATGACTGTGAAAGGAAGAAAGGCTGTGCCTGAGCTGCAAACCCCTGACCTTCAGTTAACGGGGATAGTTCTAAAATGAATGTATTAGTCCACTCAGCTGATCTCAAAGTTGATAAATTGCTTTCTGAACCTTCCAAGACTTAATTACACTCATCACTTTGATTTCCAATAAATGAGGTTGACCGGTTCTTCGCAATATAAAGTGCTGACTTTTAAACTCACCTTATTGTACATATTGTACAACTTACTTTATAACTTTAATAACTATTAATAAAGATCTGCCCAGCTTGGTTTCTTCAGTGGCTGTAATTGTTTCCGTGTTTGTTGATAAATTACGACTCTAATTGTTTTCTAACTTAAAGTAAAGAAAACAGAGATGGGAAAAATTGATTTCAGAGAAGCTTCACCCCCTCACTCATTGAAACATTTACCTACAGAGAAGGTAATAGTGAACATCGCTGTTCCTGCTCTCGAATACAGAGATCTGTATGGCTTCATCCCCTTCATTAGGGTGACCAGACGTCCCCGTTTTTGGAGAAGTGTCCCCGTGTCCCGACACTTTTCTCCTTCATTGATAAATTGTTGTTGGAGGTATGTGATGATGTGTAGATACAGATAAACATAGGCATTCCCAGGATATGGCTATAACTACGCCAATTCTACAAGTTCAGAAAACCCTGAAACTGATGGATCTAGGAAGGACGTGATTGTGATTTTATATGAGGACTCGGGCAAAAGAGGAACTTGGAGATTATCAGACATTTGTGTAAACTGTGCAGATGATCCAGAAAGCCAGAGGGGATTTGCAGAATGTTAGATGAAGGATGTAACAATGGACATAACACAAGACACAGCTGGGAAAAGGGCAAACGAATCATGATGGAACCTAGAGTGCATCCATCTACACAAATCTGCAGAGGAATTTTGAATCACTGTTCAAGAACTGGGCCAAATTACACAAGAGCAATGGGAATAATGTTTATAAATAGCAGTGCTGGAGGCAATCAGTAGTGCAAAGTATGTTCATTCTTGTGCAGGTTGATGCATACTCCTGGTTAGAAAAGCATTTTGTTCTGCATGAAAAAAATCCATCATAAGGAGTTTGGTTTGGCATGATCAAATAAAAAGGGCACCTATGTGAAGGGAGTTTTCTCCCTTCCTGGGAGGGCCATTCTTTAATGTTCCTGCCCAGGCCATGATGTGCTCAGTTGGTGGTCTCAAATCTATTAGTTTTCGCTGTGCATTAAACATATTGGGGTGACTGGCAGCATGACTTACCAGTCCTACTGTGGATTTAGTACCAGGTCAAGGGCTTCTGCCACGACAGCCAGCTGAGGTTCCACTGATGAAAATCTAGTAATTTCCTTAACTCTAAATGGGATAAAGGAGCCATACGTTTGGTGAACATGTTGCCTGCCATTTAAAAGTCAATGTATAATTCTGTCAAACTCTTAATGGCCACAAAATGTTTCGCTGCAAATCCAGAAAGTCCTGTGAGAAAAATGAATGTTATCCTTACAACTCACAAGAGACCATCAGAGAGAATATAAGATACGCAATGTATAAAGCTACAGAGAATTCCAACAAAATCAGAATTGTGAAGAAGCAATTACAGATTTATCACAAACTCCACTCAGTAGAAACTACGAAATATAACTAAATAAACTACCACCTGAAAGAATGAAAAATGGTGGTACAAATATGAGCTTTACAACTCTGCTTGTTCCTGAAAGCTGATGAGATGGTGACATCAGTACACCAAACCTTTTTGTTGATGCCGTTTTTAAGAAAAAGATATACACTTTAGGACCCGTACCCTCCAGATATGCCCCCGCCGCCCAACTACCCTAGACATGCAAGATCCCCACATTTGAAATCACCAGAGATTCAGGTGGGGTTAAAAAGGCCATGTTTATTCACACATTGTATAAACATGACAAGCAATAACATGCATATCAAAATCAGAAGTTATAACATAACTACATTTATGAGCATATCAGCTCCATGAGCATATCAGCTCCATCACCTTCCCAACCCTAAGGGAGGAACACCATCTGGTTCGCATCTCGCAACTGGGTATCCTACGCCAAGTGCCGTGCACCTGCCCCTTAGAGTGGTGGGTCCCGCCCTTCTATCCTTGTCCCCCATTACCGGGGCCCACCTCTCGACCACCAGGCTGCCCAGGGTCGCCCGGGAGGCTCGAAATCTGTCGCCCTAGCCTCTCCAGCCGGTGGTCACTTCCTCCCAGTGGAGAGCTTGCCATATCCCCCCTCAGAGCTGGCCTATGGAGCCCGGCAAGCGGGCTCCCATCCATCTTGTTTAGCCACTATTTACTGATCGCAGGTCTCTTCTCCGCAAAACGTCCCCCAAACCATTAATCTAAGGGACGGGTGGGTGGGAATTTCGGAAAGCCGGCCTGGATCTCGAGAATGGCCAGGAGCCGGCGTGAGCAGTCAGGTATCCAGGAGTGATAGCGGGAACAGAGACCCCAGTCACAGGGAGTTGACCCTAAATAGGCCCAGAGTCTCCACCCCCTGACCCTCGGGTCACGCGATATGGCCAGAGCGGAAATGGGTCAGCCGGACGCCGATTGGGCCGTCCGCCCGACCAACCACCAGAGACCAGGAGCGGGCGGGGTCCGGAGAGGCCGGGTCCTAAGTGTGCGCGTCGTGATTCTCCACGCTTGTCATTGTGCACAGTATTTCTTTCCATTCTTGCTATATATTTTGCTATGTTTTGGTTGTTTCCTCATTTACTTCCAGGTCAATCAAAAAATCATTTGTCCCTTTTGTAACCTCGCGAAAAAGGATGCAAATTTGGCCTAAATACATTTTGTAGAAAAAAAGTTATGAAGGCTTAGGCACTTAGGGCCTCATTTATGAGCCCTTGCGTCACTCTTACGCCGCCGGTGCGTCACTTTTTGTGATGCACCAGTGGCGTAAAAAATGCACCTTGTTGCGCCATATTTCCAAAGCGACGCATCTACGTAGATGCGTCACTTTGTAAACCCCTGCGCCACATTATACCTGCGCCAGGTATAATGTATGCAAGGGGGGCGTATTGACGCAAGAAAGGATCGTAGAAGTGACGCAGTGAAATCTATGAGATTTCACTGCGTCACTTCTAGGATGCCGTTGCGTCAAAATCTTGCGCCTACCTCACAGCAGGCGTAAGACTGACGCAGGCCCTTTCACATGGGGCTTGCCCCATGTGAAAGGACGCATTGCTGGAGTTGCGTCACTTTTGTGACACACTCCAGCAATGCGTTACTTTTGCGCTTACAGATACGTCAGAAATACTGACGTATCTGTAACTCCTTGCGCAATGATGCGTTATAATGTAAATATGATGCATCATTGATGTCGCAAGGAGGGCGCAGTGAAAAGTGATGCATCGCTGTTTTCACGCAGCGATGCGTCACTTTTCATAACTGAGGCCCTTAGCGTCGCAGACATCCAAAAAAGAGCTCATCCCCATGGAGGAACATGAAACATTCAAGGGGGTAAATATTGAATTCTTTAGCAAATGCTGACCAATAGTGGTCTAATAAATATTTGGTGTGTAAATAGTAATCACGATTGAGTGTACACTTCTAATTCTAAACAATCTAATGCTGATGCTGGTCTAAATTTTACGAATTTCAAGAAACATTACATGTCAAGAATATGATTTTAGTGTAATTACAAAAGCAGACCGCGTTCCAAACAGCGTATTCAAACTCAATATTACTCAGCATGGAACTATCTCAGAGATGGAAGTTACATTATTAATTGATATGTTTGTAAAAGATTTCTGAATTATAGTTCATTTACTTTGTCCGAATTGTGTTTTGGAGAAAAGGTTGAACTCGCTCTCATAGGTATCATAAGTGAAATATTTAAAGCTAACACAAATGTTCAGGTAACTGCGTCCAAAGCTAGGAAGAATGAAGAAGCAAGATGGTTAAAAAAAAAATTAGCAAGGTAGTTCCACGTGTAGCTACAACAGGTAGAGGACTTAGGGCCAGATGTAGGTAGGCCGTTACCGATCGGTAACGGCCGAAAATACCGATTTTGGGCCCTTACCGATCGGTATACTGCCATCGAGATGTAGGGCAACGAAAAAAGTCCAAATCGGAGCGAAAACCGAATCGGAATGAGTACCGAATGGAAAAGAATCCGATACGTACATACCGAAAATCGGACATTTTACGAATCGGTAACACACCGATTCGGATGCAAACACCGATTCGGTCCATGTACCGAATCGGTAGAGACACCGAATCGGAAAATAACCGATTCGGTCCATGTACCGAATCGGTAGTGACACCGAATCGGAAAATAACCGATTCGGTCCATGTACCGATTCGGTAGTTACACCGAATCGGAAATTATCCGATTCGGTCCATGTACCGATTCGGTAGTGACACCGAATCGGAATTAAGCCGATTCGGTCCATGTACCGAATCGGTAGATACACCGATTCGGACATAAGCCGAATCGGAGAACCTACCGATTCGGTAGAATCACCGATCGGGAAATTCCCCGAATCGGACAGATGGGGAGATGTAGGGAGGCACAGAAACACCGATTTCGGCTCAAAATCGGTAGAATTCACTTGGTATTTACCATGGATTACAATCAGGTGGTAACCAACTCCAACCCATAAAAACAGCCCCAAAATGCATTGCAACTTGCAGGATGGCAGCTTTTTATGTCATTGCGAGGCGGCTACGGCTACAGCAGGAAGGACAGAGGGAATGGCAAAGAAATGAACAGGTCTACAGACAGAGGATAACCCTGTTCATGCTCACAGAGGCAGAGATCCTACAGAGATACAGGCTGGACTCTGACACCATTCTTGAGCTCATCAGGGACCTCAAACCATTGTTGGACCACCCCACCCCAAGGGCACACGCCATCCCAGCACACGTCCAGGTGCTATGCAGCCTACACCTGCTTGCATCTGGCAGCTATCAAAGTGGAGTTGCAGCGGCAGGAGGGGTGACCCAGAGCAGCCTGTCAAGGTTCTTCCACACATTCCTTGACGCCATGATACACAGGATGGACCAGTACATCTCTTTCCCTGCAACCCACGCAGAACTGCTACAAACTAAAGCTGACTTCTACCAGATGGCACAATTTCCCCAAATCATTGGCTGCATAGATGGCACGCACATTCCTATTTGCCCACCAGCTGACACAGAATACATATACCGCAATCGGAAGTCTACGCACACCATCAACGTGCAGGTGATCTGCAATGCGAAGTGCACCATCACAGACCTGGTAGCAAAATTCCCAGGGAGTACCCACTACTCCTATATTTTCCAACAGAGCGGCATCTATGCACGGCTGATGGCTGGCGAATTTGGTGAAGGATACCTCCTAGGTGATACACATCATCAGACCCCCATAACACAAAGTAGCTAGGTGAAATACATGTATGCATGTGTGTAATGTTACCCCTTTTCCTTCCAGGCGACAGTGCATATGCCCTCCGCTCATTCATACTCACCCCCTACCTCAACCCCTCCACACCCAGCCAAAGGAGGTATAACCGGGCCCACAAAAGCACAAGGAATGTCGTCGAACGGACCTTTGGCATCTGGAAAAGTAGATTCAGATGCCTGCACAAGAGTGGAGGTGCAAGGCAGTATACCCCCATCACCTGCTGCAAGATCATAGCTGTATGTGCAATGTTACACAACCTTGCGGTGAAGAAGGGCACTGAGGTGGAGTTGTCTGACTACGAGGACCATGACGACGACGAAGCTATGCCACTAACACAGCCAGCTGGGGTGTGTACGCCAAGTGATGGCAGATACAGACGTGAGGAGATTACAGAAAACTATTTCTGAGTGAGTACAGATGCACAGACAGGTAAATGGTTGTGGTGAAAAGCAAATTTTAATACTGTTGCAACACCGTTACTGCACTGATGTGCAACAAAAAAATATTGTAATAGCTAAGAAAACAAAAGTCTAAGGTCCAGGTTACCTCACCCGCCCTTGCAAGCATACTTCTTGGAGCGTTTGGCAGCCCCACTGGGGTGTCCCTTACCCCCTTCAGAATGTCCTGCGGCTTCTGCGGAGCGCCTGGTGCTCCTGCGCGGCTCTGACGCAGCGCTGGCCGGGCTGCTGCGGCTGCTGCTGTCCCCAGCATCCCCCAGGTCCAGGGCAGGATTGGCGGCAGTGTTTGAGATTATCATAGCCTCCATTGCTGTAGTGATGCGGGCTATTCCCCTGGTTATCTCCGCGGTATTCTGGGTTAGACTTGACTCCATATTGGCACCGCGCTGACAAAGTTGCGCCGTTGCAGCAGCAAGGCGGCTAATGGAGCGGTTTTGCACGCGGGCATCCCGCCTGCGTGAGAGCTCATGCTCCTCTAGTCTGCCTCATAACTGGGTAATGGCAGTGGTCAGCCTGCCAAGACCTGCTGCTACCTCCTTGTTGGTATCTACAAAGGCCTTGAACTTTCACCATCTCGCCCATCTGCAGGTTATGCTAGCGGAGCTGGCGCTGGCAGGCCATGATGGACTTCGCCTGCTGCCTTTGGATTTTCACCATGTTCCCTTCAAGGCCCAGGAAGACACTGCCCTCCGGTGCCGGCGCTGCAGTGCTGGGAATGGCACGCCGCCGGGTACTGCTGCTGCCGCCCTGCTGAGTGGGCTGGGGTGCCACTGGTGTGGGTGTGGTGGTGGCCGGGGCATGAGCCCCTGCTCCCAGGATAGGGTTTACTGGAGCCACAGCCATAATCGTGCCAGGAGGTGGTGTAGGTGCATGGTGGTCCCTTGTCGGGGAGTTCTCTGGGGAGAACAGCAAGGGGGGTGTGCTCGGCATCTGTGGGGAATGAAGTAAGTCATAGTCAATTGCCAGGTCTCCCTCAATACCCAGCCCTATGGTGTTGTCCTCCTCCTCCTCGGCAGCCTGACTCGTGCTCGGCCCTGCGACTGCACTGGTAGTTGGTGCTGCTGCCTCTGTTGTCTGTGGTTCTCCGCCTGATGGTGCCCCTAGGTACAAAGAAGCATTTGTAAATTGAGTGCCAATGTATTACAGTCAGTACAATTAAAGCATTGCACATGTCCTTGCATCTCCTTAGAATGTGTTCCACTGTTTCCCATCTTGTGATTCTGCACTGCCATATTTTGCTAACTTCTGCTGACTACATATACCATGATGCTTGTCTCTTGTATGTTGGTTACAGTACTGGGCTGGGCTTTGGCTGTGCATTGTGTCTAATGGGGAGGTGTCTGGTAGGGTGTGTCATGATGCGCATGCTTCTTACCTGTAGCTGTAGCTCTGGCTGAGCTGTCCAGGGTCCCGATTCCGGTCACGCTCTCCCTCTCGATGGTGCTGGACACCAGTTCCTCCAGCTCAGTGAGGGGTGGCGCCGGGTTCCTGCCTCCACCTGTCCCTCCAGCTTGCCTCTGGATCTCAGCCATCTTTCGTTTGGTCAGGCTGCGGATATCGTAGAAGCGTTTTTTCAGCTCATCAAGGGACCTGGGGGTGACACCTACAGCATTGACCTTTTCTGCGATCTCACTCCAGAGCCTCCTCTTAGTGCTGTCCGGCACAGTGAGGGACAGCCTCCCGAATAGCTGCCTGTGCACCCTCACCACCTCCTCCACCAACACCTGCAGCTCCATGCTGCTGAACTTTGGCTTTCTCTTCTGGCTGGCCTTCTGCCTCTCACTGGGGTTTGCCATCTTGCTCTCAACAGTTCTCTACCTCCTGCTCCCACTGCTGCTCACTGTGAGTGTTCAGCTCAGGCTGGCTCTCCAGAAAGTTCTTAATTAGCTGCACCTGCCAGGGTTGCCACTCCCTGTTTGGGTGGGGGAGGGGGGATCCACCTCATTGGCTGAATCGGCTTTTACCGAATCGGATTTTACCGAATCGGATTTTACCGAATCGGATTTTACCGAATCGGATTTTACCGATTCGGTTTGTTCAATGCATTCCTATGGGCTTTTTGCCCATGGGTGTGTTTTCAAACCTCCGAATCGGTAATTGCCGATTCGGATTTTACCGAATCGGCTATTTCCGAATCGGTGGTAGCCGATTCGGCTATTTCCGAATCGGTGGTAGCTGATTCGGCTATTTCCGAATCGGTGGTAGCCGATTCGGTACTTTCCGATTCGGTCCGTGCCGTATCGGTACGTTGCGATTCACATTACCGATGCCGACCGATTCGGTATTATTTCGCGGTTTATTTCCTACATCTCGTTTTCCGATTTCAGAATACCGATTCGGCCCGCCTCGGTATTTTGAAATCGGAAAATCCCTTTTACCTACATCGGGCCCCAGGTGAAGAAAAATTATACATGATATAGGCAGCAAGTATTAGTAACTAGTAGGATGGTGGGAGCAAATAACATGACACAAAAGGGGATATATCCAGGCAATTTGCTGCTTTTAAATGTAGTAAACGATCTACTCAGTGCTGTATTAAAAGTAACAGAAATCCTGAAGCATATTCTCAACAATGTAAAATTTGGCTGATGAACAACCCAGAACATAACGATAAAATATTTAAATGCATGTGTAATGCCCTGCTGGAGGATGTTCCCCCCTCCAAGATAAAATGATGTTTACCAGAGATCATGCAAACAACCAACTTCAATTATTAGAGGCTAAAAAATAGGGAGCACTGTGTATCCCTCTCACAAAGTGAACAATTGACTTGCAAAATCCATCTCTCACCTTCCAAGAAAAGATTGGAGTCACTATGATGGAGTTGTGATTCTGATGCCTCATGATGCTGAGAAGTGCATGTCACTTCTGCATAAAACGTTGGTTCAAACTTACTTGTTATTATCATGCTTGCAGTAGCGCAACTTAGTAAATTCATAACCAAAAGTAATCAAGTATGAAGATTTAAATATATGAAACAATGTAGCCAGACTATGCCTTAACCTAAAGATATCAGACCATACCAACCATGAAAGAACTCTATTGTTGAAAAGTATAAAACAGACTCAAATTGAAGATGTATTTATTGACTACAGAGTTTTGGTGTGAAGGAAAACAATATGTATTGAAGAGACTCACTCTCCCATTACATTGCCCATTCCATGGGATCAATCACCTCTAAGTGCAAGGACTACAACACTGAAAATCTTTGAACTGGGACAAAAAGCATGCCTGCGGGAAGAGGCCATGGAGGCAAGTCAATGCTTGCCGTGCCATAGTTGATGTTGAACTATGAAGACAAACATTTCTGGTTTCATAGGGTTCAGTAAAATCCATTTGTCCTTCATTCAGTTGTGCATGACTTGAATTATTATTATTATTATTATTGGAGATTTATTAAGCGCCTGGTTACGCCACTGGCGTGTCCCCGCGCTATGGCAAGCGGAGTAACTGTCCCCCCTACTCCCAACCAAGCTACCTACTGAAACAAATAAGTTTTAAGTTTTTTCCTAAACAGGATTTCGGAAGATTCAAGCCGAAGTTCCAGCGGCAGATTGTTCCAACATTTGGGGGCAAGGTATCTGAAGGATCTGCCTCCCATGCGAGCTTTGGAAATTCTGGGTACTTTTAGCAGCCCGGTCTGCGAGGACCGAAGGCTGCGTGTGGGCTCATAGTAAGCTATGAGACTTTGCAGCGGGAGAGAATGCGTGGGTAACTAGTGGATGCTGGATGACCAAACTTATTATAGAAAAAATGTGGTATAATACCAGAACCCAGATCAGAAAACTGATGTGTGAGGTACCTTGCAAGTAATAAGGAGTACCTTACTAATCTAAAATACTTTCAACAATGAAAGAAATCACCAGTTTCCAAAAATCATGTTAGAAAATGAGGATAAGAACTTCGAAACAGGGTATAGTTCCCAAAAAATGTTTTTGAACACCTCATAAAAGCATCACCAGAAAGGTAAGCATCAGGTAAATCAATTTGACCACCTGTGTTTTCATCATCATTGTTTCAAAGAAATTACAATACAAAGAGTATTCTCTATGGGTAGAGATGGCATTCTGGGACTGGTAAGTAACTCACACATTGGTTGTGGAGCAGCGTCAACTTGGCTTCACCCTTGTTACAATTTATTAGGTCACATATACGTTCACTTAGGGCCTTATGCTTTCATGTGATCTAATATGATTAATGAAGTGAAGTGCACTCAAAACAATATAGAAAGGGCATTTACGATGTAATAGTGGCATTTATATATTTGTGTATATTAATGCTTCTCTTACAGTAGCAACAAATTGCAATTCTCATATATATTTGCACATGTATGGTTTGGATAACACCGTTAATCTTTAGGTATATACATACTCATTTAAAATTATTTTGCATTTACTGTACAATGGGGCATGTATCTATTAGAATGAGATTTTGCACTTACAATCTTCCTGTCTATGTATCTCTAATAATGCAGTTACAACATGTACTAAAATCTTTGTTATACAAAATTAACCAAGGGCCTTAAGCATTTGGATTTTGCAACGTTTATATTCCAATGTGAATGTTTTCTTTGGGTGCAATGTTTTTCTTTCCTCTTGAGGTGCCCTGAGTTTAACGTCACTAATGGAGAAAGGCACATTGTGTGAATGAGATAGAGAAGCTTAAAGGGAGTACTCTAGGCTAGGATGATCAATTTAATGAGCAAAGGTAGGACTACGGTCTGTGCGAAATGAGGAGATGGAATCCAAGGTTGTTTCAAATATGTGGCTAAAAGAAGAGAATTATGAGTGTGGCTGCCGAATATTATCATTTGAAGGTGGACACTAATGTGACCTTTAATCAGGGATTCTAGATATTCCTTCTATGGGTATACCTAGGCAATGCCCTTTAGCTTTGTTCAGATTCCTTTCAGCTAGGAGAGGTACAGACTTATATGCACTATTCTTGATGTGTAGCTTTATACTATGCAATAGTTCCTTTGGAGAGCTTCTACAAAAATTCCACTATGATAACACATTTCTTCTTTATTGGATCAAAATAGGGTTTCATTTAGCATTCATCAGTGCAGTTAGTTAAGGAGTATTAGAATCCCTCATGCATCATAGGCAGGAGGACCAAAGCTTTCAATCTAGCCATCAATCAGTTTTACACTATTGCTATGGAATTCCTCATTTGCTTCATGTTATTGAGGATAAACTTTGTGCACTGATTTGGCTTTCCTTTTGGGATCCTGTATTTTTATACTCTGTTTCAGAGACTGATTTATATTGCTTTGCCTCTGAATTAGTAATAAATCTATTCTTAATCCTACTTAGAGGCTCTGAGCTTCCAAATGGATTACACTGAAATTGGAAATTGAACGTACCTCTTTGTTCCAAGAAAAGTCTGTCGCAGGCGGGCCCGACTCAGATGCGTTATCTCTTTTCTGATCATAGTTCTGGTATTATACTATATTTTTTCTGAATTTGGATTAAGAGAGTTTACTCAGCCAGTGATAAATAGTCATCCTTTATCCCTTTAAATGTATATGGGGAACACATTTAATAACACGTTTAAATACAATATCAGTACTGCTAACACACTGTAGAAGAAAGGCGAGCATATGATTGAAGAAAGTGACTAAAAGATGTGTGCTGAAAAAAATAGAAGAGCTAGTTGAACCCTGAAACCCTGCAGATGTTAACCTAATAGAATTACGATGAGTAAAGGAACAGTGTAGTTTGGCAGAAAATGTGATCCAAGCTAGCACAGTGTTTTGGCATGCCACTCTGCTCATTTCACCTCCGTCATTCACCTAAAGAGCACTTAATGTAAAACCTATTCTGGTTGTGTCTTGTCTCCCTTCAATACGCATGAGTTAGAATTTGACTAACAACTACTTTCTTGCCCTAATGAAAGCAAAAGCCACTCACTATTGCTGGACTAAGTGTGAGGCCTGCACATCCTCATCCAGTAGACCATATTCAGGGGAGGTACTCTAAAACAAGACTTTCATCTTGAAAGCAACATATGATATGGGCCCACCATACCATTGCAAATTCAGTCACTTATTTCAACTGGATAATATATTATGCATAAAACACACACATGAATATTATGTTAAACAGATGTAAAATGGGGAAGTGGCCACCTGGGGAATGGAGACCATGTGATCCAAAGAGGTACACTCCTTCCCCAACCCAATCAGTTTTCTTCAGTCCCCAAGCAACACCCAGAAGGGTAGACAGAAGTTCATGGGGGCCTCTGGTGTGAGCCAGAGTATAATTTGAACGGGTTTGATGCTGATCGTTTAGACAACAGAAGAGCTGAGCGAGCAGTGCCACATGTGGCAACCACCATCTTGAGATGGAAAGATGCAGAAATGTGGCTCCCATGGAGAAAAACTTGGAGAATGGCTTAAAAACAGAAGTGAAGCAAGACACAATTTGCTGTCAACCTGCGTAATGGCAGAACTGACATTAACATGTATACTCCAGCAGCCTCGGAGCCAGTGTCTTGCACACCCAAACAGAAAATTGCACAGACATGTCCTAATTGAGAAGAGGGGTAAGCGCCACCTGACAGACACCCACGTTATACAACAAAGAGGTTTGCAACAGAACTGACAGTGAGCAGTGGGGAGCCCAGATTATCGTCGGTTATGCCTGTGAACCAAGAAAGTGGGATAAAAGCGGAAAATTAAGCAGCATTATTTGGTGCTTTCACACCACTTTTAAAAGTGAGAAATGTCAAATAAAGGAGCCAAGCGATGCCAGAGAGTTTCTTGACTTAATAGGTTCTTATGGAGCTCCATATACACCAAAGAAGTGTGCAGTGACTTGGCCTCTACCATTAAGCTAACTGAGAAAAACTTCTGAGCAGCACCCAGCAAAATCCCTGCTAGATGGAAAGTACTCAGAGGGTGCTGAAGGGATAAACTAGGTCAGCGCCACTGCTGGGGGAATCACTCACAATACCACTATCTGGAAGAGCTCTTGGAACCTAATGAATCATAATACAGTACTTGCTGCTTGAACAGAAATTAGGGGGATATTGAAAGCAAATATGGCAACCAATAGGGGTGCTGGTAACAATCTATATTAGAGATGCTGGTGACTAAAAGAGAAAAAGATAACAAATATGATTACATTTGCCCCTGTGACCAACATCACCCAAGAGTTTCTGCAGCAATTCTTGAGAGACACCAAGGAGGAAGTGTGCATCATAAGGGGGACCTAAAGGAGTATCTCTATGCACGATGACATAAATAAACTGGGCATTTAAGTCAATGACCTCGACCTCGAACAGACACTGGATGAAATATTGAAGGAAGAAGGACCATAGAGGGCCAGTATAACTAACTGTACTTAAAATTGGGACCTCGAAAACGGGCTGAGGTTTAATAATGTTAGAATTAGAGGTCTACTAAGAGGAGCGGAGGGTTTAGATATCCATATTTGCCTGGATTGCATACACAGCTTAGCAGGGGTGGGCCCTGTTGGGAAATGTCTCCAGAAATACTAGCACTGGTCTATTTCTCTGTGGGTTCTCAGAAAATGTCACATATGAAGGCTATTCATTGTTGTTCTATAGTAACCATGCAGCA
The DNA here is from genome assembly GCF_964263255.1 of Lissotriton vulgaris. NCBI lineage: Eukaryota > Metazoa > Chordata > Amphibia > Caudata > Salamandridae > Lissotriton > Lissotriton vulgaris. The sequence continues at coordinate 395,827,050 of NC_141696.1, read as the reverse complement.
GCTACACTAAAGCAGAGAAGAGAAATGTGACAAATTACTGATATCTTACAAAAATAGGATACACCATATCAGAGGGACCACCCATTCAGACTCAAATTTGTCTAGAACTCTCAAAAGCACTACATCAATTCCGTGGGAAAAGCCAAGTCAATTCTAGAAAACAATATCGAAATGTACCAGTTCAATGAGCCTAACTACAGTCCTATATGGAAGGACCCATTACAGCAGTGGTAAGTAATAATGTGAGGGGGAATGGAAGCTCCCCCATAAAGAGGGAGATCTGAAGAGCCATACACAATGCTGCTTGAGAAGTAGAGAATCTAATGAGGACAGGGCTCACTCAAGATGCACCAATGATGGCATACTAAAGTGAACCTATATTTGCACTGGGCTCAGTCCTAATTTGATATTGTCGCAAAGGCTGAAGGCGAGTGATATAGCTGTAGAAGGACCCCATAGAGTCTTGATATAGCCAAGAGGGCTGTGGCCTCCTTGAGAAGTAGAAAGTGAGTAATGTTCTTCTGAACTTTGTTGCTGATATCACAGTGTGAAAGTTATTGGAGGGAGGGTGGAAAGGGTTTAAAACAAGAAGATTAAAGTGTCTGTTGTTAGGTATTCTTAGACCACACTAGGATACCAGCTTGACAAACAGGCACAGTAGAAATGATAGCAAGCAGAGGGACTTTCAATTTGTTTTAAAATAGGGGACTGGTGTGGTAGAACAGGCAGCAGGCTTGCAGACCCACATTTGAAGATGAGTCAAATTAAAGGAAACAGCCCAGAGACAAATGGACAAGCATGGAATGTGGGAGCAATAGGAGCATCACAGCAAATCTACTGAATAAGAGCACAGGATAAGCATAGCCTCAAGATCAAAGTCTTGAATGCCCCAACAAAACACCAAGTGATCCTCAGCATACTGGGAAAGAGTGGGGGGAATATTTACTCATGATGGGCTTGGTAGCACAAATCAAATACATTTCTATACTATATCTACATTATACTACCCAAATCCCATACAGGCTTTCCTGAAGCCAGTTACCACATATTTTTAAAACGTAGAAGGGGAAATACTGACAAGGAGAGAACTTAATATGGTTATGGATAACTTGAAAGACCGATTTAAAAATAAGTACAGATAAGGATCAGCCACCACTAGTTTTAAAGATTGACTCAGTGAGATGGACTGGGTAAATGCCTGGAGGGAATGTCATGCAGAGAAATTATACATTCTATTCTTCCGCCCATAAAACACATGACTAACTATATTATTTCCTAATATGGGTCAGGTTACTAGTTGGGGCAGACAGGGCCTTAGAGCCCTCTCAGACCATGCTACAATAACTCTCACAATTCTCACAAAACACTGAACACTTAACAATCTGAGCTCTAAGTAGTGTTTTAATGAATATTCATTACATGATCCAATGTTTCATTAAAGTAATGCAAGAGGGGATTTATTTGACTGAGAATGATACTCCGGACATCTCTTTGATATTCTTAAGTTTTAACAAGCTGTTTTGAACTCAACTGAGGAACACCTTAAAAAGGCCAGAACTGACACACAAATGGGTCTAGAACTTCAACATTCTGACATAGAGATGGAACATATCCTGGTCATATTTTCAGCAAACATCTTGCCTCCAGAAAGAATTATAGAAAGTAGATCAAAGGGGAAAGACAGATATAGATTGTAGAACAATAATCAAGGCTTTTTGACTCTTTTGTGAAAACATGTATAGCAAGGAAACAGTAGCACCAGCTGAGGGGGGGGGACTATTTACATAATAATCTTACTTATAAAACCCCATTCACATTGATGGAAGCCTTTATGAGCCTATTACAAATTAAGGAAAAGGTTCCATGAGCAATCCCTAAACTTAAAAAGGAATGTTGCTAGAAGATGATGGCTGCCCTGCTGTCTTCTATCAAATGAAGGTTAACATGCTATCTCTTATGCTGGAAAAGCTATATAATGACTTTGGGAAAATGGGTTAGGTAACTAAGTCTATGTGAGAAGCTGAGGTGGTGGTAATTCCCAAGCCTTCCTTTGTACCTCATATAGACCGATATCACTATTCAACATAGAAATACAACTCTTCACTTGTGTCTTAGAAACACAACTAGGGCTTCTCTGGCCTGAGAGTATTGGATGATGTCAGTCATGATTCATACCTGGCTAATGGTGAGGGGACAATTCCATGAAACTCCTGTAAATTTTGGTACACACCCAAAGCAAACACTGTATTGTTTTGCTGTTGTCATTCGATGTTGAAAATGTATTCAACAGGGTCGATGTCAAAGGTAATGTGCACACTGGGTTTTGGAGTCCATATTAAAAACTGGGTTATGTGAGCAATCGTTCACTGAAAGTCCACATTAGAGTGAATGGAATTACATCATTCCTAATAGTAATCAAACACTTCACCAGACAGGCATGCCCCCTCTCTCTGTTTTTATGTGACCTGACTCTTGACCCATTGGTGAATATCATTAAGAACAGACAAGACAAAAGGGGGTGAAACAGCTGACACATTCAAACTGACAATGTTTGTAGTTAGAATTATAATTTCCCTAACGGATCCATTGCCCTCTATACCTACCCTTTTAGAGTCAGGCTTCAAAATCAATATTTTAAAAGCAGAGGCACTATAATGTTATCCATTTTCACAGATGATTGAATACCCATGAAATATAATTCTCTTCCAAAGAAGCTCTAAAAGTACACTCGCCAACTCACTTTGGGCAACCCTGGACCCTTGCTGCCGTCACTTGCCGTGATTCGCCTTCTGCCTCATTGAAGTCCCGGGAAGCAATGAGACACTGCAGCTTTCACGTGGGGGTTCGTAGCACACTGAGCGCGCTGGGACTACAACATCCTGATTCCCCAGAGCGCGCTCAGATTACCTCATCATCAGCCGCGCTGGGAGGTGCATAAAACAGCAGCGGCACTTCCGCAGCGCGTCATCGCCTGGAGGAGGCTGGGCTGGGCAACCCCCCTAACATCTCAAAAAACTGTAAGGAGAATAGACTTTGCAAAGCACTTCTTCTGTCTTGATTGTTGTCGATTACCCATTGGGAAGTGATTTGGGAGCATTTGTTGGCACTTTGTATAGATAGGATGGATCGTGTTGGAAGGGGAAGGAGGGCTTTGGCGGGGGGTCTATAAACGGAACGCTTGATCAGTTTATCACCAGGGCTCGATCGGTCCTTGAACATGAAATAGTTTTGACAGAACGTCGTCTGTCGTTGGATCCCATGTATGCAAGAAGATCGTCCTTAGGACCTATAGGGTCAGTTATCTCCGCAAACCGTTTAGAAGGGCAAAATGTTTTCACCCAACATAGTAATGAGAGAGGTAGTAGTGAACATAGAGCGGGGGATGTACGAGCTAATTTAGCACTAAATGAGGTTGACCTAGTAAATACGATAGTGACTGAGGAGGCACCTACTAATGTCTTATCACATTCTCCACTTGTGTGAATAAAACTGTAGAAACACATAAGATCGAACAACCCACAGGACAAACTGCTACTGCTAAGAGGAAGAGGGGAGGGAAAACTCAGAGGGGGAGACGTCCAAAGCTGCCAAAAACTGTGGAATAGGCCGATAATGCTGATAGTATCGCTGAGGAGGTTGGCATTCCCCAAGATATTGTAGTACCACATCAAGAACAATTGTTGACTACCGTGCCTATACCCTCGCCATTAAGACGGATGGGTTTAACACTCCCCTCGGCCCAACCATTGGAGAATCTCATACCCCGAATTGAACAACTGATAAAATCCCTACTTATACCATTATTGCAAAGGATAAAAATAATTGGGGAAAGGCTGGAGAGGCTCGAACAGAACACTATTGAGCAATCTGGCATGTTAAAAAAACTGATTTGAGTGCCCAGCAAGAGTTAACAAGGGGGAGGCAAATACATCCTCTGTATTAGGAGCAGGATCAACTCCTGTACCGAACCCAATGGCAGTTAAGACAGCGCTGGTCGAATCTGTTAGAGAAAATCAAACCTTTAGACCTTTGGAAAACGCGAGAGGGGTGGAGTCTGGTAAAGATAAACACACTTCTGGACCACTTTCCACCCTTCCTCCACAGGAAAATCAGACTAGGGAATTGATAAGAAGTCCTTGATGAGTGAGGGAGGAGACCCGGGTGAATGAAGATACACCCAGGGGACAGAATGAGGGCAAAACATTGGGGGCAAGGGAATGTAACAACATAGGAAAGAGCCTAATGGGTTTAAATCGTATTGATCTTCCACCTGACTCTTTTTCTTATGTAGTGATTCTCACTGTGGTTCCAGAATTACAAAGCGAGAAAACAGAAACCTACCCAGAACTCAAAAATAAATGAATATTCTGGCTAAACAGAAACAGACCCCTTCCGAGTTATATTGATGGGGAAATTTTGTTTGCTCGGAGAGTTAGCTGGGTCGGGCACAGAACTAAAGATATAACCGGGGATTCTGTTATTATCAATTTTAGGGACCGAAGGGCAGTGGAGTACATTTGTGACCGTTTCCATGCAAGTGATGGGAGTGGCATACAGCCTTATGATTTGACATATTTCTATCGCCCCTCATCGAGGATATTGCCTAATTATAAGCCCTTTGGGAGGCAACAGATAGGGAGCTGGGGTGAGTCCAGGAACTATTATACTATCCCCACTTTGAATCGATTTGAGTTGTTATCTGGCCTCGAAGGCGTAGACTGACTTACCCTACATAGGATGGGAGAGGGCTTATACCGGGGTGTTTCCAAAAATAAGGAGGTAGTGATCAATGAACCTTTTGCTGGGATGTATGACGGTACAACGCGTACTGTCACAACGCATCACTTTACCACGCATCCCTTACAACGCAAGTCATTACCACGACTTGCGTTGGGGGTGTGGATTTCAAATAGTATAATTTACTATTCTAACACCAGTCCCCGTGGACCCTAGGGAAGGTGTTGGGATAGTAAATTTACTATTTTTAATCCTTTAGCGCCCTCCAGCGCAAGTCGTGGTAACGACTTGCGTTGTAAAGGATGCGTGCTAAAGGTACCGCGTTGTAAAAACTTTGTGGTAAACAATGTTTACCCGTTAAACAATGTGAGTAAAACATCTAAAGGTAATTATCCAGTAAATAGTGTCCAATTATCATTGAGGAGGGGCACGTAGTTGAACCTAATCTGACAGAGGATATAACATATGATGTATTTGTACCTGCCCTGGACCCCCGCTAGATAAAACATGTAGAATAAAAGGCAATTATGTAGATGAAAGTGTCCAATATGATAATACTGAGGTGGTACAAGCAATAGAATTTAACTTGATAAGTAATATAGTACCAACAGGGGTAGAATCAAGTTTCAAACTAAGGTCTTGGAACATAGCAGGTATTAAAAAGAACCTAAGTGATCCTGCATGGCTAAACTTTGTGGATGATTGTGAAATCATACTATTCCAGGAAACCTGGGCTGTTGAAAGCCAGTTTAGAGTACGTTACAGATCATTCTGTGTACCCGCCATCGCCAGCCCAAAAGGAAGACCTTCGGGTGGTTTGGTGATATGGACAAAAATTGCATGAGGAATTGACTTTAAGCAAATTGATTGTAACAGCCCGGATATCCTGGGAGTTAAGTTTAATGCTACAAACAAAAGAGAAGTCTGTATCCTGAATGTTTACAGCAGGCCCTTGCCAGACAATAAGGAAGCTAAAGTTATCGAGCAATTAGATAATATTATTTCTACGTTCGAACAAGGAATATTGGTAATTGTTGGAGGTGACTTTAATCGGAAATTTGAGCCGAAAATAGGCCTAGAAAGTATCCTTGAACAAGAGGACAGTGCCAATAATATCCCAGGAATTGAGACCAGCAGGGCGGTGCCATGCTCAGTGGCGACAGCACAGTTACTGCGTCTGACCACTACACATGGCATACGAGCCTGCATCGGGCGTCTCCCCTCAGACAGCCCAAGCCAACCAACGTTTAAGAGGGGTAGCTGTAATAGCCACATTGATTATATTATGGTGTCAATTTCCTTCTGGCCAGAAGTAAACGATCTCTTAGAAGAGAATCGTGTTGAAAGCGATCACTTCCCGCTTACGCTAAAGCTCAAAAAGACATTATTCAATCTGATGGATATGGGGAGAAGTTGTATAAAAAATACTGAGATCGAATCCCTGACCTCTAACAATCGTAGAGCATTGAAGTGACCAGTAGTAATGGATAATGACAATATTGTCAAAAAAATCTATGAACTTTACGTTGAACAGCTCTCCCCATACATTAATTCCCCAGAGCAGGAAATACCTATTATGCAAATCCATGGTAACATCTCCTCAGGACTGGGCGTATTGCTGACCAAAAATATCAAGCAAATAAAAAGGGGCCAGCTAAACTCAGCGAAAGGGGATCAATGGTATTATAAAAGCTGTCGAAAAACTAAAAAGGAGCTTATAATGGCTGCAAAGAACAGCAATGTTCAAGTACTAAGGGAGAAAAGGAGGTGCTATAAGAGCTTACTAGCCAGGGTAAAGAAATGCTGGGACGAAAATAACTGGTCCAAATTATTGGAAGCATGCAAGGCAAATGACCAGACCTTATTTTGGGGCCTGATTGCCAAACGTTCTGGAGGTGGAACCCCCAGCAGAGATAGGTTCCTTTAAGCAAATGTTTGGGTTTCCTTCTTCTCAAAATTATATTCTGTTAGCGATGCAGAATCTATATCTATCGTTAATGACCCAGGACCAAACTTGAGTGCTACCCCCTGTCTTTTAGTCTTGCAGAAACCATTGAAGCTATTAAAGCAATCAAACCGGGAAAGGCACCCGGACCCGATAGGATCCCGGGGGACCTATGGAAGCACGGAAACATGCTGTGGGCCCCATATCTAAATTGCCTTTGTAATAATATTGCCAAGGGCGCCCCCATTCCAGAAACATGGCAGGGCGCTGAGATTGTAACAATTTTCAAAAAGGGGAACGTATGAACCCGGCCAATTATAGACCAATTAGTCTAATTAACGTTTTACAAAAAGTATTTGTGAGGCAGGTTTTAAATAGGCTTGGTTCTTGGATTGAGGAGACTAATACCTTAACCAAATACCAAGCGGGTTTTAGAGAACGGATTAGCACAGTCGACCAGGTGTTTAGATTTTTATGTATCATTCGGAAATACATCAAAATTAAGGGGGCACACTTGTATGTGGCCTTCGTTGACTTCAAAGCAGCTTTTGACTTGATCCCCAGAAACTTACTTTGGTCAAGACTGAGGGACAAGGGTGTTCCTGGGGAAATCTTGGAACAGATTGTTAGACTGCATGAGGCAAATTATGCTAGGGTGAGATGGGGCCCAAATGGAGAACTATCAGACCGAATTAACATAAATAGAGGGGTCAGGCAAGGTTGAGTGCTGGCCCCAACATTGTTCTCCCTGTACGTTAATGACATACCAGACACCCTCTTGGGCTGCGAGCATGACTCTCCCAAGTTGGGTGCTCTCCACGTGCCCGCACTGTTATTCGCAGATGACACCATCTTACTTTCACAGACACCAAAAGGACTGCAAAACCTACTCGATACCTTTTGTTCTTACTGTAAAGTTAAATGACTGGAGATTAACTCGTCAAAAACCAAGTACATGGCAGTTAATCCACAATAGTTTTAAAAAGACACTAACTGTAAACATGGAATTGATTGAATATGTCTCGAATTTTAATTATTTAGGTATTAAAATAGACGCTAAATTAAACTGGAAAACCCAGATAGACAAAAGTAAAATAATATTCTTACAAAATGTAGCACCAATATTAAAGCGCCACAAGACTAGCTATTCGAAATCTGTCACTCCAGTATTGCAGTTGTATAAGTATAAAGTTCAATCAGCCTCACTTTATGGGGCAGAGTTAGGGGCTTTGTCGCCAAGCATGCCTTAATGGTACAAGAAAACACCTTTCTCAGGAACATCTTAGCGATCCCACAGCGTACACCATTACTCCCACTCACAATGGATTTGGATATTCATTGTGCTGATGACCATGCTGCTTTACGACCTCTGTTGTACTGGGCCCGTTTGTGGTCAACAGAGGAACTAGTAGACTACAGGAAAGGCCTGAAAGAGATTATGAAAATAAAAACTACCACGAAATTGGAATGGTTAAGACACATTGAGGAGTGGTTGTTTAAGCTTGGGCTGAACCATTATTGGGTGGATCCTGCGGCCCTTAATTTGAATTGCAAAAAATTGTTGAAGGAACGTTACTGGGCATTTACACTAAACTCAAAATTGCATAACCCTGATTTGGGGGCATTAACTGTCAAATATTTGGTATGAAGACAGAGAGTAGGTTCGAATCCTTTATGGATGAGATTCTACCGGGCCTAGCTAAATCATTGTACTTAAAGTTTCGATATGACATACTGCAAATCAAAGCTAATACTGTGAGGTGGGTATGCCATTAGGGCAATGTAGTGAAGGATGACCAGGCAATATGTGAACTATGCAATAGTAATGCCGGAGAGGACGAAGCACATTTACTATTCTTCTGTCTGGTATATATTCACCAGAGGAGAAAGTGGATAAAACCAATGTGCCGCCTTTTTGAGTTCAGGCGCTGTTTTGAGGCGGAGAGAATTCTAAGATCAGAAACAACTCAACAAACGGTTTTTAGTGTGAGCAGATATCTTTTGTCAGTGGCGATAGTACGGAAGAGACGGGGTCTTAAATTGTAATGCTATTAATACGTTTTATAGAATGCAATTACCACAAAAAATTGCACTTTTTATTCTGTATTAATTGCATAAGGTAGCAATAATTTTTATATATGTGAAGCTTTAATGATATACTAATTTCGACCTTGTGAGTGTAAATATTTTACTATGAATGATGAATTGCACTATGATTTTAAATCTAATTTTGCAAATGTATTTATTGTTTTAAAATTGCAGCTATTTTTTGAACGAACTTTAATTGGTCTACAATGAATTGAGGGAAAATGGCCGGAATGGATAAATTGGCACTGTTTTAACTATTGCATGTATGTATTTTATGGTTGTATTTTAACCGAAATAGTAAAGTAAAGTAAAGTAAGTAAATTGATACTTGTATAGCACACTACTCACCCGCAAGGGTCTCAAGGCGCTTGTATGAATACCGCTGTGGAACCCATCCTGGCTTTCCCTGTGAGGCATCCACTCCTGGGCACCCCCAAGGTGGAGGCCAGGCATCCTTAGCTTTGTGGGGTCCGTTGTGGAGATTAAGCAAGCTATTGCCCTGAGTTGCAGAGTGGGACTCCATGATTGGAATAGGCACCGAGGCGAGAATTATCAGGTCCGTGGAATTTTGAGCCCAAGACCCGCCGAGGCGGGGAATTGAACCCTGGTCCCGGGCTAGACCTCTGCATCAGGGTCTGCTGCTCTAATCATTGAGCCACACTTCTCAATTTAAAGAAGAAGAAAACATACTAGGGAATTCAACTAGGATGTAACACAAAGTAAGTGATGCTCAACTACTTCCAAATAATAAAAGAAATTGGGCATGATTTTAACAAAGGGTATATGAAAGATTTTTTATGTACGGGTAGGCAAGCCATAACTAAGAGGAGGACACTGCCGAAAGTCATCTACCTATTTCAGATGATACACTCTTCCTTCCACGTTCAATAACTAAACAGCATCAGGTATTGATCAACAAATTGTCAATACAGAAACGCAAAGGTGCACCACACAGTTTTTAAATTACAATACTAATAATCACAGACGTGGATTATCTTAGTTGTGATTTTCTTTATTTCAAAACGATGTACAATCAAAACATGGGTTTTCGCAGCCGACGCGTTTCGTCCTCTAGGGGCTTCTTCAGGGCGAATTCTTTTGAACACGGATAGTCGTCTAACTGGGTAGATATTTTTTTTCTTTTTGGCACAAACGTCTCAAGAGGTTTCTTAAATATTAATACTGTGATGCCACATATATTTTATGATGTGTGCAAAAGTAGTCCAAAGAAAGTAGTCTTCAAATATTTAACAAGATGTTTACAGTCAGTCCTCTATAATTGCTATATAATCTAAAGCTCAGAGGAAGATGGTCAGAGAAACAGTTGTGCCAGCAAGGGTGACTCTTAATAAAGTCCCATGCTCCCTTCACGATCCTTCTTCGTTCCGCACCACGAGAAAACTGCTTCCTTCCCGGATTTGATTGTACATCGTTTTGGAATAAAGAAAATCACAACTAAGATAATCCACGTCTGTGATTATTAATATTGTAATTTAAAAACTGTGTGGTGCACCTTTGCATTTATGTATTGACTACTTGAGTTCTTTGATGAACTAACACTGTGACAGTGGGTGTTAACCAGTGTGCACAAACTTCGCCCATACAAACCATTGGGGGCGATTTAAAATTGGGAGTGATTTGGCTTAGGTGCTATAAATTAGGAAGGTTCCACTGTCTTTCTTTCTCTTTGAAATTGATCAACAAATTATTATGGTAGGAGAAGAACCCAAGAGCCGCTAGTGAAAAGGTATATTGGCCCACATCGCTCTGCTACATCTTTTGTCATTTTCCAGACTGCAGAACTCAGGTGTCTTGTTGAATGGGAGAGAATGGAAAGGGGCGACCACTCGGTCCCCCCGAACGTATGGCAGAGTGCCTCGATCCCCCCGGGAAGCCATTTTTGGGCGGGAGGCGCGTCTCGGCTGGTATGCCCGAAGCGGCGTAGCCGGGGCGCGCTTTTTCCCGCCCTTGAGTGGGCTGGCCTAGACACGGACGCCGCCGGCCACGCCCTCGGGGCAGGCAGGGGCGGGTTTACGCCCGCCCTGAAGATGGATAAAAAGAGACGCAAGACCAGAAGACATCCTCTTGTTCCTGTGCTCTGAAGCTGCACCTCCCCGCTGCACGTGAGCTCGAGACGGAACGAAGAGCCAATTTTGAGCGTTTTAATCGTTCTTGTTTGTTTTTCAGTTACTTTGGTGGAGAATGCCGAAGAAGGTTGGAAAGCGCATGAATACCGACCAGATGCTGCGTGTTATCATGAAAGAGATGTCCGAGCTAAAGAAGCGGGTGGACAAGAATGAGGAAAGGGGTCCAAAACGTCCTTTGGCGGGAGCAGCCCCGGGAGGGAAAAACAAGAGGCCCAGGAGGGGGGCAACGGGAGAGGAGATCCCCGGTCCCAGTGCTCCGCTCGAGGCTCCATCTCCCGTGCCAGAGGAGGGGAATCCGATCACCCCCGTGTCCGAGGATGATATGCCGCCCGAGTTGGCAGCACAATTGACAGCGTGGTTGGGAAAAGGTAATGAGGGCGCCACGGCTGTCGAAGCGCAGGAGCTGATTAAGCAATTGCGGGAGAAACGGGAAGCAGCCAAGGTGCCCGTGCCGGCTGCAGGGGGAGACAAGACACCAGGGACGGTTGCGACCACAGAGGCAGCGTCAGGTGCAGGTAAGCGGCCATTGCCGATCGCGAGGGATGAGTCAACACCCTCTCGGAGAGAAAAGTTGGGGCAACATGTTCCTTTGGCAATTAAGGAGAAGATTTGGGCGGGGGAGTATGTGAACATTTTTTCGTTACTTGTTGATCATTATGAGGTGGAGCATGTAAAGAGTCAGAAGGACCTCATGCATCCGAGTGTTTGGCGCGCAAAGATGGCCGCCTTTAAGGTGAATGAGAATATCGCCAATTGGGGCAATGCCTGGGGAATCTTTACATCAATCCTGGGGGAACGTAGGCCTGAGTTGCTTTCCGAGTTCCCAATCTACCAATCACGAATCATGGGGTACTCGACATCGCACCAGGGTAATCATTGGTTTTGTTATGATAATATGTTCAGAAAGGAAAAGGAGCATAATAAAAGTTTAACCTGGGATTGTTATGATGCCTTGACCTGGGATAAAATGAAGGAGTCAGGGATGTTAAAAATGCCGTTGGTAGGAAGTAATGTGGGTGAATCCTCCCGACAATATGCGGGGACGCCCTTTCGATCAGGTTCGGGGGCCGACGATCACTCGAAACCTACCGGCAATACCGGAAGGAAGGGTTTCTGTTTTAATTACAACAGAGGAAAATGTACGAGACCGCAGGGATCGTGTAAATTCAAACATGAATGTAGTAGTTGTGGGTTGTCCCATCCTGAGACCTCGTGCAGAGCCAGAACGGGTGATAACGGGGGGAGAGGAGGTGCCAAACAGGTCTAATATAGTCCGAGGGGCGCCTTTACCCACTCCCATTGATACCCTGGCAATGATCCCTTGGCTCAGTGATTACCCGGATCGTACTTCTGCTGGGGTGCTGCGAAACGGTTTTTCGTATGGTTTCCGCATCCCGGTAGGGGACTTTCAGGGTGTGGATAAGTGTAAAAACCAACTTTCCGTCTTGCAGCATACAACCGTAGTACGGGATAAGATCCGGAAAGAGGTGACTCGAGGTCGGGTCGCTGGCCCGTTTAGTCTACCCCCAGTCCAGAATTTTGTTTGTTCTCCCTTAGGGGTAGTCCCCAAGAAAGACCCTGGAGAGTTCCGACTAATTCATAATTTATCAGCTCCACGAGGTCTTTCCGTAAATGAGGCAATCGATCCAGAAGTGTGTTCGGTGCGGTACGCATCCTTCGATGAGGCCGTAGCCATGTTGAATCGCCTGGGGCCCGGGGCGCTGATGGCGAAATCAGATATCGAGTCAGCGTTCCGATTGCTCCCGGTACACCCAGACGACCAGCGTCTCCTAGGTTTCATGTTTCAGGGTTGTTATTACATGGATAGGTGTATGCCAATGGGGTGTTCTATATCCTGTGCTTATTTCGAGAAATTCAGTAGTTTTCTACAATGGGTTTTCACAAAGAAAACGGGTTTCCAAGATGTAATGCACTACCTTGATGATTTCTTATTTCTGGGGGCAGCCGGGGGTCTTGAATGTGGCCGGGCCTTGGCCGAATTTTGTGTGTTGATGAAACAGTTAGGTGTGCCATTGGCGCCGGGTAAAACAGTGGGTCCTACGACTTGCCTCGAGTTTCTGGGGATCGAGTTGGACTCCATTGAGGGGTGTTTCCGTTTGCCAGCCGAGAAAGTGTTGAAGTTCAGGGCTGCGCTGCAACTGTGTATAAATGCATCAAAAGTTACGCTGCAACAATTACAGCAGGTGGTGGGACAGTTGAATTTTGCCCTGAGGGTAATACCAATGGCCCGCCCCTTTTCCCGTTCAATTGCCCAAGCGATGGTCGGCCTTAAAGAAGGCCATCATCGCACGAGACTATCGGCCGAGATCCGCCAGGACATGCGTATTTGGTTAGCATTCTTGGCGGATTTCAATGGTAGAATCGTCTGGAATAAACCAGCCGTGTCTTCTGAGGAGCTGGGGCTATGGACAGATTCTGCGGGAAGCATAGGTTTTGGCGCCATTTTCGGCACGAAATGGTCGGCACAAAGATGGCCGACTTGGTGGCATGAGAGGGGTCTGACGAGTAATATTGCTTTCCTCGAACTGTTTCCCATCTTGGTGGCCTTGAGAACATGGCCCGATGGGTTCAAAAATCACTCGGTCATATTTTGGTCGGACAATATGACCGTGGTCGAGTGCATCAATAGTCAGGCAGCACGTTGTAAACTGATCTTAAGACTGCTTAAAGAAATTGTGTTACTATGTATGCAATTGAACGTGCTATTCAGAGCAAAACATGTGCCAGGGGTGATGAATCAGGCAGCTGACGCACTGTCTCGTTTTCAAATGCAGGCTTTTTCGGGTTTCCTTCCCTCAGCGGACCCGGAGCCGGCACCCTTTACCGAAGCTCTCTGGTCTCTCGGTGTCCCGAACTTCGTCACCTCGTGGGAGAGAGTCTAGCACCAAGGACGAGGAAGGCATATGAAGGGGCGTTTCGGGCCTATTTAGCCTTTTTGGGGAGTGATAGAGAGCGACTTTGGGGTCATGAGGAATGGGTGGTGAATTTCCTGATGTCCTTACGTAGGGCTGGGAAATCGGTGGCTACGGCCCAGAGGCATCGTGCTGCCATTTCCTTTATTGCCAGAGCACACGCTATCCAGGACCCAACAGCGTCTTTCGTTGTACAGAAAGCGCTGCGTGGGTGGCAACGCCTTGAGGGTCGCAGAGTAGATGAAAGGCGCCCGATAGGTTTGGATAGATTGTCCCAGTTGTTGGCTACACTTCCTGCCGCATGTTCATCTCAGTTTGAGGCAGTGCTGTTCCGAGCCGCGTTTACGCTAGCATTTCACGGAGCAATGCGAGTAAGCGAATTAGTTGCAAGGAACAAACTAGATGTGGCGGGGGGTTTGTGCCGGGAACATGTTCAGATCAGGGGAGAAACGATGACTGTCTCCTTTGTAAAGTCTAAGACTGACCAAGATGGGATGGGTGACTGCGTCGTCGTACGCAGGATTCCTGGGTCCTCCATATGTCCGGTAAAGTGTTTAGAGGATTACCTAGCACGAAGGGTGGCATCATGGGGGGGGACTTTGTTAAGACACGCGGACGCCACCCCACTGACGAAATTTCAGTTTCAGCGGGTGCTTGCGATGTCAGTTGCCGCTGCGGGCTTGAACCCGGGCAAATTTGGGACCCATTCCTTTCGGATAGGGGCTGCTACGGAAGCTACAGCCAGGGGTCTTGATGTTGAGCAAGTGAAACGAATGGGGCGTTGGTCCTCCAATTGTTATAAAAGATATGTGCGGTTGCACATGTTGTGAAGCTGTAATTATGTACTTGTACTCACGCTTCTTGTTTTTTGTTTGGTTTCAGTTACGCAAGCCTACGAGGCGGGGCAGACTATGCAGTCGACCCTACACCGGGCCAGCGGTCAGACATCACCGGCTGTGAAAAAGGAGGTGTGGGTCGTGGGCCACTCATACGTGAGGCGTGCCGCGGACGTATTCAAAGCAGGTGACATGATTCACGTAGCTGGGGAATACGGGTACAGGATGTCCTTCTACGGAAGGGGCGGTCTCTGTATTGACCAGTTTCAAACATTCTTTGAGGGTTTGTTAGGGCGGACAAGGTCACCGCCGTCTATAGTAATAGTGCATGTTGGGGGCAATGATTTGGTCACCATCGGTAGACGACTACTCCTGGAGGCAATGCTTTCCACTGTAAGTTGGTTGGCGAGGAGAGTTCCGGGGTGCACAATTGCATGGTCCCATTTGATTCCACGAAAGGCGTGGCGGGGGGCTATCTCTATACCTGCTTTGAATCACTCTGTTAGAAAGCTTAACAATAAAGTGAGTAGGTTGTTCCGTTCCAGGACATTGCATTCTATTTCTCATAGCTGTATTAATGATGACAGGATGTATTCGGGGGATGGTGTGCATTTGTCTTGGGTGGGGAATGAGTTGTTCTTAGGGGACCTCTTAGCATGGTTGAAATCTTTGAAACATGACCTTTAGGTAGGAGTTTTTTGGGGGGTCCGGATAGCCGGTCAACTATCCGGCCTGTGGCGGTAAGGTCATGATCGGTGAGCACTAATTGGAAGATCCCTATGAGTGGGCGTCACCCAACACGGATGGGAGCGCTCGGGGGAGGTGGCCTTTGGCCCCTCAACGGGGAGGCGGTCCCTTCTAAGGATGGGTCGCCGGAAGAAGAGGAAAGGCGGTCAAGGCCCCTTCCTGTGTAGGAGGGGTTACAGCCCCCTCCTGGGGAATTTCCCGGGGCCAGTGACATCTGCGACGGCAGATGCGGTAAGTTGTGTGGGGTTGGGGGGAGGTCTACGATACCTTCCAGATACCTCACACGAGTCTTCGAACGACCTTTAACTGGCGTCGAGTTGATAAGTGCCCCCGTCAAGACAAGGGAAATTGTAGTAGTTGCACGTGAGTACGCCTCAGTGCTGTCGCCCCTCCCAAGTGGGCGGGGTATGTCTGGTTAGGGATCTTGACACCGGTTACGACCTTGCCGTTGGCCCTTAAACGTTAGGATGTACAATTTCAATATTTCAAGTAAATGTTTTGTAGGATGTTAGATCGGCTAGGAGAACCTCTGTATTAGAGAATCTGTTAAGGTTAGCCAAACATCGCAGTGTGGTATGAAATTGTACATTAATGTTTAAATGTTTTAATTTTTTGTTTTAATAAATACGGCCGGGAGGGTCACTCCCTCCCACTTCCAAAAACTTCAAGAACTGTTTCCGGTTTCCCTCATTTGGGGATTGTGTTGAGAGGGGGTGGCGGGTATCTCAGCCATATGGAAAGGGGCGACCACTCGGTCCCCCCGAACGTATGGCAGAGTGCCTCGATCCCCCCGGGAAGCCATTTTTGGGCGGGAGGCGCGTCTGGGCTGGTATGCCCGAAGCGGCGTAGCCGGGGCGCGCTTTTTCCCGCCCTTGAGTGGGCTGGCCTAGACACGGACGCCGCCGGCCACGCCCTCGGGGCAGGCAGGGGCGGGTTTACGCCCGCCCTGAAGATGGATAAAAAGAGACGCAAGACCAGAAGACATCCTCTTGTTCCTGTGCTCTGAAGCTGCACCTCCCCGCTGCACGTGAGCTCGAGACGGAACGAAGAGCCAATTTTGACCCACCCACCAGCCCCTGAGGACAGCTAGTTGTTTTAATAAAGTTGATCAGTTAATCTATTTCTTTTCAGGTTGTTTTGGTGTTATGTTGATATTTGATGTGTAATAAAGATTGGTATAATGTTACAAGTTGATGATTAAAGAATGTCGGATTTAAGGTCCATTTAGACACAGGTTTTTCGGTCATAGTGGCCAATGTAGTTTCGTTTAGTTAGTACTTGTCGTATTTATTTCAGTCGGTAGGCGGTAAGGTCATGATCGGTGAGCACTAATTGGAAGATCCCTATGAGTGGGCGTCACCCAACACGGATGGGAGCGCTCGGGGGAGGTGGCCTTTGGCCCCTCAACGGGGAGGCGGTCCCTTCTAAGGATGGGTCGCCGGAAGAAGAGGAAAGGCGGTCAAGGCCCCTTCCTGTGTAGGAGGGGTTACAGCCCCCTCCTGGGGAATTTCCCGGGGCCAGTGACATCTGCGACGGCAGATGCGGTAAGTTGTGTGGGGTTGGGGGGAGGTCTACGATACCTTCCAGATACCTCACACGAGTCTTCGAACGACCTTTAACTGGCGTCGAGTTGATAAGTGCCCCCGTCAAGACAAGGGAAATTGTAGTAGTTGCACGTGAGTACGCCTCAGTGCTGTCGCCCCTCCCAAGTGGGCGGGGTATGTCTGGTTAGGGATCTTGACACCGGTTACGACCTTGCCGTTGGCCCTTAAACGTTAGGATGTACAATTTCAATATTTCAAGTAAATGTTTTGTAGGATGTTAGATCGGCTAGGAGAACCTCTGTATTAGAGAATCTGTTAAGGTTAGCCAAACATCGCAGTGTGGTATGAAATTGTACATTAATGTTTAAATGTTTTAATTTTTTGTTTTAATAAATACGGCCGGGAGGGTCACTCCCTCCCACTTCCAAAAACTTCAAGAACTGTTTCCGGTTTCCCTCATTTGGGGATTGTGTTGAGAGGGGGTGGCGGGTATCTCAGCCATATGGAAACAGCGAGACAGCAGTGTTTCCCTCTCATCGCAGACATCCCATATGGCAAGTTCTTTGGCTCTTTAGAACATAAATAACCTCAGGAATATAATCCTAACATTTACTAGAGTTTCTTTGTTTAGATGGAACAGAAAGGGTGGGAACTAAGACTCACTTCTTTCTCCTCTCCATTCACAATTATCTTCTCTAACTCACATTTTACTCCTGCAACAGAAATCAAAACATTCCATAGGTAGTGGGGGAAAGGATGATTGGCAAAATAAAACCTGACGGAGACAGAAAGATTTTTTTATATGCAGGTCTAGCATTGGGTTCTTCATGTATTGACCAAAAATTCTTCCTTAACTTTTAAAAATAGCAATAAGGTGAAACACACAATATGAAAATTAAATCAGTGCTATAAAAGCAGTTGATAGGTCTAGTCTCAGATCATAAGACCCCGGGACAGAAATTTTGGAAAGGTAAAATTGGGAGAGTCATTAATCTTAAGGAGTGCGAAAGGCCACACAGCATTGCGCACATCTCAGATCAAAGTGTCAAAATGAGGAGAAACCCAATCTAAACTTCTTACACATTGGTATAGAACCCCCGACAAAAGAGAAATATGGGCTAAATCAATGAACACTATTTTCTGGAGGGAAAATGGAGCCACTGGCACTCACACAGCTGCTATGACACTGCCACAAATTGAACAGTTAGTAGGAGAGGTCCTCCATGAGACAAAATGGGATTTAAAGGTACAGATACCAAGATGCCCATGAGAGGGCATATTCTGGGAGGGAAACTTCATAAATTAGTAAGGGGTAAACAACTAGCAATTACCCTCATCTTGGTTACTCATGTGATCTTGCCATAAGGAGAGAAACATACTGTACTGACAACATGAGATCGACTAGCCAAACTGTGGAATGTCATTGCTATGCAAATGATTCTGCTATCAGGAGAGCACAGATTGAAATCCTACAAGACTACTGGGAGGGGCACTAATTTTGATAGTTTATATATCATTACATCAATTGGGACAGTTTTGGGTACTGTTGTTTAAGGGAAAAGAGGGTTTAATTGGGGAATTATTGTCATTTTTATTTTCTTTCATGCTTGATCCTCACCAGCCAAAGGTTGTAGGCAATGGTATGTGTGACTGAGCAAAATAAATATGAAAAACAGTGAAACTTAAACAGATGTAAAATTTAGTAAAACAAATAGAGATAATTTGGGTAACCATCTCCATTCTGAATAGGATGTTACCAAAGGTAAATGGTCACCATATACCCTGTAAGTGGCCTCTGATGGCAGATGCTTTCATCCAATTTTCCACACACCTTTGGCCATGCAACCTTTCCTGTTGAGAACTGGATTATACACAGCTGCTATTTTGGGGCATTCTGAACTTTGCTTTTGTGTGGAATATATTTAAAACTTTGGGGTAGATTAAGATGTCAGTCGGAAAGGCTCTGAATCAGAGTCTGGTCTGCTGAATTCAATTCGGAACCCATCTTTCCGACTCATTCAGAAAACCTACTGACCGAACGATTATGATATTTGAAAACTTTGGGACTTTCCGAGTCGGTTCCTACTCGGTTCCAAATTGCATACAGAGGAACGGAGTCAGTCGGAGCAAACTTGTACAGGATTATGGACCGCGTTTCCGACTGAACGAACGATTACAGTGTCAGAATCGGACAGCCTTTCCGATCGTTTGTTCCAATACGGATCAGCTATCGGAATGTGAATTTGGGGGCCTTTAGCAGACCCCCCCTTCACCTGGAGCCTTCCAGGTGGGGCCCGTGGGGGTACCCAAGGGACCCCACTTTCCAACCATGCACAGTATGGCAGGCACCAAGGTGTGCCCGTCACAGGAGGCACAATTTCACCCAACCAACCCTTTCTTCAGTGGGAGCCTGGGTATTTAGTTAGAAAAAAGGCTCCCCTAGAAGTTAATAGGAGTCAGACGGAATTGTATTCGGAAGCATCGTAATCGGTCGGTTGGACTCCCCAAATCTGATTCGGTCTGAAACAATTCCGAGAATGATTCAGTCGAAATGCTTTCCCTTTCAACACTATTGCCTGCCCCGCCTCCCTCGACATCCTGAAGTCTTGAATGTGATTCACTGGCAACATCTTTTAATAGGTCTTCACCTACCATTCCATTACATCCCAGGAAATCCTTACCAGCAGATTTCCAAGGGTTCCTATCTGTCGCTCTTTATCTTCAACCCTAAATCAAGCCCATTGGTGCTCTACTACCTGATAAAACATGAAATTTCACAAACTACCTGACAATCCACAACTCTACTTCAAAGTTTACTCCACTACAGACATCCAATGACTCAGCCACTGCCTGCATGTCATAGACATCTGGATGTCTAGAATTTTCCTGAAGCTCAAACCAACCTAGACAGCATTCTCATAATTGCTCAATAACAACTAGCAATTTAACAATGTCACAGTGGCATGAAAGCCTGGCTACAAACCCTACCTTACACCCAATCCTAAGTCATTTTCATTCATCCTAGACAACAACCTAATCATTAAGGAACAGACTGTCAAGAAATGGATACCGGCTCTACTGAAGAAAATGGCTTCAGAATTGCTGTTCAAGCGCTCTTACTCTTGAATCTGGAGGGTGAGAAGACCCTGTTCCATGACCTTCTAGACTCCTAACTACCCTCCCTTAAGGACATCATAAATTCCTCAGCATGCCTAATACCTGGCCGGAAAAAATGGGAACACATTCACCCATCCTGATGGAGCTCCCCTTGATTTTCATGCTGGTCCTCACCATCTTCAAAATCAGTTTCATTCACTATCTGGCAGAATATTTCACCATCTCTGGTAGATCTTGGCACAACCAGGACTACATCATATCGTAGGCAAGGAGGTTTGACTTTATTCTGAGAGTTGACTGTCCTAAAGAAATTGTTATTGGAAATATGTTGCCTGCACATACTGACAATCTGATCTGATGTTGTTGTATTTCTATCTAGGACCCTAATTCGATATTCCAGATTCATGCCCTTATATGGTTATAACTAATAATATCCTTATAAAGGCATAAGAATCATATCCATATTTTGTAATAGCCCATGCAGTCCAAAACACGGCAAGCCTACTCCCATATACTATTAGAAAGCACAACGCGTTCTTTAAACAAACCAAGCCTCAAGCAGCCCGGGAATTCCCCCTGCTTTTGTTTTGATTTGCACAAGAACTCCTGGAGTCCAGAAAGAACTGTTAGTTCTTAGTGACGTCTTATGTCCAACCTTACGTCAAACCTGGCACCTTTCATGTATAAATATATCAAAGTTGCCTTAAGCAAACACACAGTGGTGGGGAGCAGAGCGACGTTCTACTTGTCCGAGAGCCCAGCTGTTGCCAGAGCCAAAGAAAAACGCCCCTCCCTTCGACGCACTGAGAGAGACGCTGTCTTTTTCTCCAGCCGAGAAAATCTAGCTCCGGTGCTCCTAAGTCACCCTCGCAGGTTGCTGGGAGATCGAGTTCTGAGAAGCTAGATACAAGACCTCCATCATTCTATAACCAAGGTACGGAGCTGATTAAAACCTTAGAGAGAATTCTTGATTCCAATACTTGGCAAAAACCTATCTTAACTTAAAACTGCAACTTACTTACTCCTGCCCACGTATTAGGCTACGGTCAGGTACACCGGGGTAGGCGTATCTTAGAAGCACCAGTTGAGGTTGTTAGTCAATGTTTTTATGTATGTATATATTTTATCCATTTTAAAGTATCATATGGCTAAGAAACCATATCAATGCTTTTACAGTATTATTTCATAATACTACTTTTACTGTACGCACTTTACTTTATAATAAGTATTGCAATTGTGGCAATTCATTTCTATTGCATGAGAAAGAAGACTGCTCAATAAAATAACATCTTTTATTGAAAACGCCCGTCTCTCTATTTCTCTGCACTCTGGTGAAATTAAGCTTGCACGATTTACTGAGTGAAATAACCATCTATTGTATTCACACGACTCTAGAGATACACTCTTTATTCTGAGGGAGAAAAGTTGTCATGTTTATGCGGTTGTCAGAAACTAATCCCTTCTTGTCTAAATCAGGACGGTTAACCCTTTCCTGAACATTCGAGAAAGTTTCTAGTAACCTCTGAGCTAGCTGGCAAAACTAATTAAGTCTAACATAGTCAGTAAAGACCTAGATGACCTCAGTCCTACGTCTACACTGCTGTTTATGTTATTCCAATGCGCAGAGCCCATTGGGAATATAGGAAGTACACTACATGGCGCCCAACATTTGGTAAGGCGATAATCTAACGCAAGACACTAGAGTAACTCAATCGTGCTTTTCACACGTACCCCTTTCTCCCGTAAAAACTCCAATAGACGTCTGGAGGGGGTGAAAGGTTAATATCCGCCGGAACTTAGTAGCATGAGAATCCTATGTATTAGTTTTTGGTTTAGTTAACGTTGAAGGATACAGTGTTCCAAAATATTGTGCACCTAATCTTTGTTTCCTTGAAACTTGATCTGCAACAAAAAACTTTCTTTCAGTAAAAGTGAAGAAGAAAGAGATAGAGAAGCATTAGCAGCTCGACTCTAAGCGGATGACACAACCATCCAAGAAAATGACCCGGGTGCTATAATCATTCCGGTCAATTTAAAAAGAACAATAACTCTTAAACTTATAGAAAATGGACTATCACCAAGAGGTGGTACGGTCATATTCGTGATAGAGGCACATGAGTTTCGGCAGACAGAGGTATTCTATTCATGTATACATTTTCCAGCAGCACACGCTGTGCCAAAAGATTTCCACTATTACAAAATAGAGGAACCTCCGGATGTATACACTCCTTTCGAGGACGTTGAAATTAAGCATGGGCGGAAAATCCGTTATGCTCGCGGATTTTGCGGATTTTCGGTAAATTCGCAATCCGCAAACGCTCGCGAATTTACCGAAAATCCGCAAATTCGCACGCAGCGGATTTTTTTTCTTTGCGGTGTAAGTTCGCAATTGCGAACATGTAGGTGCGGCGGGCAGCAACAATCTCGCACTCGCGAAATTACAAAAATTGCAATTCTGCACAAGAAATCTACTAGCAAGCAGCACAGACCTTCTGAAAATGATGATTTTTATCAGAATAACCCCTCAGGTTGACATTTGCCTGCACTTTTTTGGATTTGAGGCCTTTTGATTTTCTTTGGATAACTTTTGGATTAGAAATCAACTTTCTCATATAAGCTTGGTGGGGCATTACAGTTGCTGTAATGCTGTTCTGCAGAAAAACGAGTTTTGCAAAAGTGAAAGCAGGTTCAAAAGTTCAAACTCATCATTAGTAACCGTTCCCTGTAGTGCTTCCTGACAACGGCCCCTCCAGAGTTCAGTTGCTAGTTGCAACAATTATATGACCCTGCTCTGACCCTCACAGCAGGCTCATAGAATAGCTACAAGTAGGCCACAAAGGTCCTGGAAAAAAAATTGCACTGCAACAGAAAGCAAATTACAGATAAGGAAGCAGGTGCCAGACTGGAATTTTAAAACAGTGACACATTAATAAATCAACCCCAAATTAATTCATGTCAGTTGAAGCAGGCAGGTGTGCTTGCTTTTTTCCCCCATAATCTACAGTGATGATGAACCAGAGGGTGGCATTGATGTACCAGAGGGTGGCATGGGTGAAACAGAGGGTGGCAGGGGTGAAACAGAGGGTGCTGGGAACCTGTGATGATGAACCAGACGTAGAAACAACATAATCGTGACCGTTGCGAGCCGACATGTAAGTTCGCAATAGCGAACTGTTACAAAACCCTCGCGAACTGTCAGAAATCCTTGCGAACTGGCAGAAATCCTTGCGAACACAAAAAAAAATCCGTTCGCAAATTTGCAAAATTCGCGAACCCCAGATTCGCAAAATTCGCCCATGCTTAGTTGAAATCCCACTAACTTACCAAGAGCACCTGCTCTGGTTTAATGGCCCCCTAAAACATCAAAATCACTTAACCAGGCACGGTCCACAAGGTAGACCAGGAGCCATGTGGCCGGTTCTAGCCAGCTACACACCACACCCAGACATTGATAAAATGTCGGATCAGGAACTTTTAGCTCAGCTAAAACCTTTAATTAAAATACATAGACAATTGGTCCAATATGTCATGCGGACTTCAACAGTCCAATCAGCAATTAACATCCCACAACTGACCCCTCATCAGGGGAATACAACCAAAATTACACCACAGAACATACAATCATGTCTTGGTAAAACACCCATAAAACGGGAACAAATTCCATTCTGGTTAGCTCAGAAAATAACTCAAATAGAGGCAGTATTTCCTAATACTACACCTCATGAAAAACACAGACTTCTGACTATCTGCCTCCCAATGGGGGTCGCACCACATGTGGAGGACTCTGACACTTGGGGCACGGTCTTTGCTTCAATCTACACAAAAACACATGGTGTTCCATCCATGGCGGTCATACCAGATGTACTAAGACAAATTCTAAACTAATACGGTCCAGAACCTGCTTTAACTCTGGGTATGAAATTACTAAAAGACTTTAAGCAGGTCTCGGCTATATTATTGGCCAACATAAAAGGAGAAGCAGCATGTGTGGCAATCCGCCAGAAATTGAAGGAGACAGATATAACAGACCAACCATTTGAACTTGCCAGAATCATAGAAAAATCCTATGAAGAGCTAGGAAGAGATAGTTTGGGTGGGAAACCAATAAAACCCGAACTAAATGAAAATCCTGAAAAAACATTTATTAAAAATAATCTAAATACTCCAAAAAAGAGTTGGGATGGTAATAAACAATCCACTCCCTAGGAAAAATGATTCCAGTCCAGAGGAAGGTCTCCACAACGAACAGAAAGATCTCCTGGCCGAGGAGACAAGTCTCCCCAAAGGGAACCCTCTGAGAAAAGATACAGCCTTAGAGACAGGGATAAATTGAGAAAACCTGATAGATATCAAGATATTGATACACGTCCCTCTCGCTCTTTTCAGACTTCCTCACAGAAATCGGAAAGAAGAGGACGGTCAGAACACAAGGAAGAGCACGTCAAGTCCAAAGACAAAGAACCTGCTCATCAAAGTAAAAAATAACAATTTCCCAGAAAGAAGGTAGCAAGGATTAAAATTAAACATGCTGAGAATTCTGAGGACACAACTGAAAAAAGGAGAGTGGGCCCAGACAATGCTAGACAGCGGAGCAGAAGTGACCATAGCTCGCAAGATCCTGATGAATGGTCTGGAGACAGTGGACATGAATGAATACACTCAGGTGGAAACTGCAGACACACGAGTTAGCATGCCCCATAAACTATATGAAATAACATTACGTATAGAGGGAGATAAAACAAGGAAAATAAAAGGTCTCTTTTGGGAGAATCTTTCTAAAGGCTATGACATCCTGTTAGCTGAAAAAGACTAGCCACCAGAGTTTGTCAGTGAGTGCCCTCATGGCGAAGAAATGATTATGCCTGCCTTCTCGAATCACATCCCGATTCATAAAAAATACACATTTGCAAGAAAATGGGCAGTGTCCCAAGCCCCTGCATTATACAAAAATCATGTAGGATGGGATGAGGACTCTCATCACCATAAAATCCAGTTAAAAAATCAACCCACTGCACAAAGGTAATACCCAGTAAAACAAGAAGCTGAAAAGCAAGTCAGGGAGATCTTGGATCAACTTGAATATCAAGGGGTGATTGAAACATGCACCTCACAAATGAACAATTCTTTGTTTCCTGTCTCCAAGCCAGACGATTCATATCGCCTAGTTTTGGACTACAGACATTTAAACTGCTGCAAAACTTTGCAGTACAAAACTCTCACAGTGCAGCACTAATGAAAAACATCGTGCGCAAAAAATATAAAACGACATTATATATCTCTAATGGATTCTTCTGTCAAAACATTGCACCTGAAAGCATGTATTTGACCGCTTTCTCAATAATGGGGTCGCAAAAACAATTTTGCTGACTCCCACATGGATTCAAGAATAGCCCAGGATTATTCTCAGCAAGGGTAACAGAATTACTACAAATATATGATGATGTGGCATTATCATATGTCGATGACATCTATCTTTCAGACGATGACCTGGAGACTCACTTAAAAAGAGTGAACACCATAATTCTTGGGTTCGCATCAGAGGGTTACAAATTCAACTTTAAAAAGTCAAGAATTGCCCATCTAACAGTACTATTTTTAGGATATGAATTATCAAGTGAAGGCAAAAGCCTGGCAGACGACTTCCTAGAGAAGTGTGCAGTATTCCAAGCACCAAAAACGCTGAAAAATTTACAATCAATACTAGGCTTCCTGAATTTCGGTAGAACATACATTCTAAATTATGCAGAGAGGGTTAAACCTCTCTATGAATAAATAAAAAATCTGATTTCAAACCAAATAATTGGACTCAAAAACATACAGAAATTTTGAGATCATTACAGACAGACATGTTAACTAAAACAAAACTGCAAACTCCCGGAAATGCACGCAACCTTGTGATCCGAGTCATGCCAGGAAGATGCGGATTCACATACCTGACCTCTAATGAGGGAGAAACGGTACCTATAGCTTACAAATCACATTTGTACACTCAAGCTGAAATGAAATTCAGTTCTACAGAAAAAAGTCTGACAGCGGTTCAAACTGCTGTAGCAAGAGAAAGAGCCCTAGCCCAAGGCAGGAGAATAACGGTTTATACAGCAGAATCAGCCTTTGAGGCATTAACAAGTCCACGCAATCTGAATACAGTGGCATTAGATCCAAAATGGATACAATGGGAAAATTCTCTTGCTGCAGAAGACGTGAAATAATATTTTGACCCAAAAATTAAAAAACTAGATGATCTAGAATACGAACAAGAATATCCTCTGCCAATCGAAATTCTCCCTCTCGAACAATATACCTGTGTAATCTATATGGACAGATTTGCACACCATTACGATGTAGAGAAAAAATCCTACAATGCAGCGTGCTCGATTGTTAAAGGTCGCTGGCGCTCTGGTAAATTCGAACCAATGATTACCAAAACTGAATCACTCAGAAACTGTTCAGCTCAGCGAGCTGAAATAAGATCTTTAAAGATGGCGCTTGATAATGCCGATCACGAATTCCCCACACTAATAGTGTGCGATTCACATTACTGCGTCAAGTCATACAACAGTGACATGCAGACATGGAGCAAAAACAGTTACAAAGATGACACAGGTGCCACAATAAAGCATAAAACGCTTTGGGAACAAGTAGATCTTTTGCAGAAAGAACTACAAAAAACTCACGTGATGCATACACTGAGTCATCAACGTGATGGCATTCACTTTGCAGGGAATTCATTGGCTAACAGAGCCACAGCGGCAGCGGTTCAACCGGCTTCCATAGCCACAAAAAAGCGTTCTAAAAAACACATAGATAGAGAAACCATGCTGGCCGTAAAAGCGTTGTTAAAAGGCGATTATGCAGCATTACCTCTCAACTATCCACTCAGTAATACATACATAATTGATGCAAACTCTGTTCCTTTTGCTCAAATCCATGGAGTGGGGGATAGAGTAATTCCAAACACGAACCGGAGAGTTTTCTTGATTGAAGACGCACACATGGGACTGGGTCCAAGGCACCAAGAGATCTTGAAATCTCTAATAGAATTACAATCAGAATACTGTTGGCCGGGGATGAGCTTGCAAATTTACAAATTTGCAATGGATTGTCCAGACTGCAACAGAGATCGCAGTTTTGAACCGGACCAGACTATTGCCAGGACACCTTTATTAGAAAGCATCAGGCAATCTATATGCAGAAATCTAGCCGGAGAAATGCGTCCCCATAATTATTAAGACTGAATTCACTTAAAAATGTTGCCCCAGCGCTCGGCTGACGCCAGAACTGTTATAAAAGATTTGCGAGTCTTTATCGGCACATACGCAATTGGCATGCTACATTCTGACCAGGGTCCTGCGTTTAGCTCTCGAGTTTACAAAGAGGCCATTACCAGCATGGGCATTGCATTGCAGTACTCTTCTCCCTTCCATTTTGAGGGAAATGCGGTAGTGGAAAGAAAAAACTGTGACATAAAGCAGTCTATAACAGCGAGGGTATTAGGTTCGGGTGATGGGTGGGTCAAACATCTAATAAGTGTCCAACGTAGTCTTAATAACATGCCAAGAAATTCTCTTGGAGGTATCAGTCTGTATGAACTTTTGTTTGGTACTAGAATGAATATCCAGGATATGGATCATCAAACTTCAGTGGTAGAAGAAAATACTTTTGATATCAAAGATCGTTTGGCTGTTTTACAGGACTTGAATGAAACAAGAAAGAGTCTAAGTAACATAAAGTTTAAGCCAACAACCACTGAAGAACCACCTGTCCCAGCAAGACCTGTCTGGATTCCAAAGATTGGGGATCTGGTCAGAGAAAAGATCGCGGTAAAGAAGGAATTTGGGCCTTCTTACAGAAAAGCAGCACCTGTCTTAGCTGTTAGCGGAACAAGATCAGTAGTACTACCGCCACTTGCTGGTAAAAAGGAAAACAGAATTGTTTCCATCGACCTGGTGAAACCACAAACATGTGGCCAGTAATAAATAGCAGGCCCAGTGGATTACTAAGAAATAGCAGAAGACCAAACTTTGCTACAATCCAAGAGGTTCAAACTGAGAGACTTATCACATTCGATAAACCTGCAGTAAATAAAAAAGGACTATGCAACAAAGCCATGGAACTTGTACCTCTTGAAACCCAAATTGCAACAATTCCTGATGACACACCAATCTACAACGATGTAGCCTCAGACTGTACAAATGTAACAAAAGAAAATGCAAAGATCAATGGAAATACGGAAGCAATCCCACCAATTGACAGAACTGCATCTGGCTATTTTATCAACTTTGATGACTTTTCCGATGATCCAAGTGAACATGGAGACAAGCCAGCAACAAAAACTTTCAAAGAAAAAATAACTGA
This sequence comes from Lissotriton vulgaris, assembly GCF_964263255.1. Classification (NCBI taxonomy): domain Eukaryota; kingdom Metazoa; phylum Chordata; class Amphibia; order Caudata; family Salamandridae; genus Lissotriton; species Lissotriton vulgaris. The sequence continues at coordinate 395,798,601 of NC_141696.1, read as the reverse complement.
GCCTTTTCACCAACTAAAAGAAACATATCTGATTTCACCATGGATTGAATTTTGGACTGTGTTAGGTGTACTTTTCCTCCTGCTTTGGCTCATCATGGTTTTATACTTGGGTAGATTCATTGATGGAAAATATAGTACAATGGACACAGCAAGTCAGAATATCAACTTGGTCCCAAAGTCTCACAGATCCTCTTACATCGAGAAAAGAGAACTATCATCAGTGAACATCACAGCCAATCCAATACCTGGGGGTATAGCATAAGATAGAACTGACTATGAAATTTATGGCCCGATTGAGCTCTTGAAGTATCCACACCAGTTTAAGGTTTCCTTAAGTGACTTTTTCATATCATTGGGACTTTGAAAATATTATTAATATGATGTCAGATTTAGTAATGTCAGCTAAATGTACAGAACATGATTATTTACAGGGTTCATCAAATTATGAAGAGTTATACTGTTACAATCACTATGGTCATCACTATTTACATAAATCTGCATAACCTAGAAATGTTTTTACTTATAATCAATGGGAACATTGTCCAACTCCACCAAAAGGAAGTTCGAAGACATTTTATGAGAAATTTCCATAGTTCTCAGGGTTTAACATCAGTGATCCAGAAACGTTTTATTTTAAAATGTTAAATAAGACAGGAATGAAAACTATGTTGACAAATACTAAACTGATTTATTCTGAAAAGTTTTATGACAAAATGTGTACATTTGGTTTTGAATTTTGGAAAAATAACATTGAAACAAAAACCATCTGGGGAGCAAAAGACTGACAGGTACAAGGTCCAGAATCATTATTTAGGGCCTGCATGATCCCAGAACAAATTATATTCCTGAATGATACCATTCAACAAACTACTTGTCTTGGTTTAGCTAAGATAAAAGACTCAAATAAACCGTCTATTCCGAAGCCCATACCTGATAGTAATAGTACTACGGATGTTGAAATAGACGTATCCCATATTTTTCACCAAAACAGAACAAATCCTGATTGGAAAAAATGGTTGATCTGGCCCACAGACACAAATAACTTTCAAGATAGATTCCTGAACAAAAGACAGGGGTTCAAACTGACCAGGCCAGACCCAAGATATTCCCAGACACAACATCCAGGGATAGTTACAACACACAGTGTAGGGAAATTATGCCTTGAGTGGATACAACAATCCACATTGGCTGAAATTAAGCAACACTTGTCTTTGCTTAAAGAAGGTGCTGACTTGCGAAATTTCATATTGGGACCTCGCAAACAGCGTCAAAAAAGTTTCATAGCGGCCGGTATATACTCTGCATACAATGAAGCTTGGAAAGTAATGCAAATTAATACAGCAGAAAAAAGTAGGAGAAATTGATCGTATAAATTTGGAAAAATCACTTTCTGTTGTGGACAATGGGTTAACAACTCTGTCTTCCAGAATATATTCACTGGACAGTATTGTATCATCTGCCTTTGATATAATAGAGCAAGACTTACTAATGTTACAACATGGTCAGTCCCAATTGCGTTCTATTGTCCAGCTAGGCTGGACGTTGCAAAACCTACGTTCAGGCTACGTGCCATGGCGTCTAATCAACACAATGTCATTATTTTCTATCTTTAACCTTACTGATAAACAAATCAGTTTGGCACAAAAAGGAGAAGACTATACAATTCTGAGCATTGAAAAACTCGAGAGATTACCATTGACAATGTCAGAGAGACCTGTCATTGAATGGATAATACATGGAACAATTGCAATTCCGATAACAACTTTCCAGTTTAAATATTGCCAAGAATATATACCAGCAGGCCAGTATGAAAGGTTGGGTAAAGGATACATCAAATCAACCTGGGATTTACCTTACACACACAAATGTTATGGTGAAGGGAAAAAGGAGGTATTCCTTAGTGGCAATAATTGTAAAAAATCACTAAGCGGTAAACTTCTGTGTCAAGGTATTTACTTGCATGGAGCCTGCGAAGGGTCTTCAAATAACCCTTCATGTCACCTGCAAGGCACTCCTGCAACACAGATAGAACCATTCTTCAGACAGCTTTCCAACGGGAGCTACGTTTTAATAAATGACCACAGCTGTTGTGGAATGGTGCCAGGAGAATGCTATCTCATAACTGTTACTTCCAGGGTCGTTTGCTGTATGCAAGTATTGTATCCAAACAGCAATACAGACATGGAGGCGGCAATATGGCCTTATGTGAATATCTCTTCCATTCAAATTGATACTTTAAGCAGAATGAACTCTATTCTTTTACAGACTACTGTGCCGCTGACATCATCCAAAGAAACGCTTGATCTGCAAGTTGCAAGGACAACATCAGAGATACATACCCTTTTATTGACAAATTGCCCCGTGCATTTCGTAGAAATGTTAAGTCAAATTTTAAGCATGTCTGATATCAGTTGCATCGCACATGTATTTAAGACAATTTTTTCGGGACTGTTAACACCATTTGAAACAGTTCTGGGCATCTTCCCGAATTTTGAAAACAAAGTGTGATGTGGAGATCACTGCAAGGCGCGCTATTTTCACATGAAACTGATGGGTTTCTTCAAAAGGTTACTGTGCTTATTCAAAAGAATGCAAACAAAACTTGCTTCAATTCTTGATTGCGAATTTATTTCATTCCAATAGGAAAATCATTCATCAAATCGTTATTGAAATGTATCCGACATGGATATATCTTCACATTACTTGATGCTTGCCCAATGCATTTTGGGTTAGTATTTATAACCCTTCGTCAGGGGCCTAAAATGAAAACATACAAGACCTTAACTTTCAGTGACACGAGCCATGGGGTCAAAATGACCAATCAATAAATGACTACTAAATAAATGACTACTAAATAAATGTCTTCACTGTACATATAGACTACTAAACATTTTCAAACATCAATGCGACATTATACATTTGTAGAAACTAATATCGTGGTCCTTTCTGTATGTGCTAGTTAGCTAGCTAGTAGATTAAGGGAGCGAGTGGTGTGTTCTGAGCGTGTGTTTTTTTTAAAAAGAATATTAACGGGTGCGGGAGTGAATCCGATGAAGGCCTAAGCATATGGCGGACAGAGCTCATAGTTGTGGAACTTACCGCAGCAGTAACGTGTAGCTGTCCGCGTTTTTAAGTTCGTTAATCCTCATACTTTTCATAATCCACTATCGCTATTCCATTTTATTTCATGCAGTTTCTATTATCATCTGACTCCGGTATTCTCTCTCGTCACGTTTATTCATTATCATCCTTTCGACCCTATATCACGTGACCTGCACACATACCTATGACTAGCCTTCCCATTGGTCCTTTACTTATCGGACCGGTTCCGCGTTCGGGACACTAAGACAGCTACACGTTACTGCTGCGGTAAGTTCCACAACTATGAGCTCTGTCCGCCATATGCCTAGGCTTTCATCGGATTCACTCCAGCACCCGTTAATATTCTTTTTTTAAAAAACACGCGCTCAGAACACACCACTCGCTCCCTTAATCTACTGACTAGCTAACTAGCACATACAGAAAGGACCACAATATTAGTTTCTACAAATGTATAATGTCGCATTGATGTTTGAAAATGTTTAGTAGTCTATATGTACAGTGAAGACATTTATTTAGTAGTCATTTATTTAGTAGTCATTTATTGATTGGTCATTTTGACCCCATGGCTCGTGTCACTGAAAGTTAAGGTCTTGTATGTTTTCATTTTAGGCCCCTGACGAAGGGTTATAAATACTAACCCGAAATGCATTGGGCAAGCATCAAGTAATGTGAAGATATATCCATGTCGGATACATTTCAATAACGATTTGATGAATGATTTTCCTATTGGAATGAAATAAATTCGCAATCAAGAATTGAAGCAAGTTTTGTTTGCATTCTTTTGAATAAGCACAGTAACCTTTTGAAGAAACCCACCAGTTTCATGTGAAAATAGCGCGCCTTGCAGTGATCTCCACATCACACTTTGTTTTCATGATATAAGGCACTACCTGGCATAGTGCGACAAGGAAACGCGCCCAAACTACTTCGAGTCGGAATAACTTTGTGTGCACGGAGATACTATAACCACATCTTCCCTAATTTTGTCAATTCTGTCTTTGGGGGCCTACCTTTAATTTTGGGACTCGTAGCAGGAATTGTATTTTTGTTCCTTCTGCTCCGATATGGCAAGCAAGTCCACAGACAAGACTCCAGCAACGATGGAAGAATCAATCCTAGCAATACGATATTGAGACCGTATCACTAAGGTCCTCGGATTAGCCCGGCTAAGAGATCTGAGTACAACTTGTTTTCTTTCATTCAGACCAATCTGGCAGGATAGCATCTTACCTGTGCTTCAATGTCTGCTATGCGGAGAAGAATGCGTGTTGGACGTCTGTCTTACACTACCATCAGCAGTACCAATGGATATGAGGTTCTGTAAGTTACGAATTCGTTCGTGCTCAGCCTCCATTTTGTGATCGCCGCCATTTTATGTTGCCCTCACTCAGGCAGTGCGGCGAACGTGATGTTTTTGTTGTTTCTGCAATTACGTGTCAGGTGGCTTCTTCGCCTATGTTTACTAACGAGTGTCAGAGTCTGGCCGAGTACACTAATTCCTGTCTGAGCTGATTAATCCCCGTCCGGACTACATGTTGGTTCACACCATTGTTTCCTTTAAGTTATCTTATCTGCTGTCCTTCGCTACACATCTCATGCATTCTCCTGTTTCACGACTGTCCTTCTACAACACGCAGCTGTGTTTTCTCTACTTGTAAATCGAATTGTGCGGATTTATTTGTAATTTACTTAAGGGGTCGAGTGACAAACAGAACCAGGAACTTGAGGTGCTTTGGTCTTAAAACATTGTCTATAACGTTTGCCTATAGCTCATGCTCTTGTGTGATTGCATTTTGCATTGTATTGTATAGTATATAAACCTGTGCGCCACGGAGTTAAGTGGCAGTCTCTTTTGAACCTTGTTATACCAACGACTTCTAAGACCACTGTACTAGCTGCAGCTAATAAATACCCTCTTCTACGACAGACGAAGAGTCCGTGTCTCTGTTTCTGACAAGGCAGGCTGCGGTTCTCCAGATATCAACACTTTGCTTTGTCCAGTAACGACTCATGCAACGTGTTGTCCCCAGCGGCTACCTATTCTGATGACGGCATTCGTTGAGGCTTCACCATTACGAGTAGGTGAAGGTGAAGTACCAGAGGAAAGAACACCAAACAGGTACAAGCTTCTGTGGGCATTGCTGATCCAAACATCGATGATAGCAATCACGCACAGAACTGCACAGTTTCAGTATTTTCAAACTTGGTCGAACTTTCACCTGATAATGTAGACCAATTTTTTGCAAGCCTATCTGATATGATGTTCACCCCTGAACAACGAGAATAAGTTTTAAAAACAACAAGCACACAGCGTTCCCTGAACTCTGAATTTGGCCTTCAGTTCTGTTAAACAAAGCAACTGAAAACATTTGGAACTATTTTTTCCCCAGAAAGCAAAATAATTTTTCTTTCAAATCAAAAATATTTACCTTTTTTCCGGCACATGGTACTTTGCTTAAAGTAGAACTATTCTTAGAGAACAGAGCTTCTATTTTTAGAGACAATATTTTACCTCAGCCTCTAGCACATGTATATTATCGTACAAATATGTGATGAAATGGTCTCGACCTTCTCTTCTGTATATAGAGCAATTTCATGTGTAATTTTCACAATTCATTCAGCTGATATATATGCATTTAACTGAATGATAACCTTTCTTGAAAAAACGTACAGTACCAATACTCATTTTCGTGTATAAACCATACACCATTTCAAATCCAATTATGTATTTTGGGGTGGGTTGGAAAACACACATTCATCGTATGTTTAAAATTGCTTATTTTTTAGTAATGATGGACATTAATATGTGGAGTGGGTGTTGTATTTCTATCTAGGACCCTAATTCGATATTCTCGATTCATGCCCTTATATGGTTATAACTAATAATATCCTTATAAAGGTATAAGAATCATATCCATATTTAGTAATAGCCCATGCAGTCGAAAACACAGCAAGGCAACTCCCATAGACTCCTAGAAAGCACAACGCGTTCTTTAAACAAACCAAGCCTCCAGCAGCTCGATAAATCCCCCTGCTTTTGTTTTGATTTGCACAAGAACTCCAGGAGTCCAGAAAGAACTGTTAGTTCTTAGTGACGTCTTATGTGCAACCTTACGTCAAACCTGGCACCTTTAAGGTATAAATATACCAAAGTTGCCTTAAGCAAACACACGGTGGTGGGGAGCAGAGCGACGTTCTACTTGTCCGAGAGCCCAGCTGTTGCCAGGGCCAAAGGAAAACGCCCCTCCCTTCGACGCACTGAGAGAGACGCTGTCTTTTTCTCCATCCGAGAAAATCCAGCTCCGCTGTTCCCAAGTCACCCTCGCGGGTCGCTGGGAGATCGAGTCCTGAGAAGTGAGATACAAGACCTCCTTCATTCTATAACCAAGGTACGGAGCTGATTAAAACCTTAGAGAGAATTCTTGATTCCGATACTTGGGAAAAGCCTAACTTAACTTAAAACTGCAACTTATTTACTCCTTCCCAGGTATTAGGCTTAGGTCAGGTACACCGGGGTAGGCGTATCTTAGAAGCACCAGTTGAGGTTGTTAGTCAATGTTTTTATGTATGTATATATTTTATCCATTTTAAAGTATCATATGGTGAGAAACCATATCAATGCTTTTACAGTAATATTTCATAATACTACTTTTACTGTACCACTTTACTTTATAATAAGTATTGCAATTGTGGCAATTCATTTCTCTTGCATTAGAAAGAAGACTGCTCAATAAAATAACACCTTTTATTGAAAACGCCCATCTCTCTATTTCTCTGCACTCTGGTGAAATTAAGCATGCACGATTGACTGAGTGAAATAACCGTCTATTGTTTTCACACGACTTTAGAGATACACTCTTTATTCTGAGGGAGCAAAGTTGTCTAGTTTATGCAGTTGTTAGAAACTAATCCCTTCTTGTCTAAATCAGGACGGGTATCCCTTTCCTGAACATTCGAGAAAGTTTCTAGTGACCTCTGAGCTAGCTGGCAAAACTAATTAAGTCTAACATAGTCAGTAGAGACCTAGATGACCGCAGTCCTACGTCTACACTGCTGTTTATGTTATTCCAATTCGCAGAGCCTATTGGGAATATAGGAACTACACTCCAATGTAACCTACAATTTTCTTCAAATTCCAAACCCTTTCACATTAAAATCAATAAAATGGTTTTGAACAAAAGTACTATATCTCCCTGATGCAGCCTAAGTTGGCTGAAATTAGAATGGGGTTGTGTGTCTTCCATCTGAAGAAACCCTGGTGCTGCAGTTCAGGCTGGACTTATCCTATTTGTACAGGACCAAAATGATTTGATTATGGCTGTTTTCTGTAGTGTGCTGCAAAGAGGGCAAAACATGATGGACTTGAATGTGGACCAAAGCTATTACAATCAGCTGACATTCATTATAACATTCTGTCCATCTCCTGAATTTTGTTGTGCTTGACCAATGATAATCAAAGCAGCCTAGTGCAGACAAACGGGAATAAGACATGGTAGCACTGCATCAATACTGCACGACAGACGCACAAATTATCATTGGACAAGGTGATATATCTCCAGACACTAGATAAGAATCACAGGGGGTATTAGCATTTGGCAATTTTTCCTGGCATACCTTTATGAATGATCTCATGATGTCATAATACAATACATTAAATTTCTAAATCGAATGCTAATTTCACAGCTGTTGAACTGCAGCACATATTTTAGTATTTTTTAAACAACAGTGAATACAATGGGGTGCAGTTTGAGCTTTCTTTAGCACAATAGCAAGTGCTACATAGTCCCTGATGGATTTCCACACGGGCTTAGTTGAAATAACAAAGTAACAGCAGGACAAGTACTTCACTAAAGGCCCGCTACAGCGTTTAAGGCCCAAGCTGAAGGCGAGGCACTTTAACAAGGCAGTGGGACTTAAAAAGCTGGTATAACCGTGCTACGAAGGGCTATAAGGCTACTAGAACATTCTGCCAATAGAGAGCAGAATGTTCGAACAAATAAAACAAAGCTTCAGGGAGCATGAGGGGATTGAAATCCCCTCAGGCTCCCTAAATCCTTTGTTCACAGCCAGAGCTGTGAACAAAGAAACATTGGAATGTTGGAGCTCCGGGTTTATACCAGCCATTATAAGCCCAGAGCTACTCCATTGTTTTCAACGGAGTTTCCAACGTTTCAATGTTCTAATATAGCCTTATAGCTCGCCGTAGAGGGCTATACCGGCTGTTAAAGGCCCGCTGAATCGTTAAAGGCCCGAGTCGAAGGCGAGGGACTTTAAAGAGACAGCGGGACTTTAATTGCCGGTATAGCCCTGCTACGAAGGGCTATAAGGCTATTAGAACATTCTGCCACTAGAGGGCAGAATGTTCTAACAAATTAAACAAAGGGTTCTCGAAGCTCGAGGGGATATAAATCCCCTCGAGCTCCGGGAAGCCTTTGTAGAACATTGGAATGTTGCTCTGCGGGCCTTTACCGGCCCGTAGAAGCAGGGTGCACTCCATTGCCTGCAATGGAGCTCCCAACATTCCAATGTTCTAATACTATATAATACTCGCAGAAATCTATGTCCTTGTCTAGTGGAAAATGTGAGAACAGTGGTCCAGGAAATCAGTTTTACTTTGTAGTTCTAAGTTGTGTAAAGGATTAGCAATATTTCAGAAAAGAGCCCCTGCTGGTGAATATGCTGCAGTCGAGACACTTAATAAGAAAATGCAGGTTATCCATCAAAAGCACGTTATTTCGGCAACTTTTAATATCAGACATCCATCTCTGGGAGAAACCAATGTCTCATCCCATTCCAAATCCGGAAAGGCAGTGGCAAGTAAATATAACGTTTTTTGCTAAAACAAAATTACATGATGGGATTTTCGAAGAAACATTCGTATTTCTTGAACTGAATCCTAAAACTGTAAAACAATGATCTTAATGTTAGCAGCTAGGAAACTGTATGCACACAGCACCGATGAGAAACGCCGACCCCAAGCCTGCATGAAAGCAATGCAATTTAGAACATGTGCTGTTTAAAAAGCCCCCCTCAGGCTTTCGTGATTTCGTCGTGACCTTAGCGGTCAGTCCCACTTACCTCAGTCAAAAGAGTAAAAGGAACCTTACATTCACACCACAGTGTGTCTTAGGGTTCATTTCATGGATGAAATTCAAAACTGTTCAGATCCTGGGCTCCTCGACAGGGGTCTTCATTTGCATGTCTTCCTCGTTAAGCAAACTTTCATGTTTGCAATTGCAATTATTGTCCTTAATTTTGGTGTTCAAGGCCTTTTATTTTTGAGTTACTCATTTTTGATTATTGAAATGTTAACCTCAACAGTTATACCAAAGCATCAGCTTCAAAGGGTTGCTAAAAGGACTAGGGCCTGCCCTTGTGGTGAAGAAAACAAACCCTAGATATACATAATTACAAATAAATACCAGTTTCTCCCTTTGAATTGGGCCTGCCTCTGATTTATTAGGGAGTAAAACCGTCAGGAAAAAGCCGGGGAAACAAATAAACAACAGCTACATTTCCTATTATCGGAAACAAATGTGAAAACCCATATATGTTAGTTACAAACCTTCTGCATGTGGTCCACATGTTTCAGGCTTTTCCTATGAACACACATTTTTATGCAACAATGCATAATGTATATTCAGGTTGAGGGCGCTCTGGCTCCACCTGCAGACTTCTGGAGAGCGACATTTACAGCAAATTTCCTGGAGGTTTTCCTGTGTCGAGTTGGCATCCACGTAAAAAAATTCTGGTATTAGGACTAAGAGTAATGAACATATTACCAACAAGTAGCAATAATTATCGCTATGTTGGTTTAGCGGCGATATTTTTATCGCCCAGCTGCGGCGATTTTTATCGCTTAGGAATCTTGCTATTATTATCAAGGTTTATCTCCTAAGCGATAAAAATCGGCCGAAATGCATGAATATCACTGAAAAGTCAGCGATATTCATGCATTACCGAGCTAATGCTCTTAGCCATGTTATCCAAGTCCCATTGGATAACATGGCTAAGAACTGTTCAGGAGCAGGTGTTAGCTTTTGGAGATAGGAGATAGCAATGTTAGCTAACATCTTGGCACGCCCACTTTACATGTCAGTAGTGATAAATCTCACTGACATGCAAAGCGGGGCCCAAGATGGTTGCTAGGGAGATAATTTTATCTCCGCTTTCTTGGCTTTTAACGCCAAAAAAGCAGAGATAAACCCCCTTGATAATATGCCCCTAAGCGCCAGAGACCAACATATATCCTAATTATTTTTGCACTTAGATGACCAGTGGCACCAGACCGTTTGCAGACACTAGTTTTTAAGATACGTATGACCAGGCAGTAATTTTACAGTAAATGTAAAAATGATAGCTAATTAAGTTGCTCGCTGTTGACGTCCGTGACCACTCCACAGGCTACCACTTCAAATCACGATATTCAACCAACTGGTTTGATATGACAGATATCGTTGCCTCGGAGGCTATTCAGATTTTTTAAATACAGCGGGACAAAACGCCAACACTGAAGCAGGAAATAGCGATGAAACACAGTTATTAATATGCCACCCACGCTGTTTGATGCTGTCATATTACCATATGGCAATTAATACAGGGTCATTGGACAGCACCGAGAGACATTTAAAGCAATACATTTCAGCGGCTATCTTAACAAACAAGCAATGCACAGATGGCTCTAGCACAACTCAAATACACGGAAATTCTGTGAAAAAATGAACACGACCGACTAATCAGCAGGAAGAGACACCCAAAGCAACTGAATCTGAGTTTGGGTCCAATTTATCAGAGGGGTTGTGTCGCTTGTGTACCAAGCAAAGTGGTGCGTGGATGACGCAAACCCTAAATGCAATTTGTCAAGATACACAAAGCCACTTTGCAGGGCCCTGAGTGGCTTGATAAATCAGGATTGATGCAACGCAGCACTAATCGCTACATTGCGTTACTCTGCCCCAGGGAGGCGTTCCATGGGCGTTGCGTGGATTTTGATGCATTCCAAGATTTACCATTACTGGCAGACCTGGGAATGAGTTGAAATGCTAAGACTTCCTAGAGAGACGTAATGAGGTGAAATATCTTTATTTTTCCTTGTCACTTCCTCTTTCTATATGTGCTGCATTTTGCAGCATACATAGATAAAAGAAAATGCCTCAGGAGAATGTATGCAGGAAGGTGTTCCTTCCTGCACAGAAACAATTCATAATGCAAGGGTGCCTGCGTTGGCGCTAGGCAGTCCATTGTGTGCCAGCACTGGGAAAAGGCAGGAATGCATGATATTGAGATAAATAATGCACTTTCCTGCCCTTTTACTGTAACACAATACAGCAAGGTGACGTGTTGCGCTATGTTACTTTTTCATAAATATACCCGTAGGGCCTCATTTATGAGAAATGACGCATCGCTGCGTGAAAGCAGCGATGCATCACTTCTCAGTGCGCACTCCTTGCGACATTCCTGACGCGTCATATTTATTGTATGACGCATCATGTCGCAAGGAGTTACAGATACGTCAGTATTTCTGACGTATCTGTAAGCGCAAAAGTGACGCTTTGCTGGAGTGTGTCACAAAAGTGACGCAACTACAGCAATGCGTCCTTTCACATGGGGCAAGCCCCATGTGAAAGGGCCTGCGTCAGTCTTACGCCTGCCGTGAGGCAGGCACAAGATTTTGACGCACCGGCGTCCTAAAAGTGACACTGTGAAATCTCATAGATTTCACTGCGTCACTTCAGCGACCCTTCCTTGCGTCAAAACGCCCCCCTTGCATACATTATACCTGGCGCAGGTATAACGTGGCGCAGGGGTTTACAAAGTGACGCATCTATCTAGATGCCTCACTTTGTAAATATGGTGCAACAAAGCGAATTTTTTAACTGACTGGTGCGTCACAAAAAATGACGCACCGGCGGCGTAAAAGTGACGCACAGCCTCATAAATGAGGTCCCATATGTTTAAAGGTGCAACTATTACCTGTTCGTAGAATATTATTAGCAGTTTACACAACATAAAACATCAACCTATTTAAAACAGATAAAATTATCACCCAGTTCAAAATTGCATATTCTATCTGCTCCTAGAGAATGGAAGGCTGCATTGACCTGTTGTGTCTGAACCTATGACCTACATCTCTGTGAGTAATCACAACCTGCCGAGCTATCTTGCTTGGAATGGATATCCAAAGAGCGAATTCGCTGAGTGACATCATCCACCGGCTCTTCCTCACAGATACCATTTTTCTTGTGCAAACAGAGTGTGAGGATTGGTTAAACAAAACGGCGCGATTTTTTGTTTATCTAAATGGGAAACATTTTCTCCCTCCGAGTAATGCTTTTGCAAAGTGCCACACAGTTCCGATGGGTTTAATAGCAAAAACGTCCTTTTCCAGGGCCTGTAATCTGCAAGATAAGGACAGAGCTGGCTAAGCCTGAATCCTCCAGGGGCTCTTATCTAATTGATTAAGACCCGCCAGTGCGGCCACATTTATGTTTCTTGTTAAGCTTAGTTAATGAAGCATGGATGGCACACCGAGCCCTTCCTCCAGTGCAGCACGATTTAAGAGGATGGCACACCCCATGGAGAGGCAGATTGGAAATATCAAAATTGTAGAAAACGTGCCTTTTTCATCTTTTCGGAACGGTAAGTGCCATTGTGCCGCATTACTCACAGGTCTAAGCTACCCACACAAAATGCAGAAATGTTGATCTGATCTAACAATGTGAAAGTCAAGCCTTAGAAATATAATTTAACCTCTATGAATGACACAATTAGATCCGGGGGGCATATTATCAAGGAGGTTTATCTCCGCTTTTTTGGCTTTAAAAGCCAAGAAAGCGGAGATAAAATTATCTCCCTATTACCTAGCTGCTGCTAACACCAGTTAGCGACAGCTAGTAGGAGATAGCGACCATCTTGGGCCCCACTTTGCATGTCAGTGATATTTATCACTAATGAGATGCAAAGTGGGCGTGCCAAGATGTTAGCGACTGAAAACAGTCGCTAACATCGCTATCTCCTATTACCAACTTTTGGAGATATTCGCGCTAAGCGGGAATATCTCCAGAAGCTAACACCTGCCCTGAGCAGTTCTTAGCCATGTTATCCAATGGGAGGTGGATAACATGGCTAAGAGCATTAGCTCGCTAATGCATGAATATCGCGGACTTTTCAGCGATATTCATGCTTTGCGGCGATTTGTACCGCATTTGCGTTAAACCTTGGTAATACCAAGGTTTATTTGCGGTAAAAATCGCCGCAGCGCTGCAGTAAAGTTTTGTCTCTAACCAAGCAATAGCGATAATTATCGCTATTGCTTGGTAATATGCCCCCAGATTCGTAGAGCAATTCAATGTAATGTAAGCTGTTTTTAGAGACTTTTTTATAACCAGCCGGATAGGAGGAGGTACCATTTTGAGAGATACAGAGAGGGAAGATTAGCAAAATAAAGCAATCTGCCCAGGGTCATATACCCTGTGGTGCTGTAACAATTGATGGAGAACAGGGACAACCATTATTATCACTGAACTCATTAGGAATTGTGAAATCAAAGCTCACACAAAGAAAAAGCATAGCAAATGGGTCATGCCAACTGAGCAGAAGAGCGGTTGGGGTTTAGCATGTAGTTTGTGATGTATTTTGGAGCACTGTGTACAAATATATTACTAAAGCTTAGTGTGTTAGCATACTGTTATTTACTGACAGCATGTTTTCCAATGAGATGGCCACAAAATTCTCACTCACGTGCAATTTTACTGTTAGACGTATACAGGACACAAACAATAATGCATGGAAATCAGGTTCATTTGCACGTTACCACGTGTTTTGATTTATTTTGATTCTATAAAACCTTTGCTTCATCATATTTCAGAATTACACAAAAGTATTTTATTTGTGCTTTCCTATACTCTGATATATTTTGAAATGTTGTGTCCTAGAGAAAGACTGATATCCCAAAGGCTTTTCTATCACACTCCCAGGGTCGGATTGGAATCACAATTTGGCCCGGGCACCCCCAAAAAAGTGGCCCACATTCCTGGATCACACCAGTTCATGAAACAGCATTTGGCTAGTCTCATTGGCTCATTTGTAGATACATGTTTGATAAATTACGATTTTAAAGCTCATAGCACCAGATACATTGGTGAAAACTTGAAGCACTGAATGTTGGCCTGTTGAGCTAGGTGAAATAAAGTGGCCCTTTGTCCCCAACTCCTGATTTGGCTATGTTTATCATCTGCCCATTTTTAGGTCGAGCCTAGCGCAGCGCTCATGCGCTACACTAAGGAAAACGACCTCTTGGAATCGCTCTGGACTTCCGGCCTATGGCTTGTGGTTACGAGCAGCAGCCGTGCGCACACCACTCGCGGGACGCTGCTGCTTTAGTTTCGCAGCGGCCGTGCGCGCACCACTTGCGGGACTTTACAGCTTTAGTGTTGCGTCCGCGTCTTTTGTTCCCGTTTTGAGATGGTCTTTTGTTTTGATTTGCTCGCGCCCACTGGTGGTGCATGCTGCAGACCTGCTACTGCAGTTCCGGTCTAGACGCGAGAAAGCTTCCTCTCAGCTGCATTTGTGCCAGATCCTACTGAGGCTCCTCTGCCTCCTTGCGCTCGCACCACCACCCCTAAGGGGAGTTTCACTCATCCAGGACATGTGCCAGAGTATTAAAGTTTTGCCGCCCCCTCCATAGATGCTGTTTTTACAGGCGATCTCTGCGCTGACAGGCTCCCATAGCCACGCGACAGCTCCCCGCCACTACCAGCTCGTCCCACTTGGAGTTGGTCTTCTCGGGCATTGCCTAGAACCCTTCAGTTGCTCCCATGTTCCACTTTCATAGGTTTGACTGGCACATGCTGGCACTGGGGGACTGCGGGGGCATGGTCACGCAAAGGCAGACTTTATCTTGTCGCTTGGAACTCGTTCTGCGTGAGTTTTCCACGTGTTTGCTTCGAAGAATCACCTTTTATTGGCCCAGGATACCTGCGGGGCTTCCCACCAGTGTAGGGCTGTGATGGGATCAAGTCCGCGGCTGGCTGTTTGTAAAGAGCATTAATCGAGTCCTCTTGTGGATGAAAAGCAGTGGTTTGTTCTTCTCAATTCCTCCCCAGCACGGCTACGGCCTTACTTGTCAGGCATAGCAACTCTCGCTTGGGGTTACCATGGCAACGGCACAACGCCCTGCATCCTGCTGAAAGGACTGGGTCCGGGGGGATGGAGCATGGCAGGTGAAAAGTGTTAGCTCGCTTCGCTCGCTCCTGGGATGCCACCTGTCCCGCTCCCTTGCCCACACTGAGTACCTACCTACGGGGGTTGCCACGCACCCCACAGCACCACAACTCGTCACTGGTTAACCCCAGGACAAGTGCCAAACCCAGCCCAGTGGGGTTTTCCAGGCCACAGCAGTGCTGGAAACCACACCTGGAGCAAGCATGGGCATGGACAGCTGGATGGGGATGTAACTGACACGCCAAAGTTTAATCTTGATACCATGTGGGGGGTTTGTGTATTCAGAAGGCCCGGGAGGCAGTAGGATGTGGACCTTTCCCTCTAGAACTCTGAAAACATCAGTAAGTGTTTTGAGGCAATCCCGGGCCTGGCGTGTCTTACCCTTTCTGCCAAAAAACAAAAATCTCTATGGTGAACCCGAACTTTAAGGCACCCTATACCACGGCCTCAAGTGACAAGCTCTGCCATGCGCCCTTTCCTCTACCCTCCCTAGGACTCCCAACTCTTCCTGTTTTACTCCTCTACCAGCTGAGAAGTATTATTCCCCTCTACAATGGCCCAGGTCTCACACCCCCCAGTCATGTTGCATCTCAATTCGAGGCTATCAAGCCCCTTCCCAGTACTAGAAACCCTTCTAAAGGATGAACTCATCCAAAGGTCTATTTATACCCGGCCCCGACAGATCCCAATCTAGTGAGGTTATTTCCTCACCGTGTTGACCTGTCCCTATCATCTCTCAGGTCCCCGCTTTCCTCCTGCTCTCTATACTTCTGTGACATCTCCGTCAGACCTCCCTTATCTCCCTCCTGTGAAGCGGAACACAATTTAAATGTCGCTCTTATTGGTTGTCTCCTTTTTCTACCACATATAGATCCATAGATATTTATACCACTGTCATACTTCCTCTCATCCCCTGATGCATGTATACCAAGGATGCAGTTATGTCTCTTCCTCAGAAGGATTTACATTTAATCCCTCCCTCTCCACATAATGTGTGAGTAGAATTGTCTAGATATCTCTCATAGCCCCCCTCCATTGTAATTATATGATCAAAGTGTGTACATTTATCAGCCATGCCCCCTTCACCTCCCCCTACTGCATTTAAATTCCTTAGATCAAGGCCACTAGAACTATGGATTGTGTGGCCGTGGCAATGGTCACATTATTATAGATTTTCCGCATTTGCCACATAATCCATCATCTGCTGCATAATCTGCAGATTTTAACAAAAACATGTCTTTGTTTCCAGCTCAAATAGTTCAAAAGTTAATAAAAAATGCAGCCACACATGTGGCCGCCCAGTGGAAGGCCCTTTGCAGAGCTGTACTGATCACCTTCCAGTTGCTTAAAGCTATATTTTGGAGTAAAACTAAGGCTAATGAGGTGCAACTAAAGCCCAGAGAGTATTATCCAGATTTCAAATCACAAAATAATGAAGTAGTATTATTACAAAAAGTGAGGTGTTATGTTGCATAAGTTGCCTAATATTGCGGCCTTATTTACTCATTCCTGCCTCATAATTTGGCCCTCTCCTGGCGCATAATTCCAGTGGCCCTGCCTTAGATATTTAAATGGCTCTCTCTTACGTCTCCTCCTTCCACTGCTTCCCCCGCAGTGTCAGGGGAAAGGCTGCTCGGAACCTCGGTTTCCAGCGCCTAGATCAGCGTAGATTAATGATATCATGTGAGTTAGAAAACATGAAAACATGAAATCGTTTTCATTGTGCCCAGTTGTAACTTTGTTAGACAAATAGTAACGCCCATATACCATATTAAAATGAAATATGTAGCTTTGTCTTTTTCTTTTATGTTGCATTTATCAAGCACTGATCCGCTGCTACTGTGTAGTAATATTAAGGTTGCTGTGTTTTGCTTTTGCACCATTCCGGGTTACAAAGTATCAGAGTTACTGAGTAGTGATGTCACACCAGGCCACGCGCTGTTGCAAACTACGGAGGGCCTAGATGGTATCCATGCGATTCAAGTCACCAGCAGCTACTACCTATGTAACAAACAATGCACAGCAGCAAACCCGTCATCTCATTAAATTAAATATATAAAACATAACATAAACTCTTGAGTCACACGTTGCCCGGTGTCCGACATCTGTTGCTAATCTAGCTCTACTTGCTTTCTGGTGTTTGTTGTTGTGTTTGTGTCCATTAAAATATTGGACCCCAAATACCAGAATGCAAAGCCGAAAGGTGTAGCAGCAAAGAGTCTTATGTCTGATCCAGTTGCAATACCTTCGGGTCGAGTTCGCACTATATAAAAACTGCAACAAAAAAAGTGTGATGTAACTAGTGCAGGCAGGTGTGCTGGTACTGGTGCAGACGGGACGTGCGGTCCCCGATTCAGTTACCTTTTGGCTACGCTTTCACTAATGCAGCCAGATAGACTGCACTGCCGCAGGGTATGTTGTCACTCGTGGAACTGGATATGCCATTAACAGTACATGCAGTGCGCGAACAGGCTGTTGTCACTGGCAGTGGAGGACGGCGGTGTTAATGGCGCAGACAGGCAGCAGCTGCTCCATAAACTTTCCAACTACCTCTCCTTTCCCTTCCAGTGTGCTATTGTGATCCAGGCCGGGTCTTTGGAGGTGATCTTGTGCACTGACAGCAGTGCTGCTGTGGTATTTTTAATTTTAAAGTGCTTCAATACCGTTCGGTCGAGTTCGCACTACCACTCCATCGGCCTAGATGGCGCAGGGGTTAATGTTTAGGGTAAAAGTGCAGCAGTGCTTAGAGGGTTCGGATCGCAGCACTGGCAGTCATATTTTCCCTTCGTATTTTTATTGTTACACTGTTAGTGCATGTTCTTTTTTAGCCACATGAGTCAGGAAACACATTCCACATGACAGTTTATCTGACGCCTGAGCGGGTACTTTAATATACAGCTCTCTTAGGCACATGGATGCAAACTCTCTAGGCATGGTACAATGCATGTCACTTTTCACATGATGTAAGAGTAGATGCTGTAGCACCCAAGATAATTTGCTGCATGGATCAATGCCTATAAGTCCCAGAGGCGAGAACTATTGGCTATGCCAATGCTTGTTTTAACTGGCATTATCAGTATTTTAATGTCCTGGCCAGTAGGAAAATGAAAGAAGTCACCTAAAGCTGGTATTTTCTCTGCTGATCAATATGTACTTTAAACAGTATATGCAAGGTGAAAGCAGTTTAAAATGTTGTCTAAAGCTGCTTTAACTGATAGTTAAAACTAAACAAAGGCAGAAAAGCCATGTTAAGAAGGAATATGGACGTTTTTATTAATGTATAAAGAATCCTCTTTCATTATTATGTTCCAGCCTTTGCAGAAGCTTTAAACATAAGCAAATAGAAGGGTATTTTTTTATTGTAGTTTTATATAGCTTGAACTCCGCCCAAGGGCAGCGATTATGTGAGCAACAGTCATATTACCGCCCCCCCTGCCTCTCCCTCCCACGCGGCCTGAAAGATACTGGAGCGAAGGTGCCAACAATAGGCCCTTAGCAAGCCCCTTTTACTTATTTCCCCCAATCCCCAGCCAACTATAGCCTCAGGGTGATGGCCTGGTAGGAGAGGGGAAATGCCCTCTTTTGCACTTCATTGCAGGAGGTGTCTCCCCTCCTGTTTTCTGCCTGCACCAGGGCTAGAGTGCAACTTGTCTCTTCCACAGAGACACGGCGACCAGATACCCCAGGAGTGACAGTGTAGCAATTTACCAATGCTGTTTGTTTGTGTTTCATTACTGAAGATCAAATTAATTTTATTTTAGCCCTTGAGCAATAAAGTAACTTTCCCAGAATCACAGGCCGTTGCTGAGCAGAGGCTGGGACTCAAACCCATTTCCATAGTTCCAAATTTGGCAGCCTGGAACTAACATTACATTCTCACAATGTTCCTTGCTGTGAAGCACCTTTCCCAGCTAGGCCTATGCAAACATACAACCCCAACCCGCCACCCGCACCCACCAAGGCCTGAAAGATACTGGACCAGAGGTGCCAACCATAGGCCCAAAGCGACACCCTTTCACTTATTCTCCTCCCTCCCAGCCAACCAGAGCCTCAGGGCGAAGGCCTGGTAGGGGAGGGGTGAAAAAAAGCACAGAGTTGCTGCTGCTCCAGGGCAGATAATGAGCCAATGGACACTTCACCTGCCCCTAGCCAGGCTGCTGCTCTCTCAACACCCCGCCTCACTTTAACAGCTCTGCAGGGGAGTGGATGTCTGTGCCAGCCCAAAGGGGGGCCAAGATAAAGTCTGCAACCGTCAACACAATACTGGTCTAGTGATGCTGCTGAAACTACCGCCTCAGTGGCCTGGCAGGGAAGACAGTAAGGATCTGTGGGCGGTTGGCAGACAGAGCTGCTAACGAAAACCGACCCACAGGTGACCCTTACGCAGTGGCTCAATGCCCGACTGCCCGCCTTCCCAATCCGATGCTGCTGCACTCCGACTGCCCGCCTTCCCAATCCGATGCTGCTGCACACCACCGACATTGCCAGATAGTTCACTTTCCAAAATCATTTAACTTTTCAGTCTACCAAAGAAAAATAAACACCAATATCCAGGTTAAAAGAAAAAGCTGTAATTTATCAGAAAAAAATAGTCCTTCATTTGACCTCTGTCTTTCAACACACTGCAAGTTAAAAACAAAATTTAAAGGCATGTTTATTGCTCATTCACCTTCGGAACTCCAGTGCCGATATTAAGGGGTGCTGCAACACCACCGGGCCTCTACTTCCAGCTCCTATCATCATAGCATGAGCTGAAGTGGAAACGTGAAGTCAGCATTGATAGGCATGTCTTATCAGTTCTTGCTTTCCCAGAAGGAACGGTCACTTTCATGCTGCACCAGCTGCAAAACTGTGCTCACTCCAATTTACATAATGTACTCAATAACTGTTCATTCTAGCATACACCACTGCATATTCTTTATTCCAGGGCTCATGAGTTATAAGGACTATAGAAGCACTATACATTACATTTCAATTACAATTGAAGATCTTTATAACTTCATCTTCCAAATGCATTCTGTCCTAACTACTAGGGAATAGAATGCGACGAAATAAGAAGCCTGAAAAGGTGTGTTTTAAGACTTTACAGAAAATAAGGAGGTACGGAATTATTGCTAACAATTCAGAGCTCTGGTTTCGTAGCTTGGCCCTATGCAGTCTGTTTTCTACTTTTTTGGACCCTCTGTTAACAGTTTCGCTTTTCGGCTTCTTAGTTTCTCTCTCCCTGCAGTGTCTAGTTCTTCTTGCAGGTAGCATGAGAGCTTCTAGTTTATTATAAACTGTGCAAGCTATGTTGAAAATACGTACCTCTGCCGGTAGCTAGTGAGTTTGTTGTGTGTTATGAGTGTTATCGTGTTATGTTTGTGTGTGTAATTTACTTAATTTGAGTGAGTTCACGCAATTATGCAAAATTTGGGTAAAATAATGCGCAATAACGCAAAATTGAAATCAGTAATTCTGTGCAATATTTTAGCAGCAAATGCATACCCGCTACAATTTTTGCCACACTGATGCATTTTGCATTTTAAAAAAATGCAATATATAGTTCAAACAAGCAAAATCACCTCAAACAACAGCCGCTCGAATTATGTTGTTTCCGTCCATTCAAGTAACATTTTTACAACAAATGGTGTGTAATTTTATGAGGTGGCATACATTCAGGAATTTAATAACAAGTGTAACACAAAATTCCCCATATTATATAAAAATAGATCTGCATAATTTAAATTTCGACCCAGCCTGGCTATGCGCTCTGATTTCCTTGCATTCACTTACAAACATGCTGTAGCATTTTGAATGGCTTTAATTGTCAAGATTGTGCATTTGGTTAGCCCTGCTATTATGGTGTTGCTACTGCTTATATAGGGAGTACCAGAGCTTGAACAGATACACAAAGGATTTTTGGTGAGAAGTTCTATATTTTCTTTAAAAATATGCAGGTGGTATATAGCTGTTCTGATCAGCTTATTGACATACTCATTGAAATGTATGGTCTTGTCTATCGTGGGTCCCAAGGATTTTACAAATCATATTCCATTTAGACAGCTCTCAATATGTTTTTTTAACAATATTATCCAATTACTCTGTAAACACAAACACCCTAATTTATAACCCATATATATTGTTTATATAGGCAGTCTGTACACAAATACATTGGGTGGAAGAGTGTTCCTTTCTACCAAATAACTTAACAACTTCTCCTAAATGCAGACTGTTCACGACTTACAGTTTACATCTCTGACCACAGCTTGAATATCTCATTACGTCCCTGTCATGGCAGTGATGTCTGGTTCGTGTAGGAATATGTGATGTTTGGTTTGTGTAGGAAAATGTGAGTCACTTAAATACTGCTGCTTCACCCTCGAGGCTCCTACTTAAGCTGTTATCACACGTAATGCAGCATAGGGTAGGGTATTTACCACACCCTCTAAATACCATGAACCCAAGTTCAGGTATTAAGTGATTGTGGTAAAGAACTCCTATTTACAATTTCAACATGAAAATGAAGCATAAAATGCAGACTTTGATGCATATATACTGATATTTGACACACTGCATGGCAGGAACCAAAGTTGTTGCGCTGGATAAAAATAGAGACCAGAATAGTGCCAATGTTTACTACACTGTGGTGCTTTATCTCTCTTGTCCTGTGCTGGTGCACTTTAGGGCGCTCTGCACCATGTACACACCCTTGTGCCTCAGTGAGAGTTATTGTGTATGATGTCTGGTATTGATTTTGTACTAGGCGGGTATCCTTCCAGTAAATAATACTATGTTTAGACAAAGTTCATAACTTTTCCTTGTTTGTGTGTGTGCTGTATATTATATCAAACCTGCAAAGCTGGAAAAGTTTGGAGAAAATAAAACTTTTCTCCAACATTATAGCTACCTTAAGAACATGTATATGTTTGATCCAGAGCCCTGTCTACCTTTGTTGGTAGCGCTTTATGTCACAATCCATGGATTGTCCTCCTTGCACCAACCATTTTCTGTTCCTTTGATGTACAATAGCACAAAGTAGTGCATACATTTTGTTGATTCGTGTCACTTTTGTGAAGCAAACCCAGTGTGAATTATTAGTAAATCTGGGCCTAGGTTTTTAACACACCAAATTCAGAATGTGTGTCTTTTTTCCAAGCCTTTTTACAGTTGATCATTTTCTGTTGGTTTGTCCTGATGGAATCTATCAGGGGCTAAACACAATGCTCTGAATTCAGCATAAGGTGGAGGAGGTGGCCAGCCTCTGGGCCATAATGCCCATCCTACAGGAGGCCATGGAGCACATCAGTGCACACATTTGAATCTCCCTCAGACATTTCCCTTTCCCTGATATTTTTCAAGTTCTTTTAATTGTTTTAGTATTTTAGGCTTAGTATTAGTTAGGATTTAGTATAGTGATAGTGTAGGTTATTGTGAGTGTTAGTTTTTTATGTGTTTAAATAGGGAATATTTTTTAGGTGTTTTTTGTGTGTTTTTAGTCTGGTAGTTTTGTAAGTGGGAGGGAGTTTGATGATTAGTGTGTGTATAAAATATATATAGCAAAACACACAAGATGATGGACGGAATATTGCACATTGGCAAAACATTCACCCCCAGTCGCAGATCAGGGTTTAATCCATTGTTATTTTGCTCGCCACACCACCCCAGTTCAGACATGGCCAAATACAAATCAGTCTTGGCCCTGTGCCTCATGGGAACAGTCCAGCCTGAACTGCCAAACCATGTCTTCCCTGGACCGGAATCAAGCATCATGGGACCATTTTCTGGCTATCAGCCGTCATCAGCCGTTTTTGCATTTGTCACCCGAGAGGGGCAGGTATGCTCAGACGTGAGTCCCATGCTCTCCATGCCACTGGAATCAAGCTATCCTGGCTGATGAGGGCTGAAAGCCCAAAACCAGTCCTAGGATACGTGATTCCAGTCCAAGGAGGACCTGGCCTGGCAGTTCGGGCTGGACTGTTCCCATGGGGCACAGGGTCAAGACTGATTTGCATATGGCTGGGTTAAAACTGGAAAGGCATGGGGAGCAAGAAAACGATGGATTTAGGCCCAGATCTCTGTACTGGGGTGAATGTATGACATTGTGCTGCATTCTGTCCATCAACTGTTGTTTTTGCATTTGTGACCCCGAGTGGGACGGGTATGCTCAGACGTGAGTCCCGTGCTCTCCATGCCAATGGGATCAAGCTATCCTGGCTGATAAGGGCTGAAAGCCTGAAACTAGACCTTGGATGCTTGATTCCAGTCCAGGAAGGACCTAGCCTGGCAGTTCGGGTTGAACTGTTCCCATGGGGCACAGGGTCAAGACTGATTTGCATATGACTGGGTTTAAACTGGAATGGCATAGTGAGCAAAAAAACGATAGATTTAGGCCCAGATCTCTGTACTGGGGTGAATGTATGACATTGTTCTGCATTCTGTCCATCAATTGTTGTTTTTAAAATATATATAGGCCAAGAGTTCTCTTAGATTAGCTGTCCTAGGCAGTGATAGGACCCTAGTAGTTGAAGCTAGACGTACTTATAAAGCCTTTATCTATTCCACAAAAAAGAATTGGAATGAAAAGTTCTGGAATTACATGTTGTCTGCTCTCAAAATAAATGACACTATTCTCTTTTAGTACATAGTGGCCCAATCCAGAACAGACAAAGCAAAAAGTTATCATCTTTATATTTCCGTCGATAAATGGGTGTCTAATTATTCTGGTCTCTATGAGGCAAAAACGCATAATAATGTGTGGCTGTGTAGTGACCAGATAAACACCTTTGACATATCCCATCCGAATGCTATAGAAGCAGTCAATCCAGCTGTTTATTTTGCCTTGAGGACACAGCCAGAGCTATTACCTTGGTAAAATCTGCCAAGGATAAAAACCCTGGAGACATATAAACCAGAGCCCCAGATTTGGACTGTTTACTTAAATGTACTTTCTAATGCTATAGCACAAGGGGGTGAGATACTAGACTCCTGTTATATCATTCAATTGACAACCACTGCTACCTATACATGAGAGCTATGGCTCATTCTGAACATACAAAATAGTAGTGAGGATATTCTGTAACATGTAAGTACCCTGGTTGGCCACACGACTAGGCCCAAACCCCTTACCCTCCAACCATCCTCAAAACCTGCCCATCATACTAGACAGCTTGCGCACCTTACACTTCACCATTGCCGGTTTCACATCCTATATAAATATACAAAGAGGCAACCCGGATAACCCTAAAGCATCTGGGTAAATAAAAGCTATACAAAAAGGTGATGCCTAGGAATCAATAGCCATCGGTCAATTTTAAAGGAAAGAGAAAAAAATGTATTATCTCTTCCTACGTGAATTATATCACAACTGACCAAAAATCTCTATATTTTATTAGTCATCTGAATCCAAACCAAAAAGCACAGAAAAACTTACTAAATAAATTCTGTAACATGTAAGTTCCCTGGTTGGCCACACGACTCGGCCCAAACCCCTTACCCTCCAAGCACCCTCAAAACCTGCCCATCATGCTAGACACGTTGCGCACCTTACACTTCACCATTGCCTGTTTCAGATCCTCCAGCTTTTACATATGTAGCATAGTCAGACGTTTTTGTTAATGGCTCCCTCCTGACACCAGCTACAGCATCACCCAAGACCACATCACATGTAAAATATAGTACACCAATGCACTCCTATACAGCATCTCTTCATCAGATACTACACAAGTGGGAAACTATCGCACACAGCAGTGTGAGACCATCACTCAAGCTACATTGTGGCATAGACAACACACCTCATCTCCTTAACATTCAATGGCTCCCCCTTCAGACACACTGCCAGATCTATGTGCTTAGACACACCTACATGGCAGTACACTACCATGGGCCCACCATGCTCACATCCTATCTATGCTGCCAACAAACACTCATTTACCTCTGGTGCGCATTACTTACATTCACCTCCGCCACCAATTTTCATTTGTACACAACAGAAGTCAGTGTGTTTTTTTATTACATGGTAGGCAATGCCAATGTATTGTCACATATGTGATGTAAACATCAGGACAGCTGTGTGATATATGGTTTAATGCTATTGACTGTACACATGACCACACAATCCTATTTGGTGATCCTTCACATACTCAGCGCCTGGATTCCCTCTTGGGTGAGAAGTTATTACTCTGGCAATCCTAATCCAGACCATGATTTTACACTCCACTTTTGGATGCTTAGCCCCCAGTATGAGTTAACATGTGAGACTTTCCTGCCCTTTCCCTTTCCATTGCACACAGCACAGTGCAGCGCAGCAAAGAGTGGCACTGCACTGCCTGACAGTTTTAAACACATTGTCCCTTGTTGACACCCGTCATGTACATTTTCCAGGTCCCCAGCAAGAGTAATGACCTGCCCTTTCACTAAATCTGTTTGGATGATTAATGCCACCTGGTCCTCCGATGGTTCCAATTCCTCCTGGTCCTCCTCCAGTCCTCTGTGCTGCCCTCAGGTTCTTGGCCAGTTTCTCATTGATCCTGTGCAAATAATAATGCCAGAGCTTCTTGCCCTCTGGAATTGTCCTTTTTGTTTGGCCTACACTGTTAATCTTATCCACAATGGACTACCAAAACGCTTCCTTCTTCCCTTATGGCAACTTGGAGGTGCAAAAGAGATGGGGTTCATTTTTGTCACATCAGATATTAATATTTGGTTCTCCTCCTCACTGAAATTGCTCTTCTTGTTCCTCTTCCCCTGGCATTCTGTCTGGACATCTTGGCTGGTGTTTGGGTTGTTGCCCTCAATGCTTGTGCTTGCAGCTCCCTCCCTTTTTTGCTTTGGATGAATTGCAAAATTGTTTTATTTCCAATGCGTCGCTTTTTTAGGCTTTTCGACACACAACACACTCTTATGTGACGCAAAGCTGATATGCAGCACGAAAATATAACTTTACAAGCTGCAAATCATGAGATTTTGCACCATCCTTCCCAATGATGCGTCTACATTTTTGATGCACCTTGGGACCTTATGACATGGAGCACCATTCCGTAAATACAATGCATCCTTGTTTCATCATAGAAGGAGGAAAACATGTCTTTGGAATATTTTTGTGCAGGAAGGTGCCCCTTCCTGCACATAAACAATGCTGCCTACAACACACGCACCCACACACCATGGTGTAAGGGTGCCTGCGTTGACACTTGGCTACCGAAATAGTGCCAGAACAGGGAGTAAGGTCAGGAACTCCCCGTATTGCTTAAATATGGTGCATTCCTGCCATTTCCTATTGGCACAGGGCAGTGCTGCAAGGAGACTTGCTGCATTGTCCTGTTCCACTATTGTCATAAATATTCCCCAAGGTGTCATACCGCAGCACAACATTTTCAGACGCATCACTGCGTTACCGCAGCAATGCTTCAGTTTTCATAAATATGCCCCTTGGTTTACTGTTAAATCTGTGGCAAATACATGGCAAGGAAGCACACTTTCTGCCCACATCTGACTTAGGGCCAGATTCATCAAGCTAAAATCGGCTCGCAAAGGGCCAGATTCTGAGAATCTGGCCCTTTGCGAGCGCTATTTTTGCATTTGGGATTCATCATCCCAAATGCAAAAATCTCAATTCTAAAAATCGGTAAGTTGCGAATAATTGCATTTAAGGAATCTCAATTTGAGATTCCTTAAATGCAATTCATGAACAATTTTCAAATTGTGAATTCGCAATCTGGGGCCGCTATTTACCGCAAAGTCTAACTACGTGGTAAATGGCGAAAACTTAGAAAAATGCACTTTAGTGCATTTTTCTCAGTTGTATGTTACACGCACATATGTCCTTTGGACATGTGTGTGCGCAACACCAGTGTACATTACCATTTCAGGGGTGCTACAGGGTGTCCTTTGGACACCCTGGCACCCTTGAAATTGCTTCCTTATTTGCGAATCGCTATTTGCTAATCGCAAATAAGGAATGACTCCCCATTCCTTCCTATGGGCCTTTAGGCCCATAGGAATGAATGGGACAGCCATTCCTTATTTGCGATTAGCAATTAGCGAATCGCAAATAAGGAAGCTGTAGAAATCGCAAAAATATTGCGATTTCTACATGCCTCCCGTTTTGCAAGTCTTTAATAGCGATTCCTTAAAAATCGCTATTAAGGACTCGCAAAACAGGACTTTGATGAATCTGGGGGATAGTTCTGTAATAAAAAGCGAGTGGGATACCCGTCACGTTTGTGATGAAGTAACTTTGTCCACCAAACTTTTAATAAGGCCCATAATCTAGCTGCACATCAAGAATATGCACTTTTAAAATGTGTACATGAAAATAATAAATGTGTTTAAAATTCGCAATATAAGTGTAAAAAGTTAAGGGCTGGGTAAAGATTGCAAAAGGATCGAGGGCCACATGCATCAACCTATTTAGGAAGTGCAAATGGTGCGAATCGCTAAATTCGTCCGTTTGTGATTCCTTAATAGGTTTTTGGGATGCATCAAGCATTTTTGGCAAAATCGCAATTTTTAGCGAATTCCAAAAATGCGATTGCTTTTGAGGAATCGCAAATTTTCGATTCCTTAAAGGCAATGCATGATTACTTTTAAAATTGCGAATTCGCAATTAGGGGGTGCAAATTTCCACGAGGTAGAACCTCGTGGTAATTTGCGAAAATGTGTTAAAATGCTCAAAATTGCATTTTAAATCACTGTCATGTTACAGAAAAACATGTCCTTAGGACATGTGTGTGTGAAACATGCACTTCAAAATACATTTCAGGGGTGCAGGGTGGGGTCCTTTGGACCCCCCTCCACCCATGGAATGCATTAACATTTTGCGAATTCTAATTTGCGATTTCGCAATTCCCATTGATTCCTATGGACCTTTTGGCCCATAGGAATCAATAGGAATTGCGAAATCGCAAATTGGAATTCGCAAAATATTTGCGATTCAGTAAAAATTGCGATTTTTACAGAATCGCAAATTGTATGCGATTTCAATCATGCATCCCGTTTTGCGATTCCTTATTTGCGATTCCCTAAAAATCGCAAATAAGAAATCGAAAAACCGGACTTTAATGCATGTGGCCCCAAAGTGTTTAAAATGTTGCAAAATTGTATTTTTCACATTTATCAACATGTGTAATGTGTGCAACCAAAAATGCATTTCCTCATAAAGTAACCACACCTTACAAGCTCAAATCGGACAACTCTCGCCATCTGTCGTCATTTTTCAAGAAAGACAGATCCCTAGAGTCTGCACGGTGTGTGCCGCACTTTATGAATGAAGTTGAGAAAAGGTCATATGCATGCTAGATGAGTACCCTTTGCCGCCATTCATAATAAGATAGATAAGAGCAAGATACCATCCTGTACCCAGCGTCCGTAGTTTGAAATATTCCAAAGAGGTATGGCAGAGCCGCTTAATTCGCTTCTTTAATATCAGCCGCGACAGAGGTAATCATCTCAGTTGCTTCTCCAGTGTGCAAATGGCACTGTCCAATCAGCTATAATGTTGATTAATTGGAAGGTCCATTTGCTCATTAGTGAGCACCACTGTTAGAATGAGATGTGCTTTGCGAGGAAATGGAGCATTCTATACATAATGTCATACCTAATCCCCGTTCCCACATTAGGCAAATGTCAGATGCTTGGAAGCCTGGGTCTCAATGAATTAACATCGGTCCACTGGATTGAGACTCCACAGCTTCCTGACTTTCAACTATGATTCTAGCCACAATGCTCTCGTTGTACTTAATCACGTCGCTTTAATGTCACTGTAAAAGTTTCATTTCTATTACTTTACATGGTAGGGTATGTTGCTGTTTCAGTACACCACCTGAAATTAAGGAATGTATGAAAGCTGACAATGAGCGACAATAGGCAATCACAGAAATAAGCAGTCGCCACTAAGAATACACATTTTTATTTTTATCTCTATTTTTTTTGGGGGGGGGGGGGCAGTCAGTAGCTCTCAGGTCAGGCATGGGAGCCCTGAGTGGAGGAGAGCCCAATGAAGGAGGGATTGTGGGCAGGAAGTTTGACCAGGAAGGGGAATGAGAGGGTCTAAGAGAAGATAAGGGACAAAGCAACTTTTCTGATGGAGGGACAGGGCATAAGCAGAATTCCATGCAACGATACGAGCCAGTGACAGTAATTCCAGTCACTACCAATCTCTGCAAGTAATCCCTTTATTGTGTAATCAGGGCCCAAGACAATGCTGATGAAAATGATGCAGGAGCTACAAGACTGCTTTCCTCATACGCTTTAATTTCCAAGAAACTCACTTATCAAAATTAGAAGTAGAAAGAGCACTTATAAGGACTAAATGTGATTTGCAGTTCATCTTGTAATGCATCTGTTAAATAAGTATTTATTTTACATCTGCAATAATGTGTCCAGACTGCTAAAACAAGAATAAAAAAACTGAATGATTGGCATATTTAGTTTACTTATAAATCATTTGTAAAGTGGTATACCATATACCCAGGGTCTGTAATCTAAATGCTACTATTGGGCTTGCAGTACCGGTTGGGCTTGCAGCACCGGTTGTGCCTCCCATATAAGTAACCTTTCAAACATATCTCAGGCATGCCATTGAAAGGCTTGTGCATGCAGTTTACTTCCACTTCAACTTGGCATTTAAAACCACTTGACAAGCCATAAACTCTCCTTTTATTACATATACGTTACCCCTAAGGTAGGCCCAAGGTAGCTGTAAGGGCAGGGTGGTATGTACCCAAAAGGCAGGGCATGTACTTGTAAGTTTTACTTGCCTAGGTAGTGACAAACAGCAAAATTCGTTTTTCACTACTGTGAGGCCTACTCCTCTCATAGGCTAAAATTGGGAAATCCTCAAGTCCCTTTTAAGCGGTTACTCCTGATTAGAAAGGAGTAGCTAAATCATGTTGCAAATCTATTGAATGGTAGAATGGTAATCATACATTTTCTTTGTTGGTAAAGTTGGATTTAACATTACTGTTTTAGAAATGTCACTTTATGAAAGTGGACATTTTACTGCTGTTAGTGGTCTGTGTGCCTTGCAGCCTGTCTGTAAAACACATCTGAGATGTTTGACAGCTACACTTTGTGCATTCCATCTAGACAGCCATAAACACAGTAAGGATGGTTGTGACATAGAACTCATCTGCATTCATCTGAATTGTGATAGCTCTTCCTGGTCAGGAAGAGAGAGGGGGAGCTTACACACCTGAATAGGCAGTGTCCTGTGTGTCAAAAAAAGAGCTTGTTATCTCCTACTGGTATCCTGGCCGAAAGGGCTGTGATGAAACGGGACCTGAGCTCTTCAAGGACATGCTTTGAAGTCATCCCAACTTCAAAGGCACACTTGGGTATAGGTACTGGGTCTCTGACCCTACCAAGACACTTTACCACTGGACCTGTGAAGAACTATGCCAGGAGTAAATACTGCTGTGCTACAAGGATTGCCATCCTGGTTGACTGACTATTGTGATGGAACTGCGCTTCTCTGATTTGCTGAGATGCCCTGCTGTCTGATGATCTCTGCCCTGATGAAGACAAGGACTGGACCCACCTTATTTGAACCCAGAGTGACTACAAGGGCTTGCTAGTTGTGCCCCCTCTACTGAAGTCACAGGCCAATCAAAGACTTCCTGCAACCCCGCTGCTGCTGGGCTCTGCCATCTGTAGATCCCAACTTGCCTGAGGTGCCGATCCAGTCCTGGGCCTCACAAGTGTGTTCTGCAGCTGTTTGCTTCAAAATCGATGCAGCAACAACTTTGCGCCAATCGGAACTGACGCCATGCCCTTCGACACAGTGCCATTCTGAGGACAGACCTGATCACCTTGATGACAATGCAGAACCTGACTATGAGGGTCTACAATGATGCAGAGCCTGCATCATAAGGGGTACAATGACTATACGGGAACCGACTGCGAGGTTTGACGACAACGCATGGACACAACCATGCAAATGAGAACCGAGACATCGAGTCTTCAACACTTGCTCCACCCAAGGTACTTTTTCAGCACACCTTGTGAGGATCTTGTACCTGGTCTGCCCTCCATCGCGGTCGGCCTGAACTTTGAATTTACCACGGTCCAGTGAGACCTCAAGTAAGCCCTTAGTGTAATAGACTTTTAAGCACTACTTTTTGGTTTAATCTTTAAAAATTCATAACTCGGGTCCTACTTGTTGGAATTTTGTTGTTTTGGAATTGTTTACTCATACAATTATTCTGTGTTTTTCAAAACCTGTGAAGTATTTTTGTGTTGTTTTTCATTGTGTTACTGTGTGTGTGTGTTGCACAAATACTTTACACATTGCCTCTTTAGAGAAGGCTGACTGCTCTGTGCCAAACTATCAGAAGGCACAAGTGATCTTTTAGTGTGCGTCTATCTTACCCTGACTAGGATTGTTGTACCAACTCTAACAAGGTGCATACCTCTGCCAACTAGATATTCAATTTCTTTCTTTTTTTTTTACTATCGGTAAAGTACATTTATACAGAAGCATCCATGGACAATGTCAAAATAAAAAAACAAACAGGAATACAGTACAGCACCATATGGATAGGCTACAGAATATAACAGCGCCACCAAAAAGATACACAAAACCCCCAAAAAATTACTCTATTGGATTTAAATCGAGTTGTATCTAGCGTGAGTTCAGCTCTAGTTTTCCAATCTATTACAGGGGCCCAGATAAGTTTCCCTTATTTCCTATCCTTGCACCCTTTCTTCTCATACAAACCCTTTTCCAAATTATACATAGCCAAGAGTCGTGTAAGCCATTGTTGAAATGTGGGAGGTTTAGGGTTCACCCAAGCGGGTGATATGCAAATTGTAACCACAGCCATGGCAAGAAATACAAATTCGCTCTGAGCCAGCGGCGTTCCATTCCGAGCCATGCCTAGATATCCAATTTCTAGCAAGTATTATTTATCTAGAGACATTAAACCTGGTTTCCCTTTTTAGCAGTCTCTGGAAACAGGAAAAAGGGAAAAGGATAATAACTCTCTGTGTGGTGGGTGTCTACTTTTTTTGGTTGGGCACATTTGTGCCTTAGCCTGGGTTTGTTCAGCCTGGTTGCAGATTGAGGAGAACCTACACATGCGGGATCAGCTTCTATTTAATTATTGTACACTATTGGATAGTCTGGGCATATGGAGATATGTGTTGGCATATATATTTGTGCTTTTGAGGCTATATGTATTGGCGTTATGGTTAGTTTCAGGGGGATTATAGATGTGGTTAGCACATTATGGTAGTGCCTTAGCATTAAGCTATGCTTGGGAGTACGATGGTTGTAGAATGCCTGTGATGGCTGTACTTCATGTTTTGTGTAGTTACAGCCAAATTGCATCATGGCAGCAGCATATCTCTTTTTATGATTGGTAACTGAAATAAACTTGTATCTACTTTATCCTTTTTCTGTTTTTCCCCATAATTACTTATTCTATGTTTTTCACTTCATGATATTACTTTTTGTAAGGACACCAGGATCAATGAGCATATTACATCACTTCCTCTAATGACACAATAGTCAAAGGTTCTACAGTATTGCTTCCTGGGTTGTCATTGAGGTCAAAGTGTAATTGATGTCACTTCCGCTACCTCTAGTAATTTGGTGAATCAGCATCAATGCACCCTGGGGCCAGTGGGCATGTTCTCTCCCCCTCCCTCCCAGGTAGCTGTGGGCCCACTATCATGAAAAAACACTGCAGGCCATACAGTCAATTGCCTCTACAGTCAAACCCCATTTGTCCACTGGCAGCAGGACAACAGGGGGCCTGGTATATGCTGTATTTTCATTTCCTACCTCCACCACCACTAAATGCACACAGGGCCAATAGCCATGCTCTCTCTCTCTCACTTACACAGACAGGCAATGCACAGGGACAAACTGGCTTCAGGACACACCATGCACTGTAGGCATGCTGTCTTCCACTCTCCCTTCTCATAACCACCACTAAATTTACTCATGGGCCCATTAACACCTGGTGACCTCTGAGCAATCTCGATTTCCATCCTTTCTATACCTAGGCATTGTCAGCCTCCACCCCATTATTGGGGCACATGACAACCCCTTGAAAACTTTGGTACTCAAATGATACTAAAATAAAATATACCAAAAATGGTGCAAACAACAAAATTGCGTTCTACAAAATTTCTGCTCTGCAGCTGCAACTCTGTTGATCCATGTCACGATATCATAGGGTCTATAGTGGACAAGTCATTGGCAATGACTGATTGCATTGTTTTCTATCCCATCTTCTTGTCAAACAAGTCTATGCTTTCTCTTTCCATATTTCTTAAAATTATAGGTCCAAATCACAATGGACACTGCATGTGGAATTCTCCACACACATACATTTCTACTTAAGTCTAGTTGTATATATCCGTCCAGATGTTATTCAACAATTCATAGTAAAAATCTCAATATATTAGCAGAATTTAAAAGTCTCTACATCCTACCAGGAGGAGGTGGAGCCTCCTATGAAAGAACTTAGGGCCATATGTATCATAGTTCCGTTTTGCGATTCCTAAATAGCGATTTTTAAGGAATCGCTATTTAGGAATCGCAAAACGGTATGTATGAAGAAATTCACATTTTTGTAGCGATTCCTTAATCTTCCTTAATTGCGATTTCGCATTTTGCGAATTCGCAATTAAGGAATAATTTCCAATGCATTCCTATGGGCCAGGAGGCCCATAGGAATGATTTCCAAATAATTCTCAAATTGCGAATTCGCAATTTGCTAATCGCAATTTGAGAATTATTGCAAGGGAGCAGGGGTGTCTCAAGGACACCCTGCTGCACCCCTGTAAATTACATGTGTGTGCATATGGCACACATACATGCCCAATGGGCATGTATGTGCGTCATATGCCACCCTCACAAATGCACAATTGTGCATATTTACAAGAAATCGCAAATTACCACCAACTTGTAATTGGTGGTAATTTGCAATTTCTAAACCTGAAATCGCAAGTCTAAAATGCTTCTTACATAGCATTTAAGGAATCGCAATATTGTGATTCCTTAAATGCTATAGCAGAATAAGGAATCGCAAGTATTTGCGATTCCTTAAGATGCGATAGTTTGATACATATCATTTTATGCAAAACTGCCTTTTGCGATTCGCAAAGGCCGCAATTCGGCGAATTTCGGCCTTTGCGAATCAAGAAAGGCATGATACATATGGCCCTTAGAATTGAAAAGTTACTAATAGTAACTTTCCAGCTGATTTCTACGATACACTTGTTGAAGTTAGTTCTCTGCTACAGTGGCAAAGATACCTGCGGATAGGGAGGAGATTGACCACCTGTGCAGATAACTCCTAATCAAAGAGAATAGAAAAGCTCCACAGATATCATACACCTGACACAGAGTAAACCCCCACTCAAACACATACTTCCCCCACACTAGGTTCTCTACTCTTCCCTTTAGACTGTCT
Organism: Lissotriton vulgaris; assembly: GCF_964263255.1. Lineage (NCBI taxonomy): Eukaryota > Metazoa > Chordata > Amphibia > Caudata > Salamandridae > Lissotriton > Lissotriton vulgaris. Next base: position 395,763,874 of record NC_141696.1, on the reverse strand, counting down.
CACTAACAGGACAAAACACTATAATGACAGCTTCCAAGATCCAGTCAGCCCCACTCAAGAAGAAATGGAACTTCACTGAGGAGGAGAAAGACCTTTGTAGTTAATCACAGAATACCTCCATACACCCTTATCTGAACAAAGATGGCAATCATAGGGCAGGAGATCACAGACTATGTCAAATCATCTGTAGTGAAGGCAGCACAATGGGAAGCATCAAGGAAATGTGGCAGGACGAGAAGAAGTTGGCGAAGGAGAGTTTCACTAATATGCAAGTAGAAAATACTCTTTGTTGAGGTCTAACAATATTTTGTCTTTGTCTCATCTACCTCAAGGAATGTGTCTTCATTAGCATGCACCCTACCATGCTGTGTGGCATGCCTGTTCCAGGGAGCCACAATGCACTGCCAAGTAATAACGTAAAGCCCAACCTTTAACTAGTTTTTTTACCATGGCACTCTTCCCTTCTCTTGCCCTTCACAGATTGTCATGCCATATTAATGTATCTCACAAACAGCCTCTAACACTCCCCTTTCCAGAAAGTAAACCGTTAAAATTGTTGTCATGCACTCTAGCTTTCTGATCTACAATCCCCTATGTAGTTCTATGCCTAGCAATAGTTTTGTACGTCTGACTGTAGTAGAGAAATAAACTTGTGTACTCTTGTGGTGATGTATCTCAGTACCTGCAACAAGTATCATGATTAGCTTGTCTGTGAGATAGTCACTGAGTTTCCACTGACCCTATGGAAAGATCCAGTGGCCAGGTAGTGGAGTACAGCTATTATTTTAAAAGCAGCAAGTATGGCCTAGGAGTGGCTTGGAGGAGAATTCGGGTCTTGATCCCAGCCTGCAACTATATCTAGGATCACTTCTGGAGGGAAGTAGTATTGAGCAATGTTAGAAATGGGAGTCTCTAGTTGTCAAGAGTATGCACCTTTGTCCAAGTAGGGGCCCTTCTTCCTAATCAGGGTAAGGAAAATACACTTCTAAAATAACCCCTGCTCACCACCTTGGTAGCTTGGCATGAGCAGAGACGCTTGTCTCAGAGGCAGTGTGTAAAGCATTTGTGAACACATACAGTGAAAGCACTACAAATGGCCACCACACCAGTTGAAAAAAAGAACTAATCTTTATCTAAACCAAACAAGACCAAAACAACAAAAGTCCACATAGCATAAACAAGATATGACTTTTAAAAGGTAAAAATCTTTTCACACAAAGTTCAGTGGATGCGGCGCACACACAAACAAAAACTGTCGCAGGGAAGGTGATGCATCAGTTCCTTATGCCCAGGGAAGGTGGTGCTTCGGTTCTTTACTTCAGGGGAGGTGATACGTCAGTGCCTTACTGCCACACAGGGGTGGTGTTTTGTTGATTCCTTACTCAAGGAGAGGTGATGCGTTGGTTTCTTTCTGTGCAGGGAGGTGATGCATTGGTTTCTTACTGCAATCAATCAATCAGGGAATTGTGAAGCTTGCTACTCACCCATGAGGGTCTATTGGTGCTGGGGGGGTGCAGCTCTGAGTCAGCTAAATAGCCAGGTTTGGAGGCTCTTCCTGAAGATGTGCGGAGTGGGGGAGCATCTGATGTTGATTGGGAGCTCGCTCCAGGTCTTTGCTGTGATGGAGGAGAAGGCTCTACCACCCGCTCTGCCTCTGCGGATGCGCAGGGTTTTCGCGAGGACAAGGTCAGGGGAGCTGAGGTTTTTCTTGGGTACGAGGATGGAGACTCGTTCTTTTAGGTATTGGCGTCTGGTGTTGTGGAGGGATTTGTAGAAGTGAGTGAGTAGCTTGAAGGTTGCTCACTTCTCGACGGGGAGCCAGTGGAGGTCTCACAGGTGTTGGGTAATGTGTTCATGTCGTGGGATGCCGAGGACAAATCTGGCCATGGTGTTCTGGATGGTCTGGGGTTTACGGAGCAGGGATTTGTTGATTCCGGCATAGAGGGCATTTCCGTAGTAAAGTCTGCTTGCTAGGAGTGTGTGGGTGACGATTTTCTGGATTTGGGGGATCCATTTGAAGACCCTGCAAAGGATGCAGAGGGTATTGAAGCAGATGGAGGCAACAGCGTTGATCTGTAATGTCATGTGAGGGAGGAGTCGAGTATGATGCTGAGGTTTCATATGTGGTCAGTGTGAGTGGGGGGTTGCTGAAGGCAGTGGGCCACCAGGTGTTGTCCCACGCTGAGGGCTTGGGTCTAAGGACTTCTGTCTTCCACAAGTGGAGCCTCAGGCAGCTGCTGCTCATCCAGGATGCAATGTCTTTCATTCCTTCCTGGAAGCTGAGTCTGGGGGTGTGGCGATCCTTAGTGAGGGAGAGGATGAGCTGAGTGTCATCGGCGTAGGATACTATGCTGAGTCCATGTTGTCTGACATTGAAGGCGAGGGGGGCCATGCAGATGTTGAAGAGCGTGGGGCTGATCAATGATCCTTGGGGTACTCCACAGTTGATCTCTGTGGGTTTGGAGAGGAAGGGCGGAGTCTGATTCTTTGGGTTCTGTCAGTGAGGAAGGAGCAGATCCAGAGTGGTTCCCTGTATGCAGGCTTTGTGGAGTCTGGCGGTGAGAGTACGTTGGGAGACGGTGTTGAAGGCTGCAGTAAGATCTCGTAGAATGAGGGCCGAGGTGTGGCCCTGGTTAAGTAGAGTGTGGCTGTCGTCTGTGGCGGCGAGTAGAACAGTTTTGGTGCTATGGTACTGCGGAATCCGGATAGGGAAGGGTCAAGGATAGAGTTGTCTCCGAAGAAGTTCATTGGCTGGACGTTGATGATCTTCACAGTGACTTTGGATGTGAAGGGAGGAGAGAGATGGGTCAGTAGTTTTTGAGGTCCGTCAGGTCTGTAGAGGGCTTCTTGAGGAGAGGCTTGACTTCTACATGTTTCCAGTCATCGGGGAATGTGCCGTATTTGACGGTGGCGTTGATGGTGCGTGGTAGCTTGGGTGCTATGGTGGTGGCTCTGTGGAAGATGTGCGGCGGGCCGGGGTCTGTAGGGGCTCCTGAGTGAATGATTTTCATCGTGGTGGTGATGTCTTTGGTGGTGACCAGGGTCCAGGCAGAGATGGTAGGCAAGCTGTTGCTGCTGGAGAAAAGAGTGGTTTTGGTGTTTGGTGTCTGTTCATTGAAGTTGTCATAGAGAGACTTGATTTTCAGATGGAAGTAGGAGCTGAGTTTTTTGCAAAGGTCCTGGGAGGGTGTGACTTACGTGGCATCGCTGGGGGGTTTGATGAATATCTGAATGATGCTGGACAGTTACTTTGAGTTGCTGGAGTTGGCGAGGATTGGCGACCGCGGTGTTCTAGCTAGATGAGATGCATGAGGATCAGGGATGCATCGGTTCTCGATGCGGCGGTGGCAACGACACTGCCCTGTTCTCTCCAGCCGCGGTCCCATGATGTGTTGGTTCTTGCCACCACACAGCAGGGCCTGTGTAGGAGTCAGTGGGCTGATCTCAGACTTTGGAGATCAGTGCAAGGGATTCGGCATGCAGTGATTTCTAGAGCCGCGACAAGCGATGTGTTGATTTCTTCGGCAATGCATCAGAAACAGGTGCAGATGCGTTGCTCTTCTTGAAGTTGCATTACATTTCAAGCTCCCAGTGGCAAACCACCTCCAGAGGTCCAAAGCAGCAGCACAAACCTCTTAGCAGGTCAGAACTCCCAGCAAGGAATTTCAAGGGAGCTGTTGATGAAGCCTTTGTGTTCCTGAGACTTCAGAACAAGAGGCAAGCTCTTTTCAAGCCCTTGGAGATCTTCCTCAAGCAGGGGACACAGCACACAGTAAAGTCCTTGTCCTTTTCTTGGCAGAAACAGCCACTGCAGGCCAACCACAGACAGCAAACAGCAAAGGGGCAGTACTCCGCCTCAGTTTCTCAAGCTTTTCTCCTTGGCAAAGGTTCCTCTTGATTCCTAGAAGTGATCTTTGAAGTCTTTTCTATCCCTGAGACTTCCAACAAGAGGCAAGCTCTACTTCAAGCCCTTGGAGTAAACTCTAACAGCAGGATGATGAAAACACAGTCCAGTCCTTTCCCTGCCCAAGACAGAAGCAACCACTGCAGGTAACAGCACACAGCACAGGGGCAGTACTCCTCCAGCTGTCCTGGTTCTTCTTCCTGGCAGTTTCCTTAGTTCAGCAGCAATCTAAAGTTCAGGGGTCTTTGCCCCACTTTTTATAGCACAAATGTATTTGTTTTCTGGTGGCAGAGAAGCTCTTTGCCCAGCCAAAACCTGTTCTGTCCTCTCTGGTGCAGCTGCCTGACAGGAGGTGGAGACAGCATTGTCCGAGGCAGACCAGGCCCATTCAGGTGTGAAATAAATCTTCTCCTCCCACTCTAAGTGGAGCCCAGGTCTATTCAGCCCAGCCCTTACTCATCCAGGAAAGGCAGGACACACATCACCCCTACTCCAGTAGCCGTCTGAGAGACTGCACATCCCCAGCCCCTGTCATTCAAAACCCGACAGTCAATACGCAAATCAGCAGAGCAACACAGGTGGCTAAGCAAGAATATACCCACTTTCTAAAAGTGGTATTTTCAAACACACAATATAAAAATCACCTTTACTAAAAGATGCATTTTTATATTCTGAGTTCAGGCATACTAAACTCCATCTTTCTATCTTGTCCCAATGAGAAGCTATATTTATAAGATTTTATAAATGAATTCCTATTCTATCATATGGGACAGATAGCCTTTCATTATTGAAAACAAAATTGGCAGCATTTCACTATCAGGACATGTCACACACATCAGGGCATGTCCTACCTTTCACAAACACTACACCCTGCTCACAGGGGTACTGTGGGATTACCTTAGGTGTGACTAAAAGGGAAGGTTAGGACCTGGCAAGTCGGTGCACTTGCCAGGTCGACATGGCAGTACTAAGCTGCTCACATCAGGGCATGTCTTACCTTTCACAAACACTACACCCTGCTCACAGGTGTACTGTGGGCCTACCTTAGGTGTGACTAAAAGGGAAGGTTAGGACCTGGCAAGTGGGTGCACTTGCCAGGTCGACATGGCAGTACTAAGCTGCGCACAGACACTGCAGTGGCAGGTCTGAGTTACATTTACAGACTGCTCATGTGGGTGACACCAACAGTGCTGCAAGCCCACTAGCAGCATTTGATTTACCTGGCCCAGGCACACACAGTGTGCTGTACTATGGACTTACCAGTAAATCAAATATGCCAATCATGGAGTCACCAATCCATGAACACAAGTTACAGGGAGAGCATTAGCTTCAACTTGTGTGAATAGTAATTGTCTTACTCTTTTGTGGATGTGTTTTAATGTTGCATATCCCTCACTAAAGCCTCCATAACTGTCCCATTTCCCCAACCATTTATTAATAAATATACCATATTCCCCAACAAATTCCTTTTGTCAGACCCAGAGGTACTACAAAATGCATATCTCCGGGTGCAGAAATCTTCACCCGGAGATATGCATACACAAAAATGGTTTAATGAATAGACCCCCATAAGTTTCTATGGATGAATAATATAAAAAGGAGTAGTTAAAAAAAAGAAACACAATGACATATAAAAACAAAATGTTCTGTCTTTATTCAACTCATTGGCCGAAAGGCACTCATTAAATCAGATCAAGTATTTTAAAAATGTAGAGAAAGAAATATTTGTCAGTTTGAAATACAGAAGTCACAAGCAAAAATTTGCCAACCAAGCAAACACCATCAACACTCTGTCTAAAACAAGTGCTTTGAAGCCCAAGTTTAATACATGGCAATGTTTTTTCTTTTGCCTTTCAATTTCTCAAAGTGCAAAATTTGGAATTCCATCTATGGTAGTCGGTTCTATGGAGCTACCTTGGCGAAAAATACTGAACTTTAAAATACGGAATTTCTGTGGGATGGTGCATACGATATAACACCTGCATTCTCTAATGAACATTTCCAGTTTTACTGATTATATTTAGCTAGCATGTATATTTCATCATCATTTCATGAAAGTAGACTTAGATTATGCTACTTAGTAGCATATTTACAATAAAGTAGCGAAATGTGTCGTTAAGCCAAGAAGACTAACAACATGCTTTGACACTTTAGAAACACATAGCTGCACCATATTTACTAGAACATGGTGCAGCCCTGCGTTTCCCCCGGCGCTGGTGCTAACTTTCCCTGCCTATCGTCAACACAGGTACCCTTGCAGCATAGTGTAAGGATGACTGTGTTGAGGGTAAGATTGTTTATGAACAGGAAGGTCCCCCTTCCTGCAAATAAACAATCTTTATATGCTGTTTTGTAAATTCTATGTGTGCTGTTTAATGCAGCACAGATAGAAGTTGCAAAACATCATTTTTATTAAATGTTTGTTTATGTGCATTAAGGGGGACCTTCCTGCACAAAAACAATCATAGGCAATTTGTAGTTTCGATGTGTGCTGCACAAGGCAGTACACATGAAAACAGCAAAAGCGAGGAAAAATAAAGCATTTCTCATCTTTTTACCTGTTTAAGACCAGGTTTTTCCTGGTCTTAATTTTGGTGCGACCTCCTATTTACGCTGCTCTTGTAAATAGGAGGCAGTGTCAAAATCAGTGGGTGTTGCGGTGGAATGCCCACCACAACACCCATTTCCCTCCCCTTTCCCGCTAAATACAGCGTGGAAGGATGCCTTATTTACAAGGAGGCGGTAAGCCACGTTAAGTGGCTTAATTCAACCTTGTAAATAAGGCGAGGCCCCTATTGCCATCACAACGCCACTGGAAGTGACGTTGTGGTGGTGATAGGGGCTTGTAAATATGCCTCTAAGAGTGAAAATGGTACTTGAAACTGATAGTCATGACATGAATGTTGGCGTAAACTTTAAAAAAAAATTAGTCAAGTGTGGCAAACTCGTTTGGTCAAAGATGGAGACAGGGGAGTCTTGGTAAGCATGGAAACCAGTAGACTATTTGCAGGCCACAATAATGTTTTTCCTGATATTTATGGCATTATATTAGCAAAAAATGTGTAACTCTAAGGATCGCCAGTAGTCATTTTGACCTAAAACAATGAATAAACAAGTAAAAACTGTTTTTCTTCTAATCAGACTTTACATGATACGATTACTTTCTGAACATTTTAATCCAAAAACCACCTCATAGGCAAATTATCTATTTTCTTTAATCTGAAAAATATTTTAAATTATGTCTCTCCAAGAATCATAAAAACTCTTAAAGAAAGCAAATATTGTGCTCCACTCTGGATTTTGTATTTAGCTGCAACAAATTTTGCCTCAGGCCACGACCCTTTCACCTGACAATTGCTATGTTCACTTTCCAATTGCTCTCTGTATTGCGTGAGCATGTCTGGGCAAACGCCGTCAAGTCACTTTTTCATTTTGCTGAAAACATACAAGGTCCCCTTAGGCTGCAGCTCACTGTTTTCAGTATATAACAGTGAACTCAAACTTGAAGCCAACACTCTTGCGATTACAGAGGGTTCAATCAATGAAATATCTTTAAACATGAAGCAATCACCGCACAGTAATGGGAAATAACTTGTGATCAGAGCAGAGCCAAGCACATTGTTATTATATGCGTTCACGAAGGAAGGAGATTAATTTAAAAAGACACTTTGATGAAAGGTAGAGCTTCTAATGCATCCGGAATAACAGCTGCAGGGAAAAGCTCAACTTTGTCATACATTTTGTTGCTTTGTAAAGTTACACTCAATATACAGGAAAGGATTTTTTTCTGTAAAATATTTAACATTGCACATTGAAAGAAGGCAGAGGACAGAGCAAGAGCGTTCAAGAATGTTGTGGTAACATTTCAGCTTCTCCGGTCGGTCTCAGTCTGTCATGGTTTTTTGCTTTGGTGATAGCACAATCTGTCGTGCGTGAAAAGGGTTCACATGCAACATCTTCTGAGGGGTGCAGCAGTCGGGGTGAGAGGTGCATGGAAAGCCTCTCAAGCGAAAGAATTTATATTTTAAATGAAATTTAATCACAGCAGTGGATTCTTGACTCAATTGGCCGAATGCTCACATTTCATACAAGTAGAGTATTCATATTTTAAGCAGGCTTATACCAAGGGCTTCTTGGTATAAACTGTACCGAAGGCTACCCATGTGGTCTCCAGGCAGATATAATAAAACCAATACAGAAACTGTTGGATACTGAACAATACTCCCACGAACACACTAAGCTATACATGTACCCCCAAATACTACTCCTGGTTGCACATGTTATCCACGGAAGCAAGGCAAGGTTCCTGAAACCCTTCCACAACACATCCAAAAGGGATCAGGTGAGATAAACCAGGGACCTCATTTATGAGGCTGTGCGTCACTTTTGTGACGCACCAGTGGCGTGAAAAATGCACCTTGTTGCGCCATATTTACAAAGTGACGCATCTAGGTAGATGCGTCACTTTGTAAACCCCCGAGCCACATTATACCTGCGCCAGGTCGTTGGACACCCATGAAACCTCTGACTCATTAGCCTTTTCAGACCTCATGTTGGGCCTCAACTGTATCCAACATATACACACACCCACGCATGTCAAAGGTCATATTTTGGACCAGGTTTGGACCTCTTCCCTAGACATTTCTGCACCCCTCATTCTCCCCTGCCTCTGGTCAGACCACTTTTTCATCACTTTTTCTTTAGCCATGCCCTCCCCCGTCACTACCATTCGAGAATCCAACTTCCTGGCACGCAATTGGAACAAGGCCGATCTCAATAAATTCACTTCCCTCCTTAGTTCATCTGCCCCATCCACTACGGGACTCACTATCTCCACGGATTCTCAGTCAGAGAATCTCACTCAGTGGCTTATCTCCGCTGCTGACTCGGTGGGACCGTGAAAACCAGTCAAGACGAGGCGCAGTCATGACGCCCATAGGTGGTTCACCGAGGATCTCAAAGCATTAAAACTCAGTCTCCGTCAGGCAGAAAGGCGCTGGCGTCGGGGATATTCCCCCGAGACAAAAGAGATCTTTTCCTCTCAGCTGAGAGAGTACAAGTCTGCAATAGCTCTGGCTAAATCTCGCTATTTTTCTAATAAAATATTGGACTCCTCAAACAAGTCCAAAGACATATTTTCAATTGTTGAGGAATTGTCCAACCTGGCGAGAGTCACCATCGCTCCCCTCCCTTCCCAGCCCTTGTGTGACTCCCTGAACCAATTTTTTGTGGACAAGATTATTAAGATTAAAACTAGCATTTCCGCTCAAGCCTCACCCGCCCCCCCCCTGCCCAGTGCCCCCTTCCACTTCAATACTCGCACCTTAACCCAGATCCCCCCCATCTCAAAGGTCAATTTTCTTTCACTTCTGCATAAAGTTTCCTCTGGTTCCCCTAGCGATTGCTGCCCCCCCCCCCTCGGCCCTTCGGGAAGCTTTCTCCTCCTGTCCTGAACCCCCCCTAGCCCTCTTAAACAACTCTTTGACTAGGGGGGAGGTTCCTGGATCCTTCAAACGGGCCGAGGTGGTTGCCATTCTGAAAAAACCCTCTGCAGATCCGTCCATCATGAGCAACTATCGCCCAATCTCCCTCCTCCCCTTCCTCAGCAAAGTCCTGGAGTCACATGTTACTCAAACCCTCAGCACTTTTGTGGAAGACTCATGTGTTTTGGACCCCCAGCAGGCTGGGTTTAGACCTGCGGATTCCACAGAAGCAGTTATCCTTTCTGTGATGGACGAATTGCGCAGGGGGGCCGACTCCAACACCTGTCAAGCCCTGGTCCTCCTGGACCTATCGGCCGCCTTTGACACGGTCGACCATGACATTTTGGTCGACCGTGTCAGAGAGGCTGGCATCCAGGGCACCGCCCTGGACTGGGTTCGGTCTTTCCTGACTCAACGCCATCAAGCAGTCAGGCTGTCCCAGTTCTCTGCTACTCAAGTCGAGCTGACTTGCGGTGTCCCACAGGGTTCTTCCTTATCCCCCCTCCTTTTTAATTTATACCTGGCCCCGCTAATCCGTTCCCTCCGTAGGGTTAACGTCTCCGCATTCAATTACGCGGATGACATTCAACTGGTTTTTACCATCGACTCCTCTGATGAATCTATCACCACTTTTCAAAACACCCTCTGTTTCATCAGCAATTGGATGGGCTCAAACCACCTGAAGCTCAACCCCAACAAGACCGAGCTGGTTCTTGTCGGGGGACCCTCCAATCCGTGGCACCCTTTCTTCTGGCCTGCAAGCCTTGGCAGCCCCCCCTGCCCTGTCAATTCAGCCAAAAGTCTGGGAGTAGTCATAAGCAGTGACCTCTCTATGACGCCCCAGATAAGCGCCGTAGTTTCCTCAAGCCACTTCCAACTCAGGAAAATACGTAAAATCTCTCTCCTACTCACCACCGATGCCCTTATTCTGGCCCTGCTTGCGTTAGTCATGTCTAGGCTTGACTACGCAAATGCACTATATGTAGGCATTACTGCTTATCAACTTAGGAGACTCCAGTTGATCCAAAATCAGGCTGCTCGCCTGATTCACCACCAACCCAGAGATCAACATGTTCGCCCCCTTTTAAAAAGTCTCCATTGGCTTCCGGTATCTGCCCGCTGCAAATTCAAGCTTGGCTGCATTATTTCTAAATCTCTTGCAGGTCACAGCCCCCTTTTCATTTCTTCCCTGCTTCACCCGTATGTCCCTCCTCGAACCCATCGGTCATCCCAGATGGCCCTGTTATCAGTTCCCAGATTCAAGAGGAAGAAACACGGTGGCCTTAGGTTTTCATTCTTAGCCCCGTCGTTCTGGAACTCCCTACCCCTACCTCTTAGGTTGCCCTCTCCTTACTCCAAGTTTAGATCCTCCCTTAAAACGTTCCTCTTCACTGAGTCTTATAATTAGCTGTTATTTTCTGTCTCTCCTCCCTGCTCCCTCAGCAAAGCACCAAGGAACCTAATGGTGTTAGTTGCGCTCAAAAAGTTCATTTAACATAACATAACACATAACAGGTATAATGTAAGCAAGGGGGGCGTATTGACACAAGGAAGGGTCGTAGAAGTGACGCAGTGAAATCTATGAGATTTCACTCCGTCACTTTTAGGACGCCGTTGCGTCAAAATCTTGTGCCTGCCTCACAGCAGTCGTAAGACTGACGCAGGCCCTTTTATATGGGGCTTGCCCCATGTGAAAGGACGTATTGCTGGAGTTGCATCACTTTTGGGACACACTCAAGCAATGCGTCACTTTTGCGCTTACAGATACGTCAGAAATACTTACGTATCTGTAAGTCCTTGCGCAATGATGCGTCATATTGTAAATATCACGCATCATTGGGGTCGCAAGGAGGGCGCAATGAAAAGTGACGCATCGCTGTTTTCTCGCAGCGATGCGTCACTTTTCATAAATGAGGCCCCAGGTTTCTATGTATAAACAATGCAAAATCAGGAGGGCCAATTGGATATTAAAAACACTTTAAAATGCCTCCCTCTGAGGGCCAGAAGGAGTTAAAATGTATCCGTTGCAGATAGATAGGGGACCTGGGAAATGTATATCTCATTTCCCACAACTTAGTAAGCAAGGGATGCCTAAAATTTGGGCTCCTAGAGATAATTGGCAATGTGGCAACCAGGTGTTTGGTGGTTTTTCCAAATGTAAATCATACCTAGGAATTCTGGTTGAGGGATCACCAGGTACCCAGGAATCAACACACAGCTGTATAACCTTGGGGATTCCAATGCAAGCGTCCAGCATTTTTTTTTTTTTACAGAGTTTAATATAGTGCAAACTTGACCCGAATGTATCGGGTATCAGAGCGCTTTACATAGCACCAGTTGCGTTACATGAGGACACATCATTTTTGTTAGGCACGGGGAGATTAAATGATTTGTCCTTCATTGCCGAGACTCAAACACAGTTCCGCAGATTTGATGTCGACTGCCTTAGCCGTTAGGCCAACTTCTTTCTCCTAAGAGGGCCTAACTGTGTAAATTGAGGCAGGTCAAAACAGCAGAAAATTATGAAGAGTATTGAAAAAAGCATGTCTTTGTGGGTGTGAATCTTCCAATTGACTCCATAGTGCTCTTTCTAAGAATACACCTATATGTTCACCCTCAAAACCTATCCCACCCATATCACTAATTTTAGTATTGCATTATTGACCTTTGCTAACTGGTTTTCTGTGCTGCTAACTTCCACTTACAGCTGAGAATGTAGGCAGAGTCTGAATCTGTGATCAGAATCTTTAGAATTATGCCTGCAGATGTTTTTTGTACGCACAGCTAACTAGAAGTTGGCTGTGTAAGAAAGATAAAAAATAAAGGGGTAATATAAGATTGGAAGGGTGTCTTATTGAGAGATCTCCACCTTCCTAGCATGGATCTCTCCTCTGTTAAGGTAGCTGCTGCTTTACATATAGCTGGGGCTAAACTGAGGTGGCAAAGTGAGCTAAAGAATGATGATAGATTCAACCCAGATCTGTGACTGGGGGGGGGGTGTCTGAAAAGTGTCAGCGCTCCGTCCATCATCTCCTTGTGTTTGCAACATAGCTGCTGCTTCAGGTTCGCATGTTACACTACCAGTGGTTTATTCAAAGCCCCTCCATGCTGGACACAGACAGAGAAAATAAGTAAGGGTCGCTCACTACAAAAAGGGCAGAACGACCATCACTGTGACCTGGAGCCATGTTAGAAGTTTCTGACTGTTGAGACAGCGGTGATTGTGTTTATGTTTATGTTTACAGATTTGTAAAGGGCATGGCTCCCTGTAAGCGTCCCTGCATCAAAGCGTTCTGCCTTCAAAAACACAGTGCTTCCCCCAACAGTGTATAAAGTAGGGGGTAACCACAAGCTAACCACGCGGAATGCTTCTTAGCTAGGTTTTTAAAGCATAAACAGAACAGGAGTTTGAAAACTGAACTTGGGCTTGCGTACATGAATTTCAGTATTGCAGTACATAAACGGGTAGCTTGCATTTTATACTATAGTAGTCTGTAATTGGCACCATGCATGTGTAATCAGAGAAACCCGGAAACCCCAACAAACTTCTAGCAGCGATCATTTTCTCACTGTGAGGGGTGGTTAGCCCCATGTCCCTTTATCAGCTCCAGTTTCAGGATGTTCCTAGTCTGAACATTCTGTGCCAGAAAGTGGTTTATACGTGGCTGCTCCTTCCATGACCCCCCAGTGTGTTCCCAGGAGTCCTGCTAATACAGTGTAGGGGTAGAGCATGAAGGGTAAAGGTAGACGAGGTATTTGGGTATGGTGGTAAAGACTGTGGGCCTTGAAGCACTTTTGGTAGGCCCAGTGGTGTAGCAAGGTCAGGTGGTACCCGGTGTGGAACATTTCTTGTCCCCCGGCTTGACAAAATGGCAAAATATGTGTTTAAAACACATATTTTGCCATTTTGTCAACCCCCTCAGTGATGAGACCCGGGACGGCCCGCACACACAGCACCCTCCTTCCTACGCCACTGGGTAGGATATATGTTCCGGCTGGTAATCTCTAATGGAGGAGCTTGGAACTCAGGGCAGAGGGTGGTATGCGTGGTTTCTGTACAGCACCAATCTCACCGTGCCCTCAACAACAGCCCCTCATGTTAAACCACCCATTGCTATGAATTTTGAGTAGTTACCTACAGTATAACAGATGAGAGTTGCTTCGACCACTCCCACAAATGCATGCACCTGCTAGAAGAAGTCAGTTAAGTGTACAATATATTTTGCAGTATTTCTGAGTTTTTACCCTCGTTTGGAATCCTGCACCGCCACAGCTGTGACCTCCGTCTAAATCAGTCAACATATTCTGCACAGACGGTATTGGCACATAAATAGTTTCAAACTGGCTAAAAGTTAACTCAAGCAAAACGGCTGAAGAAAGCATGATCAATGAATCAGGTTAGAATGTCAAATGTTGAAGCTCCATATATTAAAGAGCAGTCACTTCATCTTCATGAAGCAGACAGCATGGAGGATCGTTTACCCATCAATTAAGACGGATATCCAGATTGTGCAGATGGCTAGGAATCCGTTTCTTACATAAACATCTACTCTGTCATTTCGACGCTTTAACTCACAGCCAGAAGACAAAACACTCATCTGTGGCTTTGCGTGGAACAAGCTCGCGCATGGCAGTGACCTTGACCTTGAAATACTCTAAGCATAAAAGCATGCTTGCAAAAAAACTGAAAAAAAGAACCGGATTGCTCACGTGCTAAGGTTAAAATTCAGCCCACATTTGTACACATCGACTGACTCCCCATACATTCAGCAATGCATGCAAGCCCTGAACCCACAGATGCATTGACTGAACATAAAGAAGTACAAGTGCAGGGTTTTTTGTCCTGCAAGCTCTAGCTAAACTAAACTCTGGCACAAGCATGGTTTCAGGCTAATTGTTTTCCCGTTTTTTGGGTGAGCTTTGTTGTAGTTTAGTCCTAGTGCCAGCTGTGAACATACATTTATAAATAGATCACTGCATCACGTTTTCAAAGTTTATCCGTGGATTCTCGGCAAGTTTACATGCTGCACAAATACATCTCTTTGTACTTTCCTTACCAATGATTTACAGCACACCTTATAAGGATGAATAATATGTGTTTTGGCTTCTGATTAAATGCATTTGTCCACCGGATTCTCGGAGTACATTTTTCTTGGTCAGAAAAGAAGAGCCTTATAATCCCAACGAAGAAAACAAAAAGCGATAGTAAAGCAAACAGGACTTGCTAATTCAAGACTTATTGGCTTTGGCAAGGTGTTTTAGCGATGCTGTACACCATTGTGGCTGCTGTTCAGCATGGCTAAAAGTTAGTGGCACGTATGGAGTGGGGTGGGGTGGGATAGATTAGGGCAGTGTGCAATGGGGAAGATTGGAGTAGAGTGGAGTGCGGTGGATTGTCATAGTGTGGAGTAGGGGTAGAGCGGGGTAGAATAGAGTTGGGTGTAATGGTTAGATTGGAGTGGGTGGTGTAGGGCAAATTGTGATAGATTGGAGTGGGTAGAATAAAGTGGGGTAGATTGAAGTGGGGTGGATTAGAGTCGTGGAATTGGGTAGATTAGAGTTGTAGATTGGAGTGGGGGTGATGTTATTGGGTTAGATTGGGGTGAAATGGTGCAGATTGGAGTGGAGTAGATTGGGGTTGATTAGAATGAGGTAGATAGGAGTGGGGTAGATAGGGCTAGGGTAGCGTGAAGTGAGATATATTTGGGTGGATTGGAGTGGGGTAGGGTGAAGTTCGGGTACATGGGAGTGGAGTGGGGAAGATTGAGGTGGTGTGAAGTTGGGGAGCTTGGAGTGGGGTAGATTGGTTGTATTATATTAGGGTAGAATGGAATGGAGTGGGGGTAGATTGGGACAGTTTGGAGTGGGGTAGATTGGAGCTGAGTAGTTTTGGCTGGAGTGGGGTGGGGTAGATTGGAGTGGGGTGGAGTAGGGTGTAGTGGGTTAGATTGGACTGGAGTGGGATACATTTGAGTGGCGTGTGGTAGATTACAGTGAAGTGGAGTGGGGTAGATTGGGTAGAGTGGAATGGAGTGTGGTAGATTGGAGCAGAGTGTAGTGGGGTAGATTGGATTGTGTGGATTGGAGTGGGGTAGATTGAGGTAAAGTGAAGCAGGGTAGATTGGAGTGGAGTAGATTGGAGTGGAGTAGATTGGAGTGGAGTTAGATAGATTGGAGTGGGCTGGAGCCTGGAGTAGAATGAGATAGATTGGGGAGAATGGAGTAGGGCAGATTGGAGTGTAATGTAGTAGGGTAGATTAGGATGGAGTGGAGCACGGTAGATTGGGTGGATTAGAGTAGGGTAGACTGGAATGGAATGGGCTACTTTAGAGTGGAGTAGATTAAAGAGGGACTATTGTTGTGGGGTAGTTTGGAGTGGGGTAGATTGATGTAGGGTGGTGTAAATTGGGGTAGGGTAGATTGGAGTGGAGTGGGATATAGTGGAGTGGAGTGGGGTAGACTGGGGTGGAGGGTAGTGGGGTAGATTGGGTGGAGTGAAGTGGGGCAGATTGGAGTGGAGTAGATTGGGGTCGGTTGTAACAAAGTGGAATGGGGTATATTGGGCATATTGGAATGGAGTGGGGTTGATTGGAGTGGTGTAGAGTGGAGTGGTTTAAATTGAGAAGGTGGAAGGGTGTAGAATGGACAGCCTTGTTCTGTTGAGGAGTGAGCTGCATAGATTGGAGTGGCATAGAATTGAGTGGTATGGCGTGTCTCAGAGTGGAGGGGCGTAGAGTGGAAGGATATAGATTGGAGTGGCAAAGTGTGGAGAATGCATGGTGTGGTAGTGCACTGTCATTACAAACAACACGTTTTCAATAGAAATGACCATTACATTTGCACCAAAATAAGGTTTTACTGCACAAAAACAACAATGTGTACAAATGTCATCACCTAGTGTATTAATGTGTTTTGAAAGTATTCAAATATTTGTTTCCACCACACTTCAGAATGAATAAAAACTGTGCTTCATTTGTACTCTCCGATATATTTTGAAATGTGCTCAAGCACAGTTCAATTTTGTTTTATGTGTGCTAGAAAAGAAATCATACTTCTCCCACTCCTCTTTCATGGATACTCAGCACAATTGTCACATATATTTGCTCACTTTGAAGTCAGGACAAAAAAGGAAAAACACCAAGCTCCCTCAGAAACCAGCTTGACATTTGACCTCTGTCTTTGAATGCTCAGCAAATGTGACAAGATAAGAACGACATTTAACCCTTGGCCGCGGGGGTAATTCACACGCTGTACGGGGGGAGGCGCGCACAGCGCCCCGGTGTTCGTGACGAGCTCAGCTCGTCATGAGCCACGGTGGCTGTATGCTCATGGCAAGCTGAGCTCGTCACGGCCATACCCGTTTCTTTGGAACGCTCAGCACAGCGGGGGAATTAGCCCTGCATGCGAGCGTTGGAGCCGTTATGACGAGCTCAGCTCGTCATGAGCACGCAGCAACCATGGCTCATGATGAGCTCAGCATGGGAGGGGTTAAAGGCCATTTTACAGAAAGAGAGTTCATGGAAGAAAACAGTAAACACTGTTTGGGCAATGTGAGGGATGAACTCAAGCTGGACAGCCTAAAACAAATAAAGCCAGCAACTAGAAAGCCAGAAAAAGTGAGTTACAATCCACAAAGTTAATGGCCAGCAATGGTGGAATGCATTCCCAGGTCAGCTTTCTAATTGTCCCAAAGACGTCTTTAGCAAACCATACAGCAATGTGACCTAAAAAAGACCCCTCTGTGCTGGGAGAAGCCTAACAGCCCATCAGACTGCCTGCCTCCAGCTTTGGGAGTTTATGAATTGAAAAATGAAAAACTTTGTGGAGTTAGTACATAAGCATGGTGCCTGCTCTGCAAAGTTGTCATCCTTCGGTGCAACTGCTTCAACAGCAGCTGCGTTGTAGGCTTTAAAGGTGGGTGTGTGGGGGAATATAAAATGTCTGCATAAGAGGAGCAGAGCACAAGGCCTGTACTGACCCGATGTGGTGGTCGGCTAACCACCAGAGTCTATGCAACAGCAAACATTTGGGAGCTTCTAAGGCACCCAGTGATTTGATGCGAATATATGATATTACCACGATTACAAGTTCCACGCATGGCATTACCACGCCAATTTTAGTTCGCAAGTGGCTTTACCACGCTGGAATTTGCAACGAAGGATGATACCACACATTTTAACGTCCTTTAAGCACAAACAATAAAGATTAATTTCTTACCTGACACCTTCCTTTCTTTCAGCAGCAGCCCGTACTTCAATTCACCATCGAAACAAGCGTCAAAACACGTCTACCAAAACTAAAAAAGGACTGCTATTTTCACGTACAAGGCACGTCTTTGGGGGAGGCACTTTCCTTTTTCTTCGGTGGTACTGAAGTTCGCTTTTTTAATTTAAGTAATCCGCCCCTTTGTTTGTTTTTTTGGGGGGAGACCCCCCAGCCCCCCTCCGAGCCCCCCCCCCTGCCCCCCCAAGCCCACGCAGAACGACTTGAAGGAATACCACGTCTCCCCCCCAGCCCGTGGTAAAGACGTCGTGGAAGGCACCCTCGTTGTAAAGACGTTTGCGTGGTAAGTGTCACGTGGTAAACGTTATTAGTAGTAATGCCTTCGTGGTAAATGATGTTTCCCATTTGATGCAGAGATATGAGATTTCTTTTGGGGACACCCTGTCATATAGTACCATAGGGCTGTGAACTCACCTTCCTTATGATCACCTGTGATGCAGACATTACAATTTCACAGTAATATTTTAATTCACTGTTATAGTTTATGGGTACAATGACTGCAAAAGGAACTGAGAAATTGTCACTCTATGTTGTAGCATCTTCAAATAACTACCTACAAGCATTTTTGAAGTGTGATGATAAGAATAGAATGTTATGTTAGAAATTAATTGATATTTTGTAAAGTTTATGTGATTGATTTTGTTAAACTAAATAAACAAACAAGAACCTAAATTAAATTATGTCGATTTTTTCAACAGAATTGACAGCAAGGGTGTTGATTTTTAGATGCGATCACTAACAGGAATAGTGTAATTGCACTCTCAGAAACACTTGTTAAGTGATAATAGGGTCACACGTTTGAATTGGCAAATATAGTTGCTAAGGTACAGATGAAAAAGAGCAGTCTTGGTAATTTCTGAAAATATTCCTCTAAGGAACTGATGAACGTGTTAAAGATAACATGTCTTCCCCATAAGAACCTCTGCATGACAAATGTCTAAAGATGGTTGCAATTGCCCGAAAGCAACTAGTAATCATAAGCATCAATAATTTGATTAAACAAAAGGGAGTGATATAAAGCAAATACTTTGACTGTTTTAATGGCTTAATAGGCTCACTATATTAAGCACTGTTTTCCATCTATATGCTAGGGGTAATATTTTACTTGAATTCTCTTTCACTGCAAAACAACATCAGCTATTCTGTGTTCCTAAAGATACTCATGGCCATCAGTGCTCATTATTCACAAAGGAATGCACACATACAGTTAGGAAAATACGTCCAACCTGACCTAACCATTACAATCCGGGTTCAGGTAAAGATGCAAGTTGAATATGCAGTGCCATCTGCCCCTGCTACCAATCAGAGATCTGAGAACAGACAGGAGTGTGCTATCAACTGCTGGGATATATACTCCTTTCACTCCACATTTGTGCGCTTATAGGTAGGGTGAATGGATTTGTGTGCTCACTAGACAATATAAACATACATGCGGGTGTACACAAACATATGCACACAACCATCTTTGCATGTGGTTTACATAAGACTGTATATGGACTCTTTAGTGATATTGTCTTCTGTGGCGACCAGGAATGCAGCCACAAAATGGAGAAATGCTTGGCCAAAAAAAAGTCACAGCACAAGAACCATGGATCATGCAGTCCTCATGCACATGACCAAACATGTCTTTTACAAGAACCTGCGTGAAATTCTTCCTGCTGATGGAGGAGTACCAGATGTGATGATAGTATTGATTGAAACATGTGCCTAAGTAGCTCAATGCTACTCCATTAATCATTTTGTGCATTTGCACATATGGTTCAATATCACTAGCTGAGTATCAGGCAGCCAACAGTGAAACAATTTATGGTGTGATCTAATGAAATAATAAACTGCTTCACATAAATAGGTTATAGGCAGAGACATTCTAAACTATCAGCATGTTATGCAACATCTTTGCTGGCAGGTTGTATTAGCCAGCACTGCCCATTCTAGATCTTCAGTTGCTTAAAAATAAATGGAAGAATAGAGTTGAATGCATGTTGCCAATTCTAACCCAAGACCAGCGGATAACGCTTGTTGAAGTTGTTAACCATCTTTGTCATTTTGACGTATCTACGCCTAAAGCTTTCATGCAAAGTCAAAATATAAAAAGTCGGCATTTGGTGTGGTGGGTGGATTTTTGAGAATTCTACTTGCTGCATGTAAGTGTCAAGCAAGAGGAAAGCAATTTGGCTGCTATACCATGTTGCTGTTTTCAGGCAACAGCTATCAATTTTGCTTCATTTACATAAGAAATTAATAAAGTATGAGGCTTAATACTAAGTACTGAATTGGGTTGGCATCTCAATTGTTGGACATAGCATAACTAATCCCACAACAAATTTGCATCTAATTGTGTAATATTTCTGAACAACTGATGTGCATCACACTACAAAGAAAGGTGAAAGTGCTTACGTTCTTAAAGATGTTAAGCAGCAAATGGGAAAGCTATCTGGGAGTAGACATTATTATGTCACATTAGGAGCATGTAAGCCAGAAACAAATCCAACTTAGCAGTTTCTAAGGGCATTATTTTGACTTTGGTGGTCTGGGAGTAGGGCTGCCATGTATTCGGCCGCCTCTCTCCCACACCGCCAAAGCCAAAATAGGCCCCCTGTCAGATTATGATTTTTTTTGTATCTGGTGGGCGGTAATTTGGCTGTCCCATTGCGGTGCCTATGAAAAAGGCACTGCATCCACAATGGGAGATTCAAAGGAAGTTCCTGCAGGGCATGGAGTGTCAAGTTCATGCCCTGCAGGAACTGGGGTGCATACATACTGCAGGACACAACATATGCCCCCCGCATGCACCCCTTGACCCTGAGGCAAGGGCCCCCTTTGTTTCCTCACCACCACACTCTTCATGGCAGGCTCACCGTCATGACAAGTGTGGCATGAGGAAACTAGTAATATGCTTGGAGGTGCTGCAGCAGCACTGCCAGCATATTATTAGCCTCACACCGCTGCGAGACCGACAGGGATCCTGGATCCCTGGCGGTAGCAGTGGTTCTGTGGTGGTCTGACTTTCATATTCGGAATATGGAAGGTGGACCACCAACACAACTACGGCAGTTGTAATTAGGCCCTAAATGTTTACAATTGGCTTGGATTGCACAAAGTAAAGCTTTGAATATCGGCTCCTGGTACCTCCTCCCACAATAAGTGTATTAAGAATTATTTGTTATGTAAGGTTTCACTTTGCAGATGTAGGTGGATGCTCTGATCAGATCTTATTTTTTTTTAAATTTTGTATCATCTCGTTAATGTGGATTGGCAATTTTAGCCTGCCTTGACTGAGAATGAACCCTGGGTTTAGGGAACAGGCATTATTATGCCTAAACTGACTTCTCCTAATACATTTTGGGCCATATGTAGGTAATTCAGAAATACCGATTCCTAAATACCGAACTTAACCGAATCGGTATTTAGGCATCGGTATTTCCAATGTACGTAATAATTTGGTAAATATTTACCGATTCAACGATAACGATCGGTCAGTAAATACCAAATCGGTAATTCAAAATCACAGCATTTGAGGAATCAGCCAATCCTGTGCAACCACCACCCCTCCCAACCAGGAAGTGGCCACACCCAGGCAGCTGCACACAATCAGAACCTTCTGGAGAGGCTGGGAGTGCAGAGGAGAGCAACAGAGCCACTGCCTGAACTGCTACTGCAAATCTTTCACAATGGCCAGCCAGGACAGAGAAAGAGAAGGAGGGGAAAGGAGATGGAAACTTAAATTTAGTCCTAAGGGACTGCAGTTCCTTATGGAGGAGGTAGTGAAGCAGCACACCAAGCTTTTTGGAAAGCAGTCCGTGCAAGTTGCAGAGCCTGAAAAAAGAAAAATCTGGCTTGGAATCCAGTCCCAGGTGAATGCCATCAGAGTGACCCCCTGGGACATTGATGTGCTCAAAAAGCAGTGGTACAATATCAGAATCATCACCAAAAAGAAGATGGCTGATCTGAGAAAACAATCCAGCCAGACAGGAGAAGGAAAGAACAGGGCATCTGCCCTGACTGAACAGGAGTAGCTCAAGGAGTCCACGATAGAGCCGGAAAGTGGTGATGCAGACAGCTCTGCCAGAGATGCTTCCAAACAAGGTAAGAAGCATGCACAGAATTGTGCACCCCCTTCCCCTATCCCAAATCCTCAATTGGGCTATGTGTATCCCACTCCAGTACAGGTTTTTATCCTGACCAGCAATGCATTATGAGAGATGTAGTCAGTGAAACCCCTATCATGCCAGGAATTGCACTGAACAACTAGGAATGTGGGACACATCAGCGATAAGCAGGCAGAGGACAATGAGATAGTGTGCCAGAAAGGTAATTTTAATCATTGCAATGCAGGCCATCAGGAACACTGAGTTAATGTGCAATTTTTGCCCATAGGCGAAACATCGCGCAGGACAGCTCAGGACAAGGGAGAGAGGGCACCCCGGAAGGACATCACTGAGAAGGCCAGTACGAGTGCAGGCCACACAAAACCACCACAGCCAGCCTCACCACCACAGCCAAGCCTCATCAGCAGCAACACCACCTGCAGGGGTTTGACCTAGGAGGCATGCAGCTATCAGACTGCAAAAGTTTAAGTCCTCCTCAGAAGACTCCAGGAGGGGAAAACATCTGTGCCACTGCATGGCAGCAATGCTGATTTGCTGTCCACTTCTGAGGGAGCACCCACAGGTGCCAGGCGCCGCCGTAGGCCTCGTGAGAGCAGTGCGCCTCCACAGGGTGAGAGCCATGGTGTCTTCGGAGGGCTGGAGTCGACCATGGTAAAGGTGCAGCGCATACAAGGAAAGGCGATTCAGTCAGTGCAGCGACAAATGAAGCGCCTAAATGAGAACATGAGCAACATTGATGAGGGCATTAGCTCAATGGCTGAGGGAATGAAGGAGATGGCAGAGGGCATGCGGGACATGTCCCGTTCAGGGATGCTGTTGTGCAGCGAGATGGATGAGGACAGGCAAACACGGCACAGGGGGAGGCAGAAGTTTGAACGCAATACAAGGGCAGTGAACCGCCTAGCTACTGCCACATCTCTGCTATGCAGGCGTTCCATGTCCATGCAGGAGGGGCTGGCACAGTGCAGCACTGATGTCTCAAGGGGGCTGGTAAGGGTAACCAGTGCACTTGAAGTGCTGCTGACCACACAGTCTGCCACTACTGGTGCTGTGGAAGTTGGGGACAGGTTAGAGGCGGCCAGTCGGAGCAGCATTACACGCCCCCTGCAACAGACACCCGGAGGAGCAGCATACGGCACGGGACTGGCACTGGATCCACAGCCAGTGAGGACAGCCAGCTGATGGCATCCAGCACTGTTGTGCGTGGCCGCAGACGCTGATGCAGCCCGCACCTTCATTACTGATTTGGGTGAAGTAGCCCATGACTTCCATCAAGGGATGTCACATATTGGACTTGCAAGTTTGGTCATTTGTGTTGTGGCATTGTGCCCAGATATTAAAACTAGGTCATCTACATACAACAACAGGCTGTGTCTCGTTACTTACTTAAAAATAGTTGCGTGTGATCTCTGCCCTTCTTAGTCTCCCATCTGTTGCTGGTGCTACTCCTGTTGTATTGGGCTCTGGCTGTGCAAGTTCACCATCATTGTCCTCAAAATAAGTTAATTCTACTTCTGTACCTTTCTTTGTGGCAAGGTTGTGCAGCATAGCACAGGTGGCAATGATTTTGCAGCAGATGAGGGGTGTGTACTAAAGTGCGCCTCCACTTTTGTGGAGGCAGCGGAACCTGTTTTTCAATAGCCCAAAGGTGACCTCCACAACGTTGTGGGTTAATTTGACTGCCACATTGTAACGTCTCTCACTTGGGGTTGATGGGTGCAGGTAGGGAGTGAGAACAAATGACCGCACAGCATATGCACTATCGCCTAGGTGAGAAAGAGAGTGCCATTAGTTACATACACCAAAACACATTCGGCTGCAGTATCTATCAGGGTGTGTCACAGTGATTTACCTAGCAGGTATCCTTCCCCAAATTCTCCTGCAGTCAGGCGTGTGTAGATCCCACTGTTCTGGAAGATGTAGGCATCGTGGGTGCTCCCAGGAAATTTGGCCACAATGTCAGTGATTATATTTCCAGCATCGCAGATTACCTGCACATTTATGGAGTGGGTGGACTTTCTGTTCCTGTAGATGTACTCAGTGTCTGCATGTGGGCAGATTGGAATGTGTGTCCCATCAATACAGCCTATGACGTGCGGGAACTGTTCCATCTAGTAAAAGTCTGTCTTTGTTTTCTGCAGTACCACCTGTGTGTTTGGGAAGCTGGTGTAGTGGTGCATTCTCGGCATCATGGCATCCAGGAACTTTCTAAAGAAACAGGACAGGTAACTCTGAGACACCCCACCTACCGCAGCTATCACCCCCTGGTAGCTGCCAGATGCAAGTAGATGTAGGCTACAGAACACCTGCACATGTGGTGGTATGGCGTGCGCCCTTTGTATTGGGTGCTCCATGAGTGGGTGCAGGTCCCTTATCAAGTCCAGGATGGTGTGGGGGTGTAGCCTGTACCTTTCATGTATCTCAGCCTCAGTCTGTTGGAATAGTATGATGCGCTGTCAGTAAATGCGCTCCTCCTATCTCCAGATCCTTACTCCTGCTGCCTGTAGATGTAGCCTCCTTGCAATCACATAGAAAGCCGCCATAGGGATCACACTGTTGCATTTTGGGATTGCCTATATACACTCTGGCTGATTACCACCTGCTTTCAGTCAATGTTAATTACCGACTCTTAAATACCGAATTTCATGGAATTCGGTATTTCAGAATTTACCTACATCTCTTTTCTCGTTTTTACCGTTTCTTATTTACCGATTCGGTAAATAGGAATTCGGTAAATACTGATTCAGTAATTTAGAATTCGGTAATGATGAATCAGTATTTACTGATTCATATTTACTGAGTCCTTATTTTTGGCCTCCTACATCTCAAATGCCTAAATACTGGTCGGTAACAGCAAATTTACCGAATTTCAGCCGTTAACGACCGGTATTTAGCTACCTACATATGGTCCTTTATGAGCTAATTTTGCATGGTTTTTTTTGCATTTTAAAGTGCTTACAATTTTTTGATTTTATGTATTTAATTGTCAATGGATTTTTTTATCCAATCAGACAATAAAGCAATGATGTGTCACATTATCAATGTGTTTGGCTGTTTTATGATAATATCGGTCAACAGTAAAAACAGTAAAAACAGCTGTCCTCCAGTTACAAATAATCCAAATATTGCAGGCCAACTTATGCAGTGCCCACCATGCTGAGTTTGCCATTCCACACCTCTTTTAGCGGTGGGGAAAGGTTCAGGTTTCCAACAGTGAAACCTCAGCTGGTGCTATCATTGAAAACCCTTGATATGACAGCCCATCAACCAATGAACAGTGGCATATGGTGGACATGGCCCACCCGGTTTAGAATGGGGCCACTGACGCTTCTTTTTCAACGCTGGATTCACCATGCAGGCATAGATGAACAGGGTAGGGAAGTCAAACAATGACCATGACATACAAGGATAAACACCCCTGTGTGTCAAGGTCATTATTTTGTTTTCCTCTAACACCCACTTTCATCTTCTGCATGCAATTGTTTTGAGAAATGTAAACTGTGAATAAACAAAACTCTCCATGAACCTACCTCCACCAACTTACTTGGTTCAACTCTGACCCCATAGAAAATCGGGTGGAGCAACTGCAAATTCTACCCTAAAATGTCTTCCTTTGAGGCAACGTTTAATTTTTAATGGCAAAATACATATAAGGCTGAAATATTCATTCGCTGTTGCTTATAAAGTTTTAGTAATTCCGTATATGGTGAAGTCCTCTTGAACTTGTGTTATCTCTTGATGCATTTGCAGGCTTGCTTTGAGCCACCCCCAACCAGAACCATAATCAACATCAGAAATGTGGTGGATTTTTTGGGCTTTCTTCTTCCTGGTCTGAACTTTTAACTCTAACCAGCGCTAGCTTAGTATCGATGGCTGCAGATGGTATGCACCTGCACTCATTTTTGTGACAGAAAACTATTTTCACCATTTGAATTTGACCCAAAGGAAAGGAGAGCAAAAAAAGAAAAGAGAGAATGAAGGATAAAGCTAAATATAGGAAAACAGTAACAAAGGGAGAAATTGAATGTAAATGACCTGCAAGAGTGACATAAAGACATGACATGTAGGGTGGTGGAGAAGAAGGCATGAGATTTAATCAAGGCTGAGCATCTTTGGTGTTCGGCAGCCTCACCATTTGGAAGCCCCAGTCTCTTAAGAAAATAATTTTGTATATGAGCTCACTTTTACTAATGAAACAGTGACTAGGCCCCACAACAAACCACAAGTTACCTAAATGAAACGTATATGAAGTGAAGTTAAGAATCACCTCAGAAGATGTTGACTGATCTGACACATCATGTGACATTCTATGGCTCAAGTTTACCCTTCACTCATCTCTACTCACGTCCTCTTTCAGAACTACTAACATATTGCCTATTGAACTAGTAATATCTTGCATTCATGAGAGAGTGATCAGACTCCAATAGCCCAACTAATTGCTGCTGGACATTAAAGTTCCTACATTTTCTTGAGTTTAAATTGCACTGACGCGATGAGGATGTGAATAAAATAGTTGCACGTTGTAATTCTAAGAATGGATCAATGGGATGTAATTATTTGTGAACGTGTCCATCTCTTTGAATGTTGTGTGATTTAAATTGTGATACAGCAGAATCCATAACATTTTTCATTTTGAACAAGGAAACATACAAGATGTGCACAATTTTCCTTTGCATTCTCTCTCTCTCAACCACATTGGGGTGGCCCTAAACATTTAGCACAATTCCTTAGGCGTTCCATGTCACTTCACTCTATCATGCTCAGCTTGTATATTGGCTCGGCTCTCTTTCTCTCTTTGTGGATTCATCTTGCCCGATGATATGCCACTGAGGATCCTTTGTGTTTGTTTTCAGCCTTAAATCTGGATCAAAAAATGCTGAAAGCAAACAATACCTGTCTGCATTTTTGTTTATGCTAAAAACAAACTGGCAGGCATGACAGATGGGTACCTTGCAGATCCTGCTCTGCAACACGCATCCCGGCCCGCAACAGGGTGTACTTCAGTGGGCTGGCTCATTCGACTGCAAAATTCGATAATTGCTCTTACGCCTCACCACTTCAAATTCCACCAGCCACCACTGACTATGAGTTTCTTTCAGTGGATTTGTAGTTCTGTCCGTTCTGGAATTTATAATAATGTCATACTTTTAAGCAAATGTTATTTATTGATTTCCTAATTCCAATCTTCTTTCACTGTTTTTATGACACTTTTATCTTTATTCACTTGTAAAAGGGTTCGAATATGTGCACAATTTGCTTCATATCCATTGAGGTCAGTACATTAACAGAGACAGCATCATTTAAGCCTCATGCAAACCTCACACAACTCACACGGTGTCACAGAATACCACATAATAGTAGCTTACTTCACACAGTCATCTAATGGAGAGCCATTATCATTTTATAGCTCACGTTTCGTGGCTCTGCACAGCTGATGTTCATTAGGGAGTTTAAAACCTCCACAGGGTATTGGCGGCAGCCTTAAAAGCTGTTTATGTCAGCCGTGGCCCATGCAGGTAAGAACAGTGGAGCGGAGGGGGCCGCGTGGGGGGGGGGGGGGGGGGCGGGGGGTGTTGACAGACGATGACGAGGTATTAATTTTCCCTATTCCTCGTCTGTCGAAATCCCAACCCGGCCCCACGGCCCCACTGCTATTACCTGCATGGCCACGGCTGGTTTATTTGGTTACATGTTAGGTGAGTGGGTGGGTAGAAGATCCTCAGACTTTGCTCTGCACAATACCCTGCTCCCTCAAAAACGACCCACCTCCTCCTCACACAATGAAAGGACGTTAGAAGTTGGCAGGTCTGCCAGTGAGCAAAGGTGAATGCTAAAAAAGGTCCCATGCAATAGCTGGTGGTAAGTACCCAGGTTAACAAAGAGCAGGTGCATTTTGTATGTACCTTTAGTCATCAGCTTTTCTGGCACTTCAACACGTAGGACCCTGTTCACAAAAGTAGTTTTGCTTACAGCAGCAGCAAAGAAGTACTCTTTTAAGTTCTCTTACATCCCTTTGCGAACAGGCCCCGATAAGTCCTTCTCCCGCCTACTTTTATTAACTGTATGCATGTTTTCCTAAATGTTTCAATTTTATTCCCATTTTGGGCATGTAGAAATTTTTAAAAGTGTACTACATACTCTAAAATTCTCTCGGAAATAGGCCGTAGTGTATTTGACCAGTTTTAGTACTGGTGCATGAGTGTGAATGACCCAAACTGTATAGGTGGCTACTTTCCATAAGGAATCTCCGGGTGCTAGATTGAGTTAAATGATCAATTTACACAACTCTGATTGTTACTCTAATGTAGGTATCACTCACATAGGTTAACCTACATCCTACGTTGTAAAGGAAAAAACAAGACATAGGCATGTTTGAACTTCAGAGGCACCATCTAGAAGGTGTGCATTCCTACAGGGCACAGCTGTAGGACAGCTATTATGCAATTTCACTTTATAAGTGCATACATTTAACTCAGAATTTCTCCAACTCAGTGAATGCTCTATAGAAAGTACAGCTTGGAAACAGGGAGCAGTGATTGCCTCAACTTGTTTCCAAGATGTGCGGTCTGTAGCGCATGCACTGAATAGGGAAAGGTCTGAGTTATTGCTTTGCCACTTTAGAAAGGGCAGTAATGAAAATAGGCACCCACTGTGCCCTGCAGGGAGGCACACCTTTATAATTCGGGGCCTTGTTACCTTGTCAAGCGTACAAAATTGATAATGGTTGAGTTTTGATCAAATATTGGCATTAGAAATGTATATCCAGATTTGTTCTTGAACCATAGGTCAAAGTAACCTACAAGCGGATTAAAATCACTTCAATGTGTATAAAATAAAACAGCAAGGAGCAAATAATGAAGGCAGGTCAAATAGAGTAATTAACGTGTGCACTGTTTATTCGCAGACTATCAATGCTAAAATTAAGTCTTTCTTCGGGCACCTCACTGTGAGAGACAATAATTTGAATACAGCTTTATACTTAATTCTGAAGTTATATGCTTATATATTTTTTAAAAGGAGATGACGCAACATCAAAGAATTAACATGTGCTTAAACTATCCAATTAGGCACGTTCGTGTACTGTGTGAAAGCTGACCAGGTTAACACATATGAGGTGAGAGGAAAGAATGCTTTAAGTAGGTGTTAAAATATGCAACGTTCACCTTTAAAAAGCAGTTTTGAGTTAATGATAACCAAATGGCAATTAGTGTGTCTAGCATATGGAAACTCTGCATACAATTGTCTTCTTTTAATTAGAGATTTACATAATTACATTTGTCCATACTTCAGTGCACAAACTGGAATACTTCACCTTTAAAAACGTACAGACATCTAATGGAAAGAGATAGAAGAAGACCTCAGTATTTATGTGAGTATTTAAGTGATCTGCATCATGCTCTGCACCAGAGGCCACAGGGCAATCATGGGATTCCGGGCCAAAACCTTGGGGTTGACACCGTGTACTTCAGGTGTCCCAGGATCTGTCCTAATATGGCTCTGCAATCTTGTCCAAGCAAAACCGTTTCTGTTCTTGACTCTCAGGGTAGGGAGGATGAGCAGCCGGAAACTTCTCAAGCTCAGAGATCAACAATTAATCAACAACCCAATAAATTAAATGTACACACCTCCTGCTTGTCTTTTTAGAAAAAAGGTAATTTCTCACACAATGGTACTAAATACTACATGCTATAGCAGCTCAAGCAACTTACCTAGATGTACTAAGTCAGTTTTTGCAAAAAGTGATAGCAATTTGCGATTCAATGCTTTGTGACAAGTATCTAATTCTGCGAACCAACCTATGTACTGGTAAAGCAGTTTGCAAATTAAGGAATTGAAGGGCGGGGGGGGGGAGGATTGAATTGGTGATTGGCTACAATAACCGCGATGGTGCCCTGAAAAAAAAGAAACTTTTTTTAATGCAGCCCAATTTACTTAAAGGAAAAGCATCTGTATAAAAAATAAAGCTTCTTAATTTTGAAAAGCTTCAGTGGGAGTTGACATTAGTTCTTTGAATCACTGCCTAATCCCCTCAAAGTTGCCACCCTGATTCCTAAGAGGAAAGGGGTTCAATGGGGACCGCTTCTAATTTGTGAATCAGTTACCACCCCAACTTGGGATTCGTCACTGATCAATGATTTTCAATGGGAATCAGGGCATCAATTCCCTGACACGTGGTACCAATTCACAGTTTGAAAGGACTGCTCAAAATTCACCAGTTCCAAATTGGTAATTGGGAATGATTTCTAAACCTAGTTTACTGTTGAGAACATCTTTTCTAGATCAAAAATAGTTTTGATAAATAAAGAAATCTGATTTCGAGCTCCCATACCCAGAAATGCTGTGATTCACAGTCATTGTAAATGCTAAACGACGTAAAACTTCTAGCCATTAATGTCTCTTGTTGCTGTCTGGGCAAGTGCGACACACAGCCTACTCCCTCACCTTCTTCAATGAACTCAGGCTCCAGGTGGTGACTCATCAAGCAAGGATATGCTACACTTTTCTCCTTCTTGAACAGCCTCTCCACCTGTACAGTATGCAACCTTCTTCACACTCTCAACAGGCAGGCACTTAATGACATGTATACCGTTCTCCCAGCAAGAGGTCCAGATTTTAGGGCCCTTCAACTATGATAGACTAGCTGTCATGTATTCACCAGCCCTGGTTGAACAGAAGCCCTCTGATTACTTTGCAGAGAGCTGCTTCCTTGGCCATAGAGAAAATGAAAGTGGAACAGCAAGGGAGGTAATGGAGTCCAACTTTTATACACAACGAGCACCACAGAGATGTGAATCAACTGTCTGAAACTGTAGACCTGGTTTAGGGTTTCAGGCGGCTCTCCGTACACTGGCTTTGAGTAGAGTGGTGCTCCTCACTGCAGGGTGTCTCCATCCTTGAGCTTAGACGCCATCAATCATTGAGTGTTTTGGGATCTCTTTGTATCAACAACTTAGTACCGAGAAGATATATCTGGAGCTTTTTCAAAGCCCACACTATGGCAAAGAAATCCCTCTCAATGGCCACCATGGTCTGTTCGCTTTGGATCAACCTATTATTAATAAAGGCAACCAGATGCTATCAACCCTTATCAAGTGGTTGGGCCAATGCTGTTCCAGCTTCTTTACTGAAGGCATCCATCTACACAATGAAAGTCTGACTGTAGTCAGCTGCCTTTGGCAAAGGTGAGTTGCATAGTGTTCTCATCAAGTCATGAAAAGCTGTCTAGTGCAGCTCTGTCCATATCAATTTCCTGGGCTGTTTCCTAGATGTCAAATCTGTCAGTGGGGTAATCATGGTCCCATAAAGTTCCTATAATATCTGATGAAGCTCCTCTCAGCCCAACACAGATTTAATCATGGCCCCCAACAAGTAGATCATCCCTTCGCCCACCTCATTCCTAAGGTATACTCCAGAGGATAGACCTTCCTGACACTTGATTGCCTTGATGGTGAGTTTTGACCCTTTTACCTGGACCAACACCTATTCTACCTGATTCCAGTTTTTCTCCCATGAACTCCTAAAGACCCTAATGTCATCCCGAGAGGCTGCACAAAATTCTTCTAACCCTGACTCATCATAGTTCATTAGGTGCTGAAAAGTGGTGGGAGCATTTGTCAGCCCCAATGTCAATTCAGGTGCAAGCTGTGCCCCATCCACAAATTCATCCTTTGCAACACTATGCAACATGTAAGAAAGAGGTTCTCCTCAACCTCCTCCGCCATATCAATGATGAGTTTGACAATTCAAGTGGTCAATATGGTTGATGCAAGAAATTCTTTTTTGGGAAATAGTAGTGTTTCAGCCCATGAAGGGAAGACATTTGAAACCTTGCCTTGCTTTAACTGAATGCAATTGTCGTCCTCAGATATGAAACATAGGTGGACTTTTAGAGTATAATCTCCACCCTTGGCAACCTGTCCATCAGAGTGTTGCTGCTATTAATCATCAGGTCTGACTTATTTAGGCAATAACCTGGATGTTAATTTTCTCCTCAAATGGTCTATAGTGATAATGGCACAACTGCAGTTGAAAAACAAACAGTAGCTCTCACATGCACTGAGAAATATCCTTCTGCACCAGAATCTATGTTTTGTTTGTTTCTGAGAAACAGACCCCTATTTGGGGGGTTCTGTAAAACACAATTTAAATCTGAGTGGGCCATTTTGTGGACTCTCTTTCATTCTGTTTTGCTGAAAGGGCCTCTACTGCACCAGTGAATAAACGTTTGGCACAGAGGTGCTCCAGACAGTCAGATATCTCTCATTATATGTTGATGTCAAAGTCAAAGATTCTTTATTTGGTTTCATAACCGTAAAAGTTACTAAACATCCATATATTACATTTAGCAAAGTTCACTTCGTTCAATGTCCTTGGTACATAAATATAATGAAATAAAAGCATTAAGAAAAATCATAGAAATCATAAAACTTTATTACAGCAGACTTCATGCAAATTGCTATTTCATTACAGTTGTTTCTATCGGTATACATCAAGATACTCCCACAAATTGATAATCTTTTGTCTTCAATGCCTGAGTTGTTCGTTAAAATCAACCTCAAGTTCCAAAATGTATAAAACTCATGATATCTTATAAAGTGCAAGGTTCGGAACAGTGCTGCTAGAGAGGATTATAGACCACAATCAGTACTATATTTTTTCCAAAGCCCAGCCGGGCGAGGAGTAGTTTATTCAGGAATAACACAAAATTTCATTGACCTGAAGGGGGTCAAATATGAACATGAAGATAGGGTACAATCCTGTACCTATCCCAAGAAGGTAGAAAAAACCATAGAATCAAGAAAGGTAGAAGGAAGGAAAGAGGTTTTGCAGGCAAGTAAAAAATTCTTTGGAGCCAAAGAGTGGCTTGCGATTTAAGTAAACAATTCCGCAAATCACACTCAACAGTGTCAACAATTAAATATGTACAATAAGTTACATGTTACACTGTTTTAAAGCGTCAACGTTACGATCCCTAAAGCTCCTAGTGAAACGGGATCATCATCAGGACAATTTTAGATCACTGCCTGTTTACAATACGAACGCCTGTGAAGAAAAAGGGGGAAAAAATGGAAAAAACAAGGTAAGGCATCCGCCTGAAATGATAAGGTTTAAAACCATTCAACAGGGTCCATGAGAAAGTTACGGGCCATTCTCAACTTCAACTCACGGTGAATTATCTGAGGTAACAGTGAGTTGTGCTATTTATATCGTGTTTTTATATACATCAGTGAAAAAACGGCGCAGTGACTTGGTGATAAAATTGTCATTCATTTCTAGTTTTGTTCAATAGTGCTGTATCGATGTGGGTGGTGACATCTCGAGTTCGCGAAAAATGGGGTGCTTGTGATGGTGGTGGTCCCGTGATTCCGATATTATCGTCTATTCGCAACAGAAATGGATTTGGAAGGAGTGTGGTGGTGGTGAAAGTTGGTGAGGGACTAGGGTGGGCATGGGACTGTCTGTGGGCAGTCGCCGGGCCGTCAGTTGCTGGGGTCAGGAAAAATACCTTCACGGGTCCTGGGTCAGGTTCGTGATGGCATGATTGTTCCTCGTTGGGGAGGTGTTGATTTCAATTCTCTTTCCGGCTCTGGGAGCTGGTTGCTGTACGGTAAAGGATTGTTACCATTAGCAGGGCACTTAAAGGGCTAGGGCGGCGTGGCCGGCGGATGAGAGTTGAAGCTTACCTTGCTTCATTTGGAAGCAGCAGTGGGTGAGAAATGGAACGCGAGGGTTTCTTCCCTTTTTGAGGAGTCGGTTGCCTCCTTTTGTTTGTTCCGCAGGCTCAATGCTGAATAACGAAAATTAAAATTAAGGCAAGCCCTTCCGTGTTGGGAGTAATTGGAGTCCGAGCAGGGTTAGGAACTAGCTTACCTGACTTCTCAATGGAAGCGGCGGTGGGTGGGAGGAAGAAACACGATGGTCTTCTCCCCCTTCGGTGGCAACGCGAATCCGCTGTGCAAGTATGCCTCGTGGGTTGGTCATTTTAAGGCCGGAGGTTTAGAGATTAAGGAAGGACTAGGTGCGGCTTCCTGGTACTTGGCGGCCATACTGGAGTGGTGGAGTTGGCTTGGCGGATGTGCAACTGGGATGTGTTGCAGTAGCCATGTTGGGGTGGGCGTAGATAGTGATTATCAAGGTGCTGTGGTGGCTTATAGTGCAGTTTTGTGCTCATAACCGTGAGGAGTGAAGGCCTTTTGTGCTCCACATTCATACACATTGGATTTTACAGCAAGTTAAAAACATAATAATTGAATTTCAATAATTCAGTTCTTTCACAGTTTCAGTTTTCTTCAAATCTCAAGGCTATTTTCAGGTTTCAAGGAAATGAGACACATCTAAAAGACATTAATGTCGGTTGTACATCACTGGGCATTTAGATTAGCGATGTCCAATCCTCTGTCCGGTTCAGCCCATTTAGAATAGAGTCCAGCAATAATATGCACTTCAACTCTTCTTTGTTTAGGAGAATGGACATGCTGCCCCCTCTCTGGGGAAGTTTCAATGCCTTTAGTACAGTCCATCGAATGTCGTCCTCATCATGATTTGCCTCCAAGAAGTGTTCCACCAGTGGAGCATTTGGCGTCCGACATCTAATGCGGCTCCTATGTTGGCAAATACGGGTCTTGATTTTTTGTGAGGTTTGCCCAACATAATTTTTGTTGCATGGACATTGAATAAGATAAATTACGTTGCTTGTATTACAGTTTGTGAGTGTGTTACATTTAAAGGTGACATTGTTAAACACAAATGTTTTACATTCAATTGTTAAATTACAAACTGTACATCCACCACATTTGACATGTCCAACTATGGGGGACAGACCCCATGCTGTCTCAAGAGTGGAAGAGTGGATAGGACTGGGAAGCGCTGCGCGAACCAGATGGTCCTTTAGATTCTTGCTCTTTTTGAATGCAAAGAGGGGACGTTCGATATCTAGAATCCCTGCATTAATTACTGGCCAATGTCTTAAGATCATTTTTCTCAAATTGTTGGAGATGGGAGAGAAGGTTGTCACACACGCTATTCTGTCCATGTTTTTCTTTGGGTTAGGGACAAGGAGCGTCTCGCGTGGGCGGTACCAAGCCCTTTTAAGGGTGTTTTTTCCAATTTTCCTCGGATACCCCCTGTCTTTCAGTTTGTTGGCCAGGATAGTACTTTCTCGAAAATAATCCTCCCTATGGGAACAGTTTCACCTGATTCGTAAGAATTGGGAAAATGGTAAAGAGTCCCTCAATGCCCTCGAGTGATTACTGGAGTACTCTAGCAAAGTGTTTCTCTCAGTGGGCTTTCTATAAAGTCTTGTTAGCAACTCGCCTTCCTGATGAAAAATTGTCAGATCCAAGAAATTTATGGAGTTTTTGTCAGATGTTGAGGTGAATTGGAGGCCCAAACAGTTATTATTCATCCAGTGTAAAAAGTGGCGCAGTACATTGGTGTCTAATCTCCATATCATGAAGATGTCATCAATGTATCTGCGCCACATGATGATACCGGAGAAGAAGGGATTAGAGGGTAGCAGAATTACCTGTCTTTCTATTTCGTCCATGAACAATATGGCCAGGTTAGGGGCAAAAATCGCGCCCATGGAGGTCCCCTTGATTTGCTGATAGAAGAGGCCTTGAAACGTGAAAAAATTCCTAGTCAAGCAGATTTCCAGTAATTTACAAATAAGGATGTTGGAATGGCATGTGGACGTGGGTGGCTATCTAGAGTCCTCTGTATAACAAGTAAAGCCGCTGTTTGTGGAATATTCGTATACAGAGACTCCACGTCCATGGTGCACAGGGTATCGGTTAAGGGATTGAAGGGATGGTGCTCAATCAGGTTGATCATGGACATGGAGTCACGTACATAGCAGGCTGTTGGGGGGACAAATTCTTTTATAAAGAAATCAACAAATGCCCCTAGGGGTTCAAGTATTGAACCGCATGCCGAGACAATTGGGCGGCCTGGAGGGGTGCTAAGATTTTTATGAATCTTCGGTAAAGTGTTTATTACCGGGGTTCTTGGACTTTTCACGTTTAGATAGTTGAATTCTTTTTTAGTCAAAAAACCTTCTGATACTGCCTCTGCTGTTATTTTGCGTATCAGTTCCTGAAGGGCCTTGGTCGGGTTAGATGCGAGCCTAAGGTAGTGGTCTGTATTGTTTAACTGTCTTTGGATTTCAGCTGTGTAAGAATCAAGCTCCTGTATGACAATACCACCCCCTTTGTCTGCACTTTTGATCACGATTGAGTCATTGTTTTTCAGGGAACAAATGGCCTGTTTTTCTTTAAGTGTGATGTTGTATGGTATGAACCTTTTTTGTTGTTTCATACTCGAGAGATCTTTAAGCACCAGTTTCTCAAATGTGATTACCTCTGGTGGTATTAAACTCGCAGATGGTAAAAAGGTTGAAGGAGGGCGGAAAGGAGTCTTTGCATTTATTTCCGGAGATGAGTGAATTTGGAAAAATGCCTTCAAGCGCACCCGCCTGAAGAACCTTAAGAGTTCGGTGTGTAACTCCATGAAGTTAGGTGCCACAGTAGGAACAAAAGTCAGGCCTTTTTTCAGGAGGGAGAGTTCATCTTGCGCCAGCAACTGGGTGGTAAGATTAAAAATGGGGATGGTGTCTGTTACGGAGGCAGTCTGTGTTACCATTGGTAATAGTTGTTCCTGGTCCTCCGTTCCCCTGGGGGGTTGACCCATCTCTGAGCTTTCTTGACGCGCCCTCGTTGTGGCGGTTCTTGCTGGCCTCTCGGTAAAAAAGTATTCGAATTCTGATGTGCTCCACCCCGTCTTGATGTACTGGATCCTTCGCCGGCGTCCGAATTGTCAGACGACTCAGCAGAGGTATCGGAAAAACCTACCAAATTCTGTCTCCTGTTAAATCTACCCCATATGGGGTAGATTTAACAGGAGACAGAATTTGGTAGGTTCCCCAGGGGAACGGAGGACCAGGAACAACTATTACCAATCGGAAGCCGGACTCTGAGGAGTCGAGGGATTTGTTGGCTTCGAGGAAGTCGGCGAGCTGGTTGTTGACAGCCTTCTCGATGACCTTGGCCGGGAATGGAAGGAGCGAGATGGGGCGGTAGTTTTTGAGTTCGGTGGGGTCAGCTGTGGGTTTTTTCAGAAGGGAGCTGAGTTTGGCGTGTTTCCAGCTTTCTGGGAAGGTGCCGGAGTTGAGGGAGCAGTTGATGACGTCTCGGAGGTGTGGTGCTATGATGGAGTCTGCTTTGTTGAAGATCTGGTGAGGGCATGGGTCTGTGGGGGATCCTGAGTGGATGGAGTTCATCAGGCGGATGGTGTCCTCAGTGGAGATTGGGTTCCAGTCATTAAGGATGTTCAAGGGGGGTGAAGGTACGGCAGAGGGTTCGGTGGGTTGGACTTCGAGTTGGTTGTCGAAGCTGTTGTGGATGTCTGCGATTTTGTCATGGAAGAACGAAGCTAGGGAGTCACAAAGGGTTTGAGAGGGGGTGATGTCGTTGGAGTTGGCAGTGGGGTTGGTAAACTCTTTGACGATGTTGAATAGTTCCTTGCTGTTGTGGGCGTTTTTGTCTAGTCGGTCTTTGAATGCGGTTTTCTTGGCAGTCCGGATCAATTGGTGGTGTATGCGGGTGGCGTGAAGGTAAAACGTTTGTGTTTAACAATGTCACCTTTAAATGTAACACACTCACAAACTGTAATACAAGCAACGTAATTTATCTTATTCAATGTCCATGCAACAAAAATTATGTTGGGCAAACCTCACAAAAAATCAAGACCCGTATTTGCCAACATAGGAGCCGCATTAGATGTCGGACGCCAAATGCTCCACTGGTGGAACACTTCTTGGAGGCAAATCATGATGAGGACGGCATTCGATGGACTGTACTAAAGGCATTGAAACTTCCCCAGAGAGGGGGCAGCATGTCCAGTCTCCTAAACAAAGAAGAGTTGAAGTGCATAATATTGCTGGACTCTATTAGAAATGGGCTGAACCTGACAGAGGATTGGACATCGCTAATCTAAATGCCCAGTGATGTACAACGGACATTAATGTCTTTTAGATGTGTCTCATTTCCTTGAAACCTGAAAATAGCCTTGAGATTTGAAGAAAACTGAAACTGTGAAAGAACTGAATAATTGAAATTCAACTATTATGTTTTTAACTTGCTGTAAAATCCAATGTGTATGAATGTGGAGCACAAAAGGCCTTCACTCCTCACGGTTATGAGCACAAAACTGCACTATAAGCCACCACAGCACCTTGATAATCACTATCTACGCCCACCCCAACATGGCTACTGCAACACATCCCAGTTGCACATCCGCCAAGCCAACTCCACCACTCCAGTATGGCCGCCAAGTACCAGGAAGCCGCACCTAGTCCTTCCTTTATCTCTAAACCTCCGGCCTTAAAATGACCAACCCACGAGGCATACTTGCACAGCGGATTCGCGCTGCCACCGAAGGGGGAGAAGACCATCGTGTTTCTTCCTCCCACCCACCGCCGCTTCCATTGAGAAGTCAGGTAAGCTAGTTCCTAACCCTGCTCGGACTCCAATTACTCCCAACATGGAAGAGCTTGCCTTAATTTTAATTTTCGTTATTCAGAATTGAGCCTGTGGACCAAACAAAAGGAGGTAACCGACTCCACAAAAAGGGAAGAAACCCTCGCGTTCCATTTCTCACCCACTGCTGCTTCCAATTGAAGCAAGGTAAGCTTCAACTCTCATCCGCCGGCCACGCCGCCCTAGCCCTTTAAGTGCCCTGCTAATGGTAACAATCCTTTACCGTACAGCAACCAGCTCCCAGAGCCGGAAAGAGAATTGAAATCAACACCTCCCCAACGAGGAACAATCATGCCATCACGACCCTGACCAAGGACCCGTGAAGGTATTTTTCCTGACCCCAGCAACTGACGGCCGGGCGACTGCCCACAGACAGTCCCATGCCCACCCGAGTCCCTCACCAACTTTCACCACCACCACACTCCTTCCAAATCCATTTCCGTTGCGAATAGACGATAATATCGGAATCACGGGACCACCACCATCACAAGCAGCCCATTTTTTGCGAACTCAAGATGTCACCACCCACACCGATACAGCACTATTGAACAAAACTAGAAATGAATGACAATTTTATCACCAAGTCACTGCGCCGTTTTTTCACTGATGTATATAAAAACACGATATAAATAGCACAACTCACTGTTACCTCAGATAATTCACCGTGAGTTGAAGTTGAGAATGGCCCGTAACTTTCTCATGGACCCTGTTAAATGGTTTTAAACCTTATCATTTCAGGCGGATGCCTTACCTTGTTTTTTCCATTTTTTCCCCCTTTTTCTTCACAGGCGTTCGTATTGTAAACAGGCAGTGATCTAAAATTGTCCTGATGATGATCCCGTTTCACTAGGAGCTTTAGGGATCGAAACGTTGACGCTTTAAAACAGTGTAACATGTAACTTATTGTACATATTTAATTGTTGACACTGTTGAGTGTGATTTGCGGAATTGTTTACTTAAATCGCAAGCCACTCTTTGGCTACAAAGAATTTTTTACTTGCCTGCAAAACCTCTTTCCTTCCTTCTACCTTTCTTGATTCTATGGTTTTTTTCTACCTTCTTGGGATAGGTACAGGATTGTACCCTATCTTTATGTTCATATTTGACCCCCTTCAGGTCAATGAAATTTTTTGTTATTCCTGAATAAACTACTCCTCGCCCGGCTGGGCTTTGGAAAAAATATAGTACTGATTGTGGTCTATATTGCTATCTTTTGCCAAATTGTAACTCCCTAGGACCCTTGTTCCTTTTAATAAGTAAACGACCCATGGTCCGAAGGCCCCCTTCGGGTTTCCTTGTGTTCCAAAATGGCTAGAGAGTATTGGCCAATAAATATTAACTATATAAACACATGTATGTACATAATGCATAAATACTTAAAATAGCTAGTTTCCATAGGACAACCAATGCGCGAAAATATGCAGTCATCAATATACGTTTGCCTCTCAACAATGAGGTACAACCATTGACAAACAAACCGGGTGCAACCATGTTCTGCTCACAGTTATAAAAAATGAAAATGTTTTTTAGACGTCAGAGAATGGGGGCACTGCCAGTATGGAAGCACTAAAAGAGATAATAAGAGGTGGTGCAACTGGGTGAGTGGACAACCATATAACCACTCAATGGAGAAGTCAGCAATCTGTCCTAATCCAAAGGTAAGTAAAAAGACATACCCTATGCACACACACAATAAGTACAATAGGTCACAGTGTGGCCATTTACAAATTGACAAATAAGTGCAGAGAAACAACAATGAAGCACAAAGTAATATACAGTTGATGAAAATAAATATACATATGATGACAACAACGTCTTGGTCTCCTTGTTTAATATATCACAGCTTGAAAACAACCAGCCGACACGTGTTTCATCGCATCTCGCGAATCTTCAGGGCTCTGAATGGTTGTGCTTGGACCAGGAGGTCGCTCTTCCGGTGATACTTCCGACCCGGAGGGGCCAAAGACCAGAATAAGTTTCAATAAGCAAGTGGTATTAATTGACTTTCAAGCGTAATGCGCTCTTAAAGTCACCCGGGAGATAGTTTGGCAGTTAAGTAGGGCCGATACATTCAGTATCCGAAATATTCATGAAAACTAAAGCTGATAGAGGTTGCTCTATGGCCTCGTAAAGGTTGATGTCTGATGGCGTCTTGTTATCTTCGTTTCTCCCGGGTCTCTGTGTTCCTGGTGCGGACCGATATTCAGGACATACAAACGTACTATGATCATATCCTCCACTTTTCTTTGTTTTCTTTCTAAAGTGTATCTTTATCATCCCTCTCTCTCACACCTATCTTCTCTTCACTCTCTCTTATTGTCTCTACTATATTTTCAAATGTCTCACCACCCTCTCCTATTTTGTGAACAGACACTTTCTCAGTAGTTTTTTACCTTTTGTTCCTATTTCCCCTCTCTCAGCTGTCTTTTCATTGCTTACCTTACCTGTCGATCTCTGAGTTAAATCATTCCTACGAGTCTCACCTACATTCCTCTGTCTCTCAGTGGTCCATCATCAACTGTCCCTTTATTATTTTTCTCACACCTAACTCTCCCTCTCTTTCTGTTTCCTATACTATCTAGCTCTTTCTCATCTGTATCTTTATAACATCACTCAGGTTGTCATCCCATTTCACCAGTTTCCCCCTCTCTCTGATTCTCAGCTGTCTCTTTATCACCTATGTAACTATCGCCCATCGTTTTCACCGGTATCACTCTCTTTTTTCATAAATAACATAGTGTGTATCACTCTCACAGCTGTCACTTCTCTCACGTCTCTTTAATGCATCTCTCTGTTTTTCTCACTCACACGCATACACCCATGTTTTTGCCTCTTGGTCTCTCAAATGTGTCTTCTTACGTCCTTTTCTCCTCTTCCTTTCTTTCTTTTCCGTTCATTTCCCCTCAA
Source organism: Lissotriton vulgaris (assembly GCF_964263255.1). Classification (NCBI taxonomy): domain Eukaryota; kingdom Metazoa; phylum Chordata; class Amphibia; order Caudata; family Salamandridae; genus Lissotriton; species Lissotriton vulgaris. The sequence continues at coordinate 395,722,653 of NC_141696.1, read as the reverse complement.
TGTTTGCCCCTCTGCCCCTCTGCCCCACTCCCCTATTTTCGCCTGTCTTTCTGCCTCCCTTCACATGCTCAGGGGCATATGGATATATAAAGACACGTTGGTACCGGTCTCCTCTTCATTTGCAAAAATAAGCAGTAGTTTTGCATGTTTGGGACTTCACTTTGAGGCCAGGAGTCACGAGCACAGTGCTAGGGTTGGAAGGAGTTGTGTTGTATATTTATACTCGCATAAATATGTCTACCTGGTGTCTATAGTCCTTTGTTTGTGTTCCTACCTTCTCTATCTCTCATGTTACCTATCTGTATTCTATCTGTGGTGTTGAGGATTCCAGCCCTGGCAGTTGGTCTGGTCAGCTGTGGGGTTTCTCTGCTCTGTGTCTTATCTTATCCTGTAACCTAATAAATACATCTTACTACAAGAAGACGTGTCCTGCTTACTGCTTAATACTATTTACAACAAGTTGCGACCCCTGGCAACAGCTAAATGACATCTATGACCCTGTCACACCTAAGATACACAGTGAATCTACATTTCTATTTAGAGAAGAGTTATCTCTCACTTCCACAATAGTTACCAGTCGCTACAAGAACCCACAAACATCAGTGATGTGTTGTTCTAAGTCCCCTATTATTTTAGGCTTTCAGATGGCATGATCTCCTAGCAAGCATGTAGCTGATCCCAGCGGATATATATGGGAAAATTACCTTTTTACACATTCAAGAATATTGTGCGCCGCCGCCTACTACAAAAGATTACAACAGTGGGAGCGAAATGAGCTCTGCCCTGTGTATATTTATGTATGGAACTTAGTAAAAGGTTTTGCTTATGGGGTGAGGACTTTTTTAAGTACACATCCCACGTAATATACTAGGGTGGCGACATTCATAATATTATATCCTTTGTATCTGCAAGAATGGACAAAGTCATTCTAGAAGACATCACCAAAATGAACAAGAAAGTCATCAGAGTTATACTGATTCTTAATATCTCAGAAATTCCAGTTAGATTCTTGGGCCAAGTTTTGTACATCAACTCCAACCAACGAAACAATAAACAGTACAGAAAACCAACATCAGTAAATTCCATCGTACACTACAGGAACTGTTATCCTAAACATCAAACCTATATTATACTAAAAGGGGAGTTGTGATGAATTAAACTATATTGCAATGACTCATCTACCATATATTTGAAGACAAATAATCTACTGTGAGATTTCTGTAACAAAGATGCTCCATCAAAACTTTTATTCATAAGCTTGTAAGTCAAGCAAGTGCACAGAACCCATGCCTTCTACTCCATGAATGAAACCAACCCATATAATCTTTGAGATTCTTGAGCATGTTTCACGAATTAGATAATTGCTTCTTCAAATAAATACAAAAGAATTGGCACTCGATTGAAGGCAACCCAAACCTGACAGACAAAATGAATTGGAAACCTTCAGTTGCACCATAGTTTCATTCATGCAGCCCTATCTGGAACATGTTTCACATCTTACTTATTTACATTGTCTTATTTGTGAGTACCTGACCATGTCTATGTCCTTACTTTCAGGCGTTCATCAAAGGTGATGGTAACCTTTGACATATCCTGATCCTTATTGCTCTGACTTTCTTCCCCATACAAAATTTTCATAGATTACATTTTATTAAGACCACTATGCATTGCACGAATCCATCAGTTTAATATTTATCTCCCATATGCATTTTTATTATAAGTAGTCCAAATCCTACAAGTACACTAATCCAACAGTTTGACATTTAATTTCCTTTAGAATTTTTCTTTGTGAGCTTTTACCCAAGAGTACAACTAACATGACATCCTTTTTGATATCTCCCTGCTCTGCCTCCATGTCAATTGAATATAGAAGAGCAACATGGTTATAGTGACATGTTAGATGGGATTTAAGAATGGTTGCCGGATATTATGATACCTGATGAAGTACTATTGGTTGGGACCAAATGAGTTGGCTGGGCGGAAGATATACATTTGAAGAATAACATTGGATCTAACAACTATTGGCTCCTGTGAATTAATGGACTAAATAATGACACATATATGGACTCTCATGATATTTCTTGGATATGAGCTCCTAAGGTAGACACAACACTCCACTCTACTGTATGAGACATCACTCACATGTATGGCATCTTACTCTACTCTACCCCATTTTTTCACCACTCCACTCTACTCCACTCCATGCCACTATACTCTATGACATGTAAATCCACTCTATTATACTTCACTCCACGCTAAGTTAATCCACTCCACTCAACTCCATTCTAGTGTATTCCATTGTAGAACACTTTACATCACTCTACACCACTGTATGACAATCCACTCTACGCCACTCCACTGTGCAACAGCCTACTCTACTCCACTCTACAAGACTCTACTACAATATATGCCAGTGTATGACAATCCTCTCCACCCTATGCCCACATCCACTCTACTCCACTGTACTACACTGTATGATACTATGGGATATGCCACTCTACTCCTCTCTATACCTCGAGTATACGACGCACCACTCCACTGTACGAAACTCTCTTCCACTTTACGACACAGTACAACAGTCCACTGTAAGACATACCACTCTACAGTACTCAACTATACAACTGTACAGTGTACAAGACTTTCCATCACTTTCTTGTACAACAATTCACTCAACATCACTGAACTATATGGCACTGTACTCCACTGAATTCCACTCTATGCCGCTACATTCTTTAATACTCTATTCCACTTTATGCCACTATACAACACTCCACTCAAAAAAATTCCATTCCACGACACTAGTCAACAACACTCCACTGTGCAATACTTAACTGTACTGTATGACACACCCCTACACTATACAAAACATCACTCCACTCTACAATACATCACACCACTATATGACACACCATGCAGCTCCACAGTATAATATTTTACTCCACTGTATGTAATGCCACTCCACTCAAGTCCACTCCGCTCTGTTCTTCTGTACAACACCACACTCTAGGACACTATACTCTACCACACTCCACTTAACATCACTCAGATAAATAAAAAAGATTAAAGCTAAGATATAATTGGGAAAACTTATGTTATTCTTTCTATTCAAACCCAACTTGAACTTTACAAACATTAGAACTTTTAAACTTATAGTTATAACTTCAAATTAGAAATTTACACCAACTTCACATTACTATACTTTGCTCTCCTCAGTATACAGCCTTTTTGCATCACTTCCCACACTACATTAATTAAAACTCAGTACTCTACCATGCACTATGAAGGTGACTGTGCACTGTGTTATTTGAGATGCCATAAGTGTTTTTCTGAATGTTTTTCATTCATATTGTATAAGTGAATAAGTAAGGGTAAAACTGTGCAATCCCTCACATTTTTGTTACAAATCGGGTCAAGCAATGAGGTCCCTGGAGCCCAATAAAGGTACAGGTAGCGGGGCTGCAACACGCATTTTCATTAATGCGCATTCAGACCTTGAGGATAGAGTCACCAGTACCAGGAGTGTCTCAATCTAGCTTCCAACCAAATTTGGTGCAAGTTCCTTTGGCAGTTTTTGCGGTTTTGTGTCCTACAAAAGTCTTGGGAGTTCGCATTTTGGCTCCCCCCTTTTCCTTGGCCCCACCTAACATATTAGCCAAAGTCTTTCCATGAAGAAACAAGTCATAAAGTACACTTTTTTGGAAAGTATTGCGAAGATTCATAAAATGGCACCAAAGTTTTTAGCAAACCAAAAAATGTGTTTTCTATGGAAGCACAGAAGTGGCGACTGTTACTGGGTTATATGATGGTTATATAGATGTATATGACATTTATGTGTGTGTGTGTGTGTGTATATGTATTCACGGAAAAAAAAGGTTGAAGTGGCGTTATAGTTATGTGTTAAAAGGAGATAAGAACTAACACTGAAAAACTACAAGAACACTAACATTTGCAATAGTTCAGTCAATTATTACTTGCACCTCCATCCTGCACTGCTTGTGACCTCACATATTAAATCACTTGTGACATATTAAATGACATCACTCATGACTTGACATCTCAAATTACATTACTGATGACATCATCCATTCATTGTGAAAGTGTCCTATAGGTTTTATATTTTCAACAAGCTACACCTGTTTCCAAGTTTGTATCACTAATCAAGTAATAACAAACATAATCTTAGAGCACTTTCTGGACATATAGCATGTCTGCCAACCCACCCACATTTAGTAGATGTAAACCTAATTTTTTCTACTGGTACTCATCCACTTAAGGACAAATTCCTGTCATGCACTTCAATTGGGTCACCTACTTTTTAGGTCGAGCAGACGTACTCTCAATGCGTGAGCATTGAGAGTGTCTGCTCCAGACCTAATGTGGCCCGTATTTAGGAGAGTGAACACGACTCAGACGCGCACTTTTGCAGTCTCAGTGTTGACCGCGGGAGCGCACGTCTGAGCCGCGCTTGCGCAGATCAACTCACAGCCCCTGCTCACACACAGCCAGCCCCCACCCCTCTGCATGCACGCACACACACACAGGCGCGCGCACACACACACACACACACACACACACACGCTGCTCCCCCCTCCCCTCCCCCCTGCATACACACAGACATGCAAGCACGGAGCCCCACTCACCCGGACTTCTACTCGTCCCGCTCCGGGGCTGCTCACTCCGACGTAATACAGGCACAGGGACACCGGCACTCCGCTCCTTGGCTTCCCGGGCGGACGCCGGCTGCACGCAGGGCTCTCCTCTCTCTGCACCGGAGCCATGCGCCAGCCGCTGCATCCTGCCTCCTGGGAAGCTCCGGTCGCGTGTCCGGCCCCGCCCCCGTCCCAACAAAGGTTGCCTGGCTTCCTGTTGAAGCTGGGCTGCGGCGGTGAGTTTGCTTTCGTTACAGTGGCTGCACCTAAACCCATGTAGGTTGCAGGACAAGTGGAAGCAGGAAAAAAATGCAGCTTTGTACTTAGCTGAAACGTGACGGACACAAATAATAATGAAACAGACCTCTTTTGTTTAATTTTACCAATTTCATTTGGCAAACGCTCCTTTCATAAAAGCAAGGCCAGCTATAAAATATTTTTAGGAAACTTAAGGCAATTACATTACAAGATTTAAAAAACGAGTCACTAGACAGATGTGAAAATGTACACCAAGCCAAACAAGACATGCACCAAACTTCTCATTTTATGTCCAGCTGTGCTGGCAAGAGTTTTTGCTGGAACAAATTTAGGTGGAGAATCATTTTTTTGGGAAATATATTAACCGATTTAAGCAATTGAAAATCGTAATACTGCTCTACCATTCGGGACATTTTACATTGACACATCATTTCACCTAAACTTTTGAGGGCAGGGACTAAAACTTTGGACACCATATTTGACACAGCTATATGATATATGTTTGCAAAGAGCACTAGTCCACGGACACCTCTCATATAAACTGTACACATGTATCAACTGATAGGTGTGGATGCAATTAACAATCTTCCTTAGAGTTACTCTGCTTCCTCTTCTGCTTTCACCACTGTGCCTCTCTCTTCTGATGTTGTGCCTCTCTTCTGCTGCTGTACCTCTCTCTTCTTCTGCTGTGTCTCTCTCTTCTGCTGCTGTGCCTCTCTCTTCTGCTGCTGTGCCTCTCTCTTCTGCTGCTGTGCCTCTCTCTTCTGCCGCTGTGCCTCTCTCTTCTGCCGCTGTGCCTCTCTCTTCTGTTGCTGTACCTCTCTTCTGCTGCTGTACCTCTCTCTTCTGCCGCTGTGCCTCTCTCTTCTGCCGCTGTGCCTCTCTCTTCTGCCGCTGTGCCACCCTCTTCTGCCGCTGTGCCACCCTCTTCTGCCGCTGTGCCACCCTCTTCTGCTGCTGTGCCCCCCTCTTCTGCTGCTGTGCCACCCTCTTCTGCTGCTGTGCCACCCTCTTCTGCCGCTGTGCCACCCGCTTCTGCCGCTGTGCCACCTTCTTCTGCTGCTGTGCCACCTTCTTCTGCTGCTGTGCCACCCTCTTCTGCTGCTGTGCCACCTTCTTCTGCTGCTGTGCCACCCTCTTCTGCTGCTGTGCCACCCTCTTCTGCCGCTGTGCCTCTCTTCTGCCGCTGTGCCTCTCTTCTGCCGCTGTGCCTCTCTTCTGCCGCTGTGCCTCTGTCTTCTGCCGCTGTGCCTCTCTTTTCCTCCATTGTGCCTCTCTTCTGCCGCTGTGCCTCTCTTTTGCCGCCGTGCCTCTCTTTTGCTGCTGTGCCTCTCTTCTGCCGCTGTGCCTCTCTTCTGCCGCTGTGCCTCTCTTCTGCGCTGTGCCTTCCTCTTCTGCCGCTGTGCCTCTTTCTTGCGCCACTGGGCTGCCCTCTTGCACCACTTTGTCTCACTCTTGTGCCGCCATTGGTTACAGACCCCACAGCTGTTGGTGCCTGTGTGAAGGGGACAGGGGACAGAGTACATGTACTTTTATATGTCCAGTTTAAGGACTTGGAACAAAAATAGGTTTCGTCTTTAGAATTAAATGCATTTTATTATGTTATGTTACTGGTCCTTTTTTGGTTTTTGAGCTCTGTGCGGTATGGCTCTGAACTATCTGCTATGTGTTTTGCAGTACTACCGTGTGCTGCCTGTACTGAGGGTTGCTGCACAGTTCTGGTATATACACATCAAGTAGGTGAGGATTAGTGTGCAAGGGTTTTGGTTCTGCAGTTGTATTGGTTTTATGTGTGTGTGGTCTTCAACACTTGTTCGTCTTCACAACTCTTACATCCTTTATTCTCTTCTGTCATAGCTCCCCTCTCTTTCACCCTCCTTCTTTTCAATTCTCTACACCCTTTCTCATTTTTTTAGCACCCTCACACACACTGCACACACTGCACCCTCACACACACTGCACCCTCACACACACAGCACACACTGCACCCTTGCATACACTGCACCCTTACACACACTGCACCCTCACACACACTGCACCCTCACACACACTGCACCCTCAAACACACTGCACCCTCACACACACTGCACCCTCACACACTGAACACACTGCACCCTCACACACACTGCACCCTCACACACACTGTACACACCGCACCCTCACACTCTGCACCCTCGCACACACTGCACACACTGCATCCTCACACACTGCACACACTGCAGCATCACACGCACTGCACCCGCACACACTGCACTGCACCATCACACACACTGCACACACTGTACCCTCACACACACTGCACCCTCACACACACTGTGCACCCTCACACACACTGCGCACCCTCACACACACTGTGCACCCTCACATACACTGTGCACCCTCACACACACTGTGCACCCTCACACACTGCGCACCCTCACACTCTGCAATGGAACATACACTCCAAATACAAATTGGCATCCACTTCTTATGAATGTCCTCTTCTCAACCTGCTTTGAAACATGCCCCATCAGGTGTGCTCAGACTTTTAAAACAATTATCAAGGAAGATTGCTTCTATCCAAAACTTTACTAATTGGTAAAATCTGTACCATATTTACCACATACAGCCACAGTTGCCTCCAATAGTACATAGCAGTATTTCCATTACTTTGGCTTGCTTTCCGATGCAAATCCAGATTTGCATTGGGAAGTAAATACCACCATTTTGCACTTGGTTTGTGTTAGAAAAGTATATCTGGGCCCCTATTTATATGCTGGGCAACATTGCAATAAAGAATATTACATTTCTCCTTTAAAATATAGTAATGCATAATATTAAGACCTAGACATGACAAAGAGCATAAACTTTTTTTTCTATTTTTAAACAAGAAATTTTACCCTAATAATTATTTATTAAAACATAATGTTTTTATTTTTTCATGTTTAGGGGAAATTAACTAAAACAAAGACAGGACATCTGAAGGTGAATCAAAAAATACTTTTGGCACTCAAGTCGGTGTGCAGCTACCTCCATGTCCCGAGCTGCAGCACTCTGCTGTTGTACAGAAATGACCTCACAACACTTGGTGCAGTACAACCCATATTGCATCATAAGTACTTTCGGTGGTAAGAAGTTGCCAGCTTGACCAGACAGACCTGGAGCAGCAGAAATCAAACTCCCCTTAATCTCTTTGTGTCTTTTCTTTGCAGACTTTCACCACCAAATGTGCAGCATGTTCATGTGCTTCATCATTATTGATGTGCCAAAAGTGTTCTTCAGCCCAACACCCCTGCTAAATTTTATGTAGCATAAAGAACACCTGTTAAAACTCTGCATGCAGTCACATCTGCACATGGGGAGTGCTGCCCATGGAGGGATGGGGCGCATCCTGACCCCAGGGGCATTTAGAGGGGAGGGTCAATATGTAGTGCTAGGCATTCTAGGACTTGGAATATGGTCCTCTTTGAAAAGTATTTTAGTGAAAGCCTGTTTTTGAGGATCAGAAAAAAGGAAACATATAAATTATTTTAGGGATTCTTGTCAGGTGATTTTACTCTGTGGAAAATGCCGATCCTCGCCTGAAATTCAATCAACCATGGATGTGAGACTACTTCTTTCTTTCATGTTTTTCTCATAGAGGTTATGCAATGTGCTCCAGAAGATAAAAATTAGGCCACATTTTTTATATGTTCAGACTATCTTTCTCAGCGATGTGTGAATAAAGTCTGATATTCAAAGTAAACATGCACTTCCAAAAGCAGCAACAGCCTGTCAACTGACACCTGTCAGCGTGCACTCCGGTGTCTCTTTTCTATCTCTAATCTGTGATAACTACTCAGACCGAGAGCGGGGTTAGTCAACATCAAACTTTAGTGCTTCCCGATGGACCCGTCTTTACTTGATTTAGATTTCATGAATCAGTTCTAGATTTCATGCATTTCCATTAAGAACAACACACAAGGACTAAAGTTTAAATGTTTAGTCACAGAATATCAGTACAAAAATGCTTAGGCTGGACCACCACCCCATTAATATTATGGGCATATAAATCATTAGGAATACAGGAAGAAATCAGTAAAGTTCTACAGGAAATCTAGCATAAGTTTGCGCCACTAATGTTGAGAAATCTCAGCCTTTTATAGGATTTTAGACAAAGAGCATCATACATTCAATACACAAATAAATGGTTCAAATGGTGTGCACCAATAAGGAACAAAGACAAAGAAATATTTTACAATGGAATACATCTGGAGATTCTCTTTCCATTCTATGTCATTAGACTTGGATATTCCCATAGTCTATTCTGGTGACCTGATTTATTACATAGTATGCTACCTCGCTTATCCTTGATTGGATACATCTTGATTAGTATGACCGGGAAAGTCTTCGTCTTTTCATTGCAAAGCCTATAGTTATTTAAAAATTACCATATATGTTACAATGTTACTTCCAAGATTGAAGGAAAACACAAAATTGTCCTCAGTTACCATAAGCTTGGTTTTTTATGTGTTGAACACTACTCTTTAGGAAAAACAGACCTTACATACCCCAGTTTACTATTGTAACTTCACCACAGTGTTTTGATGAACTACTTGAGTGCTAACATTCAATATTTAGTGAAAAGTTGTGTCAGACCTGACCACTATCTGGATGAAATGAAAGCTGTAAAACTGAAAGGAATTTTTCAACAGATACTGCAGTAAATGAACAAAATGAGGGCATTAGGTTTTAACAGAAATTATGGTTAGAGCTCTAGAAAGCAAAAACTAAGACACATTTTCTAGGAATTCTGAAATTTCTTGTTCTTCCATTTCAGTAAAACATTCTGATGTACAGAGTGAAACACATACTTCAAACAACAGCAGCAGTCTCATCTCCCTAGTATTCAACCTCAGAGTAAACACAGAGCTCTAATGAACATCTTGAGTACTAACATTGTTTATTCATGACAATGGTGAGACACCCCCGATTACCAGTTTGTTGGTATGTGAGCTACGAAATGTATTATCTTTCCTGAAGAGCAAGCTCACTATGTTGATGTTACTGCAGGTATGAAACCAGAGGGTTAAAAATGTGAAGGAAGCATGGTTTCATTAATAATTTGAGGCAATAAATATTTTTAATGGGGCAAAAAATAGTTGAAGAGAGAGACGTTTGTATGAGTACAGCATCCACTTTGTACATCTGTTTGCTCAATCTATCCATTTTCTAAACCACTTAACAGCTTGCTCATTTTAAAATAAATAGTAACATTTGCGTACATATACTTTTACAGTGAATAAAATCTGTCTATCTATCTATCTATCTATCTATCTATCTATCTATCTATCTATCTATCTATCTATCTATCTATCTATCTATCTATCTATCTATCTATCTATCTATCTATCTATCTATCTATCTATCTATCTATCTATCTATCTATCTATCTATCTATCTATCTATCTGTCTGTCTGTCTGTCTGTCTGTCTGTCTGTCTGTCTGTCTGTCTGTCTATCTATCTATCTATCTATCTATCTATCTATCTATCTATCTATCTATCTATCTATCTATCTATCTATATATATCTATCTAGCAAGCTATCTATCTAGCTAGATATCTATCTATCCATCTATACATCTACTCCTGAAGGATGCTGAGAGCCGACGAGACAGTGGGGGTATTGGGGTCCCCCCACGGTTTCAAACATTGTATATAGGCCCGGGGGATGGGGTCCCTGGGAAGAATATAAATTAGTGATAGGAGCAATTTTTTTAAGGAAATATTTGGAGTCGCGACTCCAGCACGGCGCTCAGCACGGCCCTCTGGTGTGAATGCACTGGGTGCGTGACTCCCAGCGTGTCCCCCTGGTGTGAACTTGCTGGGTGCAAGACCCCCAGCACATACCCCTGGTGTGAACCCACTGGGTGTGCGACTCCCAGCGCGACCCCCTGGTGTTAAGGTGCTGGGTGCGCAACTCCCAGCACGGCCCCCTGGTGTGAACGCATTGGGTGCGCGACTCCAAAACGTGCTGGGTACGCGACTCCAAACAAAAAACACTAATATTTTTCAAATATAAATCAAGTTAATTGTTTAGATCTTGGGTGGCTCTAAAAAGAGCCCTTGTGTTTATTGGGAGATTTTGGTACATACAAGTAAGTACCTATGCAGAGTCTAAAGTTGTTGAGAAAGACTCTGTTACCCTATCTGTGAAATGTACACCATCTCTCATATAGATGGCATCCATATTAAAATGCAGATTGATTTTGTAAATGGACCCCATCCTATAATCTCTGAGATGAGCAGGAACAGCTTTATTGATATATTTCCTTGCTTTCTCAATCTGTGGATAAAAATGATTGGGACCAGTTCCATTTCTGTCTTTGGCATATGTTAAAATTGACAAAGGCAGTTTGAGGGAAAAGTAACATCAATTCTGCAAAGGTGTCCTCCATTAGCATTTCCAGACCTACCCCAGTTGATGTGCCTAGATCATTGCCACCACAGTGCACGATTATGAGGTCAGGGTGTTGGAGTTGCAAAAAGGATTTAATCAATGGCATTAATTGGTGCCACTTTAATCCTCTCTGTCCAATCCATTTAATGTCTACATTTTGCAAAGCTAGGTCTTTGTCAGCATAACTTTTGCACCAGAAAATATAGCTGTGTCCCACAATCCACACTTTAAGCATCTTGAATAGAAATCTGGATGCACTCAAAGGATATCTGTATGTGAAGTAGGCAGTTTGGAAAATAAGATATTTCTAAAATGGTGGACAAGATACAGTTTAAAAAAAAGAAGAGAAATGATTGGCTGATTGAGACCATTATACACTGAAAAATAGGGTGCCTGTTTCTGTGTTTTAAAAGCATGTGTCTTATTGGTTAGTAAAAACTGTTTGAAAGGTACATTAGATAAGATAAGCTTGTACTTTGGAAAGTCAAGCATACTTGCTGTTTGAATTTGCAACATTGTGTGATGAACTTGTGACCTGTGTGTTCAGTTGAGGGTTCCAGGCTACTATGGTAACAGGCATTAAGCAGCATGAGGGTAGGGTCGAAAGTTATCTCAATTGGCAAGGGTTGAAATGTGTAACTAATAGAAATGTGTGTTAGCTTTTGAATTTATGTGGGAATCAATGTGATTTGATATATACATGTGTATGTGTCCAGAATGAGAGGGAAAGTTTGTAATTTTTTGGTTTTGCTAAGAGCAGTGCACTACATTCATTGTGTGCTTAAGAAAATCCGGTGTGTGATTCAGATACTTCATAATCTACAAATCAATTTGAAAGGTAAGTTATTAATTTGTGAGGTGTTCTATGTGGTGCCTTTGTTTTTAATCATAACATTTATTTAATAAGGAATAGAATAGTCTTGCTTGTCTGGAATCACACTGTGAGTCTGTGTCCTCTTGTGCAACTATTTTGACAGAAGCATGTGGTTACTTAATCTCTTTGCTGTTACATATCTGCTTAAAAACCTATTCTGTTGTGAACTATTAGTAGTACAACCCAGTCACTGGTTATGCATTTGCAGAATGATTCAGTCATTCAGACAAGCAGTTGAGTAGTGAAATGTGAACATTGTATGCAGTCACCTAACCCCTTCCAGACTAGTGAGTCTCTTCTGCTAAAGTCCAAGGAATAGTCTTACTTGTCTAGAATCACACTGTGAGTCTGTGTCCACTTGTGCATCCATTGTGACAGAAGCATGTGATTACTTAATCTCTTTGCTGACACATAACTGCTTAAAAACCTATCCTGTTGTCAACTATTAGTAGTATTACAACCCAGTCACTGCTTATAAATTTGCAGAAATATTCAGACATTCAGAAAAGCAGTTAAGTAGTGAAAAGTGAAGATTGCATGTGGTCACCTAACCCCTTCCAGATTACTGAGTCTCTTCTGCTAAAGTCCAGGGAATAGTCTTTCTTGTCTACAATCACACTTTGAGTCTGTGTCCACTTGTTCATCCATTCTGACAGAAGCATGTGCTTACCTAATTTCTTTGTTGACACATACCTGCTTAAAAACCTATCCTGTTGACAATTATTAGTAGTATTAGAACTCAGTCACTGTTTATGCATTTGCAGAATGATGCAGGCATTTACACAAGCAGTGCTGTAGTCAAATGTGTAGAATGCATGCGGCCCCCTAACCCCTTCCAGACTAGTGAGTCTCTTCTGCTGAAGTCCAGGGAATAGTCTTGCTTGTCTAGAATCACACTGTGAGTCTGTGTCCACTTGTGCAACCAATCTGACAGAAGCATGTGGTTACTTAATCTGTTTGCTGATACATAACTGCGTAAAAACCTATCATCATCATCATCATCATCATCATAAAATCTTTATTTCGGTAATTATATCACCATAAAAGATATACATAGTCATTTCAGAAATATTAAAACATAGAATAGTAAAACATCACAGTCCATCCAGGTACATAAAAATTTGCCATGTACAAATTTGTGGGTTTGATCTACAGTCAGTTAGTAATCAGTGACCAGCCTTAAGGTATTTGCTTCTCAAGTACCACATTGCTCCCAGGTATTTGGCAACAGCAAAGACAATGTGATCAGTCAGATCTGATTTAAGAACTCGGAAAGTGGCCCAGCACTCCGCGAAACCCAAGCTTCTGCATACGGGAACAATCCATTTCTTGCGGGAGGCATGATAAGCTGGACAAAAAAAGACTATGTGGAGTTCTATTTCATTGTCCACCCCGCAAGCCGGGCATCGGATAGATGTTGATTTACTCCACTTGCTAGTTAAAGCTCTGGTAGGAAGAGTCCCATGCCTCCATTGTAAATATAATTTCCTTAGAAGTGGAGGATATATTTTGTCCAAAACTGGCTCAAATCTGTAGCTGTCCTTGATAGATAAAAATAACTCTGTATGTGTGCCCAGAGTTTCCTGTTGACAGAGTGCCGCTAATTTACTATCATGGTATGCCTTTGAGAGACTCTTTTTTGAGATTAGTGGACATGCAGATAGGGGATCAGACCAGAGTGTCAGTAGGCCCAATCCATCCAACTCAGTTCTGATGTATTTAAGCCACTTAATTTTCCCAGCATTAGGCATAGCTAGACCTTCCTGCAGACCCTGCCTATAACTGCTCAGTTCTGGAACTGCCCACAACCTGCGCCAGTAAACAAGGGGGCGCAGTGCCAATTCATCACTTAGGGGTCGCAGCCCTAGATCTAGCCTTAATGGCACAAGAGGCGTTCTGGGCGGGAGTTGTACCACCTGCCTTATGAACTTATTCTCCTCTTTCAACAATTCTGAGGAAGATACATGCCCCCAAAGCTCACAACCATACATGGCGGCCCCCCTTGCCTGTGCCTTGTAAATCTGGAGTGGTGGGCCAACAGGTTTGATAGATGACCTATTACTTCCCATGAGCCTCAGAACCCCTCCCGAGTACTGGGCCGGTTTCAGTAGTGCTTTCTGTTGGTGTGTGCACCAGGTCATACTCTCATTTAACAGGAGCCCAAGATACTCAAAAGTACACACCCTTTCTAGTCTGGTCTGACCGATGGTGGGGGCAGTTCGTAGTCCTTGTGGGGCATTGAAGACCATAAATTTGGTCTTTGAAGTATTAACTTCTAAGCCATGTTCCCCACAAAATTCCACAAAGCCATTTAGGACACGCTGTAGCCCCATTGGGGATTTTGAGAGGAGCAGGGTATCATTGGCGAACATTATTGCCGGCACCCTGCTACCTGCCAACTTTGATGCGTCCGAATTGGCAATCCCACTGAGGTGGGCGATTACCCCGTTGACATAGAGGCAGAACAGGGTTGGTGCAAGCACACAACCCTGCCTACCCCCCCTGTCAACGGGGAACCGGTTTGACAACTCCCCCACCTTTCCACACCTCACCTGGGCATAGTTGGTGGAATGGAGACGAATAATCATCTCCAGCAGACCCCCAGGGACCCCCAATTTGGTCAGAACCTCCCAAAGTTTTCTGCGGGGGACCAGGTCGAAGGCCGCCCTAAGGTCCACGAATACAGTGTAAAGGCTGCCACCCTCCAACTGTACCGTTTTCCAGTATATGAGGGCAAGCCGGAAGACCTGGTCTATGGTGGAGATCTTCTTTCTAAATCCCGCCTGGAATGGACTCAGAATATCGTGGTCCGACATCCAGTCCAGTAAACGACCAAATAACAGCCTGGTGAAGAGTTTCTGGGAAACATCTATCAGGCTTATTGGCCTGTAATTGGCTGGGAGCAGAGGCAAACCCTTCTTAAATATAGGGACTATCTCTGCCCCCAGCCAAGTCGGGGGATCGCCATGCCGTTCAGGATTGCATTGAACAGCTCCCTCAGATAGGGGGCTCAGATCTTGGCCTCCTGCTTGTAGAGGTCACATGGGAGTTTATCCAGACCAGGCGCCTTTTCGGGGGCGAGATCAAGGATTGCCCTATTGAGTTCTCCCAGGGTGAACCCATCCATCTTGGCTACACTTTCTTGGGATTGGGGCCCTGGTGAATCAAGTGGGTTCCTTAACTGGCCAGAGTCGGGCACACTGTACAAAGATATAAAATGATCTTCCCATACTGTGGCAGCAATATTAGCATCTACTGCGGCTATAGGTTCGGCTGAACCATACTTGACGATCTGCCAAAATTTGCGGGCATCATGAGATGCCAAGGCAGACGTCATTTCTGACCAGTTGTTCTGGTCCCATTCTATTTTGGCGTTACAAGTGGTTGACTTGTAAGTCATCCTTTTGCACCTGATCTCGCTAGAGGTGTCCCGATTTTTTAGGGACTCTAGGAGGGCAGCCTTTGCACTTCTACAAGAAGCATTGAACCATGTGGCTCTCTTTTTCTTTCCCTTTTTCCTCCTGGCCACTGGGTTCATTACTTCTGCCAGATTGGTGCAAAGCTCAGAATGGATATCCCCCAGCACTCTGAAATTATCAGGGATTGGTGATTGAAGGAAAAGATCCCTTACTTTTTCTAAGGCAGGGACCACTACCTCGTAAAGTCTCTGAGTATTTATTGGGTTCTGCACAAGTGTGGCCCATCTAATCCTACGTCTACTGCTAGATGCGACAAGGCCCTCCGGGGGCATCAAGTTATTATCTGTATTTGAAGTTGGGATACCCTGTGCAGCAAACCTCATTGTCAGTGCGTTATGATCACTGTCAGTCCTTCTCAGTATGGAGAAGTCCCTGACTTTATTCCAATCCTTAGTCCGAACCAGGAGGTAGTCGATCCTTGATTCGTGCCCTGGTCTGTTGAAGGTATGCTGGGGTGGAACATCGCCTTTAAACCGCCCGTTGCAAGCCCTTAGAGAGTGGGATAGAGTTAGCGACGTTATTTGGGTGGCTAGGGGCGACCATGATTTAACCGGTGGTCCCACCAAGTCGGGTATCTCCCAGAGTTCGTCTTCTTCATTAAATACACCATCCAGATGTTCCGGGAGGGGCTCATACTGAATGTTAAAGTCCCCCCCATTATGAGTGATGGGCAAAGGGTCTCATGATCAAGGAACGCGGCCAGTTTCTCAATTGTTCCTGAAGTGCCTGTGATACCAACCGGTCTAGAGTATACATTAATTAATGCTACTCTATCACCGGACGCCCACTCCAGGACAACACACTGGAGGTCCGGTGAGTTTGTTACCATGTTTATTGCCTTGCAACCAAGGTGGGAACTTACCCAGATTGACAAGCCACCGGACGGTCGACCCCTCCCACCCCATTTTGCCGCAACCTCAAAGATAGCAAACCCTGTATGGGAATATTGTTCTCTAGCCCATGTTTCTTGGAAAAGACATATGTCATATTCCTCAACGAACTCCAACCAGTCAGGTGAGTCAAGTTTATTACCTAACCCGGCTCATTCCAGGACAGTATCGAAAGTGTACTTTGCATCCCGCTCTCTTCGATAGAATTAGAGGACAGTGGGCGCCTATTTACCCTGCCCTGACAGTGGTTGGGGGAAAACATACCCTCTGGAGCCAACGGGCAGATTGCATGAGACGTGTCAGCTGGGCAGGGGGTAATAAGCTCAACTTCTTCTTTTTTTGTAGCGAGTGGATATATCAACAGTGGGATAGTCAGCAACCTGTTTCTCTGTATGCTTAGCTTCCCCCAAGGGTTGAATACAGTCTCTTGGGAGGTACGGAATTGGTGCCAGTGTTTCATTGACCCTGTCTGGCATTAGTATTAGTAAGGGAGAGCAGGGTGAGGGATAAACAGGAGAATAGTTTAAATCAGTCAGGGGGGAGGCGTCAGATGCCCATTGGTGGAGTCAATCCACGTCCTCGAGGCATCCAAATCGGTTATAGGTGGGAGCCCCATTCCACCCTCCATAATTATCTTGCCAGTGATTGGATTGCCCACCCTGCACAAAATTGCGTTCTGGGATCGTGTTCCAATTCTTATTTGCCCCCATGTGGGAGTGGGAACGCGGTGGATAAAAGTAAGTAAGTGATCTAGTTGCTATGGATGAGTAGGCACCATGGCCGCTCCATGAGTGGATAAAATGTGCAGTGTGAGGATCTTCAAACGAGACAATTACACAGTCACCTGAGATTGATTTGTGCGTGGTCCCTATCCAGGGAACCCGTCGCACCATGAGGATTTTACTTCTGAGGTGTTTGGGCAATGGCCTGTTCACATTGAGCCAATGGGTGACCTTATTTTTTAATGAACCAAAGTCCTCCTGCTGATGGTGTGGGATTTCTGGTACCCCCGTGAGGATTGTTACATAGGGTCTAACATCAGGGGGGAGATCGACATAACCCCTATAGTGATTTTTAAGAGATCTGTCTCTCTGTGGTATAGCTTTGTTGGTGTCGCGATTTTTAGGCCTCGGGGCTGCCTGCACTTCGGGAGCTGGCACAGGAGGTGCCGGGAGCTGATTTGCACATCCAGATTCTTTATTATTACTCATAGTGCTTGCAGAGGCCTTTTGCCGGGGTTTAGGGACAGGTTTTATAGCCGGAGAGGGTGGTATAGTGACAGAAGCTGCTATTGGAGTATGACTCGCAGCTGGTGTACTGGTTGGTTTATTACCAGATAGGGTCAAGGTGACCAGATTTAAAATACTTTTTTCCGTCTCGAGAAGCTGAGTTTCTATTCAAGACAGTCTGACTTCCAGTGGGGTAAGGAGTTTTTTCAGTGTTTCCCACACAATCGTTAGAAAATCCACATCCTTTCCTTAGATCATGCAGAGTGGTGCCCCACCATTCTCACTTTCAATTACCAAATTCTCGTGCTCCCCCATCGACCTCAGTGGACTAGATTCTAGTGCTAAAGGGCAATTATTTTCTGCAGATAGGGGAGGGAGAGGTGGGTGGGCTATAACCTGGGAAAGTAACTGTGTCTTCGCTACCTTAGCCTTTTTCCTGGTATGCAGTTGTGGTCTTACGCTTCCGCTTATGGTTGGAAACCTTGGTCTGGGTTGGGGGGATACTCGCACTCATAGCTTTACAGTCAGCGGTTGGTATTGTCGGTAATACAGGCCCCTCTTCCCCTCCCGCCCTGTCTGAAGGTGTATGAAGAGTGGGGGTTGCTTGGCATAGAGATCCTACATTTACTACCGGGGGTATAGGGGGTAAAACTGGTGGGTAATGGATCAGTGCCTGTGTTAGGATCGATGCTGGTCCTGAAGTGCGATCCGGTGTTTTAGCATGAGCAAAATGCCCAAGCGAGGATTTCTTAGCAATAGCCAGTTCCTGGGAAAGCCTTCTGGCAGCATCGAGTTCGATGGAAACCCTTTTCTGCATCTTGCTGATTTCCAAGTCTATAGCCGTGTTTGTTCTATGGAGAAAATCATCAAGAGTGCCATTTTTCAGTTTCCCCTTTGCTGCTCTACTTTTATACTCTTGTGCAGACATTGTATCGTGTAGTTACCTGGAACAGATGACAGATGGTAGAGTTCCTGCAGCACAATCAATGGGTACTAAGGGGAGTAGCCCGGACCGGACTCTGCCGTACTCGAACGGCCTCAAACGGCCAGCTCTTTGCCCGGTCTTCGCCCCGAGCTCCGTCCTGCGCGCGTCCCGCGTCGCGGTCGGGGTGATGTCAGTATTATACGTGAGGCGGTGGGCATGTCCGCCGGGGGAAGAGGCATCAGCTGGGCTTACTGTGGAATGCTGGTCCTCGCAGTCCCCCGGTCGGTGCACCTCGCACTGGGACTCGCCTCTGCCTTCTACCCACGTGCCTCAAGCTGGGAGCGATGCCGGGTCCTACCGATTGCAGGACGCGCTCACACCAGCGAGTCAGAAAGAGTGGGGAGGCTGTGTTTAGGAAGCAACAATCTGTAAGCAGCAGGGAAGGTAATCCTTCGGCAAGCAGGGCAAGCAGGAAGCACACTGTGAGCGGCACCTATCTTGTTGTCAACTATTAGTAGTATTAGAACCCAGTCACTGCTTATGCATTTACAGAACGATTCAGAGAGAGTACATGGTCCCACTCCTTGTACGGGCCACACCCTGGACCTTCTATTCACAAATCTGTCCGTCCTTACGACCCTGCCCCCGCTTCCTCTTACCTGGTCGGACGGGACCACTATTTAATCCCCTTTATTCTGACTACCCCTTCCTTACCTGCCACTTGTTGTAGGGCAGAGAACCTTGGTAGAAAGTGGTAGAAAGTTACCTGTGACTCTCGCACCCACTTTGGCTAACCTGAATTGGCAACCTTCGGACGCTTTGAACGCCGATGTTGCTAATTTTAATATCCACCTCTCCGCAGCAATAGACACTATTGCCCCCTTACAACCCCTCTCATCGGCCGTTCGAAACCCTCAGCCCCCTGGTTTTCGCTGGCCCTGTGTGAAGAAAGAAGCAAATGTAAGAAGCTCGAGCGTCATTGTCAACTCACCTATGACCCTCCTGCTAAATTAGTCATATAAAGAGCTGCCTTAAAAAAATTCCACAAACTTAAGCATGCCACTATGAAAGAATATTTCGGTAACCAAATTACCTCTGTGGACAATTCGGACAAAATTCTATATCAAATTGTGAAGGACTTCACTAAAGTGACAGCTCTTACTAGCCCTATGAAATCTAGTCAAGAACTCTGCGATGGCCGCTCTGACTTTTTCCACAAAAAAACTATTGATATTTTCCCCTCTTTTAATCATACTGAGGTGTCTTGTGAGGGGAGTCACTCACAGGACTCTACCCCCTCCAGTGAAAAGATGTTCTGTGCCTTCAAAGCAATCTCACTGGATACTGCCCTACTGAAAATTCAGCTGTGCAAATCAGGTTCGCCTCTAGACCCGGTCCCCGCCCAGGTGTTCACTACCCTGGCACCAGTTATCGTCACCTCTTTAATTTCAATTTGGATTTCCTCCCTATCATCTGCCCAATTTACTACAGTATGGAAGGAGGCCTTGCTGATCTCCATCCTAAAAAAAAGGCTGAGGCTGATCCGCCAGCATTTAGCAACTACAGGCCAATATCACTCCTACCCATACCAGCCAAAGTATTGGAAAAAGTCATGCAAGAACAGCTGGCTGACTATTCGGGTACAGTACGGAGACAGCTCTACTAGAGGTAACTGAGACGATTAGGGAGAGCGTGGACAGAGGCGAGGTAGCCAAGCTGGTACTTATCGATCTGTCCGCAGCTTTCAGCAGCGTCCTACATTCCATCCTGTTGGATAGACTCCATAATGTAGGGATACAAGACACTCCCTTGGCCCGGATAAAATCATTTCTAACAGATAGAAAGCAACAGGTTTGGTGCTGGCCCTATCTGTCAAAAGATAATAAACACTTCGTTGTGGAGTCCCTCAGGGGTCGGCACTTAGCCCCCTTTTCTTCAATGTTTGTCTTTCACCACTGGCGAGGGTAGTAGAGACCTATGAGGTCAGAGTGGTCTCCTACGCTGATGATACACAGCTAATGTTTTCATTTAGAGATCACTCTGACAATGGACTATCAAACTTCAAAGCTTGCCTCTCTAACATTGTATCGTGGATGACTTCTAATACCCTGAAGTTGAACACCGACAAAACTGAGGTGCTGTTTTTCAACAAAAAAATCCCCATTGCTACCATCTATGTGGTGGCCGTCCGAGTTGAATCCTCTCCCGTCTCCCGTTAAATCTCCTCAGAATCTGGGCTTTTTAATTGACAATGAATTGTAAGGTAAACCCAAATCCATAAAGTCACCTCTGTCTGCTTTGGCAAATTGCGCATGATTAAAAAGATCTTCCCCTACCTGCCCATGGATTCAAAAAGGACTATTGTGCATTCCCTCATTACCTCCCATCTGGACTATTCTAATAGCTTATACGTGGGAGCTCCAGCTTACCTTATATATAGGTTGCAGATTGTTCAGAATGCTGCTGCCAGGCTGATATGTAACATTCCCTATCGCCACTCTATTACCCCTCAGTTGAAGAACCTTCACTGGCTCCCGATATCTTCTCGCATTCTGTTAAAGGCCCTGGTCCTGTCTTTCAGGGCTCTGAATGGCAAGGGACCAGGGTATCTCAGACGTAGGCTGAAGCTAGTCCACTTATCTCAAGCTCTCAGATCCAACCACCTCCATCTCTTGATCCCCCCATTTCTATCGCTCAAGAAAAGGGGGAAGAGCTTTTGCGGTGGTTACGGCAAAGCTATGGAACTCCCTTCCATTAAATCTTCGACTGTTCGAATCAGAATCTCTTTTCTGGCACAGCTTGAAGACATGGCTGTTTTCCAGTTACTAGCTTTCCTATGGTCTCTGCCACTGTTGTCCACAGCACCCGTTGGGGGTAGCCGCGCACTTAATAAATTTCAAAATAATTCAAAATAATAATTCAGGCATTCACACAAGCAGTGCTGTAGTCAAATATGTACAATGTATGCGGTCACCCAACTCCTTCCAGACTACTGAGTCTCTCCTACTAAGGTCCAGGGAATAGTCTTGCCTTGCTGCAATCACACTGTGAATCTGTGTCCAGTCTTAGAATCATCCTGACAGACGCATGTGCTTATTTAATCTCTCTACAGACATATAAGTGCTCATAAACCTATTTTGATGATAACTATTAGCACTATGAGAACCCAGTCACTGTGTATGCACTTGGAGAATGAGTCAGGCATCCAGAGAAGCAGTGGAACAATCAAATGAGCACAATGTATACGGTCCCTTAACCCCATCCACACTACTGAGTCTCTCCTACTAAAGTCCAGGGAATAGTCTTGCCTCTCTGCAATTACACTCTTTGCAGACATATACGTGCTTATAAACGTATTGTGATGGTAACTATTAGCACTATGAGAACCCAGTCACTGGATATACACTTGGAGAATAAGTCAGGCATTCAGAGAAGCAGTGGAACAGTGAAATGAGCACAATCTATGTGGTCCTCTAACCCCTTCCAGACTACTGAGCCTCTCCTATTAAATTCATGGGAATAGGCTTGCCTCTCTGCAATGATAGTGTGAGTCTGTGTCCAGTCTTAAAATCATCCTGACAGAAGCATGTGGTTATTTAATCTCTCTGCAGACATATAAGTGCTTATAAATTTATTGTGATGATAACTAGTAGCACCTTGAGAACCCAGTCACTGTGTATGCACTTGGAGGATGAATCAGGCATTCAGGGAAGCAGTGGAACAGTCAAATGAGCACAATGTATGCGGTCCCGTAACCCCTTCCAGACTACTGAGTCTCTCCTACTAAAGTCCAGGGAATAATCTTGCCTGTCTGCCGTGTCTAGTCTTAGAATCATCCTTACAGAAGCATGTGCTTATTTAATCTCTTTGCAGACATATACGTGCTTATAAACATATTGTGATGGTAACTATTAGCACTATGAGAACCCAGTCACTGTATATACTTGGAGAATAAGTCAGGCATTCAGAGAAGCAGTGGAACAGTGAAATGAGCACAATCTATGTGGTCCTCTAACCCCTTCCAGACTACTGAGTCTCTCCTACTAAAGTCCAGGGAATAGTCTTGCCTGCCTGTAATCACACTGTGAGTCTGTGTCCAGTCTTAGAATCATCCTTACAGAAGCATGTGCCTATTTAATCTCTTTGCAGACATATACATGCTTATAAACTTATTGTGATGGTAACTATTAGCACTATGAGAACTCAGTCACTGTATATACACTTGGAGGATGAGTCAGGCATTCAGAGAAGCAGTGGAACAGTGAAATGAGCACAATCTATGTGGTCCTCTAACCCCTTCCAGACTACTGAGTCTCTCCTACTAAAGTCCAGGGAATAGTCTTGCCTGTCTGTTATCACACTGTGAGTCTGTGTCTAGTCTTAGAATCATCCTTACAGAAGCATGTGCCTATTTAATCTCTTTGCAGACATATACATGCTTATAAACTTATTGTGATGGTAACTATTAGCACTATGAGAAGCCAGTCACTGTATATACACTTGGAGAATAAGTCAGGCATTCAGCGAAGCAGTGGAACAGTGAAATAAGCACAATCTATGTGGTTCTCTAACCCCTTCCAGACTACTGAGCCTCTCCTATTAAAGTCCAGGGAATAGGCTTGCCTCTCTGCAATGATAGTGTGAGTCTGTGTCCAGTCTTAAAATCATCCTGACAGAAGCATGTGCTTATTTAAACTCTCTGCAGACATATAAGTGCTTATAAACGTATTGTGATGATAGGTATTAGCACCATGAGAGCCCAGTCACTGTGTATGCATTTGGAAGATGAGTCAGGCATTCAAAGAAGCAGTGGAACACTGAAATGAGAACAATGTATACGGTCTCCTAACTCCTTCCAGACTACTAATTCCCTCCTACTTAAGTCCAGGGAATAGTTTTGCCTCTCTGCAATCAAACTGTGAGTCTGTGTCCAGTCTTAAAACCATCCTGAGAGAAGCATGTGCTTATTTAATCTCTCTGCAGACATATAAGTGCTTATAAACTTATCGTGATGATAACTATTAGCACCATGAGAACCCAGTCACTGTGTATGCACTTGGAGAATGAGTGAGGCATTCAAAAAAGCAATGGTATACTCAAATGAGCACAATGTATGTGGTCCCCTAACTCCTTCCAGACTACTGAGTCTCTCCTACTAAAGTCCAGGGAATAGTCTTGCCTGTCTGCAACCACACTGTGAGTCTGTTTGCAGTCTTAGAATCATCCTCGCAGAAGCATGTGCTTATTTAATCTCTCTGGAGACATATAAGTGCTTATAAACTTATTGTGATGATAACTATTAGCACTATGAGAACCCAGTCACTGGGTATGCACTTGGAGAATGAGTCAGGCATTCAGAGAAGCAGTGCAACAGTCAAATGAGCACAATATATGTGGTCCCGTTACCCCTTCCAGACTACTGAGTCTCTCCCACTAAAGTCCAGGGAATAGTCTTGCCTGTCTGTAATCACACTGTGAGTCTGTGTCCAGTCTTAAAACCATCCTGAGAGAAGCATGTGCTTATTTAATCTCTCTGCAGACATATAAGTGCTTATGAACTTATCGTGATGATAACTATTAGCACCATGAGAACCCAGTCACTGTGTATGCACTTGGAGAATGAGTCAGGTATTCAGAAAAACAATGGTACAGTCAAATGAGCACAATGTATGCAGTCCCCTAACTCCTTCCAAACTACTGAGTCTCTCCTACTAAATTCCCGGAAATAGTCTTGCTTCTCTGCAATCCTAATGTGAGTCTGTGCCCTGTCTTAGAATCATCCTGACAGAAGCATGAGCTTATTTAATCTCTCTGCAGACATAAAAGTGCTTATAAACTTAAAGTGATGATAACTATTAGCACGAGGAGAACCCAAGTCACTGTGTATGCACTTGGAGAATGAATGAGGCATTCAGAGAAGCAGTGCAACAGTCAAATGAGCACAATATATGTGGTCCCGTTACCCCTTCCAGACTACTGAGTCTCTCCCACTAAAGTCCAGGGAATAGTCTTGCCTGTCTGTAATCACACTGTGAGTCTGTGTCTAGTCTTAGAACCATCCAGACTGAAGCATGTGCTTATTTAATCTCTCTGCAGACATATACGTGCTTATAAACTTATTGTGATGATAACTATTAGCACTATGAGAACCTAGTCACTGTGTATGCACTTGGAGAATGAGTCAGGCTTTCAGAAAAGCAATGGAAGTCAAATGTGCACAATGTATGGAGTCCCATAACTCCTTCCAGACTACTGAGTCTCTCCTACTAAAGTCCAGGAAATAGTCTTGCCTCTCTGCAATCATACAGTGAGTCTGTGTCCTGTCTTAGAATCAACCTGAAAGAAGTATGTGCTTATTTAATCTCTCTGCAGACATATAAGTGCTTATAAACTTATTGTGATGATAACTATTAGCACCGTGAGAACCCAGTCACTGTGTATGCACTTGGAGAATGAATCTGCCATTTAGAGAAGCAGTGGAACAGTTGAATGAGCACAGTGTATGGGGTCCCCTAACCCCTTCCAGACTACTGAGTCTGTACTACTAAATCCAGGGAAAAATCTTGCCTGTCTGCAATTACACTGTGAGTCTGTGTCCAGTCTTACAATCATCCTGACAGAAGCATCTGCTTATTTAATCTCTGTGCAGACATATAAGTGCTTATATACGTATTGTGATGATAACTATTAGCACTATGAGAACCCAGTCACTGTGTATGCACTTGGAGAATGAGTGAGGCATTCAAAAAAGTAATGGTATTCTCAAATGAGCACAATGTATGTGGTCCCCTAACTCCTTCCAGACTACTGAGTCTCTCCTACTAAAGTCCAGGGAATAGTCTTGCCTGTCTGCAACCACACTGTGAGTCTGTTTGCAGTCTTAGAATCATCCTCGCAGAAGCATGTGCTTATTTAATCTCTCTGGAGACATATAAGTGCTTATAAACTTATTGTGATGATAACTATTAGCACTATGAGAACCCAGTCACTGGGTATGCACTTGGAGAATGAGTCAGGCATTCAGAAAAGCAATGGTACAGTCAAATGAGCACAATATCTGTGGTCCCCTTACTTCTTCCAGACTATTGAGTCTCTCCTACTAAAGTCCAGGGAATAGTCTTGCTTGTCTGGAATCACACTGTGGGCCCGATTCACAGAATGAACTGAAGACTCAATCCTAAACTTGCTACTATTTTGGTATTCACATAATGCACTTACTACTTTTGGTATTCACAGAAGTTAGGATTTTGTCTTTAGTTTGTCTTAAGACAGATTTAAGACAGACTTAAGACAAACTTAAGACAGACTTAAGACAGACTTGAGACAAAATCCTAACTTAAGTCTGTCTTAAGTCTGTCTTAAGTCTGTCTTAAGTTTGTTTTCAGACAAACTTAAAACAAAATCCTAACTTCTGTGAATACCAAAAGTAGTAAGTTCATTCTGTGAATGCCAAAAGTAGTAAGTGCATTCTGTGAATACCAAAATGGTAGTAAGTTTAGGAGTGAGTCTTAAGTTCATTCTGTGAATCGGGCCCACTGAGTCTGTGTGTACTCCTACAATCTAATTTCTCTGCTGAAATTTAAGCAGTTATAAACTCATTGGGCTCTCAACTAGTAGCAGCCTGGGAAACCAATCACTGTCTGTGCTCTTGTAGAATGAGCCAGGCATTCACACAAGCAATGGTACACTATGCTGTGAAGTACTAGTACAATCAGTACCTGTGTACTTCAGTAAATAATTGTGATTACAAAAGGAAGTGTTTAAATGGTTTTTATATATAATGTGTTTCTTTAGTAATAGAAAAGTATATTTTATTGATTTATTAAAATATTTTATATATATTTATTTTTTACAGATATTGTTCATCATCATTAAAATAAACTGATCATGACTAAAAAAACAGAAAAGAGAAAAGAACAGTAAAAGGACTATTATTTGAGGAAAATTCAACAACAAGCATTGGATTACCAACAACATGTGCAGAAAAAGAATAAGTCTTCTGGTAAGAGAACAAAATAATTTATTAAAAAACTTTTGAAGCCAAGAAACAGTGTGCTGATTGTGAAAAGTACAATGAATGCTTCGACCAGAAAAAATAATATGAATTAAAAAAAAGTTAAAAATCAGAAATGACATTCAAAAGACACAATATATGGTAAAAGAAGAACGAGTCAGTATAAATGGATTAGAAAAAGGATGTTTTACAATAGAGTTGTGTTTAATTTGTTGAAAGATATGAAAAAATATAAAAAGAGCATTATTTTATAAAAAGAAGAAGGAAATTTAAATTATAGTTGAAAAGGCTTTTGAATTAAAAAGGAAATCATTCATTTTAGTTTTAAACAGAATTTGAACACTAGATAAACTAATCCATTTTATGAAGGCCAAAAGTAAGAACAAAACGAACTCATTTTTGTGATTTTTTTGGGGTGAATAGAAACACAGTTCAAGTTCAAAGCCTTTCAAAGGTATTTTCAGACCAATAATTTATCGCATGCAGTTGATATCAGTGGTTGAGCTTATGAGGTTAAAAAGGGTTGTCCTATTGAGAAAGAAAAGAAGGTTTCTAGAAATGTAGAAGAACTAATAGCTGACGTAGTTCTAGAGAGATGTCCAAAAGCCCCAGTGTATACTTGGGATTGCAGAAGTATTTGTAGTATACAACAGGAATCTATTGATATTTTATGCAATTTTTTAAGAAAGAATAGTAGAAAAAGTATTAATCAAAAGATTAAGATGTTGCAAGGCCTAGATCCTTGCAGAGTGAGAAAAATTACTGGTTTGCAAGGTCATTCTCTGGCTTGTCTTTCTAGGAAAGTATGTCAAAATGTTTTTCATCATTTTAGAATGTTAGCAATACATCATTCTCAAATGCGGAAGTTAGTCAGAAGATTGTATTACGCAAAAAGTCCAGCACTAATGTTAAATGAGTTGAACAGTGCTCTTTTGCATGGGCCAGTATTAGATTGGAAGAAGGTTTGTGATGAAATCGAGTTTCGTTACTTTGGTCCTGAACAAGAGAGTGCAGAAACTGACACATTAATAGAAGAAAATGTTGAAGAGAATGTGTAACATACTATTACAAAAATATTTGAAGAACAAATTACAAAGTTTAAGGTGATTTCAGGTGAAAGGCCAAATTATTCTTGTATAAATCAGATTAGGACTGTTGAACTGCATTTAAAAAGTGAAAGAGAAAACAATGATAAGTGGAAGGAATTTGCAACTTATTTGTTGGTAGAGAATTGTTTTGATTTGAGTTCTGATCAGTGTATTTGTGAATAGTGTTATAACAAATTAGACAAGAATGAAATACCCACTAGAGCTGTCCATAATAATCTATATTTGGTAACTATTCATCCAGAATTGATAGATTCAAATACGCATGAGTCTATTCTGATTCAATGTGTGCACCCATTTCAGGCTATTGTTCGTATGGTGTCAGAAGCTGAAGTGAACTCTTACCACCAAGTCTTGCGCAGGAACAGAAGTCGAATCTTTCCCGACTACCTCTAAAAGATCCTTCAGAGCCCGTTTTTGAACTTGCCCCTAAGTGACCCTCAAGGGGGATTGGATAAAATAAGAAAGAGAGCAGAAGAGACTGCACTGGAACTGTTCTTACTGCTTCTCTTGTTCAGTCCGTTTTAAAGACTCAACTTCGGAGAAACCTGGATTTTATTAAAGAAAATGATTAACATGCACCTAACAACTATAAATAAATGTTGTTCAATTTCTAAACATACTTTACCAATTTTGTCCAGTGATCTTGCCTCTCTTCTATCTTTGTTACATTTTATTGTCTTACTGTCTCTTTGATCAGATGATACCTATTGAACAAGATTTGAGTTACTATATTTGTTGTAATTCTAAACTGTATTATTGTATTACTGAATTAACGGCTTACCATCTCATTCTAAGGAGTCTGCTTACCGCCCAATACCGACACTGCTTTACGCAGATGACTCAGTCATCCTGGCCCGCACACTAAACCAACTTCAAAAACAAATCAATAAATATAGCAACTTTATGGACTCACTTGGCCTGAGTCTGCTTACCGCCCAATACCGACACTGCTTTACGCAGATGACTCAGTCATCCTGGCCCGCACACTAAACCAACTTCAAAAACAAATCAATAAATATAGCAACTTTATGGACTCACTTGGCCTGAAAATTAACATAAAAAGACTTTTACTATGCACATCGGCCCTAGGGTCAAAAACCCTAAACCAATACTGGTGGATAATACAAAGCTGGAAAAAAACTCTGTCTATCCATATCTGGGAATCCTTGTGGATGACGCGCTGAACTGGTGTCAAGCCACGGCCACCAGAAACCTCCTCTTCCGACGTGCAACATCGGCCTTGACCTCTTTTTCGAGAAAATTGGGAAAACCTGCGGCACCTGAACTCCTGAAAGTCTACTATGCTAAATGCCACAGTGTGGCTACCTACGGAGCAGGTGTTTGGGGGCATGGCCATATAGATCACCGACAGGTAACAGAGAACAGCTTCATCAAATATGTGCTAGCCCTCCCACAGAGCGCTCCAATCTTCGCTTCCCACAGTGAGCTTGGCATGGAATATATCATAGACACCATTCGTTAACAACCAATCTTACTGTGGCAACGCGTATGGTCTAAACCTGAGTGCCACTTAGCAAGATCTTTGATCACGGACTGTTTAACATTAACTAATTGGCATAAGATCCCATGGTTGGTCTACGTACAGAACTTTTTTAATGACCTCGGACACAAATCCTATTTTGATGACCCACCCAGTATTGAAGATTTATCCAGAAAACAGCTAAAGATGATGTGCTTGGCTCATCTGAGAGAGCTGCGAAACCAGACAGAGATTACAAAACCGTACCTGTCCTACTTTTTATCAAACCAGGAGAAATACTTATTAACAAGATTCCGCTTTAATACCTTTTTTCGTCTAGTCTCATTTCCTGAAACTCACAATTGGTCCCGCATGCTCATGAACTGTCCGTGCGATGGAATATCCTCACAATCAATGATTCACATTATCTTTTTTTGCAAATATTACATAATTCCTCGTAAATCATGGATTCTCCCACTTTTCCGATCTAGTGGTCATAGACAGTGTTATTCTGCATTCTCTTCTCTGCAGTGTCTGGATTCGCCACATGTAGAGAAATCTATAGCGACTCTTCTAAAAGCCATCATCAAAATACGTCAAAATTTACAAACTGAATAGAACCTTTTAAATCATGAGTTTTCTTTAAAGCATGACTTTTCCTATGTATCTTTTTAATTTTTCTTTTATTTTTTAATATGTTAATGATGAATTGATTTGTTTTTAAAAATTATGTACTTTTTATGATTACATAAGTGGCAATCGAATAAAAGTTATTTAAAAAAAAAAAAGGAGTCCGCTTACATTGATTATTGTGTTTCATCTCTGGCGCCTTTTTCTCTATCTTATATTATTGCGTACAAAGAATTCATAACTTAGGCGCTGAGAGGACTTCCTTTGCAGCTTTATATCACTTGTAGGCTTTGTGAATATAGTTGATTTAATATTATTTTTCTTTTTTGTAGGGTACACCAGGTTTGTTTATATGTAATGTATATAATGCACTTGTATGATGTATATAGATAAATATGTATAGCTTATTCCTTATTATTTTGTGTGCCACCTTGTCCTGTGATGCGTATATTTGTGTTTGTAAATTTGTGAAATGATATGCTGGACAAATAATTGTACACCACAAGATAATTAAATATATCTTGTGAGAGAAAAAAGTTGTTTTGAATTTATCCCTCTACATCCCCTTTGTTCTACTTTTTCATCCCTGTGATGTATCTAGCCCAGGTTTTGGAGGGTTATTTGGGCAGAACCCCTATATAACTTTTTCTGTTTACCATCTCATCTGTATCGTGTTTCTTTAATCTGTCTCTCAGAATCCTAGTTGCATTGGAAAACTAGCCCTATCCTAAATATCTAAACAAAACCTACACAACCTACTATATGCTTTATTGGTATTAGCCTTTATTAACTATTATATATTTTGTGCCAGACTTATTTTGTTGCAATTATGTCTTGCTGGATTTCTCATTTGTATATGTATGTCCTTTCTTTTCTTTATTCACAGGTTTTCATAAATGGAAAGAGTTTCTGGTAAGTATTACTTAAGACTGTATTCGTAAATTCTTAAATCGAACTCCGACCTTTTCTCTGTTGTACAACTAAGTATAGCCGATATTAAATATAACATGCGAATTGACTTATCTCTCTTTTCTTTCTTTTCTTCTCAGGAACGCTGCAGACCTTGGAGGCCTCTTGCCGATTTCACTGAAAAACTGAGCGAGACTAAAGAACTTGATTTCACCAAGTCGGAGTCTCGGCGTCAGGAACTGGTAATTCCTACCGTTGGTATTTCTAAACGCAGTAGAAAT
This sequence comes from Lissotriton vulgaris, assembly GCF_964263255.1. Taxonomy (NCBI): domain Eukaryota; kingdom Metazoa; phylum Chordata; class Amphibia; order Caudata; family Salamandridae; genus Lissotriton; species Lissotriton vulgaris. Next base: position 395,691,508 of record NC_141696.1, on the reverse strand, counting down.
TTTGCTTTAGAATTATCTTTGAACAAGAATTTACCGGAGCACCAAAATACAAGACCTTCTCCGGGATTCTCGTCAGTGAAGTGCGCATTAGAATTACATTGCACGCTTCACCTGAGCTCCCGCACCTATAGAAGGCTGAAACACTAGACTGCAACTTCTTCCTTGGAGCCGGCGGCCATCTTGGAGTTCCGCGTGTGACTCCAATATCTCCATCCATTAAGTAATGGGCATCTTTCTGTATTGAACCAGCGGGATTTACTTGACAAGATGGATGCTACATGCATAGCTTGTTGAGGAGTCCTGGCATATGGAGCTTAAAACAGGTAAATTGCCTCCTACAGATCTACAGAGAGGATAAAAGGAAGAGTTGTATATTTACCTCTAGATTTAACGAAAAATATTGAAACTATTGCTGTTGAGAATGTAGAAAGTGAACAACTAGTTATTTTAGATAATGGTGTTCCTACTAAGATTAATAAAATATGACAATAATCAGTGAATGTTAGAAAAGTGAAAAAGGCAACATTATATTTGATGAAAAACAATGATTACTTCAAAAATGTGTATGTGGAAGAATAAGAAATATTCTTAGCAGATGAAAGTGAAATGTCAAGTGGTCAAATTGAAAAAGTGTACATGTCCAAAAGTAAAGAAATCTATGAACATTATAGTGTACATCCACTTCATTCGAAAGAAGTGATGGATAATACTATTGAATTATCCAAATGAAGAAAGCGAAGGGGACTCCCAAGAGTGTATGGGAAAAAAAATTGGAAGCTCGTTGTTTTCCGCAGCTTATTCCAACTGGAAAAGGTGGACGATATGACGAACGATCAGTGCAGATTCCTGCATCAGAATATCGGACAAGATTGCATGCAGAAGATCCAAGATTTCGACAATGTAGCCCATATATATTTCATCTTTTGTTTGATAGTGACTTGTCTGGACTTTCATATGCAGTCAACCACATATTTAAAACAGGAGTACATCTTTGTTTCTGCCAAGGGATTTATGGATAAAGTACATCAGAGAGATGATCATTCAGAATCTCAGCTGATTAATTTGATGGCATGTCAGCGTGGTACTAATGAGTATTGGTACCGTAGTCATGGAGAACTTAAATGTATGCTAAGGAACTTAGGAACTCCTACGTGGTTTCTTACCATAAGCTGTGCTGAATAGGCTTGGGATGATTTACTTGAATTTCTTCGAGAAGCAAATTCAAATATAAAACATATAGAATACAAGACACCTGGAGAATTGTGCTCTTTGGACCCTGTTAATGTATGCAGATATTTCAATCAAAGGTTTGAAGCTATGATGTCTTTTATCTGCAATAATAAGAATCCTCCTCTTGGAGAAGTTGTGGATTTTTTGGGGAGAAAGGAGTATCAAGCTAGAGGGGCGCCTCATATACATATGCTGTCATGGATCAAGGATGCACTCAAGTTCGGAACTGATTCGGATGACACTGTTTTGTCTTTTATTGAAGATTATGCCACATGTGCTATACCAAAAAGAACAGAAGAAAACACCTCTTATGATTCCAAAGTCATCAATGTGGAAAATACTGTTGACGCAAGTACAAGTCTATGGAAAAGTTTTATACCAAATGTAGTTTTGGATTTCCACGTCCAGTAATATCCAAAGGAAGAGTAAACAGTTTTATGTCAGCTGTGAGACATACCATTACCAGAAAATCTCCCAAAAATATGTACAATTTGAGAAAAAGAGAAGAATCAAAGTATATTAATGATTATAATACAGTTAGTTTCTCAATGTGGAATGCTAAAATGGATATTCAATATGTTGCGGATAATTCCATTGCTGTTGACGGGTATGTGACAGCTAGGATTGCTTGAGACAGTTCTCAAGACAGTCAAAGTTCTGCTCCACTGAGTCAAGATCCACTAAGACAACCAATTCTTGAAAATGAAGCGGCAAATGCAATCAATGAAGTGGAAACAGCAATGCATCAAGCTCAAGAAGATATCATAGACTTAGGAAAATTTATAAAAATTATTACAAAATGCATTTAAATCATCCTTAAAAATAGTAAGTAAATATTAACAATTAAATGAACAATTAAAATAAATAGTCCATACAAATAATTTGAGCTCATATATTTCAGTATGGTACTATGATTCCTTGTTCCGCTTGTTGTAGGAGTGATTGTACTGTCTTCATATATTTATCCGGTCTACATGCCAACATAGGACATGATCCATCTAAACATCGAATTAAAGCTTGCATGCATGTTCGAATGTTCAGTTTGTTGAAAATGGACTTTAAAAGCCGTCTCCTCAAATCCGTAAGTGCTGGGCAAGCACATAGTAAGTGGGTTAATTTTTCATTTTGATATCCACATAGGCGACAATTAGGGTCAGCGTGACTACCTTTCCAGGATCATAGCAGGTCCTTTGAAAACTGTATGCCCAGTCGATGTTGTATGTATCTTTGTTTTAGTGGCCTACTAAAGTGACTTTCCAGATAAGTTTGTGACTTTACCCCGGAATATGAGTTTATCACGGTCCACCCGTGTTGTCGTTTTGCGGTAGTTGTTTTATCTTCCAGATAGGATTCCTATTTGACTGCATTGTTTATAATTTTGTCGAAGCTATTTCTATCTGACATCAAGTCCCATGTTGCTTCGATTCCTATACCATTCAAGGATCAGGACAAGAAATCTCCCCAACTGTTTGGCACATGCTTTTTCTGCTGGGTGGTGATTTCTTTCCAACACAGGTTGTCCAGTGAGCCTTCTTCAGACATACGTATTTTATGACAGAGTTTCACAAAAGTTCCCATACTGCGAAACTTCTGATTCAGCAGGCCGAATTCCAAACGAGCCTGGGCTGGTGATGCTGATTTTGGAAGGTTTAAAGCTGCCTTATATACCTTTGTTTGTAGGCGGTTTACAGCCCCGCCTCTTTGCCACACCAGGTGACCAGTGCGTATGACAAGGTGGGTAAGGTTTGCGCTTTTATCACTTTCAGGAGGTGTGTATAGTTTGGGCAGCTTAAATTGTTTTGTAGTTGCCGGTATGCGTAGATCAGGGACTGTGCTTTTGCCTTTAAGTCTAATTTGTGTTCTTTGTTTGTTGTGCCTCTCCCCAATTTCAATCCTAGGTACTTATTTGATGTTTCCTCCTTTATTGGGGTACTATTTGCGTACCATTTAAATGTTTGCTTTTTCAGGTCCACAATGCGTATCACTTTGGTTTTGTCTTCATTCAGTTCCAAACATTCGTGTTCCAAATAAGTTACCAAATTGTTGACCATCCTTTGCAGGCCGATTGGCATTTGACTCAAAACAGCAATGTCATCTGCATACTGCAGGAAGGGGATCTGAGTTTTTGACAGGTATGGTGGATGACCTTCCCTGACCTACAAATGACTGACGATATCTGCCATATACAGGTTAAATAAGCTTGGGGCCAGTACGCAGCCTTGTTTTAAGCCCTGTGTGTATTAATTTCAGCCGTGATGCTGCTTCCGTCTCCCAATTTAACTCGTGCCCAGGTGTTACTATACAAGCATATAATTGCTTCCAGTAGATTCTTCGGTAGGCCACATGTTCTTAGTTTTTCCCATAGTCAGGTTCTATTCACCCTTTCAAAAGCTGCACGCAGGTCTATAAAACAAGCATATAGTCTTGTCTTCCTTTTTTCTCATTTTTCCTTCAGGAGAGCCAGGGTTATCAAATTTGCTAGTGTACCGGTCCTTGGCCGGAAACCCGTTTGAAACATTGGTATTATTTTTTTGTCTTCCATCCAGTCTTGAAGGTATGACAATAAGCATGACCCATAATGTTTTGCCTCTACATCCATCAGCGATATCAGCCTATAATTCCCCGGCTCATTGTGATCACCTTGTTTAAAAATAGGGTGGATTATGCTCCGTTCCAGGATTTAGGCAGTTTGTTCTGGCTGTAAATTGAATTAAAAAGTGGTGTTAGTTATTCTGCCCAGAATTCAGGGGAGTATTTAAAGATAGCATTTGGAAGCCCGTTTGGACCTGCTGCACCATCTTTTTTCAGTCAATTTATTATTGCTTTCAGCTGGGCAGTTGTTACTTGGGTATCTGGTGCTATATCTTCTGATTTTTCTCATTTTATAGCGAGTATATTTACTGATTTCCCTTTATCCTGATTTTCGCAGCCCGCCGGTGGCTTTAGAGTATCTTCCCGTGAACTTTTTCCTTTTCCTAGAATGTTTCCCGCATGTTCAGAGTTTCTAGTGCATAATTTGCATTCTGATTTACAGTGCCACTTTTGTCCATCCTCCCTGTCGATAAACATATTTTTAACGTGCTGGATCCACTTATTTCACTCAATGACTGCCTCCTGTCTTAGGTTATTGCCTTTTGTCAATTTATTAATGATACCCCAAAATGTTCGGGCATTTTTGTGTTTCCCGGCAGTTAATAATTTTGTCCAGATTCCAGTTTGGTATATTGTTTTTGCATTACTCAGCATGTGCTTGTATCTTTTCGATATAGCTTTTCATTTTGCCTTATCAGTTTTTTTCCCACTTTTTAACGTTGTTACCTGCTTCCGGACTTCACGTGTAATTTTCCTTTTTTCCTCTCACAAGGTAATGTTATACCAAGGCTTTTCCCCAATATTCATTCTTCTCGCATCCTGTTTTGTGGTTGGGGAGTTTCTAGTTAGGAATTCACATAAATTTTCCCATGTTTTTATCGGGTTTTCTTTTTCCTCTGGTGTTAATATGAGCAATTCTTTTTTGAACTTGTCTATTGTTGGTTTAATGTCTTTCCCACCCCATTTTAGTTTATGAAGATTGAATTTTTCAGTGTACTGAGTGATGGTATTTTGTTTTTTAGTCTTGTTGACCAACATTTTTATTTTGGTGATTAATGGGAGATGATCGCTTTCTGAGCGTTGTCCAACTGAAAACGAGCTCAACATCGATATCAAGTTTTTGCTCATTATTGTGAAATCTATTAATGACTTCCGATTGCCGCTTACAAAGGTTATAGGTACTCTCGTAAAAGGACAACAAGTATTTTAAACACGTGTGCATGAAGACAGAAAGTCTTTGGGAAGTGTTGGAAACGTTAACATTTGGTCATATTTTGAATACAAAGCACTCATTACAAATATGCGACAGGCAAATGATGTTGATTATGGAACAAATCTTCAAGATATAAAAATTGAAGTACTGACAGGACATGGTAAACAAGCTTTGTAAAGCCGACTACTCACAAACTTGTTTCCAAATGAAAATATAGTTTCTTGAAAAAATATATATGAAAATTGGAGAAAATAAATCTATAATCTGCTTAATGCCAACACTGCGCAAGTGTTTTATATTCAATGAACAACTTTTGAAGCTAGAAAATGAACAAATAATAAAAATGGAAGCCATTGATGAAATCGAGCATGAAGGAATCACTATTATTTTTACAGAAAAATTGAAAAAGAAATTGGATTCTTTAGAAAAATCTATATTTAAATCTGCTGGTTGAATCTATATGTATGTGTAAACTGTCGGGTAATTTTATGGCGTAATTTGGATGTGGAAAAAGCTATAGTAAATGGAGCAATGGTTAAAGTTGTTGATTTTGTTAGTTATCAAAATGGAGATGGAATTGAATTTTTAAAAATCAAATTTAATCAGATTTAAGTAAAACAAATTGGTTGTTGTTGAGTTTGTTTTTTGCTTGTTAAAGATTTATATTTTCATAGAACACAGATTCCTCTTTCTCTGGCATATGCAGTGACTATTCCTAAATCCCAAAGTTAAGTGTAGATAATGCTTTGGTAAACATTTGGACAATATTTACATTTACATACAATTGTATTTGATTGATTTTGATGAGAGAAAGATTAGTGTAGATGCAAACTGTGTAAAAGAGTATAATCGGTTAAGAAAAGCGTATGCTCCCAATTCAAGTGAATATCCTCCTGTATTTGAAAAGCGTGTAGTAGGTCGAAAAAACAAGATTTGAGAATATCTGTAGTGAAGTTATAGAGAAGTAAAAAAAATCAAGGTACTGTTGAGATTGCAAGCAAAAAGAAAAAGGACACTATTCAATAAATTGTTGGATATCAGTTAGAAAATAGTTCAGGTATCAACTGCTATGCTAATGTAGTGGTCAATGTTGTTTATTTCCAGAAAGTTTGCAATAGCAAATTATGGAGAATCATGAAAAAAGATTTTGTTCCTTGTTGCTTTGTATTCATGAAACATTGAGAATTGATAAAAGGAAAATACAAAGTATTTCTGATATTCGTAATCTTTTGGATACATGTTGTGGTTCTACACAATTTACGCACAATATTCAACAAGATGTTCAGGAATTTCTAATGTATATGCTTGCAGTATTGGAAAATTAAGGGATAGGGTATAGAAATTGAAAATCTTTTTGGCCTTCGATATAAATGGGAACATGAATGTGAAAATTGTATGTTTACATGTAGCACTAACATAGATACTGAAAGATTTATATATTTGACATTGCCAGACTGTAAAACAGTCTCTTTCAGCAAACTAGTTAAAGCAGCAAATCATAACATGGAGTGTAGCCAATGCAAATTAGAAATTTTATCAACATTATTTATACAAAGATTTGGACTATATATAATTTTAATGATACACCGTTGTACAGCTGATGGAAGAAATTTGGAAACTTTAATTAAACATTTTGTAGCAAGTCAACTATCAATATCAGGAAGAACTTTTGTAGCTGTAGCAATTATTTTCCTTGATGGTCCTTCTACAACATATGGACATTACACTGTCTATTTGAAATGCAATAAAGGATGGACATATTGTAATGATGCTCCATTGGTTTTAAACAACGGTTGCCTAACGAATTTACAAATTCCTACCTAATATTTTTAAAGCCAAAGTTTTAAGAGCATAATTCAGCCTATTAGGAATATGTTAAAATGTATTAATGCGATTACTATTGGACAATTGCAATATAAAGGATTTTAGGAATACCATTTGGCCTAGAGGAAAGGTATACATTCGAATTAAGGACTTTTTCTTTGACATTTTCACAGCATATATTTTTAAAGAACATCATTTAGATTAAATGGAAATTATAAAGAATTCTTCTTTGAATTATTATTTCAGTTCTTTCAAATTGAAGTAAGAAAACTCTCTTAGAAAGAAGCATTTTATATATATGAGATTTCTATTATATGTTATGTTATTGAGGAAGTTATTTTTATGGAATGTTGAGAAATAGCTCAGTATATTGATAATATTTTTCACACAGATTTTTTTTTAAACATTCCTACTGATTGTTTTTTTTGCCAGCTGTTATATGATGAGTAACATTGAAATCACTGTTTGAAGTAAAATGCAATATATTCTGAGAACAACAAAAAAGCAAACAAAATAATTCAGAACATGTTAAAATTATGTTGTGTTATAAAGAGTATAATATTAAATATTAAACAGTATTTTTTCTTCTCTTTTACAGATGGTAATTGTAAAGTACAACATTTTCAGAAATGTAAATTATAAAAAACAGGTAAAAATGTGTTAAGCATATTTTGAAATATACTACTATCAAGGTAAGAATAGGTAATGCAAATACTATCAATGCACTACTACATCCAGCTCTGCACTATGTGTATAAACCTCTAACCAACTACTATTTCAAGTAGTACCTATGCAATCTAGGAATCCTCGTGCCTTTCCCATGCATTTCTTCAATTACCCAACCAGCAATATCTATGTATGCTATCATCTGCCAAAACCTAAGCATTTATAAATTCAGCATGTATTAACTTTACAACAGTGAACTTAAACAGAAGGATTAAAACTAACTATTAAAACACACAATGGGTTGCATTTGCAGACTGGTGAAGAAAGGGGGGAACTGAGGTGACGTGTGCAAACACATTCTGTGGGCGTTTTAAGTTAGGGGATAACCTCCCCTTTAATCCTGAGGGTCCCTGGGGGGCAAACTAACCCACTAGGTATGTCCAGTAAGTACCACAGAGTTGCATTTCAGAGAGGTGTAAAATGGGGCATGGCCTTAGACCACCTCTCTGCAACGTAGTTCCTTGGTGTTTAACAGAGGGACATGGTGGCCTAATTGGACCCAGGGACTTTCAGGATTAAAGGGGACTTAATTCCTCTACTTAAAACACACCACAGGGTGCGTTTGCACATGTCAAATCAGGCCCCATCCCCTCCCTTCACCACTCTGTAAACACGCCCTATAACCTTTTTATGTTGGGAGATTAAGTCACCTTGCCCACTACGTATGTCCAGGAAGTGCCACAGAACTACGTTGCAGAGAGATATAAAAAGGGGTACAACCTAGACCACCTCTCCGCAACGCAGCGCAGTGGTGCTTACTGGAAGCATGTATTCTCTTTAGAACAGTGAAATTATTTTATTAACTAGTCAAATATCAAAGGAATGGCCTAAACAGAAAAACTAGTACAACTACAATATTCTGTGCAGTATGTATGCAATCTTTTAATCACCTACATAAAATACACTCTTTTAAATACTCACCTAATAACTAAGCAGTCTAGGAAACCTTCTGTCTGTCCCAAGCCCTTGTCCATTCACCTAGTCAGCACTATGTATGTATCCTATCACTTTGCCAAAAGATAACCATTTGTGAATCTATCTTGCACTCTCTTTGCAGTACTGAAATTACTCTAGTTATTACTTATATACATAATGGGGGCCTAGCCACTAACCCTAGTGCAAGTCAATTTGTTTATATAGTATGCATGCAGACCTGCAACAAGCTACAAACTATTAATACACTATTCTAAATACCCAGTTAATACCTATGTAGTGTTGGAATCCCTCTGATATAGGATCCCATGTAACCTGAGAAAAAAAAGATTTGATTGGTTCTTAAAATTTCCCATTGTAACTATTAAAGGACCGCAACCATTGCAATCATATTTGTTGAAGCATCTTTGGAGAGATATCTCTGTGCTTACCTCCTGCCCCTCTCATGCAATTCTTCAATCAACCAACCAGCAATATGTTCTTATTGTATCAGTCTGCGAATACCTAAGCACTTATGGGGCTAATTTAGAAGCACCCTGTACCAACATTACGTCACTTTTTGTAACATACTTATGGCGCCAGACACTCCTTCATATTTACAAGGAGAAGAAAAGGCACCCTGCATAGCTTTCATTCTCCTTGTAAATACGACCTCTTCATACACAGCACTTTGCATTGAAAGGGCGTTCCATAGGTGTTGCAGTTGGTGTTCCCACGTAACACTCATAGAACAAGACACATCTCCAGATTTATCATAAATCATAAATCTGGAGATGTATGTGAATACTGCACCATCCTCCAGTTTGTGTAGCAAGGCACAACAAGGAGAATTGTTTTAATTTCTCCTCATTTTCTCACCTTTCAATATATGCTGCATTGCACAACATACATTGAAATAGGAAAATGCCTTGACTGATTTTTTTTGTGCAGGAAGGTGTCCCTTCCTGCACAAAAACAATTTCCCACAACACAAACATCCTTGCACCATGGTTCAAGGATGCCTGTGTCACTGCATGGCTTCAGTTTGTGCAGCAGTGCAGAGGGAAGCCCAGATGTGCAACATATTCATGTACATATGTCACATCCCTGTGCTTCGGAAGTTCCACAGCACAGTGCAGCTAAAGTGCTTGCAGTGCCACGCTGTAGCACTTCCTTTTAGTTCTGCACTTATACATTCACCATACACTAATAATGCATTCTTTCAGTCAATTATGCTCTACACATGTATTCAACCAAACTTTCACACATTATCATACAAAAAGTAGTTATTTCTTTAACCAGAGAAGTTAGTTCTGAGAAGAACTTTTTTTCTTCTTTTTCTCTTTTATATTTTGTTTTTTTTTTTATGAACAATTTTATATTTTTGGGGTGTTTTTTCTAAAAAAAAAAACAGTAAACTGCAGGAATTATGTTGCATTCCTAAAAAAAAGCAAACATTAAACTAGCAACAATGGTTCTGTTGCGCAGCACAAACTGCATCGCCAGACTACTTCAGAAAACATAGAAGTTTCTTGCACTTGACGCAGTGCTGTTCAAGAAAACCAAACTCAGGGCATATGTCGGGTGGAGATGCAGCAGTTGATGTTCCAGATGTACTAGGAACTGCAGGTGGAGGGTTACTCTCCGCTCTTCTACACTCCTCACGAGCCAGATTTGCCGGGTGAATAGCCTTCAGATGTTTGTACATTGAAGCAATGCAACAGGAATACTTTTTTTCAGCACTGCCTTTAGATAAGACTCGGTCACAAATCCGGCAGGTGACCTTTGTGGCATTTACTTTCTACTATCCTTCAGGAAAAGTGAAGAATTTCCATACCACTGACTCTGGCCTTTGTGGACGTGGAGCTTCGGGCAAAAATTATTTTTCCGAAGAATGATCCTCCTCCTGTTGCTGCTGTCCTGAAGCCATGTTCTTTTTTTAAAAAACACCAAAAATAAATGGTGAAATTAGGGTTCTTGAAAGCACAGAGATGACTCTGCAAAGATGCTCAAAGAAGAATGATTGAAATGGGTGGGGTCCTTCAATAGTTACAATGGGAAATGTTATGAACCAATCACATTTTTTTTTTTCAGGTCACATGGGATCCGCGGACCATGCGCACACGCAGCACTGGCAACAACGCAACTTCGCGTAATTGCATTTAAAAGTAATATACGGTAATTTCAAGTAAACATATATGTTATTTTTATTAATATCTTAGATAATCACTTGCCCTAATATGTATATTAAAGACATATATATATCATTTTAGACATAAAAAATTTGCGGGAGTCACGCACCCATTGCGCCGAACACGTATATGACATCACCCGGAACCCGTCACCTTGCAAGCTTCGCGTACAGTAATGCGCATGTGTCGTGAATACGCGGGAAATGGAGTCGCGGACCGGTCGCATAGCAACCGCGCACATCTCTGAAAATATGCACCCGTCACGCACTGTACGCGGATCCTTCACAATATTTCTAAAATGGTGGCTAGAATCCACGCACCTATCATGAAGGGTATGCTTTGGGTGCGCTATTCTACAAAATACCATTTGAAAAAAAAAATAACGAAAATAATAGAAATATATTAAAATAAAAAATAAAACAAAAACATATTTCAGTTTCAATATTTTTAAAAACATTTTTTTCCCATTTATATTAAAAAAATAAAATGTTACTTAATAAATAAAATATGTAAAAAAAGTTAAAAAACTAGAAAATCAGTATCAAAAAAATACATGTAACTATTATCACATTAAAAAATGATAATTTAAAGCACATTTGGAATTCACAGAAATAACAATAGGTGTCAGGCATGTTATAGTTAGGAATTAGCATTTAAAAACCTTTTAAATTCGCTTAAAAAAATCATAGGTTTCAGGGCTGCTCTGCACTTGATTAAAATGTTATATATATATATATATATATATATATATATATATATATATATATATATATATATATATATATATATATATATATATATATATATATGTATATATATATATATATATATATGTATATATATATATATATATGAGGTGTTTTACAGCAAACCCCACTGTGGTTTTATTATCGAAGATTCTTAAAGGCACGCAGCTCACTGAAGGAAGAGATGGCTCTACAGATACCATCAGGCCACCCGGGTGGCCATGCCCACTGAGGCGAGGCATCATTGCTTTGTAAAAGCCAACAAACTGCTGTGCCTTTGATTTGAAGTCCGTGCCTCTGAGGAAGTGATAAGCACGAAACGCGTAAGGCTGGACTGAACATGCTGTTGCTGTATTTGCATCCATTTCGCAGCTGCTCCCAATAAAGATTTGAAGCCAAAACTTAACTTGCTTGTGGGTCCTCCATTGCAGGCAACTGTGCTTTGGATATATATGTTCATATATATATTACATATATATAAATAATATATATATAACCTCGCAACTTGCCTCGTCGCAGGAGGAGCACTCTTATATATGTCATGATTGATGTCACTGACCATGTCATGAGTGATGTAATATGTGACCTCATCAGCAGTGCATTGCAGGCGCGCAAGTTATAGTGAGTCCAATTAACTATAACGTGGGAATTTCAATGGTTTTATGTCAGTAAAATTTCCAGCTAACTATAACTGGTGTCAAACCTATGTTTTTTTCAGTGAATTTAATAGGTTTTTTTAAATGCTAATTCCTAACTATAACTGGTGTGAAACCTATGGTTTTTTCAGTAAATTTCAAAGGTTTTTTAAATGCTAATTCCTAACTATAACGATTGTGATACCTCTGTTTTTTTCACTGAATTTCAAAGGTTTTTTAAAAGCTAATTCCTTTCTATATCGAGTTTCTAACCTACGATTTTTTTTTTTATTTGCTGTTTTGTGTAAGTATTAATTTTATTTTTTTATTTTTTATAATAATATTTTTTAAATGTTTTTTTTTTTAATCATTTTTTCCTGGGGCGCTCTGGGTGCGCGCACCGGTAAGCTCTCCGGAAAGCGCACCCAGAGCGCTACTTGCGTTCGTGTAAAAAAATATGAATGAAAAGTAAATAATAACGCAAGACATTTAGTACCATACATATAAAAGCAGTGTTTTTGAATAAGGAAATGAAAATTATTTTGAATTTCTGTGAATCTATCAAAACGTCACTTAGGCGCGCCGCGTAAGCGCCCCCGGAGACGCCTTTGTTCGCGCCGCGTATGCGCCCCCGGAAGCACCGACGTTCGCGCCGCGTTAGCGTCCCCGGAAGCGCTTCGGTGCGCGCAGCGTAAGCGCGTCAAGTCATGTGACCTTAAAATAACACTTTTCATTGGTTTCTAACAGTTTTTTTTACAAAGAATGAAATCCCCACCCATTTCCTTCACTTCTTCTTTCACTTTTGTGACTGAAAGACCTGCCTTTTTGCTCTCATTCTTGGTTGGATATCTTGGATTATCATGGCTGCCAGACCATCCAGCAGTGAAGATGACTCCAATGAATTCATCGATGAAGAGCCTCCTCAGCCAAAAGTCAAAGAACATTGCATCTGGAATTTTTTTTCCATACCTGATGACCAGAAGAAGGTAAATGCTCCAAAAGTGGAGTGCAGGATCTGTCACACAGTCCTGTCACGGGGTGACCCCACTAAAAAATATTCTTTTGGGAACTCCACAATGATTTGCCATGTGGAGAGGAGGCACCCCCAGAATTTTTCCCGGGAAAGTGTCAGGGCTCTGGCACAGGAGGTTCCGAGTGATGGGGCCTCTACATCAACCGGAGGACCAACAACATCGGTGAGGGGGAGATCACAAGAGCTGGCTCCGAACATTCAGCCTGCATTTAACAAAGGCGTCCTTAAATGCAGAGACTGTGATCAGCTACTTTGCTATGGGGAGCAAAGTGTTCTGCTCATGGTTTCGAGCATTGGAGAACCATCGCTGCCTTTCCCAGCCCTAATTATTTTTTTTATTTTGCTCCTGTTGAGCAGTTTCCATTCCCTGTTTTTGTTTTTGTTCTAAAAAAAAGAAAAAAGAAGAAAAAAAGATTCTTTTCAGAACTACCTCCAATTCTCATCAAAGAGCTATATTCTTAAAAAAATGAAAAAGAGTAAGTGAAGTGGAGTGCATTGATAAAGGAAAGGAAAATGAGTAAGAAAGAACAGAAAGGTATGAGAGGAGAAAGGAAGTGAAGTAGGGAGACTGAAAGAAGGTGAGTGTTGGGAAGGAAAGTAAGGAGAAGGAGAGTGAACATGGGGAAGGTGGATATTCAAAGAAAATGTAGAAAAGGAACGGGGTGTGGAAGGGTAAGAAAAGATGCATTGCTGGAGTTGCATCATTTTGGTGACACACTACAGCAATGCATCACTTTTGCGCTTACAGATACGTCTGAAATACTGACGTATCTGTAAGTACTTGCAACATAATACGTCATATATTTAATATGACGCATGAGTAGAAGACTGAAGGCCTCATTTATGAGGCCATGCGTCACTTTTACGCCACCGGGGCGTCACTTTTTGTGACGCACCAGTGCTGTAAAAAATGCACCTTATTCCGTCATATTTACAAAGTGACGCATCTAGGTAGATGCGTCACTTTGTAAACCCCTGCGCCACAGGTGTAATGTATGCAAAAGGGACGTATAGGTGAAATCTATGAGATATCACTGCGTCACTTTTATGACGCTGATGCGTCCAAATCTTGCGCCTGTTTCACAGCAGGCGTAAGACTGATGCAGGCCCTTTCACATGGGTCTGGCCCCATGTGAAAGGATGCATTGCTGGAGTTGTATCATTTTTGTGACACACTCCAGCAATGCATCACTTTTGCGCTTACAGATACATCTGAAATACCGACGTATCTGTAAGTACTTGCGACATAATATGTCATATATTTAATATGACGCATGAGTAGAAGACTGAAGGCCTCATTTATGAGGCCATGCGTCACTTTTACGCCACCGGTACGTCACTTTTTGTGACGCACCAGTGCTGTTAAAAATGCACCTTATTGAGTCATATTTACAAAGTGACGCATCTAGGTAGATGTGTCACTTTGTACTTTTACGCCACCAGTACGTCACTTTTTGTGACGCATCAGCAGCGTCACTTTGTAAACCCCTGCGCCACATTATACCTACGTCAGGTGTAATGTATGTAAAAGGGGCGTATTGACGCAAGAAAGGGTTGTAGAGGTGACGCAGTGAATGAACTGGGTTTTCCCCATGCTACGCTCCCCGTACGCTCTCCGGTGCACGTACCGGGTGCTCCCCCGCGAAAAAAAAAAAAAAAAATTATGGTCCCCACATCAAACCTAGGGGGTCAGGGGTGGTCTGACCTGCCCCCTTTTGCTCATTTCCCCCTTTGTTTTTGCCACCTCTTGTGTCTCGATCCTACTGAGACACAAAATGGCGGCCGCTCCGGACTGTTTGGAATGTTGACAGACACCCGAGAGCCAATCAGCTCTCCGCTCACGAACTCGCGTAGCACCCCCAAGGCGCGTACCAGGGCGCGATTATAGATATATATATTTTTTTGAACCTAAATTACTCAAAATCCACTGGAGCACATATCTTGAGGCATTGCAAAGGCACATCGGGCTACTAGTCCCTACAATTTTGCCAAGTTTGGTGGAAATCCATTCAGCCGTTCGGGCTAAAAGTGAGGTTGACCGTCCTATGGAAATTAAAATGGGGAAAACACGTTTTGGGACCCCCTTTTTATCTCGGCCCCTGCTTGACAAATCCCCCCCAAACTTTCAGGGAAGCACCGGAGCGCGCGAGGCAAATTTGAGGAAATTTTCAGGCAGATTCCTCAACCAGCGCCAAAGTTATTCCCAATAGAATGCTGCAATTTCCCGATTGAAAATAATCCTAACTATAACTACCTACTGGCGACCACGAGTAGGTAATATATATTATATATATATATATATATATATATATATATGCAATTCCACACTTCCTTCGAAGTAGCCGGGACACCAGGACAGCGGTGCGCCCAAGGGTCGAAGGTCACCCTTTCCGTGTATACACCAACATGTGTGTTTTTTTGCACTTGTATACTTTATTTAAAGCATTACCGTAGACATGGGTGGTACCCGTGATCAAGACGAGTCCTTCGTCGAAACGCATTGGGTTTTACATCCAGCTCGAGATACCATGCGTATGACTATGGAGAAATAAACCAGTTTTCCTTTGCAAACTGAGAATGGAGTGGTAGCGTTTTTTTGCCTGGAGGGGAGTGCGCCAGCAATTTCCTGTTGCTTTGTGTTGGTGTATATATATATATATATATATATATATATATATATATATATATATATATATATATATATATATATATATATATATATATATATATATATATATATATATATATATATATATATATATATATATATATAATATATATATATATATATATATATATATATATATATATTACCTACTGGCGGTCGCCAGTAGGTATATATAGTTAGGATTTTTTCCCTATGGGATTTCTGAAAATTCTATGTCTAATAACTTTGGCGTTTGTGGGCGGAATCGGTTGAAATTTTCAGGAAAATGGCACATTTTGTTTCTGAGCAGCTCCAGGAAATTTGGGGGGGGGTCGTCAAGGGGGGGTTGAGAAAAAAGGGGGGTCCCAAAACGCGTTTTTAACATTGAGTTTTCCATAGGGCGGTTGGACTCACTTTTAGCTCGAACGGCTGAATGGATTTGCACGAAACTTGGCAAAATTGTAGGGACTGTTAGGCCGATGTGCCTTTGCTAGGTCTCAATATATGTGCTCCAGTGGATTTTGAGAAATTAACGTTTAAATCAAGATATATATCTGTAACAGCGCTCCGGGCAGCGATCTGGTTCGCGTACTTTTCGCGTAACGGAACTTTGCGCACGGAAAGCTGATTGGCTCTTCGGTGTCTGTCAACATTCTAAACAGTCCGGTGCGGCCGCCATCTTGTCTCTCGGTAGGATCGAGAGATAAGAGGAGGCCAAAACAAAGGGGGAAATTTCCATAAGGGGGCATAGTAGATCCTCCCTGACCCCCTAGGTTTTATGTGGAGGTTTTAAAAGGGCCCAGCAGGGTTCAAAAAAAATTTTTCTTTTTTTTTTTTTCGCGATGAGCGCCTAGTACGCGAACCGGAAAGCGTTCTAGGCAGCGTACTTTAAGGATAATAGAATGATATACTTTTCAAAGACTAAATGTTAATTGTTTGTTGTTTTGTTTGTTGTTTTTGTTTTTTTTTTGTTTTATTTTTTTTTTATTTTTTTTTAATTTTTATTGTTTTTCATAATTTATTAAACTTTCTAACATTTCAGTGTCTGAAATGTCATTATTATTTTCTTGAAATATTGTTTGCAAGCTGTGAGGTTGTAAAATGTCCTCATTTGCAAGGAGGGCATCTACTGCTTGGACACATTGCAGCAGTTCATTATCCAAGCTTTCATCCATAAATTCCATGTCAATTTGTTCAATCAATTCCTGGCTGCTCTCTTGCAGGTCCATTTCAAAAGAAACTTGGTTTTCGCCTTCCATTTTGCCTGAAATTTGGATTAAAACAATATATATTAGTAGAGATAGGGCACTGTTGGGATTAATTTTAGATAGTCATTTTTTATCAGTGAATTTATCTTTTGGCAGTGTATAGTATCAGAGTGGAAATAGGACTATAAAAAAGTGTATGTGATTTAACCAAGACAAGTCTAACTCCATTAATAACTATAACAGAGAAGTCTATCTAAATACATTACTAGTACAGAGGGATAGTGTATATCTAGCAGAAAAAGTCTACTATATTAAGTTATAGTGTACAATATACTTCAGTTTTAAAAATAACAACTTACCTTTACAAACAAGTTGAAGAGTTTAGTGATAATTCAATTGTAATGTACAACAAGAAGTAGCAGTCAAAATGGCTGTGTTTCCTTCTCTTCCTTTATATATATTCAAGTATATAACCAATCAAATGTCAGGTAATAAAAGTAGAAAATGAAAGTAACATTTTCATTGGTTGTCAATTCCAACACTTCAGATGTGTTTTGTGAAGTAATTTACCTCACGGTACTTGGAGAGGTCTACAGGCTAAATGGCTAAATTAAATTTCAATCAAATTTGTGAGAATGAAAGGGATTGTTATGTAGTATGAGCTAATTTATATTTGGTGAGAGTGTCTCCAGTCGTTTTTCTATAAATTACTTTCCCACCTTTTTTTTGGACCGCTTCCCGGAAAGCGGTCCGGTCCGCGAACTAGGAGCGTAACGGGAGTCCACCATTTTGTGTTTCGGTCGAATCAAGGTATAAAATGGAGGGTAAATAATGTTCTGAATGGGTAGAAGGGGGCATGGTACAAGTAGTTTGCCCCCCTACGTTTTCTGAGGGTGGCTGAGGAGGACTATATGTGCGAAGAAAAAATTTTTTTTTTTAAATTTTGCGCGGTTAGCTTCCAGTTCGCGTACCGGATAGCGCTCTTTGAGCGTAGTTTGTTGAAAATTACAGAAAAAAGTTAGAAAAAAAATAATAAAAGTGTGTGATCAGATGAAGGGTAGCTCTGAGAAGAGCTTTTGGGTTTATGGTACATTTAGGTACTTATAAGTAGGTACCAATGCACAGTCTTAAATTCAGAATGAAAATTCTGTTGCCCTCATCTGAGAAGTGAACTCCATCTCCTCTGTAGATATCTTGCATGTAGTAACGCAAGTTATTGTTGTACAGAGAGCCCATTCCATGGTCTCTCATGAAAGCTGAAACAGATTTGTTTACATGCTTCCTCGCTTTCTCAATTTGTGGAGAAAATTGGTTGGACCACCTCCATTTCTGTCTTTGGCATATATTGGAATATACCAAAGCAGTTTGAGGAAAAAGTGCCATTAATTGCTCCAAGGTGTCCTTTAAAAGCATTTCCAGACCTACCCCTGTCAAAGTGCCCAAATCATTACCTCCACAGTGCACTATTAACAGGTCAGGTTTTGGCAAATGCATAAAGGTTTTCACCAATGGTATCAATTGGTGACATTTTAATCCTCTTTGGCCCAACCACTTAATTTCCACATCCTGTAAATTGAGGTTGTGTAAATTTCTGTTCTCAGCATACCTTTGAGCCCAGTGGATGTAACTATGTCCAACAATCCAGACCTTAAACATGGTGGGAGAAGGTTGTTCTGCCGTCAGATGAAGTGTGGTAATGAAAGGGCAGTTGAAACAGTAGGAGTTTGTAAAGAAAAAAAACTGTGGATTTCCAATGCTAATGAATCATTAGCAGTGATTGGTGCATTTCCATTTCTGAAAACAGAAAGTTAGGGTGCATGGATGTGTTCTTTGAAAGATGTAATTTGAATGGTCAAGGAAGAAACATTTAATGAAAGATTGCACTGGATACGCAGGTGCACTGAGAGTTCAGAGTTCAATTGAAACATTGTTGTGTGAATTTGCAAACATGAGAGGTCTTCCAGGAGGTGGTTGCTATGGAAAAAAGGCAGAGAGGGGAGAGGGGGGAAGGGTTTTGATTTGAAAAAAGTGAGGGAAGAGTTATGATTGGCTAATATGAGAGATATGTGAAATGAATATCTGTTTTTCTGTGCTTTCAATAGCTGCAGCCTCTGGAGTGCATCGTTTTTCTTCTGCTGAAGACAATTTGGTGTATTTCTGAGACTGTTTTCAAAACTTAAAAAGTATTTGCTAAGGTGAGAAAAGATTTATTTATTTTAGAGAGAGAATAGTATGAATTAAGGAGAAAATGATGAAGAAAGCTGTGTTTTTAAACTGTGGCTTTGTCTGTAGTGATATAGAAATAGATTTTGTTACTTTGAGAAATTGTAATTGCATATTCGGTGTAGCATTCTGGCATGCAGTAACACAAGTTATTGTGGTACATGGAGCCCATTCCATGGTCTGTTATGTAAGCTGAAACAGATATGTTGTTTTTAAAAACGAATTTAGAAATCAATTACATTTCTGGATATGTACTGCTAGAGCTTTATAGGTTGTTTTGGGTCATATTTATAAGGCATTTGAGTGTCTATTATGCTATTTTACGTTCTTCATGGTGCAAATTTCTTGTAAATACGCTGCCACTTGTGCTTTGCAAATTTAGATTTTGATTATGGGAGTTACATAGCCATGTTAATAATGTCCAAACAATGGTGGTAGGGCATTCAAGAAAACGCTTTCCTGTGTCTCTAGGACATTTTCAGTCCTTTCCTCTTGAAAACAGGTATACAATTGATTTATATGCTGTGTTTAAAAACGAATTTTGAAATCAATTACATTTCTGGATATGTACTGTTAGAGCTTCATAGGTTGTTTTGGGCCATATTTATAAGGCATTTGAGTGTCTTTGATGTTATGTTTTCCTTTTAAAATGGATAGGGTTCCTCATGGGGCCCTGAGCAGTTCATAGCCATGTTATTTAATGGGAAGTGGATAACATGGCTAAGAGCATTTGCTGGAAAATGCATGAATATCGCTGACTGTTCAGCGATATTCATGCATTGCGGCCGTTTTTTTTTGCATTTGCGAGCAGTTCTTAGCCATGTTATCCAATGGAAGGTGGATAACATGGCTAAGAGCATTTGCTGGAAAATGCTTGAATATCGCTGACTGTTCAGCGATATTCATGCATTGCGGCCGTTTTTTTTTGCATTTGCAAGCAGTTCTTAGCCATGTTATCCAATGGAAGGTGGATAACATGGCTAAGAGCATTTGCTGGAAAATGCATGAATATCGCTGACTTTTCAGCGATATTTTTGCATTGTGGTTTACCTTTTTAAATGGAAAGTGTTCTTCATGGGGCAAGTGTCTTGTAAATACGCTCCCACTTGCGCTGGGCAAATTTAGATTTTGATTATGGAGTTACCTAGCCATGTTAATAGTGTCCCAAAAATGGTGCTAGGGCATTCCAGAAAACACTTTCATGTGTCTCAAGGACATTTTCAGTCATTTCTTCATGAATGCAGGTATACAATTGATTTATATGCTGTGTTTAAAAACGAATTTTGAAATCAATTACATTTCTGGATATGTACTGTTAGAGCTTCATAGGTTGTTTTGGGCCATATTTATAAGGCATTTGAGTGTCTTTGATGTTATGTTTTCCTTTTAAAATGGATAGGGTTCCTCATGGGGCCCTGAGCAGTTCATAGCCATGTTATTTAATGGGAAGTGGATAACATGGCTAAGAGCATTTGCTGGAAAATGCATGAATATCGCTGACTGTTCAGCGATATTCATGCATTGCGGACGTTTTTTTTTGCATTTGCGAGCAGTTCTTAGCCATGTTATCCAATGGAAGGTGGATAACATGGCTAAGAGCATTTGCTGGAAAATGCATGAATATCGCTGACTGTTCAGCGATATTCATGCATTGCGGCCGTTTTTTTTTTGCATTTGCGAGCAGTTCTTAGCCATGTTATCCAATGGAAGGTGGATAACATGGCTAAGAGCATTTGCTGGAAAATGCATGAATATCGCTGACTTTTCAGCGATATTCTTGCATTGTGGCCGTTTTTTTTTGCATTTGCGAGCAGTTCTTAGCCATGTTATTCAATGGAAGGTGGATAACATGGCTAAGAGCATTTGCTGGATAATGCATGAATATCGCTGACTTTTCAGCGATATTCATGCATTGCGGCCGTTTTTTATCGCATTTGTGATAAACCTTGCTAATAGCAATGTTTATCTGGGCCTAAACAAACCTTTAGATAAGCTACATCTTATCGTCATCCTGAATTAATCATTTAAAATATTAGGGAGAGATTTATGATTGTTCTATGCCTGTTTTGTACCATTGAGTGTCATTTTTGTGATGCAGTGCTGGTGCAAAAGATTTGCTATGTTAAATAATTAGTAGGGCATTAAGTTTTAGATGACTGTTATTCATTTACTGTTTGGTAATAGTGGTTAATAACATTTTTTAATACATTTTTCCACAGATTCAACTGCAGATTCTTTCATAGTTTGGAAAATGCCTACCAAAAATAGAACTAGAAAGGCGAGAAAACGTCAAAGACAGCAGGATGATGTTTTATTGCAGCAGTCCTCTTCCCCAAATACTTGTCAAAACACCAAGAAAGGTCCGGGTAAGAGCACGAAATCATTCTTAAGAAATATTTGTCATAAAAAAAGTATTTCTCCAAAAAATGTTTCAGTCCTCAAAAAGAAAAGCAATTTAAATGGAAAGGAGAGACCCATCAAAAATGTTACTGGTAGAGGAAGAGATAACTCTGTGCATGATAGTAGAAGGAAACAACAGTTTAGGGACATTCGACATCGAATGTTCCGTAATAGGATAATAGTTAATTTATTGAAAAATATTTAAAAAAAAGGCCAACAGAAAGCGGCATTTTATAAGAAGAAGAAAAATGTAGAGAAAATTATTGATCATGCTTTTGAAATTAAGCGAAAGTTGTTTATTTTGGTAATCAATAGAATTAGGAAACTAAGCAAGGTAATTTCTGATTTCAAAACTAAAAGTAGATGGAAGAGAGTAGTAAATCATACTAACTTTTGTGAAGTTTTTTCCGGAGAATGGATGCATAGTTCTAGTTGTGAGGCATTTTTTAATGAGGAGAGTTATTTTCAAAATAATGATTTGGTGTTTGCAGTTGACACCAGTGGTCGAGCTTATGAAGTGAAGGATGGTTGTCCAGTTGAAAAAGAACAACTTGTGACAACAGAGACAGAAGAGGCGCTAAGTGATGAGGTTTTAGGAAGACGTCCTAAGGGTCCTGTGTACATTTGGAAGTGTAGTTCTATTTGCAGTGTGCGACAGGTTTCCATCAATTTGCTTTGTGATTTTATACGGACATTTAATAAGAAAAGTTTGAAGCAGAAAATGAAGTTGTTGCAAGATTTAGATCCTTGCAGAGTGAGACAAATGACAGGTTTGCGTGGTCATTCACTGGCTTGTCTTTCCAGGAGAGTATGCCAGAGTGTTTTTCATCATTTCAGGATGCTAGCAGTGCATCATAATAAAGTGAGAAAATTAGTGAGAATGTTGTATTATGCTAAGAGTCCAGCAATTATGCTTAAACAATTATGTGCTGCTCTTTTGCATGGTTCTGAAATAGATGTGAAGAATATTTGTGAAGAAATTGACTTTTGTTACTTTGGTAGTAGAGATGAGAATGTTCAAATTGACCCAGAAGTAGAGGGTTATGTTGAAGATAATATACAGGTTTCTAGTTCAGATAATTTTCAGAAGGAAATTGCCACGTTTCAGATGAAATCAAGTGAGAGGCCTAATTTCACTTGTGTATGTTGTCGACGCACTTATTATAAGAATCAGACTAAGTTAGTGGATTTATATGCAAAAACTGAAAGGGAAAATAATAGTGAATGGAAGGATTTTGCCACATACTTGATGGTAGAAAATTGTTTTGATTTGGGAGTGGATCAACGTGTGTGTACTTATTGTTGTAATAAATTAAATCAAAACCAGATGCCTGCTAGGGCAGTTCATAATAATCTGGAATTGGTTGAGATACCTTCAGAATTGAAGGATTTAAATACTTATGAATGTATTTTGATTCAAAGTATCCATCCCTTTCAGGCTATTGTAAGAATGGAGCCCAAGACAGGGAAGTTGCCTCCAGCAGATTTACAGAGAGGATTAAAGGGAAGAGTTGTTTATTTGCCTCTAGATTTGAACAAAAACATTAACACAATTGGAGTTGAGAAAGTGGAAGAGGAACCTCTGGTTATCTTGGTTAATGGGGTTCCGACAAAGAATAAGAAAATATGGCAAGATTTAGTGGATGTTAGGAAAGTGAAAAATGCAACTTTGTATTTGAAGAAAAATAATAAGTACTATAAGAATGTATATGTTGCAGAAGAGATGTGATGAAGAGGATAGCGTTTTGTGTGCTGGCCAAATTGAGAAAGTAGAGGTGTCTAATAGTGAAGAAATATATGAACATTATAGTGTTCATCCTTTGCATTCCAAGGAAGTCATGGGGAATGCTATTGAGTTGTTTCAAATGAAACAAGCCAAAGGGAGTCCAATTAGTGTTTGGGAGGAAAGTTTGGAAGCTCGGTGTTTCCCACAGCTATTTCCCACAGGTCAAGGAGGAAGATATGATGAGCGACCTCGTCAAATTCCTGCGTCTGAATACCGGACTTTACGATTGTATGCAGAAGATGCTAGGTTTCGTCAATGCATTC
Source organism: Lissotriton vulgaris (assembly GCF_964263255.1). Lineage (NCBI taxonomy): Eukaryota > Metazoa > Chordata > Amphibia > Caudata > Salamandridae > Lissotriton > Lissotriton vulgaris. The sequence continues at coordinate 395,667,878 of NC_141696.1, read as the reverse complement.
CCTATTTGTTTCATCTCCTGTTTGAAAGCGATCTGTCTGGACTGTCATATGCAGTGAACCACATCTTAAAAGTGGTATACAGATGCGAAACATCTCGGCAAGTGACTTTATGCATAAAGTCAATGTCCAAGACAGTATTTTGGATTCTCACTTAATTAATCTCATGGCGTGTCAGCGTGGTACTAATGAGTACTGGTACCGTCGTCATGGTGATTTAAAATGTATGTTGAGGAACTTAGGAACTCCGACATGGTTCCTCACTCTGAGCTGTGCCGAGTATGGCTGGGAAGACTTACTTGAATTTCTACGAGAGGCAAATGGAAATATTGAAAACATTGAATTCAAGACACCTGGAGAACTGTGTTCTTTGGATCCAGTGAATGTATGCAGGTACTTCAATCATAGATTTGAAGCTATGATGTCTTTCATCACAAATAAACAGAATCCACCTCTTGGAGAGGTGTTGGATTTCTTCTGGAGAAAGGAGTACCAAGCAAGAGGTGCCCCTCATATACATATGTTGTTGTGGATCAAGGATGCACCTAAATTTGGAACAGATCCGGATGACTTAGTGATGAATTTCATAGAACAGTATTCTACGTGTGCTGTTCCAAACGCAACGGAGAAGAAAAGCCTAAGAGAACAAGTTCTACGTTTCCAAAGCCATCGTTGTGGAAAGTACTGTCGTCGTAAATTCAGAAACAAGGACAAGTTCTACACCAAATGTCGTTTCAACTTTCCACGACCGGTGATTTCTAAAGGAAGAGTGAACAGTTTGATGTCCTCGCTGCGACATAATGTGACGAGGAAATCACCCAAGAATACATACAATTTGAAAAGGAACGAAGAGTCCAAGTACATCAATGACTACAACCCAGTGATTTTGTCCATGTGGAATGCTAACATGGATATACAGTTTGTGGCTGACAACTGTATGGCTGTGGCTCGGTATGTGACATCTTACATCACCAAAAAAGAAAAGACAGAACTGAAGGATATGTGGGAGGACATTTCCCATGAAAAGAGCCTCAGCAAGAAGTTGTACAGTTTCAGTCTGAAGATGTTGTCGCATCGAGAAATCGGAGCTTACGAATGTTCTGACCGCTTGTCTTCAGCAAGTCTCTATGCCAAATCCAGGAGTATCGTTTGGGCAAGTCTTGGTCTTGCTGCAACGCGAAATCGAGTTCTAAAACCTGTCCGGGAAATTGAGTATTTGGCGGAAAAGGAGCCAAACAGTACCGACATTTTGAAGACCAACATGTTGGATACATATTATCCAAATCGAAGCAGTCACCTTGAGAATGTTTGTCTATATGAGGTTCTACAAAATTATATATTCAAGAGGAACATCAAAGAAGATATTGAGAAAGGAGTGTATGCTGTAATTGGAAGTGAGGGATGTCTGGTCAAGCAAAGAAAATGCCAATTAGTAAACCATCGAAAATTGAGTGGCGAATCTCCAGAAAAAAAGGAGTTTTTCTATTTAGCACTTTTGCAACTTTTCAAGCCTTGGCGTGCAGAAGAGGAACTGCTTGGAGATTTCCTCTGTTACGAAGACTCTTTCAATGCAGCCAAGGAGTCCATAGAATGTCCTGCTTTTCCTAAATATCAAGAAATGCTTACTTTGGAAATTGAGCAGGAAGCAACGATTGCAGCCGAGATTGCCAGAGACAGTTCTCAGGACAGTCAGAGTTCTGTTTCATTGAGTCAAGATCCACTTGGAGGACCTATTATCGAAAATGAAGCTGCCACTGCTATGAATGAAGTAGAAAGAGCCATGGCACATGCTCAGGAGGATTCAGTTAACTTAGAAGACTTGGAAAAACAACTCAACGTTGAGCAGAGGAAAATATATGATGAAGTTACCAAGGAAATTGAGCACGGATTAAGTCATGAGAAGAACGAGTGCTCATGTACATCGTTGAAGCCTGTCCGACTGTACGTGAGTGGAGAAGCGGGAACTGGAAAAAGTTTCCTCATTAAAGCAATTTCTTGTTATTTGCAGGAAAGGACTGAGTCATCGTTGTCTTGTGTTGTCACCGCTCCTACTGGACTGGCAGCACATAACATTAAAGGTATTACTTTGCATCGTCTACTGATGCTGCCGGTGGAGCATGACAACAAATTACAATACAACAAGTTATCTGGGGATGCTTGCTGTGAAGTTTCAAGAGTCTTGAGGAAAATGAAACTACTTATCATTGACGAAGTAAGCATGGTTTCCAATGTCATGCTTGCCTTTGTGCATTTGAGAATGCAAGAAGTACTTAAAACTGAATATGATGTGTTATTTGGTGGCAAACACATCATTGTTTTCGGAGATCTTCTGCAGCTGACACCAGTAAAAGGTCAACCTGTGTTCAAAATACTCACGCATGAAGATACCAGGAAGTGCCTAGGGAGCATTGGCAACGTCAATATATGGTTAAACTTCAATTATGCTGAACTGCATGAAAATATGCGTCAGGCAAAGGATGAAGATTACAAGAATATTCTACAAGATATTAGAATTGGAAAAGTGACCGAGCATGGGAAAGAAGCTTTAAATGCACGATTACTGACAAATTTATATCCCAAACAAGAGATTGTGCCTGAGAATATTTTTCAGAAAATTACTGAGAAGAAATCCGGGATATGTTTGATGCCAACTCTTGCAGAATGTGCCATTTTCAACAACAAAATGTTGAATTTAGAAAAGCAAGAGATTGTGAAACTTGAAGCTATCGACAAATTAGAGCATATGGGATCAACAATTATTTTATCAGACAATTTGAAATCAAAATTGGATTCATTAGAGAAGACTATATCTAAAACAGCGGGTTTTGAAAAGACTTTGAATGTGTGTTTAAATTGCCGAATCATTTTGAGAAGGAATTTACATGTAGAAAGAGGTCTGGTAAATGGATCAATGGGTAATGTTGTTGATTTTGAGAAATACAGAAATAGAGATGGAATAGAATTTTTAAGAATTAAATTTGATGGCATTGAGGAAGTACAGCAAATTGGTCGTTGTTCTGCTAGGTTTTTGCTTGTTAAAGACTTATATGTTCGCCGTAAACAGTTTCCTGTTTGCTTGGCATATGCGGTGACAATCCATAAATCGCAAGGTTTAAGTGTAGACTGTGCATTGGTGAATATTGGCAGTTCTGTGTTCAAGGAGGGTATGGCATATGTGGCATTGTCACAAGTTAGAACTTTATCGGGATTGTACTTGATTGACTGTGATGTCACAAACATTTGTGCGGATCTAGATTGTGTTAAGGAATACAATAGGTTAAGAAGAGAGTATGCGCCACATTTGCCTCAATATCCTTTGTTTGAGAAACGTGTGGTAGGCCGGAAACGTAGAAATATCAGTAATAGTAGGGAGGTTGTTGCAAAAAGACTAAAAGTCAATGAACCGAAAATTGTTACCAGAAAGAAAGTGGATTCTGTTGAGGATGTTGTCGGTTTTCAATTTGAAAACAGTTCTGGTGTCAACTGCTATGCAAATGTAGTGGTTAATGTTCTCTTTTCACTAGAGAGTTTAAGAGAACAGATTCTGTTGAATTCAGAACAAATTTTATGCTGTTTGTTGAATTCTGTTTTCGAGAAATGTAGCACTGATCGAACAAAAGTAGAAAGTGTGTCTGAAGTTCGTTATCTGTTAGATGAATGTTCAGGTCAAACAGACTTCTCTGAAAATAATCAGCAAGATTGTCAGGAGTTTTTAATGTATATGCTTGATGTATTGCAAGATGAGGGTGTAGATGTAGATCACCTGTTTGGGCTTTCTTATCAATGGCAGCATGACTGCGAGAACTGTATGGTATCAAGTACTACTAGTGTAGACTCAGAAAGATTTATATATTTAACTTTGCCAGACAGTAAATCAGTGTCCTTTAATAAGCTAGTAAATGCAGCGGATCACAACATGGAGTGTAGCCAATGTAAATGTGATATGATGTCAACATTATTTATACGTAGATATGGCCAGTATGTCATTTTAATGATCCAACGATGTAGGCCTGATGGATCAAAATTGTCAACTTTAATAAAAAATGTTGTGGCTTCTCAGCTGTCAATATCAGGGAGGACTTTTGTAACTGTAGCAATTATCTATCACAATGGTCCATCAACAACATCAGGACATTATACAGCTTACTTAAAGTCTGGAAACGGCTGGTCATTCTGTAATGATTCCGCTGTAACTTTCAAAAAAAAATTGCCGTTTGACCTTAAAAATTCTTACCTGGTGTTTTTAAAACCAAAATTTTAAGTAGAGGGAATGTAAGTCTGCAATGCTGTCTAGATTAAAAATCCAACTATATAAACTTGATGCAAGTAAGTCTGCTTCATAGTAAGCAGTATCAGTGTCATAGGAAAAGGAGAACATGAGTGACAAAGAAGAGTAAGTTATTAGTAGTCCAGGATTGTGAAAATAATCTCAAATGTTTTCTTTTTGAAAGTTGCAAAAATAGAAAATGTCGGGATTTGATTGGAAGAATAACAAGACTTGCGAATCGCGGCAACATGATTTGGCCTAGTGGAAACATGTGATAGAATGAGAGAAGTCTTTTTTTCTATGTAACATATTTTTCGTATCGATGGAGGTTTTCTTTCAGAAAGTGGCGGGCTGAAAATATTTATAGCACAACAGAGTGGACGCTGTACATAGGAGATCCTTCGACTTTATTGAAAGTAAGTTAATTTTAAGGAGTTTTGAAATCAAATTTCTTAGCTTGTATGGGTTTTTTAAACACAGTCATTTTGATTGTGTTTTTTTTTCCCCGCTGTTACATGATGAATACCTTCAAGTCACTGATTTAAGTGAAATTTGATACATTCTGAGAACAGCAAAAATAAACAATTTAACATGTATAATTAATGTTATGCTTTTTGTACTTATGATATACATTTAGAAATGTGAGGTAGATATGGAGAAGCTGAGTCTTCTGTAAGTGTCAATTTTAATGCTTACAGTGCTGTATTTCTGGGTACTGTTTTTTAAAAAAAAAAAGAAATAGGCCTCACCTCAAAGAAAGCTCTTGAAAGCACACATCTTATTTGCATCCTATAACAATCATTTAAAATGTTTGACACAATTTTATGATGGTTTTACATCTCTTTTGCGCTGTTATTGCATCACTATTGTGAGACATAAGCAATGCAAAAGAAGCATCATGTTTCAAAATAGGCCTCATTTGTGAGCAGTTCTTAGCCATGTTCTCTTGTAATTACTCCTTTTTTTAAAAAAAAAAAAAATTTGGGGTTAGCTCCCGGTTCGCGTACCGGAGAGCTAACCGGAAAGCGAACTAAAAAAAAACAGCTTGCCAGAGTGTTACACTTTCTAGCAATTTTTGTAAAAAGGGGAGGTAGTTCTGAAAAGAACTTTTTTTTTTTATTTTTTTTTTTTACTTTTTTGAACATTATTTCATTTTTTTGGATTTTTTGAACACTTTTTTGTTTTTTTGTTGTTGTTTTTTTAAAGGGAATGAACAGAAAGAGGTATTGAAAATGGCTCAACAGGAGCAAAAAAAATTTTTTTAAATTCTTGCGTTTGGAACATTGGTGTTTCTCGAAAGCCAGATTAATCAATTTCACACTCATGTTAGCGCATGAAATTAGTGTTCCACAATACAAGCATGTCAGCTTTAGATGCACAACATTTTTTTGTATGTTGGGCACTGTTTCGTTCGCCTCGGCCACTGACAGAGACAGATCAGAAGATGTTGAAGGCACCGAAGTTGGGGGGTTTTGTTGCAGTTCACGCATCTCTCCACGACTGTAGTTCATTGGATGCCACCTCTGCATATGTCGGTGCATTGTGTGATTTCCAAAGCTGTACTTTTTGTTTGTTCCTCGGGATAATTTTTTTTTGCAGATATGGCACTTAGCATATCGTGCATTGACTTTTTTTTCTTCAGAAGGAATGCTAAAAAATTGCCATATAAAGCTTTCTTTCCGATGAGATACCCGGGGTAACTCTTCGACAAATTGTGGTCCCTCTTCTTCCTCTCCGTCTTCTTCTTCCTCTTCCTCCTCTATGTTTCCAATAAATTGTGGAGGGGGTCCTCTCTTCCTATTAGGAGATGGGGGTGGTGGTGGTGGGGGTGCAGAAGCTGAAGCTACTATTGAAGCCATCACAGAAAAAAATCAGGTCTTCCTTTCACAAAGTTGAAAGTCAGAGTGAGAAAAAAGGTGGGGGCTTTCATCATTTGGGAAAAGAAATAGTTCTAAACCAATGAAAAGTGTTATTTTTAGGTCACATGACCTAGTTTTACATCATTAGGAAACCGAAAGTGAAATGAACCAATGAAAACTTTAATAAACAAGTCACATGACCTGTTCCGCTCACGTTACGCGGAGCGCGCCGCGCCTTGGATCGCTTCCGGTTCGCGGTCCGGAGCACTTCCGGGAGCGCTAACGCGGCGCGTCATAAGACGCATTACGCGACAACGTGATACGTCGCGCTTCCGCGACGCGTCACAGTTGCGCTAACGAAACGTTTACCGGTTCGCGTACTAGATCGCGGCATCAAGATGAGCTAACGGAAAGCTTCCCGGTTCGCTTACCGGAAGCGGAGAAAAAAAATATAAAAAAAAAAATTATCAATAGACATCTAAGATATATTTTTGGATTTAAAGAAGAATACATTTTACAGCTACAAATGTTAGCTTTTAAAAAACCAATGAAATTCACAGAAAAAACCATAGGTTATAGACCATATATAGTTAGGAATTTGCATTTACAAAACCTTGAAAATTCACTGAAAAAACCATAGGTTATAAACCATATATACTTAGGGATTAGCATTTACAAAACCTTATTTTACTCGCATAAAACCATTGAAATTCCATATATAGTTAGATGCACTAACTATATATCGCGCACCCGCAATCCACTGCTGATGATGTCACATATTACATCATTCATGACATGGTCAGTGACATCACTGATGACATCACTGATGACATCTCAAATGATATCACTGATAACATCACTGATGACATCTCATTTGACATTACTGATCACATCAATGATGACATCATTCATGTGATAATACGATTAACCTCTTCAGACTCTAATATAACCTTAGATACACTCACAGACTGTCACTCATCCATGGAATTACTCACACACCTAGTCAGTCATGCAAAGAATCAATCACACCTCCATTTGCTCAACTATACAGTTATACACACCTTACTTATTCAAACATATTCTAACACATATTTACTCTCTTATACAATCACTGATACAAGTTTTCAATGATCCATGCAGCCACTCACACATTCACTGGCTCTTATGCACAGTAATTTATATATGTCAACTCTCACATGTACTGTGTTTTACATATGTACTTACTTTGACATGTAGCACTGAGATATCCATTCACTCACCAATACACTCATGCACACAGTCAACCGCCCATACAGCTGTTTCCACATGCACTTTTGAACCCATAGATCTAGTGAATCAACTGCTTACACATGTATGCACAGAGTCACACACCTCCCAGCCACCCCCCCACACACACACACTCACTCTCCCATACAAATACTTGGACAACCAATCAATAACCCATATAGTTACTCATATAGCTACTGATCAACACATGCCGCAGTTTACAGAACAACAGACATAATGATGCACTTATTAAGACAGTTTAGTCACTAACCCGTGCACTCAGTGAGACACATTTAATCACTCACTCATACAGTCAGTCATGCACCCACTAAATCCTTCATCCAGACACTTATACATCCACTCATTCTTCAATATGTAAGACATGTTTTAACTGTACAGAAACATACAGTCACTGGATGTTGTCATCAGTGATGTCATCAGTGATGTCACTGACCATGTCATGAATGATGTAATATGTGACATCATCAGCAGTGGATTGCGGGTGCGCGATATATAGTTAGTGCATCTAACTATATATGGAATTTCAATGGTTTTATGCGAGTAAAATAAGGTTTTGTAAATGCTAATCCCTAACTATATATGGTTTATAACCTATGGTTTTTTCAGTGAATTTTCAAGGTTTTGTAAATGCAAATTCCTAACTATATATGGTCTATAACCTATGGTTTTTTCTGTGAATATATATATATATATATATATATATATATATATATATATATATATATATATATATATACCTACTGGCGGTCGCCAGTAGGTATATATAGTTAGGATTTTTTTCCTATGGGATTTCTGAAAATTCTATGTCGAATAACTTTGGCGTTTGTGGACGGAACTGGCTGAAATGTTGAGGAAAATGGCACATTTTGTTTCTGGGCAGCCCCTAAAAATTTGCGGGGGTTTCGTCAAGGGGGGGCCGAGAAAAAAGGGGGTCCCAAAACGCGTTTTTCCCATTCATTTTTTTCCACAGGGCGGTTGGAATCACTTTTAGCTCGAACGGCTGAATGGATTTACACGAAACTTGGCAAAATTGTAGATATGGTTTGCCCGACGTGCCTTTGCTATGTCTCAAAATATGTGCTCCAGTGAATTTTGAGAAATTAACGTTTTAAACAACAGATATATCTGTAACAGCGCTCCGGTTAGCGCTCCGGTTCGCGTACCTGACGCGTAACGGAACTTCGCGAAGCGAAGCTGATTGGCTCTCCGGTGTCTGTCAACATTCTAAACAGTCCGGACCGGCCGCCTTCTTGTCTCTCGGTAGGATCGAGAGACAAGATGTGGTGAAAAACGAAGGGGGAAAAGAAGGAAAGGGGGCAAGGTAGACCCCTCCTGACCCCCTAGGATTGATGAGGGGGATATTAAAGTGCCCTGCGGGGCAAAAAATAAAAAACATTTTTTTTTGCGATTTTTCGCTGTAGAGGCGCGTCCCGGTACGCGAATCGGGCAGCTAACCGGGATGCTAACCGGGAAGCTAACCGGCAGCGTAACGGGAGTCTGAGTAGAAGCTGATTGGCTGTCAACATTGTAAACAGTCCGGAGCGGTCGCCATCTTGTCTCTCGGTAGGATAGAGACAAGAGGTGGAAAAAAAAAGGGGGAAATGAAGGAAAGGGGGTAAGGTAGACCCCTCCTGACCCCCAAGGATTGATGAGCGGGCTATTAAAGTGCCCTGCGGGGCAAAAAAAACAAAACAATTGCGATTTTTCGCGGTAGAGGCGCGTCCCGGTGCGCGAACCGGGCAGCTAACCGGCAGCGTAACGGGAGTCCGCCATCTTGTGCTTTTGGAGCATCCGGTTTGCGTACCGGGTAGCGTCCCGGGAAAGCGTAACAAGGGGAAAACCAAGAGAAACAGTAAAAAAAATTTAAGGGAATAGATTTCCACCAAACTTTGTAAAATTGTAGGGACTGTTTGTTTGATGTGCCTTTGCAAGGCCTCAAGATATGTGCATGTGTGGATTTTGTCTAATTAAGGTTAAAAAATATATATATATCTGTAAGCGTGCTCCGGCGCACCTACGTTACGGGTTTTGTTTGCGCTGCAGAGCCGATACGTCACGGTTATGCGACTCGTCATGAGGCGTCTCACGTGGCTACGTGATACGTCACGTAATAAAGAATATATTTTACAGCTATAGATATTAGCTTTTAAAAAAACAATGAAATTCACTGAAAAAACCATAGGTTATAGACCATATATAGTTAGGAATTTGCATTTACAAAACCTTAAAAATTCACTGAAAAAACCATAGGGTATAGACCATATATAGTTAGGGTTTAGCATTTACAAAACCTTATTTTACTCGCACAAAACCATTGAAATTCGCATATATAGTTAGTTTCACTAACTATATATCGCGCACCCGCAATCCACTGCTGATGATGTCACATATTACATCATTCATGACATGGTCAGTGACATCACTGATGACATCACTGATGACATCTCATTTGACATTACTGATCACATCACTGATAATATCATTCATGTGATAATACGATGAACCTCTTCAGACTCTAATATAACCTTAGATACTATCAGTTTAAACAGACACTCACAGATTGTCACTCATCCATGGAGTTACTCATACATCTAGTCAGTCATGCAAAGAATCAATCACTCCTCCATTTCCTCAACTATACAGTTATACACACCTTACTAATTCAAACATATTCTAACACATATTTACTCTCTTATACAATCCCTGATACAAGTTCACAATGATCCATACAGCCACTCACACATTCACTGGCTCTTATGCACAGTTATTTATATATGTCAACTCTCACATTTACTGTGTTTTACATATGTACTTACTTTGACATGTAGCACTGAGATATCCTTTCACTCACCAATACACTCATGCACACAGTCAACTGCCCATGCAGCTGTTTCCACATGCACTTTTGAACCCATAAATCTAGTGAATCAACTGCTCACACATCTATGCACAGAGTCATACACCTCCCAGCCACTCACACACATACTCAGTCTCCCATACAAATACTTGGGCAACCAATCAATAACCCATATAGTTACTCATATAGCTACTGATTAACACATGCAGCAGTTTACAGAACAACAGACATAATAATGCACAAATTAAGACAGTTTAGTCACTAACCCATGCACTCAGTGAGACACATTTAATCACTCACTCATACAGTCAGTCATGCACCTACTAAATCCTTCATCCAGACACTTATACATCCACTCATTCTTCAATATGTAAGACATATTTTAACTTTACAAAACATACAGTCACTGGATGTTGTTATCAGTGATGTCATCAGTGATGTCATTTGAGATGTCATCAGTGATGTCATTTGAGATGTCATCAGTGATGTCATCAGTGATGTCACTGACCATGTCATGAATGATGTAATATGTGACATCATAAGCAGTGGATTGCGGGTGCGCGATATATAGTTAGTGCAACTAACTATATATGCGAATTTCAATGGTTTTGTGCGAGTAAAATAAGGTTTTGTAAATGCTAATCCCTAACTATATATGGTCTATAACCTATGTTTTTTTCAGTGAATATATATATATATAAATATATATATATATATATATATATATATATATATATATATATATATATATATATATATATATATATATATATATATATATATATATATATATATATATATATATATATATATATATATATATATATATATATATAAACATAGGTTTCAGGCACGTTATACTTAGGAATTAGCATTTAAAAAACCTTAGAAATTCACTGAAAAAAACCATAGGTTTAGGGGCTGTTACGGTTATCTGGACATTTCACTCATACAAAACCATTGAAATTCCTCTGTTATAGTTAATTCCGCTAACAATAACTCATACGCCTGCAATGCACTGCTGATGATGTCACATATTACATCATTCATGACATGGTCAGTGACATCACTGATGACATCTCAAATGACATCACTGATGACATCATCCACGTGACAACCTGATACACCTCATCACACAGAAGTATAACCTTTGATCATTTACTTTAAAATACAAAGTACCATTTTTTAAACCATTGACACACCAATACAAGTTTCTAAACACCCACTCGCTGATTCCTAGGTATACACACATTTCTAATCAATCACGTCTAGATTTACTCATACATGCTGTCATTAATCAATTGAACACTATCAAATGCACTTATACACCTATACCGACATTGACACACCAGCACACATCCTACTCAGTGAGGGAGAAATTGTGATAGTGATTTAAGGCCGCTGTTCGGTGCCTCTTGTTCTTCATCGACTCTTCTTAGACGCTGGCTCAATGCCAATTGCGACCGTGAACTGACTTCCTGGCGAAGGTCCTCCAGGATTTCAAGAGTTGTTAAATCATTAACGGATATTAAGTCTATGTCATTGCTTTACGTGGACATAAATCTTGATTCCTTTACGGTGGGTCTTAGCTTGTAGAATTTATGAAGTTTTAATTTGCGGACAAATTTGAATAGATCAATTCTAGTCTGCGTGTACTCGATCTTTTTCAAAGGGCAAAAGGTGAGTCCCAGTTTTAGCACCGATTCTTCAGTTTCAGGTAGAATTTTGGGGGAGAGGTTAATAATAGGTAGTTGATCCTCTGTTGTTACCAGCAACCCCCCCCTTGCTGCGGGTCACTCTCTTGGTAGTGTTGGTTTTTCCTCTTGGTCCTCTGGCCGCCCCTTCTGGTTTGCCTTCTGCCTCCGGGGGCTTAGTCTTTCCCTCCCTTAGCCATGATTGACGGATGATATTGAATTTGTTTTGAAAAGGAGTCTTCTGTTGTCTGTCAGGTTGATCCGCAGATTCCTCTTCTGAGTGATAATTTTCTCTTAGATCAGACTCTGAAGTTTCTATTCTCTCCCTGGTCACTGAGGGGGTGGTATTTAATTTTATATGTCAGTTTCTTTCGTGGTTGATCATATTTTTGCTTGCAGGTTAGAACTCTCCCCATCATATAATATCTCTCATCCCGATCATATTTTTCTTGTTTGCGTTGTTTGATCTTTAATTCATATTTAGACAGACGATTTTTCATAGTGTCTTTTAACTTATTTTGAAGATCTTTGTCGGGATTTTGAAGAAGTTCTTTTTCCAGAAGTTCAATTTCTTTCAATGTTGTTTCCCTGTTACTACAGGCGAACTGCACTAGGATTTCTAACATGCCTTTGCACGAAGAAGCCGTATGTGCTGCCCAGACTTCTAGGAGTTTTGGGTCCGGATTCTCATATGCCAGGACTGTATAAATTCTGAGTCCTCTGGGCACTCTTTCCACTTCAATATATCCTTGTAGGGAGGTGTCCTTCCACCACTTTCTAACTTCTCTTACATAAAGTTGCTCAAGTTTATTGTATTGAGTCGTGAGTATTGGAAACTTTGTTCATTATATTGGTTTCAACTAGTTTCCGGTCCTGTTTGCTTTTTCTAAACATCCCCGCTGCAGCTTCATTACATTCTGTTACATTGCCGTTGAGATCAAGGGGAGGTGATAGGGTTTGGAGATTGAGAAGACTGGAGCCACGTTATGTAATAGACTTGCAGACAAAATCACCCAACGGGCTGAACGGTGGGGAGGAATTGACTGTTCATTTGGGAAACTAATGTTTTTTATTTAACAATCTTATAGAGGAAATCTGATACTGACACTGCTTTGGACACCTAGTGTGGAGACTTCTGCAATCAACCATACCTGAGGACAAAAGTGTTTTTCTACTTGAACTACTACATTTTGCACTGTACCACAGCTATTTCACTTAGCAAGACAAATTTTATTTACAGAAAACGGGTACTTCCATGGGATTTCCCAGAGCCCCAGCCTATGCAAATACATTCATGGCACATTTTGAACAGCAACACATTCTCACTGACCCCATATGGATGGAGAACGCTCCGATCTTCCTGCGTTACATAGACGATTTCTTGGTACTTTGGAAGGGAACAAAAGCAATGTTGGAAAAATGCATTGGGCATTTGAATAGACACAACCCAAGGACACAATTCACACATAATATTCAGCATGACAAAATCCACTTTTTGGACATTGAAATTTGCAAGACAAATACTGGGTTAGAGACAAGGGTATATTCTAAACCAATGGATGTTAATAATGCACTTCACTATTCAAGTGCACATCCCACTTCTCTTAAGCAACACATACCAGTGTCGCAATTAACAAGAATAAAGAAAATAACTTCGGAAACAAACACCTGTGAAATTTTTATGCAGGATCAACTGGACAAGTATAAGGCCAGAGGCTATCCGGATAATATTCTGGAAGAAGCCAAATACAAAGTCACACAGAGGAAAAGGGAAGATCTTCTGAAGAAATCCTTAAAAACAACAGACAAGCGGCAAGTATTTGTATTAAAGTATTCCACACAAGCACCTAAGATTAAAGCCATCATAAGGAAACACTGGAACATACTCGAACAAGAACCAGATTTCGCAAGATTATTCCAAGGTGTACCTTTGTTTGCACACAATAGAGCAAAGAACTTGAGAGAACTTTTGAAAACAAGGAAGACCACAATTAAACAGGGTTACAAAGGCATGAGGAAATGTCATAACTGCGGACAATGTAGGAATGTTATTCTTCCAGATATATTTATGCACCTCACACAGGGCGCATGATCAAATTACAACACACATCAAATTGCAACACAGAGGGGGTCATCTACGCTATCAAGTGTCCCTGTAGTTCAGTGTATGTGGGTAGAACAAGTAGAAAAATAAAAACCAGAATCGTGGAACATAAGAGTAGAATTTGTCATCAAACCACCAAATCCCCTTTAGTAGCTCACTGGCTAAAGGCAGCACATACTATTCCCCAACTGAGATTCACAATCTTAGAAAAAATTCATTCTTAATCAGTTTCTGATGTGAACACATCCTTGGCACGCAGGGAAACGCTTTGGATTAAAACTTTGGGGACAGTTCATCCAGGGGGATTAAATGACCATTGTGAACTGTTATGTTTTTTATAAGTACTATGATGTTCATCATGGGCTGACCATTGTAAGGGATGCTTCTGATAAATATTATGATGTTCATCACCAGATAAATATTGTAAGGAATTTACACTCCATATCTCTTTTTCCTTTTCTTTTCTCTTTTGAGTTATTCACGTACATGGAATACCACTCAAACAGATAGTGGCATAGCATGTACTCTATGGGTAGATGTAATGTCCAGGAGGGAGTTGATGCAGTTATCTATAGGCACTCAACCAATGGTAATGACACAGGAGCTCAGAACGGCATATAACATGATAACACAACTGAACACTAAGAACCTTGCATGTACGCAAGATGTACCAGCGAGTGCATTGTAAAACAGTATAGAGAAGAAAAACTCTGGGTCGCATATTTATTGCTTCTGTATTAACATATTAAGATGAATATGTGGCTCTAAGTTCTTTATATATGCCAGACATTCATAACATACTCATAGGGATATCATACTGACAGCGTATTGTGAACAATGAAAAGCTGTTCATGACCGGTTTATCAATAAAGTTTCATTGAACTGATCGGGAAGGGTGGAAGCCTGGATACTCTATAGACGTCTGTTCCTTTAAATTCTAATACGGAAGTTGCTGCAACACTAGCATGTGGAGACGTGCACGTGACTGATGGTTCCAGCTGGTAACGAGATTCATGCAGGACTCGGGAGACGGTGAGCGTTTGGGCAGTTTGAAAGATTCTTTGAGTTGGTTAGCCCCCAGGGGAGCAGGGGGTATGGAGTACTAAAACTCGGCTTTTACTGCCTCTTTTTCAGATTTTGAAGGCAATGTTGAGCGGGTGAACATAGCTTATCGAGCATAGAAGGTTTTCAGGGCAGCACACGGGTAAGATGCCGGATAGTATTATCTCACTGCCAATTGTGCTTTCTGATACACAAGAGTGAGTTACCAAGAAGTATGGTTTATCTTTACAGCTCGCAAATGACTTAAGTTCTGCAGCGCTGCTGTGGAAAGACAGTGTTTCATAATGGTGTAATTAGATTGTGTAGATATGGTAACTTTGGGTGTTTACCCTCACTTTCACCGTTGGTCACATTTTTCAAACTGATAAGGATGAATTCACCTCTAGACATCCTCGGATGCTGCACATGGTTGAGAGGGCTGTAAGGTGGCACTAGTAAATTGCACAACAGGATATGCATTTGGGGAATCAATTTTTGAGAACTCATAGATACTGGGCCAGTTTAGCTGTACACAGATTTCGGGTTGATGGCAGTTTCACAATACTTTCTTTACATATTTCTTTCAGTTTTTTCATCAAGAGTGCAAATCCTAACAGATTTTCATGTATTGTACTGACAGTTAATACATTGTGTATCTTTAGTCACAGTTTTTAATATTGCGTTGTAGGTCCACGAGAAGACTATGAAGATTTGAATATCTTGTTTGTCATGAAATTATTATATTTCCCCTGAAGAAGGGTTCGGAGGAACCCAAAATGCATTGGGAATTTTGCTAACAATTGAAAGTGTACATTTATGTTACTACATACATATATTTTGAAGATGGAATCTATTATGGTGATGTTTTTTTGAAAAGCGAATGAATTACAATTCGGGATTTTGATATATATTTTTCATAATTCTGTGTGAAGTTGATTTGAACAATGATGATTTACAAACAGTAAAGAGTGTTGAATCTTACTGTAGACACTAGGGGCCAGATGTAGGTAATCCTAATTTACCGATTCTAAAATACCAAATTTTACCGATTCAGTATTTTAGAATCGATAAATGGCATGTAGATAAAAAAATCGGTAAATAATACTGATTCGGTAAAATTCGGAATCGGACATTCGGTATTTACCGAATCGGTATTTACCGAATCGGTATTCCCCATTCATTACTATGGGCCTTTTGGCCCATAGGAATGAATGGGAATACCGATTCGGTTAATACCGATTCGGTAAATACCGAATCGGAAAGCAAACAAAAGTAAAACTTTAGTAGGCAGCCAATCAGGTGCTACCACCCTCCCCCTCCCTACCAGAAAGTGGCTACAAAGGCAGCTGCTACTAATTAGAAGCTTCTGGAGAGGCAGTTGGAGCAGAGAGTCCCTGAGCAGCAGAAAGAGTTTTGTGCACTTTTAAATCTGAAAAATGGCAAGCAGCAAAGACAAAGAGCAGCCAGAGTGGAGGAGGAAACTGAAATTCAGCAGCATAGAGCTGCAGGTCCTTGTTGAGGAGGTGTTGAAGGTGCACCAAAAACTGTTTGGCAGGCATTCCCTCACTGTGGCAGAATTTGCCAAAAGGAAACTCTGGCTGGACATACTTGACAAAGTGAATGCAGTTGGAGTGACTACCAGAGACACAGAGGACCTGAAAAAGAGGTACTACGACCTCAGGAGCCAAACAAAAAAAATTGGCTGAACACCACAAGCAGGCAACCAAAACTGGTGGGGGGAAGAACCTAGCACCCCCCTGACTGACCTGGAGGAGATGGTGGCCTCAACCATAGGTCCTGACAGCGTCTGCGGACTGGGAGAAGTAGACAGCTCAGCCAGATCTGCAAGCAGAAAAGGTAAGATGCATGCACAGCAATCGCCCCCACACCATCATCCTTACCTTTACCCTTTGTGGCTAAGTGAACCCCCAGTCCAGTACTGCTAGCACCCTACAGGAGCAATGCATCATGGGACATGTAGTCAGGAAATGAAAGACCATGTAATACAGCTCAGCAACCAGCAAGTTAGGGAAATGATTGCAGACAGAATAAAGCGAAAGTGAAAAAGATTTAATTGTAGTGACTGTGACACAGTAGCGCTTAGCTAATGTACGCTCATATGTCCAGAGGTGACACATTTCGCAGGCGTTCCCGGGAGACTGAAGGCACAGCACCAGCAAGGGATGAGAGGCAGGAGCCAGGTCCAAGTGCACAGAATGTATCACAGGACACAGGTGCACCAAGTAGCCATCCTCCTTCACAAGACACAGAAATTGCTCCAGAGTTGCAGGCTTCCCCAGAACGTTCACAATCCCCTCTGTTGCTGTCATCCCCAGAAATGCCAGCATCACTGCATGAGACAACACCTACATCACAACCAAGCAGGAGCATGTTGTGGCCCCACTATTGGAAATGGAGTCATCAGCAGGTGACATGGAGGGGGAAGACACACACACCTTGCCTGTGGATGGTAGCTCTGCCACACTGCAGTACAGTGCAGAGGTGGGCCGTACTGGAGCAAGATGCCGCAGAGTCCAAGAAAGCAGTGCAGCTGCACGTGTGGAGGGTCCAAGTGTGTTCCGTGGCCTGGAGGGGAGCATGGTAAAAATCCAGAGGATGCAGGGAAAGGCCATCATGTCTTGCCAATGCCAGATGAGGAACCTGAACAACAACATGGGAAACATAGGAAAGGGCATCAGGGGACTAGTAGATGTCAACAAAGAGATGGCTGCAGGGATGCCTGAAATGTCACAATCGGTGCCGCTTCTGTGCACCAAACTAGACAATGAATTTGCAACAAGGCACAAGGAAAGGCAGCGTGCGCATCAACAAAATAAAGCCTCAGCCGCCTGGCCACAGCCACATCCCTGCTATGCAGGAGAAACATAAACATGCAGGAGGGACTAACCCAAAACAGTAATGAGGTCACTAGGGGCATGGCCAGGTTGACCAGTGCTCTTGAGGCGCTGTTAAATGCACAAACAGAACAAACTGCTGCTCTGGATGTACCAGAGAGTGAAGGGAGCACAAGTATGAGCAGCATGGCACCACGCAGAGGCTAAAGCCCAAACGCAAAGTGAGCACAGCGAACACCAAACAACTGGCACTGGTAACCGTGGACGCAAATGAGTATTTTAGTTCATGGGGAAGTGACCCAGGACTCACATCATCGAATGTAAATAATTTGTGTTGCACATTTGTGCTTTAGAAACCTACGTAGTGACACAATTAAATTACGTTGGGTGCATACTCCACCTGTCTGTGTCTCTTTACTTACTTAAAAAAAGTTGCGTGTGATCTCTTCCCGTCTGTGTCTGCCATCAGTTGGCGTCGCAACTCCAGCTGTGTGTGGTTCAGGTACTGCTTGATCGTCATCATGGTCCTCATAATCAGAGAGATCCACTTTGGTGCCCTTCTTAACCGCAAGGTTGTGCAACATTGCCCAGGCTGCAATCATCTTGCAGCAGGTGACTGGTGTGTACTGGCGGGCCCCTCCACTTTTATGTAGGCAGCGAAACCTACTCTTCCACATACCAAAGGTGCGCTCCACAATGTTTCTGGTAGATTTGTGTGCCCTGTTGTATCTCCTCTGGCTGGGACTTGATGGGTTGAGGTAGGGTGTGAGGAGGAAGGACATGAGGGCATATGCACTGTCCCCTATTTGTAACAAGAAAAATCATTACTCACATGCACACAAACACATCCATCTGCAATATGTATCATGGGAGTTTCACACAGTGTGTTACCTAGCAAGTATCCTTCGCCAAATTCCCCCGCTGTCAGGCGTGCATAGATCCCACCGTTTTGGTAGATGTAAGAGTCGTGGGTACTCCCGGGAAATTTGGCTACTATGTCCGTGATGATGTATTTGGAATCACAGATCACCTGTACATTTATGGTGTGGGTGGACTTCCTGTTCCTATAAATGTACTCTGTGGCAGCAGGTGGACATATAAGTATGTGGGTGCCATCAATACAGCCAATGATGTTGGGGAAATGCGCCATCTGATAAAAGTCTGTCTTGGTCCTGAGCAGTTCTGCATGCGTTGCAGGGAATCTGATGTAGTGATGCATTCTCTGCAACATGGCGTCTAGGAATTTCTTAAAGAAACGGGACAGACAGCTCTGGGACACCCCACCTACTGCAGCGACAACACTCTGGCAACTCCCAGATGCAAGCAGGTGTAGGCTGCACAGCACCTGCACATGGGGTGGGATGGCATGCGCCCTTGGGGTTGGGTGGTCCAACAGTGGGTGGAGGTCCCTGATAAGGTTCAGGATGGTTTGGGGGTCTAGCCTGTACCTTTGTGGGATCTCTGGCTCAGTTAGCTGGAATAGGGTGATCCTCTGCCTGTACACCGGCTCCTCCCTTCTCCAGACCCTCTCTCCTTCTGCCTGTAGCCGTAGCCGCCTCACAATCATGTAGAATGCCGCCATTCTGGTGAAACTGTTGCATTTTGGGACCTTTTTTATAGCCTGCCCCTGGTTACCACCTGATTTCAATCCATGGTAAATACTGACTCTTAAATACCGAATTTCATGTAAATTCGGTATTTAAGAGGTTACCTACATCTCAATAGTCATTTTTACCATTTCTTAATTTCCGAATCTGTGAATTTACCGATTCGGTAAATTTACCGATTCGGTGCGGTTTCCGATTCGGTAAATTTACAGAATCTGTAAATTTACTGATTCTGATGTTTTTGTGTCCCCTACATCTCAAAAGCCAAATACAGGTTGGTAAAGGCCGAAATTCGGTATTTTCGGCCTTTACCAACCGGTATTTGGTTACCTACATCTGGCCCTAGGTGTCCAAAGCAGTGCATCGCACAGACAGTGGTTTCCATTGCCTCTCATTGTCTTATAGTCTTTGGGTTTTTGGGCTAAAATCCCACACATGCGATAGCACGCATATTTAGTTTTAAGATACACTTAAAACAGTTACACAATAGAGTCATAGGGTTACATTGTTGTGCAGGTCCACCACTCTCACTGGTCATTAAATGTTCTATGACATCACTGATGGCACCTCAAATGACACCTGTTGCACACAGTCTTCTATGTATGTATGTAGAAACTGTCATGCTCAGACAATTCTGTCTAATAATTCAAGGCTGCTTACAATACTTAATATGTTTTACGTAGAATCTTTGACCTGTAGGAACATTTTTAGCAGTGCCAAAAAACATGTGTGGTACATGCTGAGCACAGTTACTTTTCATTACAAAGATCGATAACATGTTCAATACCTTTACACACCCATGATGTATTAGGATCACATATGTTTAATGAATATGTACACCCTTTAGCCGGACACAGGTTGTACAAAATTAGGAAGCCAAGTAATATGTTAATTAGTACCTGCCAATATGTATGCTATAAAACAAACTAGCACACTCATTTGATGATGTCATCAGTGATGTCTTCAGTGGTGTCATCGCTGATGTCATTTGAGATGCCATAGAACATGTGATGAGTGATATAATTTGTGAGGTCATTAGCAGTGCATGGCAGGGGTGCACGTTATAGTTAGCTCTGATTAACTATTACTTGTGAATATCAGTGATTTTGTGAGTTAAAAATGTTAATGTTGCCATTTACATAATCACCTAATAATAACCTCACTTTAAACTTTGTTTTTTTGTGAATATGTAAATAGAATCGTTTTAGAGACATGTTTAAGTGGTTTGTGCAAGAAGATTAGACAACCTAAGAATCTGGATATAGGATCAATCCTGCTTGTTCACAGTAAGGTAATGGAATAGTTCACAACAAAAAAAACGGAATTGATGGCAGCAGTATCAAGCGAAGCATGAAAATATGGAGCAATATTTGCAACATTTAGAGCAAAAATATAATATTCCTATCTTAAAAAGTCACACAGACAATGCAGAGACAGGGGCGGCCATAGGCATGTACAAGCTGTGCACCTGCAGAGGGCCACCAAACCCCAGGGGCCACCACGCCAATATATAACCTTAATATAATAATACTCTGAGGATGGATGCATTTTTGCATGGCGGCCCCTGGCAGGGATTTGGCGGCCTCTGCCTCTGTTCCACTTCCAAACACCCTGACCCCCCCCCCCCTTCACTGCCTCCATGCTCCGCCCTGTCCGGACCCCCTCTTCCGGGGCCCCCTACCGAGCCTAGAGCCGCCCCTGGCAGAGGTCATAGCTCCCTCCCTCTTTCAATACACAAGCCGAGCTTCCTTTCCTGATTTGAGGAGACTTTGTTAAAAGGTTTCTGACCGCACAGTAAAAATCGAGCTCGCAGTGGGGTTTACAGACAAAACCATGAAAACAATGTGCATGGCAGTGGGAGAAATAAGCACCCATGATACCTAGCTCGCGCGCCCTGTCAATCATAGAAATCAATCTTTACAGAAGAGTTTAAGATCACTACATAAATGATAAGCATATGGCTCTGTGAGCAGTCGTCTAAGTGAGGAATGTGGCCTGGGATAATCTGCTAGCTGCTTCTCTTATCTGGCAAGGTGCTATTCGCATGTGTGTAGATCTACACCCTCTGCACCCCCAGGAGATAAGGACAGTTAAGGCTGGGACTCATTGATTTGTGCCGTGTTGCTGTCCCGTTGTAACATATTGCCATTGATTTTACTGTGGCAAAATAGTTTCTGCAATTGTGATTAAGTCTCCACGTTGACAACGATGTATTTCTTGTTATTATCTTGGGAAATTGCATGAGATTTTATCTCGAGGCAAGGGAAATGCCAGAGTGTACCAATAAATGGGCAAACTTGACAGGGTAATCTAAGAAGGTAACACACAATATTGCCTAGTGTTCCTCCATTAGAGCGGGGATAGTCTTTCTGTTTGGGATAAAACATGAATACATTCCCCGGGTTTTCGTGTAAACTGCAAAATGTCAATATTTTTAGTTGCCTGATCCATCAAGCAGCAAAACAAATAAGGAAGGGCCAGAAATGAGACACGGAAGCAGCAAAGAAACAAGTAAAGATTCACAGGCTGTAAGGCAAAATGGATGAAGTCAATGAAACTCAAAAGTGATGAATACACACATCTTTTCATTTCAATTATTCTCGCTTTCAGAATATCGATATATTTTATTTTCAAGTCTGATTACAAAATAATGTTGATATGCTTTTATCATACACATTCTTTGAAACTTCCTAAATATATTTGCATACCTATTTTACTGAATCATTGTAAATGTTTCCGAATGGGGCTTATATACAAGCCCCTCGCGCCGCCGGTACCTCACTTTTTCCCATGTTAAAAGTGGCGCAAGGGCCTTGTAAATAAGATCCATTATTTATGCATTATTTATGCAAAAAAGGTAACAAGGGGTGGGAAAGCTGGGCTCATGTTTTCTGACTGGAACTGCAGGCCCTGTCAATGTTGCAAGCAATGACAATGGCTGTAGTCTTCTGTTCTTGAGAATGACAAATATCTCTCCAAGCACAAGCATTTCTTCTCACAGGAGGCAGATGTCAGTAGATCCAGCACAGACAGAGAGACAGCGTTCTCTTGAATGATGCACGAACAGAAATGCTTGAATCAGCCTCAGGGTGATGATGATGAGGGGGTGATCTGAGGTCAGAGTCAGTCTTATCGTGTTCATATTCATGACCTCGTGTGCTTTAAATTGTTATTGGGATCTTTTGTATCTTACTGTCATTTTCCATCTTGTCGCTATTTTCGAGCCCCATTCTCTTTGTAAATGCCACACAGTGTCACCAAGTTAGAAACTATTTTTAGAATCGTTTTGACTGTTCCTTGTTTGTATAACAGATTGCAGTGGTGGGCAGGATTCCAATGAGGAAAAAAACACTTTGTTAAATTGCAGCTTCTTCCTAAGAAAAACAAAAGAAAGAATTGATTTGATAAATACTGTGAATTAACACCATTTGCAAGCAGGTATCCGATTCAATAACTTCAGATTAAACTAATACAATCGTACGTCGCGTTAGTTTATTATGTGCATTTATATACATCTAAAATCCATTCACATATGCCAAATTAAATTAAATATAGTTTCCTACTACTTTAATAGGTAGACACACTTTCATATTTTCGAAAAGTAAAAATTCATAAAATAGTGAAGATGAAGTAAACATATCAACTAAAAGATGTGATATGATAAAAAGCACCAAGCCACATTCTTTGTAATTTGATGACCTTACATAAATGTTTTCACTTGAAACTTTATTTTGTTGGATATTACACCTGCAAATTGGATTGTGTGAAACTGCAGAGTTAACAGTTTCTCACAACTTCCCCTGACAAGTTTCAATTCCACATACCATTGACTTCCCCAGTAATTTGTGGAATGTAACTGAAAACTTCTCTGTTGTTCACTATCTTTCCAACGAGGAGGTAATGAGTGTTTACTTTATGCGAGTGTCCCATTGCTGAGATATCTTTTTGATATCATTTACTTCTGTTCACAGTGTTGATGGGAGGCTTGCGCATTGCCCATTGCTCCTTGTAACTTCATAGCTTACTGCCTGCTCTTTTTGAATCAGATCTGTTCACAATGCTACGTGCAGTTTGCCTGTAAATTTCAAACTCCCGGCCTGAAGGAGCCGTACAAGAAAGCAAAATCAGCCCTGACAAAAATGTTAAAATCAACTCAGGTCTGCATGAAGCCAGGACTAGAATGTGAGCATTGTTGGGTCTGAAGAAAGTCATAAAAGAGCCCACGATGATCCAGTCATCACTGAGATGCGCTTCTTCAAACAAAGACACCCCCACGCATTCAAAAATATACCCCATCAACTGCATCATGGAACATCACAGTCATCAGAAAACAGCAGATACGTGGCTATCTGGACCAAAAAGTAAGTTTCAGCCACTACCAAATTAAACCACACAGCAAGACGTGGGAGAGAAAACACGTGGAGATGCAGTCATCTGAAATTATTGGCATGAAAACAATGCCCTTCTTACATGGCACAAAACTATCCCAAAATTTAGACATGCATTCATTCCAGAAATCTGCAAAACATGAACCCATTAGCCAGCCACATTGCACACATGGCCAAGCAGTTAAGGGGAAAATATATCACTTTAACACTGTACACAAACTATAGCACAATCAACATGGATAGAACCAACCTTAGGGATATATATTTACGAGAACGTTTGATAACTACAGCAAGACTAGAGTAACTCAACTTTCCACATTGCAGCCTATCGCGGGAAAATAACCCTGGCTCTACGTGGAATTCACAACATGGCGTAACATGCGATAGACACCAGATAACGTGAACGCTAAAAAACATGCCATGAGGCCAATCGTGGTACAAAAAGTAGCGAAAATCAGCCACGGGCCCGCAAATCCCACGGGTCAGGCGGGACAATGCACCTTAAAACCACTGAAAATATACACCAGAAACAAGTCAAAGTACGTAGCAACATGGATGCACCCTGTCCCAGCGCAGAGGCCAACTCGAACACCACAACCCCCACAGACTACCAGCAAGAAACAACGGGGTCGGGAAAGGCCAAGGAGAAGAGGGAGAGGAAGACAGGGTGCAGACCACAGGAAAACAAGACCAGCATCACAGAGGTGACAGAACACTACCAGCAACTGACCCACTAGCAGAACACCTGGATTGCAGTCGGAGTTCCTAGGAGGCTAATCCGGGAGGCCAATAGGCGCTGGCATGACTACCTAAACCAGTCACCAACCCGCTGCCAACAGGAAGGCAGCAACGGCGACAGGAGGTGTCAGTCTAGCGCCCCCAAAGGGGTTGGAAGAAACTCAGGCCACAGTAATCCGTGGGGAGACGGAGCAAGGAGTAGGGAGTACGGACACAGCTCTAGAGGACCTGACACAACATCAACGGAGAGTGCAACGAATTGGGACTGGGGGGACGGGGGGAGATGGGCACAATAGCTTACGTGCACAACCCGGTGCAGCACACTGCACACCCACAAACACCCAGGATCATGACCCAGATCCTCTTGGCAACACACATAGCACGAACAGCACACCCACATTGACAACAATGTGGAACAATGAGCATAGCCAAAACTGCGGAACAGAGGACACAAATTGCTCCGCACATGCACAGAAACATGCCCACAACATCTGACAGTGCCGGAAACAGTGAAATGGAAATGTTCGCATACAACCTCACATCTGTAATGTAGTCCAAATGTACACTGCCCCGCAGAAGAATCTAGCAGCTCCCAAACAGTCACAATGTACATTGCCACACAGTCTGCATACAAACCAGCACAATGCGCCAACACATATGTTAACACAAATTCCACACGCACCTCCCCTTCACATCGCAGAGAGGCACACAACACCTTCAGCAGAGCACAGAACACAACACATCTGTGATGCCGGAATGGACCACCACACCGTCGACACAGATGCCCTACACCAGCCCATGGATATCTCATGCAACCCCCCACTAGGACCCGCCAGCCAGGCAATTCAGGGGGGAACACCGGACCTGCAACAGACCACACAGCAGGAAGCACCGGCAAGCACAACTGGCTCATAACACTTCAGTCACTTACACATGGCACCCAATGCCATGTGTTAGCTCACCAAAAGGAGGTGGCCCAACAGGTGTGGGTGGGGGCCAAACCCATGGAATGCGAACCAGGACGCATACGTAGGGATCTATCACACTCACTTCAGGGCCCATCCATAGAGGCACATGCAGATGCACATTCACAGATCAGTACCATGGCCAAGGGTGTGCAAATAGCAGTCACACACCCATGTTGGCTGTGTGTACGACGGCCCTGGCCAATCCCGTGATGAGTTGAGGGGGTGACAACAGAGCTACATGTCCAAGCTCCAACCCGCTGCCTACGGTGACATGTCTGCATCCAATGTACTCAGCACAATGTAATGTCATAGGGCCCAGGGCCCACAGGCATACTACAAGACCACAGGGACACACGCAGATATCAAGTTGAACTGGCTACGGGCACATGCACCCGGCCCCTTTATTGGCAGGGCCACGTGTACAGTGACGCCTGTGCTGGATGTGTTTGGGGTGAGTCTAAGCCATTCCACATGGAATGTCTGGTGCTGGCAACCACTTGAACATTGGACACCAGTGCAACGGACACTGAAAACACATGCAATACAGAGTCAACTGCTGAGCATCATGGAGTGAGCCGGAGAAAGTCCAGAGGACAGCCAGCATGCAAACAGAAGTGTCCATGAGTTGCAGTGCACTGGGCTTTGTACACTAGAGATGAACACGCTCATTAGAACAAAAAGTCTCGGTTTGTGTCCCTTCGATATATATTCCTGATGCAGATGCAGTGGGGTGTGTTAGACCTGCATCATCTTCCCCATCAATGTCTCGGGCCCCCACACTGTTTGAGGTGACATACCTGCACAACGCTCCACAGCACAAAACACAATCAGCAACAGACAAAGGGCTGAGGTGCACTGAGTCACTGGCACCTGGAGTGCTGAGCAGGGCATCAGGTTGATGATGGCATCCACTACAGGCCTGAGCAACTAGGTAAGTCTGTCAGCACCACCACTTCAACTCTGGCAGATGGCGTTTGGAGGTGGTCCTTGCAGTGGTGGCTTGTGCCTCCTGCGATGATGCGTCGTCCGGGCCGGTCTGGACTTGCTTTGGTGTGTGAGCTCAGGTGAGACGCATTTGGTCCCAGAGGCTGCGTACAGCGCAAGGCTACAGAGTAATGGCATTGATGACCCCAAGGCCACAGGGGCCTGCCAATGTCTCCGGAGAAGGGGTCTCGGACAGGACCAGCACAGAGTTAGTGGCCCCAGATGCAGAGCAAGGAGTAGGGAGTACGGACACAGCTCTAGAGGACCTGACACAACATCAACAAGACCAAAAATGACAAATATCCAACATACAATACCGTAAAAACAGTTACTGTGCAAGATAACCTTTAATTTGCATAAATAGCAGAAAAACACAGTACTTCCGATTTGGTAGCTCCGTTCAGGGCTACTGCGAAGCTGAAAATGACAGAGTCTAACAATTCCAACTGACCGCATCGGTGCGGAGTCACCTAAAGCGAAGACAGACTAAAAACAGTACCTTTGTCGTTGCGGCCAACACTATGGTACGAGCCGATCGGGGCAACCGTCGTGGTTGCATTGCAAAAATGGAACTGTTGCTTGCCCTCACAATACAGTGCAGGCAGCGGCTTGGTGATGATTGTACAGACGGCGTCAATGAGGCCAAGGATTACGGTGCAAGGTGAGGCAGTGCTTGATGCATTGCTGGCAGGTTGTGGTGCAGGTGACAGAATGGGTCGATATTCCAGTCGACAGCGATGGTGTCGGTGACATCCAGGCAGGTTGAAGCGAGGCAGTGCGGAATGCGAAGCACACAGGACATGGTGCGGGCAACGGCTCAGTGATGATCGTAAAGACGGCTTCGGTGAGACTAAGAACACGGTGCAAAGTGCAGCAGGCCTTCAGGTCATGGAATCCTATGACAGACTCGGTGACAGAGCTGGTTGCACTTTTCTTCTGCTGTGACTGAAACGAGCAGGCCAGAGACGGTACCCAGAATGATGGTGAGGTCTTTGTTGTTCCTGAGAGCTCTTGAACAGTGGGAAAGCTCCACTTCCAAGCCCTTGGAGATACTTTCGTAAGCAGGATACACACACAGTTCCTCTCCTTGGCAGAAACAGCTACTGCAGGCCAACCCTAGACAGCACAGAGCAAAGGGGCAGTACTCCTCCAGTTGCATCCAGCTCTTTTCCTCTTAAAGTCCAAAATTGATCTTTGAAGTCTTTTCTATCCATGAGACTTCCAACAGGAGGCAAGCCCTACTTCGTGCCCTTTAGGAAAACTCTAACAGCAGGATGATAAAAGCACAGTCCAGTCTTTTCCCTGCCCAAGACAGAAGCAACCATTGCAGGCCAACCCCAACAGCACACAGCAGAGGGGCAGTACTCCTCCTGCAGCTTTCCTGGTTCTTCTTTCTGGC
The DNA here is from genome assembly GCF_964263255.1 of Lissotriton vulgaris. NCBI lineage: Eukaryota > Metazoa > Chordata > Amphibia > Caudata > Salamandridae > Lissotriton > Lissotriton vulgaris. Next base: position 395,639,833 of record NC_141696.1, on the reverse strand, counting down.
AGGTTGCATAGTTCAGCAGTGATCTCAAGTTCTGGGGTCTGGGCCCCAATATTTATACAGCACTTCTCGTTGTTCTCTGGTGGCAGCGAAGCCCTGTGCTCAGTCAAAACCACGCCTGTCCTCTCTGGTGCAGGTTCCCGGTAGGAGGTGGAGACAGCATTATGTAAGGCAGACCAGGCCTATTCAGGTGCAAGGAAATCTCCTACCCTACTCTAAATGCAGCCCAAGTCTATTCAACCCAGCCCACACTCATTCAAGAAAGGCAGGATGGACATCACACGCCACGACTGGTGGCTGTCTGGCAGGTTCCTAAGTTCAGCAGTAATCTTAAAATCTGGGCTCTGGGCCCCAGTATTTATACAGCACTTCTCTTTGTTCTCTGGTGGCAGAGAAGCCCTGTGCTCAGTCAAAACCAGTTCTGTCCTCTCTGGTGCAGCTTCCCGGTAGGAGGTGTAGACAGCATTGTGTAAGGCAGACCAGGCCTTTTCAGGTGCAAGGAAATCTGCTCCCCTACTCTAAATGCAGCCCAGGTCTATTCGGCCCAGCCCTGACTCATTCAGGAAAGGCAGGACACACATCACACCCCCCCAACTGGTGGCTGTCTGACAGAATTCACATCCCCAGCACCTGTCATTCAAAAGACAGACAGCCAATCCACAAACCGCAGAGGCACACAGGATGGCTAAGCAAGAAAATACCCACTTTCTTAAAGTGGTATTTACAAACACACAATATAAAATTCATCTTTACTAAAAGACACATTTTTATATTTTGAGTTCAGGCATACTAAACTTTATCTTTCTATTCTGTCCCCATGGTAAGTTATATGTATATAATGTTGTAAATAAACTCCCATTTTATCCTATGAGATAGATAGCCTTTCAATAGTGAAAAATGAAATACACTCTATTTCACTATCAGGACATGTCACACACATCAGTACATGTCTTACCTTTCACATACTCTTCACCCTGCACATGGGGCTACCTTGGGCCTACCTTAGGGGTGTCTTACATGTATGAAAAGGGAAGGTTAGGGCCCAGCAATTGGGTGCACTTGCCAGGTCAACATGGCAGTACAAAACCGAGCACAGACACTGTAGTGGCAGGTCTGAGTTACCTTTGAAAGGCTGCTTGTTTGTGTGGCACAATCCAAGCTGCAGGCCCACTAGCAGCATTTGATTTACATGCCCTGGGCACACATAGTGCACTGTACTAGGGACTTAGTAGCGAGTAATGAAGAAATTCCCTCAAGACCTATATACTTTTCATTATCAGCATGATTTGCATATTTTACTTTGTTCATACACAACAATAACCTCAAGACTAATGAATTACATTTATTTTTTTTGCATTCTGCTTGTATCAAATTACATCTTTCAAATCGATATGTACCTAAGGAAATATTCTGTTGGGTTGGCGATAGTGATCGCTAATCGTGAGTTTTAAACATCATAGAGTACTAAAATCATTGTATGTAACCTGGACACATTTGAAATTATGGTATTTTATGAGAACTCTAAGATGGGGCCCGTATGTGCAAATAGGAATGTAGTCCATCATCTATTTTTAGACATGCAAGGAAAGGAAGTGATACTCACACTCCAGCTGTAAGCAATATGGGCGCTGGCACCTTTTTTTGATTTAAAAACGCCGTATATTCTTTATTCCTTCCTTTGCCACGCTGCAATATGGGTTTTCAGTACAAATGCAGGAGGAATACGTAATACTTTAAGGTGAGTAACAGGATTGAGAAATATTATATGGGACCTTTGAGTTCCCTTTAGCGTTTCCCCCGTGAAATGGCTCTTTTTCAAACTTACGCGAATGAATACTAACCACGCTGGGTAATATTACATGGGACCTCTGAGTTCGCATTAGCGTTCCCGCCGCAAAATGTCTCTTTTTTAAACTTACGCTAATGAATATTGTCCACGCCTGTGCTAGCCATTCTTTGGTCTGTGTTGGAGTAAACCGGACGGTAAATGCATTAGATTACGGTGTTTGTCATCAAGGAATGGTTGTCTTTTTTTTTCTTTTTTTTATTATGGGTTTTTCCCTACATATTTTCAGATGGCAACCGTTCTTATAATCTGTATATATTAGACTAAGGCAATTGCTAATGAGGTTTGATTGCCCTTTTTATACTATGGGCTTTCCCTCACACTTCTGTTTACGGCAACCGTAAATTATGGATTGGTAAAGAAAGATAAGAGGAATAGCATAGATTTGTTGTAGCCCTTATATCGCCGATGTAACAAAAGGCAGACTAAGTTAAAATGTATACATATGTGATTTTGGTAGTAACCCCTTTGGTATCTCCCATATTAATTAGTAGTATGGGGTGTCATATAAGAATAATGGATTGTGTTCGATAATAATGAGGGTGCATTAAGAGTGCTTCAAAGTTTTTTTTGTCTCACTTAAATCTGGACTTGTATCAATTAATGACATTGGTTGATGATGACATATGAATAACAATTTTTGCCCATATAAACGCTAGATGATGAGTCAGAAATAGGTTATATTGTCTGTACTAAGAAAAATATATCTTTTAAATGACAATTATGAAGACTTGACAGAGTTACATTAATAGCGCGTTGATCTAAATTTGCAGGTTGCAGGAGTAACTTTCATAAAAACCGCGATCCTTGCGCAGAAAGAGGGATTCCTGTATGCTACCATATTAGGCATGGGCGGAAAATCCGTTCCGCTCGCGGATTTTCGGGAAATCCGCAATCCGCGAGATTTGCGAATTTCCCGCAAAATCCGCAAATCCGCGAGCAGCGGATTTTGCTCGCACTGCTCGCACTGTTCGCGTGAGTTCGCGCCCCGCGAATAAGTGCAAAATTGCAGAAATACGATCTTAGCAAAACTGAAAGTAACTACTTACCAGGTTCAAAAGTTCAGGCACATCATTAGTAGCCATTTCCTGTAGTGCTTCCTGAGGGGCCCCTCCAGAGTTCAGTTGCCAGTTGAAACTATTATGTGACCCTGCTCTGAACCTCAGAATAGTTACACATATGCCACAAAGGTCCTGAATTACAGCTAAGGGAGACAAGCAGGAGCCAGGCTGGAAGTTAAAATCCATTAATCAGCCCCTAATTCATTATTGTCAGTTGGGGCAGGGCAGGTGTTGTAACTAATTTTGCAACAATGAAAGCACTTAGCAAGTGCAAAAGATCACTAATCAGGGCGCACTAAGGAAGCAGGTGCCAGCTAAAAAAATATTCTGTGACACATTAATCAGCCCCAAATTAATTCAGGTCACTTGAGGCAGGGAAGGTGTGCTTTGCTTTGCCGAAAATAATGTACACTGGACAACCAGAGGGTGTGGTGATGAAACAGAGGGTGGCATGGGTGGGCCAGAGGGTGGCATGAGTAGTCAGAGAGTGGCAGTGGTGACAGAGAGTGGCAGTGATGAAGAAGAGTGTCCCAAACAGGCTGGACACGTAGAAACAACAAGTTCGCAAAACTTGCGACCCGACAGGTAAGTTCGCAAATTGCGAAATTGTAAAAACCCTCGCGAACTGGCAGAAACACGGGCGAACACAAAAAAAAAAAAATTCGCGGGAATTCGCGGATTTTGCGGATTGCGAATCCGCAAATCCGCAAAATTCGCGAACGCGAGATCCGCAAAATTCGCTCATGCTTATACCATATACATTTCTCCTAAAACATTCATTTTAATAACAGGGTCAGTCTGGAACAATAGGATGTAAATACATTCCTGACCCTAATATAATTGCTTAAAAACTCATGGTTGTCCCTGGTTGGTGTGTCTCCTCCCACAGGAACTAAGAGAGTTATATATACCCATCCACTTCTCAAGAAGGAAAGGATATAAACAAAAAGAATACCTTCTTGTGGCAATAACTAGAAACATAGAAGGTAGGTTTTCCTAAACCTAAGAAGCTACTACGTAGATCAGATTAGTATAGCTTCTTGACAGTTTTTGCTCTTATATGTTTTAGGAATAAAAATCTCTTGACGCAAACCTGGACTGCTGAAAAACTCAGTATTACCAACTGAACTTTACGGAAGACTGCTGGCATACACTTTGTGAATGAATAGTAAGTCAAGTCGGCTGTTACTTTAGGAACAGGACTCTAGCATGCCACACTGGTTGGTAGGTTCGTAGATCTGTATCTTTTGCCTCAAAGAGACTTTGTGTTAAGGGTATTCATTTAATAATACATATCCTTGTAAATCTATGATGACTTTACTATTTATATCTTTCTCTTTTCACGGTTCGCTTCTAATCTACTTGGTGATGGCTTTTGCTTCTGACTGTGATATGCTTAATATCGCTGATAGTATCAAATGAATCAGTCTGTTCACTAGTCAAATCTAGTTTGGAGACCTTTTCACAGCTGTGTGGCCATTGGCTGGCTCAAATGTAAACTTGTGCAGTAATTTTTAAAATGATGTTTTGTATATACGCACAACAATATCTATTTTTTGATTTCAGATCCTCTGGCTTATGTTGTGTAAGGAATGTCTGTATCTGCATAGGTCCTGAGGAAGGTGGTGTACACCTCACCGAAACGCGCGTCGACCTTGCATGGAATCCATCTCTAACATCTGATGGTTTAAAATTTAGGCAGTAAAAATTTCTCTCTGCCATATTACATCAAGATTTGTTCAGATACTGCATCTGTATGGAATGTGTGGATGGCAATAGGTTAGAATGAATGATAGTGTGTGAGTGGAATTGTATTAATACTGTTGTGTTTTTATAGCCCAGGGGCTATTTACTATTAAATTGTTTGTACTTGTTGTAATATGTATTTTGCACAAAACAATATATATAAAAAAAAGATAAACATATTTTTAAGACATGAAAATGAACAAACAAAGAATGATGAATTTATAAGAAATGCAAATAAAAAACAAAGAATGATGAAATAAAATATAAAAGAAATGTAATTCATTAGTCTTGAGGTTATTGTTGTGTATGAACAAAGTAAAATATGCAAATCATGCTGATAATGAAAAGTATATAGGTCTTGAGGGAATTTCTTCAGTACTCGTTACTTTTTCTCCCCTCTCTTCCCTGACCTCAAAGTAACGTTAAAGGGGTCCCCTCCTTTATGTGTCTAGGGACTTAGTAGTACATCAAATAACCAATCATGGAAACACCAACACATCATAACAATTTACAGGAAGAGCATATGTACTTTAGCACTGATCAGCAGAGGTAAAGTGCCCAGAGTCATAAAACCATCAAAATCAGGTCAGAAACAGAAGGCCAAAAATCAAAATGTCTGGGGATAAACCCACTGGACATGCCAGGTATAACAATTGACAAAAAAACATTTCCCTACATTTTGATAAAAGACTTCCTACCTCAGAAAAGTGCTCTTGGCTTGGCAAGGATATGCATTTTTGCTTTAGTCATAGTGTCAAACCTTTTCTGCAACAACTCCTTTAACTTCTCAAAGACAAATATCTTATCTTGCTAGATACTATTAGGGCCATGTGCAGTTTCGGTAACTACATAGACACTCGGTTATAGTCACTGCCACCTTGATAGATTTCAGTAAAGTGATAGACAATGTCTGATGTGTATATCAACTTTAACTTTGGCTGTGTAGTTATTAACAGTCTCTAGTAAGTGAAATATCTAGAATGCTCAGCTGTTTACTTATATATAGATGTTTCGGATCGATTCACAAAAATGAGTGTGTGACTAGGAGTTATCTCTTCCAGAATGGCTATAAACAAAAATCCTTGGCGTGGGAAATACTTCTTGTGATTGGTTGACTTTATTCTGGACAAAAGATCCATTGTCTTACTGAATCATGCCAATGATTAAGAGACCTTGAATTATATAATTTGGGTTTAAACTCTTTCATTTAGTCATCTTATTAAACTGTAATCAAAAACAGCAATTTACATCTCATGCTGCTAAGAATGTCTCATTGCTATCACAGTCTCAGTGCAGACAAATGTCAAGAGCCTTATTTTTTTATCAGGACTAGACTACTATAATGTTGCTTATACTGGAGTCAAGAAGAAAGAGATGTTGAAGCTTAGGAAGTCTTCAAAATCAATCTGCCAGATTCAACTTCATTTAAAAATAATCTTCCCACAGCACATGAATCCTCATAAAACTGCATTGCCCCCCCAAAATGCAAAGGAAAATTATCTGCACCAAAAAGAAAGCTAGGATCTCAGATAAAATTTCTAAGACAAGCCCCTAAAAGGGAACAAAACTGTCTACTCTCATTATATGACATTGTGCTCTGGAGTATCGAGTACAGCAGTATTGTGGTGCACTAATATCATAGATTAAGTATCGAAGGACAACATTTTGAAAGGTAAGTGTATAAAGGGAAGTCTAGATTTACTATTCTTAATTCTATATCTATGTACCTAAAAATATATCATCACAGTACATGTATATGGAGAAGGGGCGCAAAAAATTCACGTAATTTGCTTTGGCGTGGTTATACAAAATGATGATGTTACATAAATTATACATGGGTACAGAAAATGCAAATCTGCCATTTTGTGCAACAGTTTAACACAAAGTGCGCCCCCAATTTTTTGAACAAGACTTATTTAAACAAAAGAACCATGGACAAAAGCCTTCCAAGTTCTTTTCTTACCACACATTTGACATACATTTTTACCATGAATGGCTCTTAATTTTTCTGAAGTGGCATCATTTTGTTAATTCTGCCTACCAAGCATAACCTGGAATCTCCTAGATTGCATGAATTACACTGACATAATTTAAATTTTGCCCAAGCCTTATTTGGAGTTATAGAAATTCAATGTGCACTTACCTTTCAAAATTCTGTTCAGTATATCGTCTACAAAATTAGTATTATACAATATTATGGGTTCTGTATTGATGATCCATACAGTTGTTAAGGGAGATTCAGCTCCAAAAACTGAATAGACCAAGTCTCTAGGTATGGTCTTGGATAAGTCGCTGTCAATTGAATGACAGACTAAAGGAATTGCTAGGTACTCACATTACAATCAGACTGTTGCATAAAAGTGTCAAAGAATTGCTTTTCACACATGATTTTGATTTGACATTTGTATGTCATGGTTTTTGTCAAATTAGATTAGATTAGTGCCCTGTATGCAAGCCTATTATAATACAATCTAACATAGGCAAATGGTTTTAAGGAGTATTAAGACATTTGTACTGGTTACCTTTAAGAATTTGAATCTTCTTACCCCCCTGACAAAGTGATCCAGAGAATCAGGTCCCTCAAGATAAAGAAGAGGTTTACATATGCAATATGCATGGACAAATATGCCAGGTGTACATGATATATGTTGCAGAAGTTTTTCAAGTGAGCATCTGAGTCTGTTTGCAGACCTAATGACGCTGCATTCTCATAACTAAACAGGATCAGCCAGTCTTGTAGCCAAAAAAGCCTTCTGCAGTGCATATGTTTTGAAAAACGTAGGGGCAGATTTATGTCGGACTTGCGGTACTTTTGCGCCACCGTTGTGTCACTTCTCTGACGCAGCGGCGGCATAAACCCTGCACCACGTTGCGACCTACTTACATCGTGATGCATCTATGGAGATGCGTCACGGTCAGGTTTCATGTGGGCGTTTCCACAAAGGGGGCGTTCTGTCGCAGGAACGCCCCTGAAATGTGACTCAGTGAAATCTACACGATTTCACAGAGTCACTTTACCAACGCTGATGCATCAAAACCCTGCGCCTACTTGTGGCAGGCGTAAGGCTTGAAGCACCACATTACAGATAGGGCAAAGTTGGAAAAGTGCTGGAGTTGCGTGCCGCGTGCAACACAACTTCAGCACTGCGCCAACTTCACGCCCTAGATACGACACGCATTTGTTTATTCCTGCGCCATGGTGCGCTGCATTGTAAATACGGCGCATCATGGGTGGCGCAAGGATGAACTTGCGCGCCGTATCTGTCCTGGCGCATCTCTGCTGATTTGCAGAGATGCGTCAGGCAACATAAATCTGCCCCGTAGTGTTTTGTGCCATAACAACATAGGTGAGTAAACTGTAACCGCAGGTATGTAACTAGTTTAATAAATTTGCAGGATAACTTGCTGTTAGTGAGCAAATCCAATAACATTGCTGCCGGGAAAATCATTCTCTATAACATTAGGCATTGGAAATGTACCTCCTAAGAATGATGTACACTGTTAGTACCCACATTTCGCAATCTGCAATCCTGCTGTTGGGTTCACTTTCATGATATGTTTCTCTTACTTCCCAGTTGCTGTTGCATCTGCCATATTTTAGTTGCAGGGGTATTCATAGGTTCATCTGCTGTTTTTGTTACCGATATGGAGTTTCTTACTCCATCTTTTCATCCAATTTGCCTTTGTTTTCTTTACTTTGCTTTGGTGGCTATGATGGTGAACGCAAAGGAGGCAGCAATTTAGAATTTCTCATAACTACTCAAGCTGTACATTGCTGTGTTTTATGCTTGTCATATTTGCAACTGATTTTCTTTTACCATGTTTCTCTTTATTGAGCTCTATTGCCATCACTCAGTTCTCATGATTCATTTTAGCCTTTTTAAAACTTTTTGTGCAAAACATTGTGTTTGACCTAGTTAGCAATATTTGGTGGGCACATCAAGAAATAGCAAAGTGCCATTTACAAATATTTTCAGAAGCTTTTAGCCAAAGTTAATATTTTGGATGTTACTATTATTACAGATCCATGGAGTTCAGGTGTGTGTAGGCTGCATTTGCGTTTGGATTTTCAGTTCCATAATAGCAATCATCACTGAATGCTTGCTAACTGATTGATACATCTGTTTAATCTTAGTTTAACAGTCTTCGTGTTCTCACCTCCAAACCCTTACCTAAAACACATATACATTTTTTAAATTGAGACTCCAAGAGAGAGCATAAAATAAGTCACAATCATTATTACATTTTTATGAGAGAGCAGGCTCTTCACCGAAATACCCTTCATTAGGTCTCGCCTACGACGAACGCGCTGAAAGCATGTTCTCGCAGCGAGAACTATAGTCGCGTCTCAGCAGTCTGAGAACGACGAAGGGAGACAAGACCTGGCCGCGCGCAGCGTTTCCCCATAGGATAACGTTGTGCGGGTGGCCAGGTCTTGTTTCTTTTTTTCTGATTTTAGATTCCAGCTTTCTGAACCGCTGCCGTGAATAAATTCTCACCCGGAGTGTCACACACTGCAAACACTTCTGTGCAAAATGGACCTCAGCTGCAACTGTCAATACCTACCTTTCAACATAATATCAGTTTCTCTGTACAGGTGGGGTAAAGGGCTAAGAGCACTTTGTGTGTGAAATTATTGAGTTCACAAGCATATATACGTGAATAGAAGCGGAGAAAGTGATTAATTGTCTAACTAAGCCTGGTTTCTGGGCACTGATGTCGCTGTCCTAGGTAAAACGCAGATTAAATTGGTTATGGCCTGCTAAGGCATTACAATTCAGTTGGGACACCAATAGAAAACCATCACCTTCCTCTTGGCTGATTTGTGGAATCTGTGGAGGTCAAACTATTTTTACTCTTTGAGAGGAATATGCTAAGAGGTAATTTTTGATTGGCATGATGTAGGAAAGTTATTGAATTGACTTTCCCTAATAATTCATGGACACCAAAAGCATATGCAGGGTCACGTTTGCATTTTACAAATGTCCCTGAACAAGCCTGTATGTGATTTATACTTTGAGCTACTGTGCCAGCTATGTGACATTTCAAATCTCCTCATGAGCAATAGACTCATTTTGTAAGATTAGATTTCTCCTACAATAGGAAAGGGCCAAAGGAGAAATCATCATGAAATGATTATCTGCCTTTATTTATTTATTTATTTATTTATTTTTGAGATTTTTATTGCGCGACAATTACCCGAAGGTGTCTCGGCCCATGTGACTATTCAGAAGGACCAATACCCAGAAGCCTTACTGGTTGAATGACCATGTTTTAAGAAGCTTACGAAAGCTGACAAGATTCGGAGCTGTTTTAATAGTCAGAGGGAGGGCATTCCATAGCTTGGGTGTTGCTACCATGAAACGCCTGTCCCCCCAGGTCACAGTTCTGGTTCGGGGAACTGGGAGCAAACAAATGTTTGCGGATCTAAGCTGTCTTTTAGGGCTGTAAATCTGAAAGGCCTCTATCAGAAACCTGGGGCCCATGTCGTGGATAGCCTTGTAAGCAATACAGAGGGCCTTGAACTTGATGCGATTTTCCACTTTAAGCCAGTGGAGATGACGAATGGCTGTGGTGGTCGGGTGACGTCGGGGAATGCCTAGCAGAATTCTCGCTGCCGCGTTCTGTATGGACTGAAGTTTATTTAGGACTTGTTTCTGAGTGTTAAGAAAAAGGGCGTTCCCATAGTCCATCTTAGAGAATACCAACGTGGTAATAAGGGTTTTTTCTGCAGAGGTCGGAAGATAGGTCATGAGTTTCTTGATTTTCTTTAAGATAAAAAAGGCAGATGAAACAACTTTGTTTACGTGGTGATTGAAAGACAGCTTATTGTCGAAGATAACTCCCAGGTTTCTGACCTTGGCAACTGGGACAGGTGGGGGACCCATCTGACTGGGCCACCAGATGGATGACCAATCCGGGACAAGGTTGCCAACGGTCATAACCTCGGTCTTATCCGAGTTGAGCTTCAGACAATTTGTAGACGTCCAGGAGCAGACAGCAAGCATTGCTTCCTGGAATTTTGCTGCCACCACTGGACCATCCTTGTGCACCGCCTTTCTATGACAAGCATGAACAGGCTGCCCCCAAACAGACAAAGGCACCCCAGGCAGACTTCTGGCTCTGGACACCACACCACATGGGTTCCGTTTGAGGTTTTGAGGTGACAACTCAAACCTGAGTGGGTAGAGGTTCACTTAGACAGTGGGGTATGTTGCAGTTTTCCCTCAATCTGCCAACAGATACAATCCCAGGATGATGAACAAGGGGCTTGTAATGCCAAAGGGCTGTTCCTAGGAAGTGACATTCAGGAATAAACAGGTAATTTGGCATCTCTAGATTTGATAGGGGCACCCACCTTCTAAAACCTTTGACGTTATATTTTAAAAACCCCTATCGAAGGGAAGAACCTTTGGGAAGAGAGGAAGCACAGAAGAGGAAGAAGACGATTAGCCTGTTGTTGAACCCTGTCTGTAGTTTGGGGAGATCACTCTAGACTTGCATTATTCAACTATTGCTGGCACTACCTCACACCATTGTGGAAACAGCAGAGGGTGGGATTGCCAGAAGGCACTGAAAGACTGTGCTCCCCTCAGACTTCTGTAGAGTAGTTAGATGCCATCGAAGTAAACACTGCAGTGTCCTGCTGAACACACAGACTTACTATAGGTAACAGAAAACTGGGCATGGGGTGTGTGGGAAGTGCAGGCAAGAAGAGTAGTCTAACTGAGGGCAATGGGGTACTGTCGCCAGATGCTCCCATTTTAGGAGACTATGAATGGACTGGACAGGAGGGCAGTTCAAAAGCTCATTTTACCTCACTGCTGTTAGCAGCTCCAGAGGGTTGTAAAAAGCATTATGACACATCCAGGAGTCACTCAGAAAATTGTACCAAACATTTGTAATTCACAAAAGCCACAACAGCACTGTTAGTGGCTACATCACATTACCAGGAACAAGAAGCAATAGGCCCTGAGGCCCATCAGGCCTGAAGATATTTAAAGTTAGTCAAGTCGTTTGTGTCTAGCGCTTTTTTGGTTTGAATGATGCTTTGAGGGCTGGAGGCTCTGCCATGCTTTGTTTAAGCTATGCGGGATCTATCTAAGACCTCTGGGTAGTCTATGTCCTGGTGGTTCTCTAATGCTGGAGTCTCCAACATTTGCTGAGAGCTATTTCAGCTCAAGAAAAGTCCTCCTGAGCTACTAGCAAATGTTATACTGATCAAAATTGACAACATGCGTTAACTCTACACTATGACCACCCTAAGCAGGATTATCATAGAGACCATCCAAGTATTCCTGGTGAGGTTGCCAGCAGAAATGACAGGAAAACGTTTATCAATATTAAATGCCCTCACCTGACTAATAAAGTAACATTCAAATCTTCAGATGCCTTGTGGCACAAAGGACATAACCACAGCAATACATCTTTGCAATTCAACTTAAATTATCTTTCAAGTATCAACTTTAAATGTGTTTTGGAATTGCAACCATGTGGCTTCATCAGCATATAAGTTCCAGATATGCACAGATTTTTATATCACTACTTTCCATTTTTGACACAATCTGACATTTCTAGACGAAAAGCTTTGTTTGATAAAAATGGCTTTAAAATATCAGTTTTCTTTTTTAGGAAGTACACAGTCCACAAACCTCAGCTTGTCATTTTAATTGAGTACTCATCTGTACAAATACCTCACATGGACAGACTGCTTAGAATGCTCAGGTAATACAGTCATAAGCGATGGCACCATAGCACCAAGGATGCTTCTATACTGCCAATAATGCTCACCAGTATACCAGGGCCATAATTGTGGCAAGGCTGTACACCATAAGGACCAGAATGGCCACTGTTAGATTTGGGGGTCACTAGTTGGCACTGGTAGGTACTTGTGACAAATAGGGACCCTTGTTCTAGTCAGGGTATGGGGGTACACTCATAAAATAACCCATGTTCACCCCTTGGTAGCTTGGCATGAGCAGACAGGTTTATCTCAGAGGCAGTGTGTAAAGCATTTGTGAACACATACAGTAATCCAGTGACAACACTACAGATGGACACCACACAAGTTGTATAGTAAAAATAAGTATTTTTTATTTAGATTTAACACAAGACCACAAACGTCAACAATCCACAATACTGTACTTAAAATGGTAGGTTTAGCTTAATTCTCTTCAAATCTTAAAATGCGACACTTTGAGTAAATGTACCTTAAGATGCGACACACAGGGCAACGAAAAGTGTTGCAGAGATGGAAATACGGCAAAGATCTGGTGCAAAGAAATAAAGACGTTGTTTTCTTCTTGATGCAGCGCGCTTCTCCGAGGTTGCAAGAAGTCTCGACTCGATGCGCCAGCTGCAGAGGCGACACCCTTGTTCCGTGATGCGACGACAGTGGCTTTGGCGACGGCACGCTTCTCCGTGGATGCGAGGCGCTTCTTGCGATGTGATGCAATGCAACAGCTACAGTTGTGTCATCTTTGTGATGCGACGGCAGCGGCTACGATGGCGACACACTTCTTCAGGGTTGCGGGGCGCTTCGTGAGATGTGGTGCAATGCAACAGCTAAAGTAGTCTCATCTCTGTGATGCTACAGCAGCGGCTGCTACAGCGACACACTTCTCCCTCTTGAGTCGCGCTCCCAGCTCCTTTCGACACGCAGTCCCTCAGAAGGCTCAAAACAGCAGCGGGCACTTCCAAAGAACTCTTGGGGATCTGGTGGTTGAAGTCTGTTGTCCCTGAGTCTTCAGCAGGTGGCAAGCTCTTTTCTCAAGCCCTTGGAGATCCTTACAAGTTGAATAAAGCACACAAAGTCCATTCTCCTTTCTTTGGCAGTCAGGCAACTACTGCAGGCCAATCCCCTAAGCAGCACTTCAGCTAAGGGATAGTCTCCCCTCAGTTTCTTCAGGTTCCTCTCCTCAGCAAAGGTTTCCTCTTTTTGTCCAAAAGTGACCTAAATTCTTGGGATCAGGGTCCCCATACTTATACCCCAAAATCCTTTGTCCTCTGAGGCAGAGGGGCCTTTGCCTCGTCCAAACCAGTTCCTGTCAGTCCTGGAGCACTCTGTTTACATGAGTCCTTCTTCCCTTTCACAGTGCAGACAGTGCAGGGTGTAGACATCAGACACAACCACAGGAGGTGGAGCCAGCATTGTGGAGGGAAGGCACAGTCCTATTCAGGTACCAAGTGCAACTCATCCCTCCCTTCTAGATGCAGATCTCTCTAATCACCACTGGACTGACTCACCTTGTCTCCTGGAATCCCCCAGCCATGTCACTCAAACTCCAGATGGGGAATACACAATCTAGCAGAGGCAGGCTTGGATAGTTAGACAAGTAAATTCCTACTTTCTAAAACGAGTATTTTCAAACACAGAATGTTAAAATCAACTTCACTAAATGATGTATTTTATCGTTCTGAGTTCAGGCATACTAAATTCGAATTTCCACCATGTTCCCTGAGTCAGTTAGGATTATAAGATGTAATAATCTAACTGCCTATTCTGGCCTATGGAGAACAGGTAGCCTTGCAATATTGAAAAACGAAAAATTGAGGTAATTCACTATTAGGACATGCCACACACAGCAGGGCAAGTCCTACCTTATACTTACAATGCACCCTGCCCTTGGGCCTACCATAGGGGTGTCTGATATGAGGAAAAGGGAAGGTTTGCAGACTGGCAAGTGGGTGCACATGCCCAGTCAACATGGCAGGTCTTAGACACACTTTTACTGGCTGCTTCTGTGGGTGGCACAACCAGTGCTGCAAGCCCACTAACAGCATTTGTTTTACAAGCCCTGGGAACTCTCAGTGCACTGTACTAGGGTTAGACCAGTAAAGCAAATCAGCCAATCATGGAATCACTAATCCATTCATCAATTTACAATAGGGAGCACTTGCACTGTGGCACTGGACCGCAGTGGCACAGTGCTCAACGCATCTAACACCAGCTAAAACACATGAGGCAATAGCAAAAATGGAAGGGAGACCCACACCAAGGTGCCAGGTCTAACAGCCACCATAATAGTAAGTTAAGTTACGGCCATTATTATGCAAGGGGAAGCCACCATCATCTCAGGGGCATATAAATGTAGGCCAGTCATTCTCTTAATATGTCACTTATGACTGCCAGTATGACATAACTAAAGCATACTCAAAATAGCCATTATTATGCCATTGACACTATTGTGCCATGAAAAGACACAATTGTGCCAGAGATAAACCCCTTATGATGGGGCTAGCATACCCATTTAGCAGTCCTTGACGCCAGCCATAGCTTACAGGAAGCAATCGTGTTTATAATAGATGCACACATAAATGAATGCAAATGAGGCTCTTAATTTAATCTGCTCTGGATTTTTACTTTCTTCAGCCCTTGGCTGATCATGCACCCAACTGAAACATTTTCACTCTGACTCCTGCAGTCCCACACTTTAGTGGGTCAGCACCGTTTACTGCTCAGGCTACAACTGCCACTCTTCTTTTATGGTCCTTTGTTCACGCACATGGTGCAGTTGATAGTTAGAGACGGGATAAAGGTGGCCATGGGGCATACCCAATAGGCCGACACAGTGTGTGTTTGATTGTTAATGTAAGTCCCTGCCATAGGCTGGCTGGCTAAAGGTCTTGAGATGAGTATGGCTGCCTTTTTGTAATTTGCTTAGAGTCTCTGCGTAGACCCTCTAAGTGAGATACTGGGACTGACTTCACCTCTGAGAGCTACTTTGAGGGTACAGGCGAGCTACTAGTAGCTTCCGAACTACCCGTTGGAGGCCCCTGCTCTAAGGGATGAGCGGAACCACCAGGCCCACAAAGCCTAAATTAACTAGGATTTTGGTGTTGGGGGGTTGCATCACTTTTTTTTTTTTACTCAGTCCCAAGGCAAACACTATTTTGCTCTTACTAAGCCACACAAAGCCCAAAAATGACTTTGTGTAGCTTAAAAAAAAAAAGACAACAGTAATGCAATGCATAGTGCTGTATTAAGTTACTATGCGTTCCAGAGGTGTTTCATGGGTGGAACAAGGGCATTCTGATTCATTCACCCATGTATTTTGACACAATTCCAGATATACTAAAGTAGGAAAACCTGGGTTTACACCAAAATGGTTTGCCTACCCGAGGTTGGTGTAATGAGGATAAATATTTTTATTTCTTCTCATTATTTCCTCATTGCATGTGGACGAATGATCCTCTAAGGATAGTTTTTGTGCAGAAAGGTACCCCTTTCTCCACAAAAACCATCTTGCCCAAAATGCAGCTAACCTTGCACTATGGTGCAGGGCAGCCTACATTGGCGTTCGGCAGTCACAAATGCACTAGTGCAGTAGAGAGCTGAACGGCACAGTGTCTTTGTAAATATGGCACCGTTCTGCAACTGGCCTAGATGTGCTGTGTTGTCTAAACTATTAGTAGGCCTGGGCCTAAATTCATACAGCCCAGAAAACTAGGAAACTCTTGGGCTTGCTCATATTATTTCTGTGAAGTGGTGGGCTCTTCAGCCCTAGAGTGCCAAAATAGGGTGTATCCTGCCTCTTTCACTTCCCTGTATGGGACTGGGAGTGATAGAGACATAAAAACACAGGCGAAGAAGGAAAAACAGCCAACTCCACCACCATCACCAAGAGGAGAGTTCTAAGCAGAGAGTGAGCTGGCTAGGACTAGGAAGGCTTTGTGGAACTTGTGCTGCTTTTATCATTACAATGATGTCTGCTGGTGCTCATACAATGAATTGTTCGTTCAGCACAGGGGATCACGTTTGCATTAACTAGATTATTTAAGTACAATGACCTTTCATTAGTGTGTACCCCCTATAGTATGTAAGGCCATTTATAGTGTCCAAATTGGCTTTATCGCCTGTGATCTTCTATATTTTTCTAGTTTAGTGCAGCAGATTTTTTTGTACTTTTCCTTTGTTGACTATCATTTGTCATGTTGCTGAATTCCGAGTCACATGCCCACAACACTTCCATAAGAAAACCTTTTTAGTGGTCTTCCTCCGTTTCTCTAAGTGTTCAGTGCTAAAAGGGATACAGACGGCCAGATCTACTACCCTTTCATTGCGCAGATCGCAAATTGTGACATTTTGCGATTGCAATTTGTGACTCGCAAAATGGAAAGCACAACAGCGTCTGAGACACTGTTTGAGACTTCAAATGGGGTCCCAAATAACCTACCTCATCAATATTCATGAGGCAGGTAGTAATTTGCGACCCATTGGGAATGACCAGCACTCGCAGGGATGATGGCCTGCTGAGGTCAGCAGACTATCATGTCTGTGACTGCTTTTTCAATAAAGCAGGTTTTATAATTGTAGCTCATTCTCCTTAAAGGAAAACAGGATGCATTTAAAAAAAGAAAAAATAAACATTTCTGTTTCATTATTTAAGAGTAGGCAGTGGTCCGTGGGACCACAGCCTGCTCTTAAAAAATATCTTCGCATCAACTTACAAAGGGGAAGGGGTCCCATGGGTGTAGTGTCCTGGAGTGGGCACAAGGACCTCTGAGCTGGACAACGGGCAAGGAGGTCACTGATCACCACATCTGGTCAGGGTGTGGGGAGGGAGCAGAAGGAAGGAAGTGGGCAGCAGGAGCAGTCGTATCCACGAGGACAGCTGAGCAGAATAAATAAACTTGCACCCTACCTGTGTGGTGGCGTTATACGTAGCAGCACGACACAACATCTGGCGAACGAAGGAGGGATCTGCGAGCAAGTGGTTGCTGCAACTGTCGGAGACCACCCGGTCGCAGAAAATCAGAGCCAGGAGCCCACCCTGGTCCAGAGTGCCGAGAGAAGGAAGGAGGAACAAGCATCGGCCCGGGTGCCCACTTCGGCCGAAACCACAAAGTAAGCAAGCAAGCTGCAGCGTGGGGAAGCGAAAAACAAGAGGGAGCTTGACGCGAGGCTGAAGAGTGGTGAACTGGGGAGATAAGGATCTCGCGCACCTGAGTTTGACGAAATATCGCGAGACCGAAGCCGGCCATTTTGAGGTCAGGCGAACGGACCAATCGGCAGCCAGAAAACACGAAGGCCATTTTGAGAGGCCAGGCAACTTCCAAAACAGCACGAAATCACGCGAGATTGCGGCGGCCATCTTAGGGACAGGCAAAGAGAGCCAATCAGAGCGAAGAAAAGCTGGGAAGCCATTTTGAAGTCAGGCAATAGTCCAAAAGACTGTAAAAAAGACAGAATTGAAAGGAAATAACAACAAATAATGGCAAATACTGGGACAAGACAAGGACAAACAAAGCAAATAAAAAAGGTGCAATAAGGAAATAGATAAGGAAACAAAGACAAAGAATAAGGAAGGAAGATGAGTGATGACGACACAAAGAGCACACAAGCTGTATTCCGCAGGCCACTACCATTCAGCACATCGGAACCTCAAGCAGGTATCAGATGGGAGAAATGGATACGGAAATTTGAACGCTACATGCGAGCAACGGACGTCGTGGAGGGCAAGAAATTGGATCTGCTCGTAAATCTCGCGGGGGATGAAATAGAGGACTTGCTCCTAACATTCCCCAGTGACAAAACAACAGACTACAAAGGGGCAAAAGCATGCCTTACAGAGAAATTTGACCCCCAACGCAATATTGATTTTGTGAGGTACTCGTTTAAAATGGCGTCCCAACAAACAGAGGAGAGCATGGATGATTTTGCAACAAGGCTGCGAAAACTGGTCACGTATTGCGAATTTGAGAAGTTTGACAACGAACAAGCAATACGTCTGCGCCTCATCGACGGATGCCAGTCGGTGGAATTCTGAGCACGCATTCTGAAGGAACCGACGATGCTTGAGAAGATCTTGACGATGGCTCGCACAGAAGCACGGGCCACAGAGCATGCCAAGCAAATAAAAATGGGCAAACAAAAAGGAATGACACTGGCACATCATGTCATTGGAAATTTCAAGAAAAAAGAACACCGAGAGCCATTACCTCCCAGGAAGACCAACAACACATGCTACAGGTGTGGCCTTGAGTTCTCACGTGTCGGTACCTGCCCAGCAATGGCCCAGAAGTGCAGAAAATGCAACAGGGACAATCTTTTTGCAAGCACGTGCATAAGGAGACAGTTCAGAAGTGAGAGGGGACGAGCAGCCAGACCAATGATGACCAGCACAAGATACGCCCGACACATAGAGACAGCGGGGAGGAGCTTGTCCTATGAGTCGGACAGAACTGCAGCGCCGTGGAGGGAAGCACAGCTCTATCTAATCTCCGACATGCCCAAAGAAGGAAGACAGCAAGAACACTTCCAGCTGGTGGAGAAGCATCAAATAAAGAAGACCGCCACTGTGGACATCGAGGTTGGGAACCACCTAGCAAAGTTTGTGCTTGACAGCGGAGCCACGTGCAACATCCTGTGTGTGTCTGAATACATGAAAATGAGAGTCAAGCCAACCTTACTACCATCGACCGTGGATATGTTTACATGGGGACCAATGAAACCGGTTGAAAACGTGGGCAAATTCACTGAGACTTTAACATACCAGGGCAAGGCATGCCAAGAAGAAATACACGTGCTGAAAGGTGACATCCCAGCACCTTGCCTGCTGAGCAATGTAACAGCACAGGACATGGGGCTACTTCCTATGACTTATCACATGTCGGGAAAGGAGAACATACTGCAAGAATATCCGGCAATACTAAAAGGTCTTGGAAAATTAAAAGGCAAGCAGATCACGCTACATATCAATGAAGCAGTACGGCTGGTGGCCCAGCACTACAGGAGGGTACCAATACATCTACAATCACAAGTAGAAGAAGAAATAAACAACCTACTTGCGCAAGACATTATTAAGCCCGCGGAAGGACCCACACCATGGGTATCACCAATAGTGGTGGTTCCGAAGAAGAACACCTCCATAATAAGCATCTGTGTGGACATGAGAATACCAAACACAGCCATCTCGAGAGAATGCCACCCGGGACCACACTTGATCGACATGATCAGCCGTCTAACAGGGGTGTGCAGGTTCTCGAAGCTAGATCTGTGTAAAGGGTATCACCAATTAAAACTGGACCCCCAATCAAGATACATAACAACCTTCTCCACGCACCTAGACCTGTTCAGATACAAAAGACTAAGCTTTGAAATATCGTCGGCTGCTGGGATATTCCAAGAGACGATCCGGCAGGTAATAGGGCTGGTACACAACAGTTTCAACTACAGCGATGACATTCTAGTATTTGGGAAGTTCGATGAGGAACACAACAGTGCTCTACATCAAGTATGCAAGCAGCTAGAACAAGCAGGGTTGACATTGAATGGAGAAAAGTGCAAACTAGGAAGAAAAGAACTCGTATTTTTCAGACACATATTCTCCAAAAGGGGGATGAGGCCAGATCCCAGCAAAGTGGAGACGCTGAAGAACAAGAAACCTCCGACAGATGTAGTAGAAATAAGGTCATTTTTAGGATTGGCCAGCTACTGCGCAAGATACATACAAGTCTTTGCCACGGTGAGCACCCCGCTAAGAGAACTGACCAAACAGGGCCAAAAGTTTATCTGGTCTCAGCAATGCAATGAGGTGTTCGAGGAGATCAGGAGTGCAGTGATGACTATGGAGCATCTTGCCTACTTTGACCCTCTGCTCTGCACTGAGCTGACGGTTGGCGCAAGCTCAGTAGGACTAGGGGCGGTATTAGCGCAACACCTGCCAGGAAGAAACTCGCCAAGGAAAATTGTTGCCTACACCAGCAAAAGCCTGACGGACATTGAAAAGGTGTACTCACAGCCAGAGAAAGAAATCTTAGCGGTGGTATGGGCGTGTGAGCTTTACCACATGTAACAATATATGGTAATCCGTCAGCAAAGATGCCGCCTTGGATTGAGCGCTGGGGCATCCAACTAATGGACTATGACTTCACGATTGTCAACAAACCAGGGAAAGAGCACAATCCAGTGGACTGGATGTCGAGACACCCATTACCGCATGTGGAAGAGACGGCATCAGTAGCCGAGGAATACCTCAAGTTCGTGCTAAACCAAAGCACTCCAGCACCAATAACACTAGCGGAGATAGAAAAGGAAACTGAGGAAAATGCCACACTACAAATGGCCAAGGAGACAATGAGACAACAAAGGTGGAGACATGTCAACAACAACTCCACATGGAGAAGGGGAGTAAACAAAGAAGAGAAGGGGAGTGAACAAAGAAGAGATGCTTGCACTGCAGAAGATAAGTGAAGAACTGTCGGAGACACATCAAGGAATAATAATGCGAGGCACCAGGATAGTGGTACCAAATTCACTATGGCGCCAAGTGGTCAGCATTGCACATGAATCACACAGAGGCATCGTTGCAACCAAAAAGTTACTGAGAGAGAAAGTATGGTTCCCTGGGCTAGACCATCTAGTTGAAGACACTATCATGACCTGTCACCTCTGACAAGTGACAGGACAGCCAGCAAGGCGAGAACCACTGCACATGTCGGAACTGCCAAGAGCGGTATGGTCAACACTAGCAGCTGCCTTCTTTGGACCGCTGGACAAATGAAACTATCTACTGGTGATCATTGATGAGTACTCCAGATTCCCCATCGTAAGGCTAGTCTCATCAACGTCAGCAAGAGCCACACTACCGATTTTGGGTGACATATTTGCAGCCTGGGGTTCACCAGAGACTTTGAAAACCGACAATGGTCCTCCGTTCTCAGGGGATGAATTTCGCAGATTCATGGCTTACCTCGGAATACCTTGAAACAAATAAGGGTTCGGCTTGAGCGCAGTAAGGCTACGCCTGAATAAGTATGAAAACAAAACAACTGCCAGCACTGCTCTTGACAATTTATCAAAGATGAGAGGAGTTGAGTGGTCCTTTCTCAACTTCTTTGACCAATCATTCAGTCCACACCTAATGTATATCAAAAGAAAATTTATTTTCTACTTCCAAAAATTCGTGATTGGTTTTTTGTTTTTTGAAAAGCTTTTTGCAAAATTTATATATACATTAAAGGAAGATCAAAATAACATCAACAACAATTAGACCCTCGAATGGGAATGGAGTGTGGGTGATGCGGGGATATTTACAAGACACAACAAATATCAACTACTGTTCTATCAAAATTCACAATCTCACCATTCATACTACCAATCATACTACATGAAAACACTGAGACGGGTGAGGGAATCTTGTGGGGTTATGTACAAGGGAAAAAAAGTCTTATCTACTATATACAATTTACACCAACAGAAGAAATCAGAAAAGTCATACTGAACATGAAAAAATACAATACAAAAACAGTGAATACTTGGTCGAATCAATTAGAGAGCAATGTATGCACGACCTAGATAAGTCTCAATGAACCAGATGACACAAGGTCACCATGGGGGGAAAATTGAAAGGTTATTCTATCTAGAGGGGTCGACGCGTTTCGAATCCCATTAATTCTTGGGATTCTCCTCAGGACCAAAAACAGAAATGGATCTGTAAAACATAAAACAGAAAATAGAAAAAAAACTCAGTCAACTGTCTGCACACCAGAGGGAAACTCAACAAAGCGTACGACCTTGCACACACACTAGTAGTACCTGTCTGAGTTGCTTGATGAAGTCTTTGCAGAAAACTGTGGAAAGGAAGAGGTGCGCCATGAATGACTAGAACCGAGAACGGAATTAATGAAAAAGGGCGGGAAGGAGGGCGTCGTTCAACTTACTGAAACGTATTTTGTAGTCTCCACCGGGGGTTTCTTGTTTTTCGAGTCTGATGTCTATCAGAAGTTGGACGCGGAGCCTGCAGTTAAGGGTCCATCTGTCAATAGATCAATGAAACCGTGTGAGTGAGCTGACATGGTCCCGTCCTAGTTGCCGTGCTCTATTGGGAAAGGTTGTTTGTTTCCAGTATGTTCTTACCATCCGCCGTCTCTGTCCGTATACTTCGTTTGGCAATTGAATTGGGCGCCGTGCTGACTGGTCATAACTGGGGCCTTTTAAACATGCGTCATCCAGGTGTCTAAGGATTCTGGGAGTTGTAGTCAGTATCTTGTTGGTCTACAAATGGTACAATTCCGACATTTCATTTAACCCTTTTGTTGTACTGTTGAATTTAAGGATGAGCATTGCCTCCCGTTGTCTCAGTCTCGCTTCAAGATCTCCTCCTCTCTTGTCTGGGTCTATTTTAGAAATGACCGTCCATTTGAGATCGGTTTCAAGATGTCCTTCTTCTAACCAGTGTTGGACTAATGGAGCAGTCAGGGTTTTCATCTTTATTCTCGATCTGTGTTGGGAGATCCGTTGTCTTATCTCCTGGTTTGTCTTGCCAATATATAATTTTCCACAGGGGCACACGATCCCATAGACAACATTACGAGTTTTACAGTTTGAAAAATTCTCGTGTTTCCAGAAAATACCGTCATGTTCAAATAATGATCCTTCCAAAGTTAATGGGCAATTGACACAAGTCCCACATCTGTGATGGCCTTTTATCGGCGGCAAACCTACATAATCTCTAAGTGTGGGAGTCGGTGTCTTTGGTACCATGGCACGTACAAGTTGGTTAGCGATGCTTTTATCTTTCTTAAAAGCAAAGAGCGGTTTGTTCTTGAACTGAGGATCCAATTCTTAAAGGAGGTGCCAATTTTGGTGGATGGTTTTCTTCAACCAATTAGATGAAGGACAATAGGTAGAGACACAGACTACTCTAGACTGTTTTTCCCATTTGCTTCTTTTTAGTAGTTCTTCCCGTGGTGTCCACCACGCTCTTTTCTGTGCTTGTCTCAACAATTTAGACGGATAGCCTCTTTGTAGAAGTCTCGCTCTTAGGGCATTTGCATGTTCAGTATATTCTTCCTTGAATGTACAATTCCTCCTGATGCGGAGGAATTGGCCCACTGGCAAATTTTGCTTTAAGCTTCGGGGATGGTTACTTGTGAAGTCGAGGGCCTTGTTCCTGTCTGATTTTTTGCGATATAGAGTTGTTACTAATTTGTTTTCTACACAGTACACCTCTACGTCTAAAAAGGTAATTCTGGTCTTTGAGAATTGGATGCTGAACTGAATATCTTTGGTCCGATTGTTAAGCCAACCATGAAAGTTATTCAATTCTGTTTCGTTACCTGTCCATATTAGGAAGATGTCGTCTATAAATCGCGCCCATCCTCTAATTTGATCTTTATAGGGGTTGTTGTTATATATGAAGCACTCCTCATATTGACTCATATAGAGTACGGCTAGCTCTGGGGCAAAGGGGCAGCCCATCGCTACTCCCTTAGTTTGGAAATAAAAATCATCCTTGAACTTAAAATAGTTTCTGGTCAGAGCTATTTTAGCTAGCTCCAAAATGAACCTTGTTGGAATTTTCATCGGTCTTTCTCTTTTGTCCAGGTATATTTCAAGGACCTCTAGGGCTTGGTCCTGTGGAATCTGTGTGTACAATGACACTATGTCCATACTCACGAGTAGATCTTGGTTCTCGGTAAACGGCATAGTGTCCAATTTAGAAATAAAATCCGTAGTGTCCTGTAAATAGGACTTCACCTGTGTCATGAATGGTTTTAGAAAGAAATCGATAAATTTCGAAATTGGCTCAAATAGCGACTCACAACCGGAAATGATCGGTCGTCCTGGCGGTGTCCTTTCATCCTTATGTACTTTTGGAAGTACGTAGAATAGTGGTATTCGTGGATGTTTGTTCTGCAAATACTCATATTCATTCTTTCCTAGGAATCCTTCCGAGAACCCCTTGCTCAAAATGGAAAATAGTTCTTTTTGTAGTTCTTTTGTTGGATCGTGGTCTATTTTACGATAACATTCTTGGTCTGACAGTTGGCGGGTGGCTTCTGCGATGTATTCGTTAGTGCCCCACACAACTATAGATCCGCCCTTGTCGGCTTGTTTTATTATGATGTTATTATCATTTTTTAGAGTGATTAGTGCTTCTTTTTGGGCTTTTGAGATGTTTGGTTTGATGAAATTCCGTTTCCTTTTTTCTTCGAAAGAGATAGCCGAGAGTACAGTTTTTTCGAATGTGACAACCTCTTTTGGTATTTTACATGCTGGAGGGCAAAAAGTCGATTTCTTTCTTAATCCAGTTGTTTCCCCACTTGACATTGATTCTTGTCCTGAGAAGAAGGCGGTCAATCTAATTTTTCTGCAAAATTCTACGAATTCTGTTTTTAATCTCACAAAATCCATAGCTCTAGTTGGAACAAAAGTGAGCCCTTTCTCTAAAACGCTTTTCTCAGTCTCTGTGAGAGGTCTTTGTGACAGATTGTATATAGGAGATTCCTCTAATTTTTGTAATTGTGACGCCTCGTTGACATTTCCCATGGTTGTTGATACCTTGTTTTTCCTCTGGGTTTGTTGTGGTCTTGTCCTAAAAAAGGCTGTTGTTGTTGGTGTTGTAATTGCGAGGTGTTTTGTTGATAGTTAGACTGAAAATTTTGTTGGTAATTTTGTTGATAGCCTCCTCTCCGTGGGAAAGTTTGTCGATAATTGCCACTATCTGGTTCGCTGCCCCCTGATGATGATGTGTCCGAGAAGGTTATGTATTTATTCCTTGATCTTCCCTGATTATCCGGAAGAAATCTTTTTGCCTCCGGTCTGGAATAAAAGTCTGGTTGAAGGTAGGGGTATGCCTTTTCGAAGGCAAAATTCCTCTTATCTCTCTCGAAATTGCTTTCCTTCAAAGTAACTGTATAATCTTTAAACTCTAAAATTTCTTTGTCAATTTTGTCCAACAAGGTTTTTGAATCAGTGATCTGTTGATTGTTTTTAATGGCCGATTCCAATGTTTCGATTTCTTTTAGTTGTTCCTTTGACAGTCTCTGCGCTGTCTCTATTGTTAAGACCATGAGGTCCCGACTGCATTTAGTCTCTATGAAACTATATCCTTTTTTGTACAACGCGTCCTCCGTAAAGATTACTGGTACATTCTTGACTATTAGGCCTGTTGGAATTGTTCCTGCTTTGAGGTGTTGGAGCAAGTAATGCCCATGCAGGTCTGTCCTAATTTGCTTTTTCTTCAATCGAATTAGTTTATCAGACTCGTTGTTGGTCTGTGCGGTGCTGCTGAGTGTGGCTGAGCCGAACGTTGGAGGATCCCTTAGGAGTTTTTTAATATGGTCTTCGCTATATGCGAAAGTTTGTTCTTCACTCATTCTACACGTCAAACAATAGAACTGATGCCCGCTGGGGCTGGTCGCACACTCTATTCAAGCCACAATCATTCGTAATCATACAAACTAAAAAATTAACGAAAAACACACAAGGAAGTAGAAAGGACAGTATTCAAAATTAGGGAGACGAACTTATAAAGTCAGCAGACAATGAAAGTGAACGGCCGACACGGTGCCCAACAAAAACGTCTACCACATTGGGTAGACACACGCAGCAAAGGCGTGTAAAAGAGAAACCTCGCGAACTGGTGTCCGCTACCTAAACCTTGAAACAAATAAGGGTTCGGCTTGAGCGCAGTAAGGCTACGCCTGAATAAGTATGAAAACAAAACAACTGCCAGTACTGCTCTTGACAATTTATCAAAGATGAGAGGAGTTGAGTGGTCCTTTCTCAACTTCTTTGACCAATCATTCAGTCCACACCTAATGTATATCAAAAGAACATGAAAGTGAACGGCCGACACGGTGCCCAACAAAAAGGTCTACCACATTGGGTAGACACACGCAGCAAAGGCGTGTAAAAGAGAAACCTCGCGAACTGGTGTCTGCTACCTAAACCTTGAAACAAATAAGGGTTCGGCTTGAGCGCAGTAAGGCTACGCCTGAATAAGTATGAAAACAAAACAACTGCCAGTACTGCTCTTGACAATTTATCAAAGATGAGAGGAGTTGAGTGGTCCTTTCTCAACTTCTTTGACCAATCATTCAGTCCACACCTAATGTATATCAACCTCTTCCTTTCCACAGTTTTCTGCAAAGACTTCATCAAGCAACTCAGACAGGTACTACTAGTGTGTGTGCAAGGTCGTACGCTTTGTTGAGTTTCCCTCTGGTGTGCAGACAGTTGACTGAGTTTTTTTTCTATTTTCTGTTTTATGTTTTACAGATCCATTTCTGTTTTTGGTCCTGAGGAGAATCCCAAGAATTAATGGGATTCAAAACGCGTCGACCCCTCTAGATAGAATAACCTTTCAATTTTCCCCCCATGGTGACCTTGTGTCATCTGGTTCATTGAGACTTATCTAGGTCGTGCATACATTGCTCTCTAATTGATTCGACCAAGTATTCACTGTTTTTGTATTGTATTTTTTCATGTTCAGTATGACTTTTCTGATTTCTTCTGTTGGTGTAAATTGTATATAGTAGATAAACTTTTTTTCCCTTGTACATAACCCCACAAGATTCCCTCACCCGTCTCAGTGTTTTCATGTAGTATGATTGGTAGTATGAATGGTGAGATTGTGAATTTTGATAGAACAGTAGTTGATATTTGTTGTGTCGTGTAAATATCCCCGCATCACCCACACTCCATTCCCATTCGAGAGTATTTTTCGGTCTAATTGTTGTTGATGTTATTTTGATCTTCCTTTAATGTATATATAAATTTTGCAAAAAGCTTTTCAAAAAACAAAAAACCAATCACGAATTTTTGGAAGTAGAAAATAAATTTTCTTTTGATATACATTAGGTGTGGACTGAATGATTGGTCAAAGAAGTTGAGAAAGGACCACTCAACTCCTCTCATCTTTGATAAATTGTCAAGAGCAGTACTGGCAGTTGTTTTGTTTTCATACTTATTCAGGCGTAGCCTTACTGCGCTCAAGCCGAACCCTTATTTGTTTCAAGGTTTAGGTAGCGGACACCAGTTCGCGAGGTTTCTCTTTTACACGCCTTTGCTGCGTGTGTCTACCCAATGTGGTAGACCTTTTTGTTGGGCACCGTGTCGGCCGTTCACTTTCATTGTCTGCTGACTTTATAAGTTCGTCTCCCTAATTTTGAATACTGTCCTTTCTACTTCCTTGTGTGTTTTTCGTTCATTTTTTAGTTTGTATGATTACGAATGATTGTGGCTTGAATAGAGTGTGCGACCAGCCCCAGCGGGCATCAGTTCTATTGTTTGACGTGTAGAATGAGTGAAGAACAAACTTTCGCATATAGCGAAGACCATATTAAAAAACTCCTAAGGGATCCTCCAACGTTCGGCTCAGCCACACTCAGCAGCACCGCACAGACCAACAACGAGTCTGATAAACTAATTTGATTGAAGAAAAAGCAAATTAGGACAGACCTGCATGGGCATTACTTGCTCCAACACCTCAAAGCAGGAACAATTCCAACAGGCCTAATAGTCAAGAATGTACCAGTAATCTTTACGGAGGACGCGTTGTACAAAAAAGGATATAGTTTCATAGAGACTAAATGCAGTCGGGACCTCATGGTCTTAACAATAGAGACAGCGCAGAGACTGTCAAAGGAACAACTAAAAGAAATCGAAACATTGGAATCGGCCATTAAAAACAATCAACAGATCACTGATTCAAAAACCTTGTTGGACAAAATTGACAAAGAAATTTTAGAGTTTAAAGATTATACAGTTACTTTGAAGGAAAGCAATTTCGAGAGAGATAAGAGGAATTTTGCCTTCGAAAAGGCATACCCCTACCTTCAACCAGACTTTTATTCCAGACCGGAGGCAAAAAGATTTCTTCCGGATAATCAGGGAAGATCAAGGAATAAATACATAACCTTCTCGGACACATCATCATCAGGGGGCAGCGAACCAGATAGTGGCAATTATCGACAAACTTTCCCACGGAGAGGAGGCTATCAACAAAATTACCAACAAAATTTTCAGTCTAACTATCAACAAAACACCTCGCAATTACAACACCAACAACAACAGCCTTTTTTAGGACAAGACCACAACAAACCCAGAGGAAAAACAAGGTATCAACAACCATGGGAAATGTCAACGAGGCGTCACAATTACAAAAATTAGAGGAATCTCCTATATACAATCTGTCACAAAGACCTCTCACAGAGACTGAGAAAAGCGTTTTAGAGAAAGGGCTCACTTTTGTTCCAACTAGAGCTATGGATTTTGTGAGATTAAAAACAGAATTCATAGAATTTTGCAGAAAAATTAGGTTGACCGCCTTCTTCTCAGGACAAGAATCAATGTCAAGTGGGGAAACAACTGGATTAAGAAAGAAATCGACTTTTTGCCCTCCAGCATGTAAAATACCAAAAGAGGTTGTCACATTCGAAAAAACTGTACTCTCGGCTATCTCTTTCGAAGAAAAAAGGAAACGGAATTTCATCAAACCAAACATCTCAAAAGCCCAAAAAGAAGCACTAATCACTCTAAAAAATGATAATAACATCATAATAAAACAAGCCGACAAGGGCGGATCTATAGTTGTGTGGGGCACTAACGAATACATCGCAGAAGCCACCCACCAACTGTCAGACCAAGAATGTTATCGTAAAATAGACCACGATCCAACAAAAGAACTACAAAAAGAACTATTTTCCATTTTGAGCAAGGGGTTCTCGGAAGGATTCCTAGGAAAGAATGAATATGAGTATTTGCAGAACAAACATCCACGAATACCACTATTCTACGTACTTCCAAAAGTACATAAGGATGAAAGGACACCGCCAGGACGACCGATCATTTCCGGTTGTGAGTCGCTATTTGAGCCAATTTCGAAATTTATTGATTTCTTTCTAAAACCATTCATGACACAGGTGAAGTCCTATTTACAGGACACTACGGATTTTATTTCTAAATTGGACACTATGCCGTTCACCGAGAACCAAGATCTACTCGTGAGTATGGACATAGTGTCATTGTACACACAGATTCCACAGGACCAAGCCCTAGAGGTCCTTGAAATATACCTGGACAAAAGAGAAAGACCGATGAAAATTCCAACAAGGTTCATTTTGGAGCTAGCTAAAATAGCTCTGACCAGAAACTATTTTAAGTTCAAGGATGATTTTTATTTCCAAACTAAGGGAGTAGCGATGGGCTGCCCCTTTGCCCCAGAGCTAGCCGTACTCTATATGAGTCAATATGAGGAGTGCTTCATATATAACAACAACCCCTATAAAGATCAAATTAGAGGATGGGCGCGATTTATAGACGACATCTTCCTAATATGGACAGGTAACGTAACAGAATTGAATAACTTTCATGGTTGGCTTAACAATCGGACCAAAGATATTCAGTTCAGCATCCAATTCTCAAAGACCAGAATTACCTTTTTAGACGTAGAGGTGTACTGTGTAGAAAACAAATTAGTAACAACTCTATATCGCAAAAAATCAGACAGGAACAAGGCCCTCGACTTCACAAGTAACCATCCCCGAAGCTTAAAGCAAAATTTGCCAGTGGGTCAATTCCTCCGCATCAGGAGGAATTGTACATTCAAGGAAGAATATACTGAACATGCGAATGCCCTAAGAGCGAGACTTCTACAAAGAGGCTATCCGTCTAAATTGTTGAGACAAGCCCAGAAAAGAGCGTGGTGGACACCACGGGAAGAACTACTAAAAAGAAGCAAACGGGAAAAACAGTCTAGAGTAGTCGGTGTCTCTACCTATTGTCCTTCATCTAATTGGTTGAAGAAAACCATCCACCAAAATTGGCACCTCCTTGAAGAATTGGATCCTCAGTTCAAGAACAAACCGCTCTTTGCTTTTAAGAAAGATAAAAGCATCGCTAACCAACTTGTACGTGCCATGGTACCAAAGACACCGACTCCCACACTTAGAGATTATGTAGGTTTGCCGCCGATAAAAGGCCATCACAGATGTGGGACTTGTGTCAATTGCCCATTAACTTTGGAAGGATCATTATTTGAACATGACGGTATTTTCTGGAAACACGAGAATTTTTCAAACTGTAAAACTCGTAATGTTGTCTATGGGATCGTGTGCCCCTGTGGAAAATTATATATTGGCAAGACAAACCAGGAGATAAGACAACGGATCTCCCAACACAGATCGAGAATAAAGATGAAAACCCTGACTGCTCCATTAGTCCAACACTGGTTAGAAGAAGGACATCTTGAAACCGATCTCAAATGGACGGTCATTTCTAAAATAGACCCAGACAAGAGAGGAGGAGATCTTGAAGCGAGACTGAGACAACGGGAGGCAATGCTCATCCTTAAATTCAACAGTACAACAAAAGGGTTAAATGAAATGTCGGAATTGTACCATTTGTAGACCAACAAGATACTGACTACAACTCCCAGAATCCTTAGACACCTGGTTGACGCATGTTTAAAAGGCCCCAGTTATGACCAGTCAGCACGGCGCCCAATTCAATTGCCAAACGAAGTATACGGACAGAGACGGCGGATGGTAAGAACATACTGGAAACAAACAACCTTTCCCAATAGAGCACGGCAACTAGGACGGGACCATGTCAGCTCACTCACACGGTTTCATTGATCTATTGACAGATGGACCCTTAACTGCAGGCTCCGCGTCCAACTTCTGATAGACATCAGACTCGAAAAACAAGAAACCCCCGGTGGAGACTACAAAATACGTTTCAGTAAGTTGAACGACGCCCTCCTTCCCGCCCTTTTTCATTAATTCCGTTCTCGGTTCTAGTCATTCATGGCGCACCTCTTCCTTTCCACAGTTTTCTGCAAAGACTTCATCAAGCAACTCAGACAGGTACTACTAGTGTGTGTGCAAGGTCGTACGCTTTGTTGAGTTTCCCTCTGGTGTGCAGACAGTTGACTGAGTTTTTTTTCTATTTTCTGTTTTATGTTTTACAGATCCATTTCTGTTTTTGGTCCTGAGGAGAATCCCAAGAATTAATGGGATTCGAAACGCGTCGACCCCTCTAGATAGAATAACCTTTCAATTTTCCCCCCATGGTGACCTTGTGTCATCTGGTTCATTGAGACTTATCTAGGTCGTGCATACATTGCTCTCTAATTGATTCGACCAAGTATTCACTGTTTTTGTATTGTATTTTTTCATGTTCAGTATGACTTTTCTGATTTCTTCTGTTGGTGTAAATTGTATATAGTAGATAAGACTTTTTTTCCCTTGTACATAACCCCACAAGATTCCCTCACCCGTCTCAGTGTTTTCATGTAGTATGATTGGTAGTATGAATGGTGAGATTGTGAATTTTGATAGAACAGTAGTTGATATTTGTTGTGTCTTGTAAATATCCCCGCATCACCCACACTCCATTCCCATTCGAGAGTATTTTTTGGTCTAATTGTTGTTGATGTTATTTTGATCTTCCTTTAATGTATATATAAATTTTGCAAAAAGCTTTTCAAAAAACAAAAAACCAATCACGAATTTTTGGAAGTAGAAAATAAATTTTCTTTTGATATACATTAGGTGTGGACTGAATGATTGGTCAAAGAAGTTGAGAAAGGACCACTCAACTCCTCTCATCTTTGATAAATTGTCAAGAGCAGTACTGGCAGTTGTTTTGTTACCTCGGAATACAACACAAGAAAATAACACTGCTGTGGCCACAGGCAAATAGCATGGTTGAACGGTTCATGGGAAATATCAAGAAGGCGGTTCAGAGGGCGAAGATGTCACAGATCTCACTGGGCCAAGCACTGTGCCAGGTGCTAAGAGACTACAGGAACACACCACACGGCTCCACAGGAAAATGCCTGGCAGAGCTGGTACTGGGGAGGACAAGCAGGACAAGACTCCCACAAGGAGAAACAACAACACCGTCAGGGCATGGAAGCATAGCAGAAAAGATAAGTAGGCCAAAGAGAGAATGAAAAAGTATGCGGACAGCAGACAACATGCCACCATGTCACAACTACAAGAAGGAGACACCGTGATAGTGCGACAGCACCGGAAGTCTGACAGCATGTTCTCACATGATCCGCTGATGATCACAAAGGTGAAGGGAACAATGATCATGGCAGAGTCAGGACGCCAAAGGATCATGCGAAACAGCTCACACTTCAAAGGACTGAAAGAGGAGGTGAAAGAAGTGCGAACACCAGGCACAGAAGGAACGGCCAAGCTGGAGCGAAATGAAAAGGAAACAGAAGATGACATGGGGTCAGCAGGAGGCCAGGACATGGAGGCACGACTAAAAAGAGCAACAACGAGACCGAAAAGACTAATAGAAGAAACGTGAAACACCTCTCCATGTATCTATCTATTGTTCCATCTTTGTTTCTATTACTCTATCTCATTAATAACTATACCTCACCAAGTTTTCGCATCTCTGATTTCTGAATGTTTGTTTCTCGTCATGTCTTTGTGACAAAGGGGGATATGTAGTGTCCTGGAGTGGGCACTAGGACCCCAAGCTGAACAAGGGGCAAGGAGGTCACCGGACACCACATCCGGTCAGGGTGTGGGGAGGGGGGAGAAGGAAGGAAGTGGGCAGCAGGAGCAGACGTGTCCACGAGTACAGCTGAACAGAATAAATAATACTTGCACCCTACCTGTGTAATGGGTTATTCGTAGCAGCATGACACAACAATGGGAACGCCTTCCTGTTTTCAAATGGCTTACTCTCTACTTGAAGTAGGTGGTAAACAACAAGTGTTTTGTGACCACAAATGCGGTCGCAAAACAATGGTATATACCATTCTGACTCGCTATTAGGACGGGATGCCCTTGGCAAGCCCCTTCCTAATAGCGACTCGCAAACACTATTTTGCGAGTCACTAACTTGCAAAATAGTGTTTGTACATACAACCTATTTTTGCAGTCGCAAACGAGCTAATTGCCCATCTGCAACCACAAAAAAGGGTTGTACATCTTGCCTTGGTTTTCAATTTGGGGGTCTGAAGTATGGGGCCCAGAATACAAAGAAGTGAAAGACTGCATTCATTGGTATTGAGGCCAATTAATCCATGACTGTCCAGGGACTGTGCAACCTGGACATTTATACATTTTTAACAAGCAGTCTTCATCATGACTTTTGCCCAATCTCTAGGTATGATAAGAATGTAATAGCTTTAGGAATGTCCAGTACAAATAGAAAATCGAAAAACAAATGTCAATAAACCTAAGTACAACTCTAAAAAGAAAGGGAGTGTGTGACATTGCAGGTATATGGTTCATTACATTTAATGAAATGTCCTCTAAAACATTAGAGAAATATTGAATTTAGCAAAATATGCAGATGTTAAGAAAATCAAAGCAAGAGGATGTCCCAGCTAAGAACGGCCTATGTTTACCTAATACTGTAAACTTCATGTAGTGCAAAAATATTCAACTGTGTGTAAATCCACTAACAGGAATTTCAACTTATATGCTCTCTTGGTACAAATACTTACATATATGTGAATAGTTTTGTATAGGAGGTATAACTATCTGAATTCTATGTTGGAGTTATATAAAAAAAATCTGTTTGTCTCACGAGCAGCCAGATGTTTATCGCTGCATCAAAACATCTTCTGGATGCTTGAACAATCATTTTTAACTGTGCTTTCATCTTCTAATGCACAGCATGGCGGTGTCAACAATGTGGAATGATTATCTGTTTTTGCTGTGATGCTGATAGCAAGCATTGCTTTTGCACTGTTGCTAACTGTGACCTCCAGCGCTCAGCGAAATTTCAGCTCCCTTACCAATTCCCTGAGAAGAATGTGACAGGTTTGACTTCAAGAAAGTAAGATTGTCTGCATTGTCAGAATTCTAATAATTCAACTGTTCATTAGAACAGCTACTCCAAGAGAACCAAAAACGGAACCTCGCAAACTATGTGCTCTAAATGTTCAGCAAGACATGTTCATGCTAGGTATGGTTGTAAAAAATAAAATTAGACATGTACTGTGACCTGCGTAGAGACTCTGGGTAAGTTTTGCCAAATTATGATACACGTACATGAAATTGTAGGATTGCATGTATGATGCGCCTAACTATATGGAATTCACATACATTAGTAGCTTACACCCCTTTCTTCTATTGTGTAAAGGATGCTGTTCACCAAACCAACATTATTTTCACTTCACTTTATTTTTCTAGTTAACTGTTTTTTGTCAAGCATGATAACCCTCCCAAACACCTTCTGTTAACATTGCATAGTTTGGTCTACTTAACTAAACTCTCTGTACCATTTAGTCGAGGTGATTGATAATTAGGTCTTAGGTAAATTCAGCAACTGCCTTCTCTATTATTTGATAATTGCCAAACGGTAATTATTTGTGAAAGAACAGTAAGAGGACAATTGAAAACGGTATTTTAATTAGGCCCAAAGAAACCTACATTTACGCCTTCATTTTGGATTTCCCTTCCACAGCTTTGGAGAAATACATAGAGATTCACAAACTCCATTCCAACCCTTCCACTTTAGAACTAGTTGAAGATTTACTCTAGCAAATGCCTGGGGTAACTATGCTTCCTAGATAGGTAGGGAAATGAACCACCTCCAAAAGCTAGAGTCATTTGAACAAAGTGTTTTAAGTAGAAAATCAACCTAAGAAGATCGATTATGCTCAGTAAAGAAATATAAACTGTAATATTTCAAATTGTACAATGGCATCCCACTGGGCTATTCTGAAAGTGATAAGAGTTTTAAAAATAATCAACATTTTGGCCCTATAGATTTAAGTTTTCAAAAGTCAAAAGAATGTGTGCCCTTTGAGGAGACTTAATTAGCTGGTCAAGCTCCAACCTCTACCCAGGCAAAAGGAGTGGACTCCAAGGGTCAGTTGGCTGACCTCCCCTTAAGCTACAAGTCTAGAAAGGTCTTCAAGAAGCCCACTTTCCTAAGGAGGCCAGCGGGCCAGTTCCAATTTTACCTGCCCAGGACCCTGTTGGTGACTTTTGCTGGGATAAGGCTTGAGCCTCAAGTGATGTTCCTAATGTCCTGGAAACCTTGGCAGTGTCAAAGCATACTCGTCCTAACATCCTGAAAAACTTGGAACATAGAACGTATTTGGCTCTAAAGACCTCTGGAGAACCGAGACAAACCTGCCAAGTCAATTCAACAAAAGTCCATCACTGCTAGGCCAAAGATTTAGGTTGTCCAGCTCAACGCTTTTCCGCAGCAGCAAATGAGTTTCAGTGGGACATCATGGAGCAGGTATCTGGCCTCTTTGAGTCCTGTTCGACTACAGAATGTAGTCTAGCCCCGCTGGAGGGTTCCAAGCTCCAGAAAAGTGACTACATCCGAACAAATTATCTGGATGGTGGGGAACCTTTCGTGGATATGAATTTTGGATTTCTCCCACTCAGAGATTTACTGATTCACCAGGATCTCGCCCGACAACTATCATCCTTCGTGGAGCCCTTTTGGCCACAACCTGCTGCTTTGCCCCATTGTGGACTTTTGACTTTTAGAGACTAAGATGAGAAGTTAAAACATCCAACCATTTTGAACCTGGTTTATACATGCATCCCGCTTTCCATCATGGTAGGACTTACTTCACAGCAAGGTAATGGTCAAGCACAACCAGATGCCTGGTTGGCACTTAACACTTTTTGGCACTATTTTTTAATGTAAACTTTATTGTTTTGGGCTTTTGCCTTTTTAACTGTTCTGGTACTTTAAAATACATTACATATTTTCTTAGGTAAAGTCTGTCTGTTCAGTGCAATAGCTACTGGGAATTGAGTGCAGATATAAATGACTGAAACCTTTACTGGACCTAACAAGAATAGTGACATTATTTCTTCTGGTGTGCTACCATTCACCACAACTAATAAATCACTTTGCCACAAAATGAGTTTTCCAATCTCTTGGCACTGGTTGGGTTCTCAAAGATTAGGTTATTATCTACATGTTCTCGAGTAATGCTCCCGAGAAATGCGCATGAGCGGGCGGCCGCGCATGCGCATTAGTATCCGAGACGGCGGCGCAATTACAAGAGGGAGCCCCGGGGACGCAGCGGACAAGGTAAGTGGTTTTTATTCATTTTTAAAAGGTATTTTAAGTATGTAGGGAGGGCGGGAGGGAGGTGGGTGGCGGGAAACTTCGCTACGCCCAAAGAGTGGGCGTAGTGTTGCCTGCTACGCCTACTTCGCAAAGGGTGAAGTAGGCAACACTACGCCCACTCCGTGGGCGTAGCGAAGTACTTAGCCCAGGGTTAGTAATGAGAAATGTTTATTAGGGCCATATACATCGGACACTTCTACATCTTGAGTTTCATGTTTATCCAGTACCTTACTGTCAAGGGTATTAGAAATTATCAAGATCACTTTATTTTATGTGCACCCACTATATGTGTGAAGTGAGCGGTGGTTGTATGACAGAGGCACACATGGCTAAACCATGCATTCCTCTACAATGCAGCCTGAACAATGAATGCATATGAAAAACGCATTCCTTTACCATGCATGCTTTTACCTTGTAATTGTGTGGTAAACGCATGATTGACAAAGGGATGTCTGATAAAAAATCACACTCCACCCCTCTGCCCTAAGCCCTAAAATCCTTGCCCCTGCCCTGTAAATGACCCAACCCCTAATAACTACCCCAACCCTAAAACTACCCGGACTGCCCAGCTCTGATCCATAAAGCCCTGACCCCTGCCCTATAAACAACCCGAAACCCCAGCCCTAAAATGACCCAATCTCTAAAACCTAAAACTACCCTGGCCCACCCAGCCCTGAGCCTTAAAACCCTGGCCCTTCCCTATAAATAACCCGACTAACTGCAGCCCTAAAAGTACCCACCACCCCCTCAAAAACCAGCCCCAGTCCTTCCTCTTCCTGTGCCTGCGCATCTAGACAGCATATTGCCTTAGGCACGAATATAAGTGACTAAGGCATATGCGTGGTTATGGCAAGCGTGGTTGTGCTTGCAAGGAAATGACACAGGTGGGCTCTATTCTCATTGTAAGGGCTGTTTCCCGTGACAGATTATTGATCAGATCTATGGCTAGTTGATCCTCTCTAGGTAGGTAATCACATCGCCAACATGTTTTACACTCATACATACATATGTTCATGTTAAACCACTGATGTTGTTGGTGGCCTGCATGACATTGGCAATGCCGTTTCATGGTTCACTTACTTTACCATTTATTTTAGGTGCATAATTGTGGTGCAATTCAAACATGTCACATGGATTGTTATGCTATTTATTGCCAAGCTTCAACTATTCTATTAGCTACAGAAGTTGTCATGGTGAACTTTATTTGGCACATATGCATTTTAATATGGGCCAGCTTTATGTGGGACAGCAGTGACATATTTTCAAGTTGCTGTCTACTAAAAAGTAGACACAATACATTGGTTTTTCACATGTATGTTTACAACTGTCATAAGTAGGGGACTGTGTATTTCTACACCTTACTCTTTTTACTCATGAATGATCACTGTGGTGCCTTGTCCAGGTTGGATTTAATTCTATGCTGATGACTGATGTATGACATGTTGCAAGCATTGTGTTTGACTTTGTGAGTTTGACAATACTGAATTCATATGCTTTTCATATTGGCTATTTACTTCAAAGATAGGTGAGCCATCACATTGGATACATCAGTCAATGCGGCTGTCAACCTACGTGTATGTGTGTACATAAAGTGTCAGTATTGCTGAGACATATATGTGTTTAGTACTGTTGGTGTCACAATGTTTTCAAATTATGACATTTGCACATGTAGAGAGCCTAAACTGACAGGGCATACCAAACATGGCGTTTCCACATACGTCTTCCTGTGTTGCTCCCGAAACAAGTACACTGCCATGTGTGGCACACTTGCTCATTTCCAGAATGCTTGTTTTCACAGCACTGACCTTGTTGAACTTTTACTGATACAAGGAATAGGTACACCATTGAGGGGACACTCCTCTCAGACTAATATCTTGTGTTGCCTTTGTACTTATATTGGCTTGCCTGTCATGCCGCATGGTTGAATTGATGATTTGTTGCACAGTGCAGTTGATGTGGTTTCATCCATCCACATGATGTAAAATGACACATTGCTACTCTCTGCCATTAATTTGCTGCTACCATGGACAGGTTAGTACATGCATTTCAGTATGGTACATCAATGTCTTCATGTTGCAGTGCATTGTTTCCACTAGGTTCACATGACACGAGTGCCCAGAAATTTGGGAAAGTGACACTGTGCAGTGCAGCAAATCACCTTTGTGGACTGCACTGATTCACTGCGAAAGGGCAGTTGTGCACAGTATTTAGGGCAAACAGCAAAGTCATAGGATTTCACCCTACACTGGCACACAATATGCTACCTAGATTAAACACAGGCATGCTTGTACCATGGTGCTCGTGTGCCTGCATTGCATCCGGTTTAGGTTTTATACAGGAGGGGACACCTTCCTCCACATGATGTACTCAAAGAGGCCTGATTATCTATGTATATGTGCCAAAGAATGCAGCACACATATGAAGTGTGACTGAATTGGATGGCTTAAGTTGTTTTTCCTTATTACACATTACCTGGGGAGAACAATTGATTTGTCAAGTTTCTAAGTTTACCTAATGTGCGATACATGACATGCCTCAAATACCATAGATTTTGCAGGAAGTCACCCCCACAATGCCCATGAAAACCCACCCTTTCACCTAGTGGTGCCACACTGCATTGTGTGCAGCATTGCCTTGCTGCTCTATACATTTAGGTAATTCAAAGGCACACAAAGTGGCTTTGCATGACTTAACATGTTTTACTTGGAGGCTTGCATTACATGTGTACCATGATGCATTGTGCATGTGTGTGGCTTGTTCCACATTCATATGGTCCTACCTTCCTTGACACACACATAGATGGGTGTTATGTAGTACATTTCTACCTGTTACTAGATGTGTTATGTACTTACCAACAAGTAGGCCATTCCGATATGGGCTATTCTGGAAGCACTCAATGATGCTGCAGTGCCTGAATATGAAGGCATCATGCATGTTTCCTGGGTGTTTTGCCAGCACATTAGTGAACATCCCCAGATGGTCCCGATGACCTGGATGTAGATTGAGTATGGGTGCTTCTGGTTCCTGTACAGGTGTGATGTTTCAGCAGAGGGAACCAGTTGCACATGTGTGCAATCCATGGCACCTAGCACATATATAAATCCCACAAGGGCCTAGAAACTTTGCTTGGTCTCCAGCTGCTGTTATTGTGTTTTGGGAAAGAGGAGGAAGTGGGCTCTGAGGCAGATGATGGCATCCAGGACACAGGTCAGGGAGGCAGAAAATGATGGATGCGATATTCCTGCCACTCCGTCTGTTGTGATCTGGAATGACCCAGATGCCAGCAAGTGGAGGGCTTCCATTAGCTTGACCTGCGGAGGGATGTTGGTGTGCCTGGCAGTTAGTGGCTGGAGCCTTGGGGCAATCTGGTTCAGCAGTTATATCATGGACTCCCTCCTGAGTCTGTAGTATCTGATGACCTCATCCTCCCTGAAAGGGAGAGTAGTCTGCTGGCAAAATGTGAGTACCCTTCTCCTGCGCTGCTTATGTTGTGCGGGTCTCCTTCTCCCAGCGACAGCATGAGCACCTCCATCGTGTACTACAGCTTGCCAAACTGTTTTATGTGTCTTGTCTTTATGTTCCACGACCACTGCATCATTTCCTATGCCTGGCTTGCCGATGCACAGGGATTTTTACACATTTCAGGCTCTGTGGGATGCTTGCTGAAGTTGTGTCAAATTGAAAAACCATAAATATCACTGCGTTAGTTTACCATGCATATTTTAGTCTTTGTGTGGCTCAGCTGGTTCTGGTGCAGGTATTTTTGAACGCAGGTCAGCAAGAACTGGTGCATTTGCCTCAAGCGTTGACTTGTAGATATGGAGTGCTGCTTGCGCCACCTTTGCATCCCAATGTGTGATGCAACAGTTGTGCAGGCCTCTCATACATATGCCCTTTAATAGCTTAAAGTAGACCCTATGACTATTGAAATATATCAATCAATCAACTTGTATTTGTAGAGCACGACTAATCACCAATGAAGGTATCCAGCCACTGGGTTCTTGCTGGGACCAGTTGAAGAGCCAGGTCTTGAATCCTTTTCTAGTTTCAGGGAGTGAGGACAATGTTTGGAGTTGCAGGGGAGGTC
This sequence comes from Lissotriton vulgaris, assembly GCF_964263255.1. Lineage (NCBI taxonomy): Eukaryota > Metazoa > Chordata > Amphibia > Caudata > Salamandridae > Lissotriton > Lissotriton vulgaris. The sequence continues at coordinate 395,599,283 of NC_141696.1, read as the reverse complement.
GTTCAAGGATGTGGTGGCAAGGTAGAAGAAGGAACTTCCTCCACGGTTGCCTAGAAGGATGCAGGGAGTGTGAGTGAGGGAGGCAGAGCAAAGGTGTCAGGAGGGCTGGTTTTATTTAGGCGGTGGTTGATATATAGTGGTCCTTGGTCATGGAGGACCACCATATGTGGAGTGTGTCAACATCTTGAATTGGCATCTATTCCAGTTGGGGAACCAGTGGAGGTTCCTGAGGTGGGGGTAATGTGGGTGTATTTGTGGAGGTTGAGAATAAGTTTGGTGGCTGTGTTCTGTATCATCTGGAGTCTCTTCAGGAGTTAGGTGGTGAGTCCTGCGTAGAGCTCGTTCCCCTAGTTCATAAGGGAGTGAGATGACAAAGGGTTGAACATAAGTGGACGCACAATAGTTGATGGATGAAACTAACAATGGGTAAACAAGTTATGGTTTAAATGTTTTCATGTACCTAAAAATAAATTATTAACTTGCAACTCATAATGTATGGATAATAAAACGTATGCAATGACCCTCATTATTCCTAGTGGAGTGGAGAGGTGTGTTGCAGAGTGCCGTAAAGTATTATAGAATGGAGTATGGTACAGTGTCACAGATTGTATTAAAGTTTTGTACAGTGGAGTGGCATGCAGTACAGAAAAGTGCAGTACAGTAAAGTAGAGTGATGTGGGATAGACTGTCGTACAATTGAGTGGCATAGAGTGCAGTACTGGAGTATAATGCAGTACAGTGGAGTAGTGACCCATAGAGTAAAGTATATTAACTGGTGTAGAGCGGCATAGAGGGAGCGGTGTAGAGTGTCATAGAGTGAAATGTAGTGTTGTGAAGTGCTACAGAGATAAGTAGAGTGCTGTAAACTGGTATTGTCAAGAATAAATTGATCTATAGTGTAGTGCTATACAGTGTAGTGGTGTGTGGTACATTTTAGGGCTGTAGACCGTTAATGAGTGGAGTATATTGTTTTGAGCAGAGTACAGAGGAGTGGCATGGAATGTAGTTGGGTAGAGTGGAGAGGTGTAGAATGGAGTAGTGTACAGTGGAGTTGTGAAGAGTGGAGTGGCATACAGTGTAATAGTGTACAGTGGAGTGGCTTACAGTGGAGTGGCATATAGCAAAGTGGCATTGTGTGGAATAGCATAGAGTGGAGTGCCGTAGAGTGGAGTTACAATAGAAACAACAACCCCCGTCAACCTTTAAATTCAAATTCAGTTTATCCATCTCAAAATTGTATCTATAGAAATATACAGCTCAAAGGATTCTGGTCTTCATTCATGTTCTTAGTTAACTGTGCAAAACTATATTGTTATGCTCAACATCTTTCACATACAAAACTTTATTATCACATAATCAGGCCGTACATTCTGATTATCTTCAACCCGGGTCTCAATGACAACATACATTTTTAGTCATATAAAATGACATTCTCAAGCACACACTAATTTGTTATTATTTCTATTGGTAGCTTCCCTCCCCAGTAACCTATGTAAGCATTTTGAATTATGTTGAGTGCAGTTACATACAATGGAAGAGCATAGAGTACAGTGTCATAAAGTGGAGTGGTGTATAGTGGAGTGGCTTTGACTGAAGTGACGTGGAGTGGAGTGGCATACAGCTGAATAGCATATATTGGAATGGCATACATAGAAGTGGCGTTAAGTGGAGTGGCGTAGAGTGGAATGGGTAGAGTGGAGGTAGGTAGAGGGGGGTGGATTAGACTGGAGTGGGGTAGAGTGGAGTGAAGTGGAGTGGATTTGAGTGGAGTGAGGTAGAGTGGAGTGACATAGAGTGGAGTGACATAGAGTGGAGTGGGGTAGAGTGGAGTTGCATAGATTGGAGTGACAAAGTGGAGTGGGGGAGAGTGGAGTGGTGTACAGAGAAATAGCCTACAGTGGAGTGGCATAGAGAGGAGTGACATAGAGTGAACTGGCATACACTACAGTGTGAAAGAGTGGAATGCTGTAGATCGAGATAGCATACAGTGGAGTGTGGTAGAGTGGAGTGGCGTGGCATAGAGTCAAATAGCATTGAGTTGAGAGGCGTAGAGTGTAGTGTCGTACAGTGGAATAGTGTGTAGGAAACTGGCTTGGAGTGATGTTTGGGTACAGCGGAGTGGTGTAAGGTGGAGTGGCGTAAAGTAGAATAGCAAACAGTGGAGCGCTGTGGAGTAGAGTGGAGTGGCATACAGTTGAATAGCGTACTGTGGAGTGGAGTAGTGTGGAGTGTAGTGTGGTAGAGTGTAATAGCATATAGTGGAGTAGCATAGAGTGGAGCAGCACACAGTGGAGTAAGGTTCAGTTGAGTATCATATAGTAGATAGCGTATAGTGGAGTGGTGTACAGTGGACTGGCATACAAAGGAGTTGCGCAGAGTGGAACAGCGTACAGTGGAATGACATTGAGTGTAATCATATAGAGTGGAATAGCGTATAGTGATGTGGCGTCTGGTTTAGTGGCATAGAGTTGAGTAGTGTAGAGTTAAATAGCATGGAGTGGAGTGGAGAGAATGGGGTTGCCTACAGTGGAATTGTGTAGAATGTCTTGGTGTACAGTGTATTGGCATACAGTGCAGGGATGTAGACCAGAGTGCCATACAGTGGAGAGGTGTACAGTGGAGTTACATACAGTGGAGTTGCTTACAGTAGAGTGGCCTACAGTGGGCTGGCATACAGTGGAGTGGCATACAGTGGAATTGGGTAGAGTGGAGTGACATTGAGTCTCATAGCATAAAGCTGAGTGGCGCAGAGTGCAGTTAAGTATAGGGGAATAGCGTATAGTGGTGTGGCATGGAGTGAAGTGGGGCTCAATGGAGTGGGGCAGAGTGAAGTGGTGAAGAGTAGAGTGGCGTAGAGTGGAATACCATACATTCAGCACCTTGACACCGTCATGGGTGAATTTTTGCGCTTTACAAATCCTGAATTTATTTATTTATTTATAGAGTAGAATGTTGTAGAGTGGCATGGCATACTGTAGAATAGCATACTGTAAAGTGGTGAAGAGTGGAGCAGTGCATGGTGAAGTGGTGTAAAGTAGAATAGCATAAAGCGGAGTGATGAGAGATGGAGTTGCATGCAGGGGAATAGCGTAGAGTGCAGTGGCATAGAGTAGAGTAGTGTACAGTTAAGTGGTGTAGACTCGAGTAGTATAGAGTGGAGATGGCGAGAATAGAGCATCATACAGTGGAATAGTGTAGAGTGTATTAGTTTACAGTGTATTGGCAGTCAGTGCAGCGGTGTAGACTGGAGTGTCATACAGTGGAGCAACATACAGTGGAATAGCATACAGTGGAGTGACACAGAGTGGAGGAGTGTACAGTAAAGTGGGCTGGAGTGGAGTGGCATAGAGTTGAATAGTATAGAGCTGAATGGGGTAGAGTGTAGTTGCGTACTGGGGAATAGTGTATAGTGGAGTGTCATGGAGTGAAGTGGGGGACAGTGGAGTGGCTTAGAGTGTAGTGGTGATGAGTAGAGTAGCAGGTAGTGGTATAGCATACAGTATTGTGCTGTACAGTGGAGTGGCGCACAGTAGAAGAGCATATTGTAGAGTGAAGTGTGTAGGGTGCAGTGTGGTAGTCTGTAATAGAGTACAGTGGAGTAGTGTAGAGTGCAGTGGCATAGAGTGGAGCGATGCACAGTGGAGTGAGTAAAGTGGAGTGACATGCAGTAGAATAGTGTAGAGTGGAGCAGCACAGAGCAAAATTGTGCATAGTGGAGTGGTTTAGAGTGGAATGCCATATAGCAGAGTGGTGTAGAGTGGAATAGTGTACAGAGAAGTGGCTTAGAATGTAGTGGTGTAGAGTAGAATAGTGTATAGTGGAGTGGAATACAGTTTAGTGGTGTAGAGTGAAGTGGTGTACAGTACTCTGCTGCTGTACTGAAACTCATAGATCATTGCCAGTTTCTGATGTGATGTGTCCTGGTCACACTGATACATCACATCTTTAACTTGTTTCACTCTGTACTACAACGTATAGATCTTTGTTTCTGAAGTGCTGTGTCCTGGTCACGTGTTTCTGTGTACCACCATTGTGCATAGATCATTGTTTCTGATGTACTATGTTCTGGCAGCTAATGGTTTTTGTTTTTTGCTATATGAAAACAATAACATTTTGTTTAAAATGCTAAATAGAAGTGGTGTAGAGTAGAATAGAATAATGATGAGTGTCAAGAATGGAGTTGCATACAGTGGAATAGCATTGAGTAGAGTGGCATAGAATAGAGTAGCCTAGCGTGCAGTGGCGTAGACTGGAGTGGGATAGAGTTGAGTGCCAGGTAGTGGAGTGGTGTAGAGTGGAGTGAGGTAGTGTAGTATGGCATAGAGTGTAGTGGTGTGCAGTTGAATAGAGTGGAGTGGAATAGAGTAGAGTTGCATAGAGTGGAATAGCTTACAGTGGAGTTCTGTACAGTGGGACGGCATACAGTGGAACAGTGTAGAGTGAATTGACATACAGTGTGTTATTGTACAGTGCAGCGGTGTAGACTGGATGTTGTACAGTGGAGCAGCAATTGTTCAGACATTGGTTTAGAATACCTTGTGGTTCCTTCTTGCAACATTCATGCTGGTGTGCACTGCATAGGCTTCTCAGATAGAATATCAGCACACACCTTCTGGCTGACTTGAAGGATTCAGAACCAGCAGCCACACATGACTTAGGTAGGGTCTGCCTACTGCCCACACTCACCCACATTGATCACAGCCATACTTGACAACCCGGTATGTTTGCCCCTGTTTAGTCATCTTCCTAAATTTCAAGACATACTGTTTCAAAAAGGCCCTATGACAACACACGTGAATGGAGTATGCAAACCCCTAGTGAAATATTCAGAAGCATCTGAGCCTTTTTCCCCCTGACAAGGTCTTGGCAGCCTGTATGATCATTTCCATCCTGGAGAAAAGTTTCCAAGCAAAGGCCTTCCTCAGACATGCACCTGAATGTTGGAAAGCAGAATACTCCAAAAAAGGCTTCTTCCTGCAAAAATGTCTTTCAACTCCCAGTTGACTAACTTGTTGTTCTAAAAGCCTTCAACCATGGCGCACTTCAAGCATGCTCTTCCAGCTTCATAGGCCCTTACAGATTTGCTCTGTGTACTCATTACTTCGAGAATCTGCCGAGGAAGTCCCTCAACCTGCATCCTTTTACCAAGGAAACCAACAATTGTCCCTCTCACTGAGCTAGGTCTCAACTGACACATTAATTAGTGGAACCAACGTGGTCATGCGCACAGAGAACACTCACCACTCTAGGAGTGACATTCATTTCTGTGACCTGCCCCATCACTCTGTATAGTGGGTCACATGCGCACACCCCACATTCACAGCGAAATATACAATTCATTGTAAATATGCTTTCTGAAGCAATGCGAACTTTCCAGGGTGTCAAAACCATTACACTTTTAGTAGCCTTTCATATTCTGGGGTATCTCATACTTAAAGTGTGGCTCAGGGGTTAGAGGCGGCAGACCCGGAAGCTGAGATCGGCCCTGGACCAGGGTTCAATTCCCCGCCTCGGCAGGTCTTGGGCTAAAAAATTCCAAGGACTCGATAATTCTCGCTCCGGTGCCTTCTCGACTCACGGGTTCACACTCTGCGACTCTGGGCAATAGCTTGCTTAATCTCCACAACGGCCCCTCGCAGCGTGATGCCTGGCTTTCACCTTGTGGATACCCTGCCGGGGTTATCTCACAGGGGAATACCAGGACGGGTTCCCTAAGCAAGCGCTTAGGTACCGACCTCGGTCAGTGATTTGCGCTATATAAATACATGTATATTTACATTCACATTTAAAGGTTTCCCACACTCCACCCCGGCACAATGGTGTTGGCGCGCGAGGCGCCCAGAATGAGAAGTTCCCATGGCTTACCATATACTCGCCAAGCCAGAAATAAAAACAAGAAAACTCCTGATCCCTTGATTGCTGGGCCCAATTAGTCAGTGCTGATTGATGCCTAGGAAACAATTAATGAGAACACATCCAAACTTTCAGGCATTATTTGAGATTTCACACAATATGCTTTCCGGACGGCTTGGAACAAACTGACATGTAGAAAAGCGCACTGTGCTTTCCAGACGGTTTGTCCTTGTTACTACAGAAACGAATTTTCTATAAACTAGGAATTCTCTGCTGGTTTTTGTTCGTATCATGTCAAAATGCTCACATATTTAAAATGCATTGCAAATTATTCTTAAAACATTACCATATCACACTAGCTGTCTTAAGCATTTCCAGTTATTCAAATGACTTATTTTTAATGGTGCTGAAAGGAGCCTTTTGTAATAACAAACCCCATCTGCATACACAAAAGGCATGACACAGGGAACAAAAAAAACAGAGACGGCTGAGGACGAAACCACGCTTCCTTTCACTGGCAATGGTGGAAATTAATGTCAACGCTAGGCTGAAGGCATAAAGGGATTCAAAATTAAAAATCCTTTGAAACCTTCCAACAAGACCCCTATAATCAGATGAAAGATACGCAGTGATCAAAGTCCTTTAAAACAGTATTGTTCATTCCATTAGACCCGCTTCAGTGTACCCTTCTATTCATCAGAAATTATGCGCAAATGCAGCAGAAAATCTGCATTGTTTCATTAGCAGTCCAGATGTTTTAAGGAAGGAATCCCCCACAACAAAACGCTCGGAGCTAGGACCATGAAACAGCTGCTTAATGTAAACCATAATTAGCTGGAGCCATGTCTTATCATATAGTGAAGGTGCTCAGCTGACATTACTAATTGCTTCAGGGATGACCTCTGGTAAGAAGCAGCAAAAAAGCATCAGCATGTTATAAAGAATGCACTTAAGCGAAGGTTTTCTCTATTATTGAAGAAAAGAAGCTTATCTACATTAATATGGTTGCAAGGCTAATCTATACATTGCAAAATACATTTTGAAGAAATTGGTATAGTACCGGTGTGTTATCTCCATTGTTCAATAACATCATATACATGGGTATAGCTTGGTGCTGAGGTCTTATCCCAAGGCCTTCTGCCCAAGTTAAGGCCAGAGCCACAAGAGAGAGCCTCAAACAAGGAAATGGCATTCAACATCTGGCATAAACCTTGGAAGAAGGACTCTAATGCTACTAAAACATGAATCCACTGAGGGTAGATGTTGTACCTTATAAAGGAGAAGCAGAAAGAGAATCTGTGGCTATTCTTACATGCCTGTAAGGAAGCATTCTGCCAGGTCGCAACCTCCCTCCATTGTGCTGAGCACCTTCGGAACTTAGCAGAAGCAGGAGCTTTCTCTTGCCGAAGAGATAAGGAAACAACAGCATCACTCTCCGTGGTGTTCCCTCAACTTCTTCAGAAGCAACCTTTACACATGACTGTCTGTCGCCTCCTGATTTGGCCAAGATGGAAGCCGAACCAGCCCAAAAAATTAAAAAACGTACTGCTTTTTTTCAAAACTTTTTTGCTGATTGGTCAGGAAGGGGTGGGAAGAAGCAGATTCTTCTCAACACAGAGGCTGGTGAAGCAAAAGGAAGGTAAATGTAAACAGATACTGAAAATACTGGCAACAAGAAGGATCACTGTGGACCATATGCAAAATAGGAAACATGAGTTGCATGTCCTTTATGGGAGATAAGATACACAGGGCAATCTTATACAATAAAGTAATCAAACCGTGAACCTACTTAAATCCTACATGGATCCTAATACTTTCCTCGGGGAACACCTGCTGTGGAGAGAGAGACCGGGGCAATTGACAGAGGTTACCTTCAGAGAAACATCTTGCCAATTGCTCAGGCTCCCATAGTCACGCTGGTGGTAGGAGTACGTCACATAGATCAGGTGAAGTTACACATGGTGCACAGAGACCTGGAGATAGCAATAAACAGTGGGGATGGTCCTGGAACCTAAGCAGATGCACAAACCAATTGCTGCAAAAAAGCACTGGTACTGATTGGCAGTGGTTCTAGCTGTCTAGCTTTGAAAATATAAGCTGCATAAGCACTTCAGCTCGCTGATCATATTTTGAATTCAGTTATGCGTGGACCTCCATTGCTGTGGGGTTGGATTATGGAGCTGCAGGCTGTGTATGTCCTGCAGGTTAGGACTATACCTGAAGACACTCTTAAATCTCTGTTGGCCTGTTTATCGTTTCACAATCAGTTCAAGGATATCAGATACAGTGCTATTTTTGGTAAAATTAAAGCACCATAGCCATAGACATCTGACAACCTTTTTAAGAAGTCAAATACGGTCATGCTTGGATTGATTTGAGGGCATTAAAATAATTAAAATAACGTATATTTTTATACACCTACTGCTGGTCAAAGACAGCTGGGCTATTCCAAACTTTACTCCTGGAAGTCAATGGCAAAAGACTTATGGAACTATTGTAGGGCCAGCAATATCTTGATTCCATACTACATATCATAATGGCGCATTAATACAGATGAACCCTTCTCAAATGTGGAATCCCAGGTTATATTAAACAAGTCTGGTTCAAGACACTATGCATATTCAAATTAGGGTCGGCAAGCTTTACAGAAGTTCTGTCTATTCCTAATATCCATGGTACTTCTTCAATAAGGGACCATTAAATGGTCAGGCTTACCTGTATATATGTGATCAAAGAATGGAGATAGTTTGGTTTTGTATGGTTCACAAATAATACTTGTGCTTCAATCTCTCAGCCAGATTGTGTGTGCTACACTAGTGGCTTGCACATTGTTCTTACCCCTGCTCCATTTAATGCAATAAAGTACTCAAGCAATAACAACAATCCCTACCAGGGTGAACCACAAACTTCACTAAAATAATGTGTGCTTAAAGCTATGCTAGCTTGGCATAAAAAAAGTCAGGCTGAACTTATGGACAATGTGTAAAGTATGCAGCACAAAAACAGTAATAAAGTGAAAACACAACACAAGAATAACACCTCTCCAATTTAGAAACATGGATTAAAATCTAATACATTATTTGACACCAAAATGACAATAATCCAATCAGTAAAATCAGAGATATCCAATTTAACCACATTGCTGCTGGACATATTCCCTTCCGGTGCTGAGGAACAATGATAATGGGTGTGGTCATGACGGAACTGTTCCGTCATGAGCATCGAAGGGGTTAAGAAGCTTAGGTAAAAACAGCACCTTGAAGCACAAAGTACAGTTGCAGTTATCTAGTCATGTGAGACTTGGTGAAAGTTACAAGTTCAGGCCGAGTGTGAAGGAGGGTGTACCAGATACAGAGGCCAGGTTAGTTACCCTGAAAGAGTAAACATTTCAAACTCTAGTTCAAAGTGTCAGGTTTGCAGTGGAAGCGGCAGTGAGGAGCTGGCAGAGTGTCGTGGATTGCCGTCACTCCAGCATTAAGAGCAGGCTGGGCATCGCTGGTGGTCCTTGCTGCAGCATGAAGATCCTGCCGGGCGTCACAGGCGGTCATAGCCGGAGCATTGTGGTGGTGGTCACTGGATGTTGTTATTGCTGTAGCACGAATTGCAGATCTCATGTTGCCATTCATTGCTAGCAGGTGCTACGGTTCACTGGAGCTTTGCACTGGTGATTGTGCTAGCAGCAAGATCTTTGCACAAACAAGCCAATTCACAAAGATTACAAAATTCGTAATCTTTCCTTTTCTTTTAAGAGGAGCTCAACTGATGTCACACCAAGGTGTCAGGGTCTGGGAGGAAACCTCCTGTACATCAGGAAGACACTGGTGGGACCTGTGGGTGAGGACCGAAATAAATATATATATACACCCAGTAATATATCCATAAAACTCTTCTTCAATCTTCCACAAGGTCGAGACAAATGCAAGGTGAGCATCGATTTACCTGGGTGCCATTACTTGCCAGTCTCGGATAGACCATTTACATGCACTTTATGACATTCAAGATATTTCCTCCTTTAGTTTGTTGATTCATCAAAAAGCCACATAGAGTTCGGGGATCCTTCCATTTGCCAAAATGTATTTTTAAAAAGGCACAATGAATGAAAACCGAAAAAGTCAAAGAAAATGTTCCTGAAATAGAAAAACATTCATAGTCACGCACAAAAAAAGTATGTCAAAACTCCTCAAAAACAAACCTATACACTACCCACATACTACAAATAGACTAACATAAACCCATTTCCCAAACATTTGAGAGTAGGCCTAAATCTACATCACATAGACAAACTAACAAATTGCTAATCTCAACATACAAACCAAATATCTAAACCCAATAACCTCAATAAGCTTCCAGTAGACCCACCCAAACTAGCAATATATAAAATTAAGTTTACTTAAATTAAATACAGAGCTGGATTCCCACACCAACCTCATTGACTGCTGCTGTATACCAGAAGAAAAAAGACTTGTTAGTGTTAGTGCTGAGGTTGGAAGAAGGCTAACTAAAAGTGAGGGGTCACTCTCCACGGGGACAAGGGAATTCAGGATACAACAAACAACATGAAGGTACAAAGTAAATGAACAACAGACAAATTACCATAAATAATATTTTGAATGTTTCTTGGAAAGTGTTTTCTCTGTGAGTTACACGATCTTTCAATAAGTCAAGTAGTAGTTTGACAGCACATTGGTAGATACTCAACAGCTATTTTAGAAGCATAAGCACAAGAAGATGGGTAGTTGAGCCTCTGTTCCAGAGGCTCCAAGCTTCAGAGAACATCATTGCCACCCATGGCAACAATATCTCCTTATGGTTAACTATAGGGACATTTTCTCTAAACTTTTCCAAGCTGAGATCTCCACCCCTACTGAAGAGATCTACCTATGGTAAAGTATAGATTACTTTTCCCTATACTTTACCATGTGGAGATCTGCTCCCTGACTGTTGAGTCTCCCTATGGTAAAGTAAAGGGAAAAGTCAAAAAGTTTATTAAAGTTGGAAACAGTTTGAGAAAATATTTCAATATTAAATATTTAATGTTAAATTAACATTTTCGTATAGTTTTAACTATTTTAGTTAATTGGATTGAATTCCACATTACTTCCTATGAGGTTTTATTTTATTTGATGTCCCTCTTGCTATTGATTTCTATGGGAAAGTGTTGCAGTACCATTGGATGTCCATGGGTGGTGCTGGACTTACTTTAGCTCTAAGCTGGAGTAGTTTACTACACTTTCTGGTCTCTTTTTAGAAGCGAAGTTTTTGAATAAAATAGCAATGAGTTTACTCTATTGTGGATGTGGACATGTCCCTCGTGAATCCCCTCCCTAATCGTCCCTTAACCCTCCTTACTGTATTCCCCTCTACTTTAGTGACAAGTCTCCCTATGTTTCAGCCACTTCCACTGCCCTTCACACATTTACTACTAAAACATATTCTTACATGTGCGAAGACTCCACACTCATGGTGGAGATCTCCAAACAGAAAAAGATTGGAGCAGCTGAGGCATAAACTCTGAGCATAAGTTTGTAAATAGCGTTTTGTAGCACGTTTTGAAGTACTACAGAATGCTGTTTGTCAATGTTTTAGTACAACAAGTACTTGGATGGATATATGTAGGTGCGACAGGAGACATAAACATATTCTTGCACACTAAGGAGCATATCATCAAGGGAAAGCGATAAATAACGCAAAGCGAGCTTAGCGTTTTCTTATTTATCGCCATCTATCTCTGGAATTTATCGCCCTGGTAGCGTGGTATTAACAACGCGTTTCTCCAGGGTGATAAGAATTCCAGCGATAGCGCCGTTTTGCAGGGAACATCGCTGGTTTTCGAGCGATGTTCCCTGCAAAACGGCGAAAACCTTGCTGATACGACCCTGTGGTTGTATAAGCATAATCCACCCCCAATGTCAGGGATAGGTAAGTCTGCATTTTAGAAGACATTCGTTTTTGGCAAAAACAGTGGTTTTCTCCAAAAACTAACGTCTGCTTAAAAGCTGGTGCACCTGTGTAAATATCGCGATGTGCACATCAGCGATATTTGAAAGGTTGTACTGCCCAGTTATGCCCTCTTTGCATTTCATTAGAGATGCAAAGGGAGGCGTTGGGTAAAAGGGTGATAACATGCACTAATGCATGTGAGCACCCACTTGTAAATAGGGCAAAAAGATTAGCTCCACTTTTTTGGCTTTTAAAGCCAAAAAAGCAGAGATAATGCCCTTGTTAATATGCCCCTAAGTTTGAGCAAATGCATATATGGACATGTGCACACAGAGAAGTGGCTTATCATTTTGGCTTTTAGGCTGGTATTAAAACATGAAGAGCTTTTGTCCACATTATGTTCCATTACTCTGAGAAATACATATTGTAACTAGTACATTAAGGGCCCGATTATGAGTTTGGCAGTCTTCCAGTAGGACCGCCACTGTTGAGGTCCCAGGAAAACCACCAAATCTGTGGCGAACCGTCCCACCGGTTTCTGAGTTGAATCCAGGGTGGGTGAGTGGTGCAGTGGTGTCACAGCGATAGGTATGTTAGACTCATAGTAGAGCCAAAACAACATACTGCTCCTGTGACAGTGCCTACAGCATGTTTGTGCACGGTGTGGCATACACCATGTTGTCCATGCCACACATTGCATGCACGATGCTGCACTTTTTGGGTGACACATCATGTGCACCCACACCCACACCCTTGGCAGATTTTCCCTGGTGCCCTGTTGGGGACCTCTTTCCATGCCTTTTTGCCCAGCATTTCATGGTGGGTTCCCGCCAAGAAAAGCTTGCCAGAAAGGCAGGTTGAAATCTTCTCAGGAGTGCCGGCATTGGCACTGCCCTGATTCATTCTACTTATAATTTGTGTGAGCTTGTTTACAGTTCATATTCTTAATACACATATTTATATTTCTCACTAAGTACTTGATCTAATAATAAGTTTGTTTTTCCGCAATGTCACCGTACCTGATTAAAATTTGGATTTTCTCACTTTAGTATTTCCTACATTGCCGATGTTGAATTGTACACCTACATTAGGTGAGCGCTCCCCCTTTTAGACTCGCTCTTGTCTCCTTCAGGACTGTACTGATCCTTTTTAGTTGACACTAGTAATGTTACCCTTATGATTTATTTACCCCTTAGTATTTATGAGGACTATAATTCTGGCATGGTCGTTTTTTGATCTCAGTGGTATATTGTTTACATTTCGGTGACGTTCAACGCCAGTCGGGTTGGAATTATCACCGGCAGATCAGTAAGTGTTCTTTCGGATTATTACATATTTCTTGTTTCTGTGTCCCAAATAATAGTTTTTGATACATATTTTACATTTTTTCACCCCAACAGTTATAGCAGACTATCACCACTTTTTCCGAGGTATTTATGGCCACTTTAAATGCGCCATAAGGAATTATGGCTTTTCCAACGTATATGTTTCATTATCCTTTACACTCTTGGGCTCTTTTTGTCGTGCCTATTGGGAAACTTTTCCTAAATAGGATTTGAGGTGCTACTTTCCCGTCACGCATCCTGAAATTTTTGTGGATACGCACATGGTGACACTGAATTGAGGTCACTTTGTCACAATCTGTTTCAAGTCACAAAGTAGTCACAAAATTATGCATATCTTTAAACATAAATATTTTTGTTTTCTTTCCTGCAACTGAGAGTCACTAATTATGCTCTGTGTATGTGTTTTTGGATTATTTGTCAAATTTAGAGTTTCCACTTAAGGTGTAAGTCACTTATCTATGGACACTTAACTTGCCTGAACATTTAAATTGTTACTGTCTTACTACATTGACAGTATTATTTGTATCTTTCCCAGCCCTGAGGAATTTGCCGGATTACTACCATTAGCGATGAAGCACATGTCGGCTGGTTTTCGTGTGTTGCTTTGAGTAATAAACAAGAACTTGTTGACGATTGAATTTTGAGACTTTTTGAAATCTCCTGAAATATTTCGGATGGATGGATACTTTGTTCACGTGTGCCCAAGTCTTAATTGCTACTGCCATGATTCCTGCCTGCTTTCCACACCACCACTGCCTTGGCATCCTGGATCCTGGTGGTGAACTTGTGGTGGTCCCACCGCCACCATCATAATATGGCAGTTGGAACACTGGGGTGCTGGCGGTCGGACCACGGCTGTGAGTACGGTGGTTCCAGGACTGTCCTACTTATAATAAGGCCCAAGTACCAGATGTAGAAAGGGTTTTGGTGTTTGCAAACCCTCTGATTCAGTGAACCAAAGGGTTTGCAATGCTAAAACTGTTTTTTTAAATATTCTAAGCCTATTTAACGATTCAGAAAATCTTTTCCAAATCATTAAAAGCATTTAGGCATCTATGTTGAATCTATGTTGAATTAGTAATTATAAGCATGTTTAGGGTGCCCCTTTCAAATACTGATTGGTTTTGGTATGTATTATTGATTTGCTACTGAAATTGCGTTGCAAAACATTAACATTTTCAGGACACTTCAAAGAAGGTGCTAACCCATTGGCAATCATGAACGGTCAACCGAGGGACCCCTCCTGCCTTTTTGAATATTGACAAAATGTTTTTTAATAGCAGGAGGAGGTTCGTAGGACCACAGCTCACTCCGAAAAAAAGTTTGTGAAACTTGTTTTTTTTTCAAATGCATTCTGCTTTCCTATAAGGAAAACAAGCTGTATTGAAAAACGAAAAAAAATACTGTATTTAAAAGGCACCACAGACATGGTCATCTGCTCACCCATGCAAGTCTATTAACACATTAGGATACCGGGAAATGTCCCAGTGTCTGGAGGGTCAAACAGGAAATCTTACTCAGAGTACATCCTCCTTCAAAACATTAATCACAAAAAATACTCCAATTGACCAACCAGTGGTCAGTGTTGCTAGTATATTACCTGTGTCCAAGGACAGGGAAAAAAATGAGGGGGGCCTCTCTAGTGGAAGGTTGCGCTAGTCACAACCCTGTGTCTGGGAAAGAGCACTGTTTGTTTGAATTACCCTCACACACCCTGGTGGTGTCATGATTCATCATCGGGTCACCCCGACCCCTAAATGTCGGGGTGGACTCAACCACAGTGTTGGGAGCTCTTTGGATAGATGAAGGCCAGGGGGTTAAAGATTAAAATACTTCAGTCAGACCACCGGTTTCCCTTTATTCTTGGGTCTGTCTGGGTCAATAAAAATCTTAAAATGGGTCTTGTTGGAGTATTATTGTCCTAAGACCCTAGTGCAGACATGTTTCAGTCCTGTGAGGCCATAAATGTCCTGAACTTTCTTCAGGGCAAAAGCAAAACCCCCTATTGTGAGGAGTGATCCGGTCCTTGGCGCTGAGCCGAGGACCGGAACTGCAATAGGTCGACATGCTGGGTGAGGACCTTTACTAAAGACCCCCACATTACCGCTCAGGTCCTGTGTGTAACGCACAGTCCTCTCGCAGTGGATGGAGTTGGCAGAAAACAGACACACATACACTTCACACACCCCGAGGAGTAGCTACTCTGCCCTCGCTTCATGGAGAGGATAGGGACTTCCCATCCTGTATCACTCCTCACATAGGGGGTTTTCCTTTTGCCCTGAAGAAAGAAGAAAGAGCTCCCAACACTGTGGTTGAGCCCACCCCGACTTTTAGGGGTTGGGGTGACCCGATGATGAAGCATGACACCACCAGGGTGTGTGAGGGTAATTAAAACAAACAGTGCTCTTTCCCAGACACAGGTTTGTGACTAGCACAACCTTCCACTAGAGAGGCCCCCTCATTTTTCTTCCCTGTCCTTGGACACGGGTAATATACTAGCAACTCTGGCCACTGGTTGGTCAATTGGAGTATTTTTTCTGATTAATGACCCATGCAATTCACCATCTCTCTGACTGTGGCCAATCAAAGTTGGTCACAATTTGCTGCCTCCCTTATGCATATTAATGAGGTATGTCAAACTCCAACCCACTACGATTCCGTATTTTGAGAACCAACCTATTAGCACATATTTTGTGGTCGTCAGTGTGCAATTTGTGACCATGCATTTAAGTACATTTGTGAATCATATATTGTTAATCATTATGAGCCACAGTTTATGATTTCTATTTTTAATCTTTGTACATGTTCCCAGGCACAGGAAGCTCAAAGAGGAGAGGGCTCCAAAGTGGTGAGTAGACTGGATCCAGGTCTACCTCCAGGAATTGCCTTTCTCACCTGAATATCTCATCACCCGCCTCCTCTCATACTGCCATTTCTTCTTAACATCACCCATGATGCACACTGCCTCCCCTGATACATTAGCTGAGTCAGTAACTTCCTGACATTAGCAGAGATATCCATATCAGTGGTGACGCTCTCATAGGCAGAATGTAATATACAAAAGTAAAGTTACTAGTATAATCTCCACAGACATAAATTCAGTAGTGATAGACTCTACGGCTTCATTTGAGGTGGTAGAGTCTTCTAAGTCTACAATTATATATAAATCTATACATGAAAATGGTGAATTATATCTTTGAGAAGATTTACACCTAGATGTATGTGTAGATCTATTTACACATACAAACATATCTTAAGGGATATTTAGGCCCTTAATGTTTGAACCTGGCTTTACTGAATATTTATGATCAGATTTAGTTCATATAGTTTTTATTTCGATTATAAAACCATAAAAGATATTGCAATCAGTTAAAAATTAACTAGGTATAAAATGCTTGGTTAAAATAATTGAGTCATGGCAGAATAACCTTGATCTAAACAAACACAGTGATACAATTAAAATACAATATTAAGCCACAATTCAAAAACTCTTGGATTTTAAGACAATGATTTAAAACAGTATAAGATAGGATAAGCCATACGACATTGGGTTGGTAGTAGAAAAGAAAATAGTAAGACCAGGGAGGCATTACAGTGAAGATGATTAGAACTGCTCCAATCTATCGTAGGGTCAAACGGCCCTACCCCGTTATACTACAGAGTGTCAGATTCAAGCTACCCAAGATCCCACAACCAATTTAAAACAGATCAAATCAATGTGCCTTAAGTTTATTAGCCCGAGTCACCCATACCCTACTCAGGAATTTAGCTACAGCAATAACAATACATTCCTGGGTACATGTCTGTAAAATCCTCAGGGCCTCGATGGCTACTCTTGTACCAAGAATGGTGCAGATGGGTTTGAGCCTTTCCTCCTTGGTAGCCTATAGGCCGGGCAGACAAATAGTACTTTGCAAATCGGCCACTTTGACTCTTGAATGGTGATGACTAAATGAAGAAAAATACATTTCTTTAAATGTGGGTTCTTAACAGCTACAGGAGGGTCGAGCCCTACACTTTTCCAGGATTAGGAGTGACAAATGTACTTATCAACCTAGTCAGTGCTTGACTAGCAGGTAGATAACAAAGAAAGAAAAGTGAGAAGCATTGTCTTTTTCCTTACCTCTGAGGATGTGTCACTTAAGTAATGCTTTAGTGCAACACAGTCAACAGAAAATAAAAATAAATATATTAACATACTTGTGTATATTTTCTGATAAGAATGTCCAACACATTAATTTGTCCTAGATGCAGGGTTTGATATTCCTTTCATTTCTATTTTAACTCTCAGCATCACTTCACCTGCATACGCACTATTCTATTTAATGTGTTGTTTAGACTTAAGAAATATGCATATACATGTACAAAGTAACGCAGCCATTTACTTATAAAAGTATAAAAAAATTCTATTCCAGAAGAATATCGTTTAGTTCTGTTAATGTGATACTGTATATAAAGAATGACATTATGAGTAGGCACCCTAATAACATCTATTCAGTGTTTGTTACTGCTGTTCTACAAGGGAAGCAGCACAAGACGCTACAAGCAGGCCTGCAAAAAAAGAGAATGAAAAGTAAAAACAAAGGGCCAGAGGTACTAAAAGACACGTCTCAAAAAGTGTCTGCAAATAACACACATACATTTTAGGCCTCATTTATGTGACTCCCTGCGCCTTCTGAGTGTGGCTCAGGGGTTAGAGGCAGCAGACCCGGAAGCTGAGATCGGCCCTGGACCAGGGTTCATTTCCCTGCCTCGGCGGGTCTTGGGCTAAAAATTCCACGGACTCGATAATTCTCGCTCCGGTGCCTTCTCGACTCACGGGTTCACACTCAGCAACTCTGGGCAATAGCTTGCTTAATCTCCACAACGGCCCCACGCGGCGGGATGCCTGGCTTTCACCTTGTGGATACCCTGCCGGGGTTATCTCACAGGGGAATACCAGGACGGGTTCCCTAAGCAAGCGCCGGGAAACCCACTGCAGGTAGCTGTGCGCTATATAAGCTCAAATACATACATTCTGAACGTCACTTTTTGTGATGTTTCATGCCGTAGAAGCCTGCGTGATATTTATCAAGCAGCACTAAACCACTTTTTTGGGCTTAATGCGGCCTGATAAATATCAATCCCTTTAATGCAGTGTTCTGTGTTAAAGGGGCGTGCAATGGGTGTTGCTGTGGGCATTCCCAGCAACATCCATGTCATTTTGACACTGCCCCAGATTTACCAGAAATCTGAGGCAGTGCCAAAAGGTTATGCCTCCCCTGGGAAGGAAAAAGGGAGGCACAATTAGGAGACATATCTTTATTTCTCCTCGTTTTTCTTTTTTCTAAGGAGGAAAAAGCCTCTTGTGATTCTTTTTATAAAGAAAGGTTCCCCTCCTGTACAAAAATGATAATCACCGCAATGCAGGCACCCCTTGCACCATGGTGGAAAGGTGCCTGTGTTGGCTCAAGTTAGCACATTGTGCATCAGCACAGGGGAAAAGGACAGGAATGCGCTGCATCTTATAGATACGGCGCATTCCTACCAGGCCCGGGCCGTGCAGGGCGTTATACCGGGGCGGTGACGTCAGGCGGGGAAGGGGCTGGATGGGGGTTTTTAAAATGCGGAATATGGACCATTACAGGTAAGTAACGAAAAAAATAAATAAAACGAATTTCGTTGCCTACGCTGCATCACATTTGGCAAAACAGCGTGGGCAACGAAATTCGTTTTATTCTTTTTTTTCGTTACTTACCTGTAATGGTCCATATCCCGCATTTTAAACCCCCCCACCCTGCCCCACCCCCGCCTGACATCACCGCCCCGGTATAACGCCCTGCACGGCCGGGCCTGATTCCTGCCCTTTTCTTTTACCGTAGAGCACCGTAGTAGGGAGGCCTGCTGCACTTCCCTACAGCAAAACCTCATAAATGAGGCCCTTTATGACCAGACTTTGGTTTTGCAAAGTGCCCTTAAATGATATTCTAAAAAATGTTTGCACTTCGGAAAAATGAGACTTCTGACTACCCCACCCCCCTCCCTCCACATGAGGATTTACCACCTCCTTTGAGGGGTTGGCAACTGATCAATGATCAAAACTTAGCTCAGACACCATTAATACACACCTGACTGACTCGCAATTACGTGGATCCCACTTTCCTGACCCTTCCTAATTACGATTCGGTATAGATCACTAAACCCCCTTTGCACGTAGGACTCCATAAAATGGATTTAATACTCACCAAAATGCCATTTTGCAGTCGCATCCCTGCGATTTTGCAAATTGCAGGTTTTGCCCTTGCAGAATAGTTTTGCACATCTGTCCATAAACCCTTTCTTAATGAGTTGAAGAGAGCTTCAACATGACGCATCCCGTTTTCGCATCCAGCACACAGATTGCACAAGAAAAGCGCACTCGACTCATAACTGCTTGACAAAGCAGCCAGCGGGACCGCGAGCGCCTCACGTAAGGCCTGAACATTAAGATGCTCAATGAAGTGCGCCACTTGCCGCCTCTTCAAGGCACACTGCAGTGTGATTTTCTTTCAGCCTCTTCCAGCGCACAAAGATTCATTTACGAACGCATCTGTCCTGTTTAGAGCTCTTCTGAGTAACCACCCCCAAGACAGCTGTTCTGCCGGTCGCACGGCGCGACGAGACTCATAGAAATATAATATTTCCATAAGTATTCGGAATGTTAATCTTAGCGCTACCCGTGCTTTTTTAACTTTTAAAAAATCAACATTTCTTTGTTCCAGCACCCATCATTTCCTTTCACTTCTCATAATGCAGACATTGTGCGGAGACATCTGTTAATGCCGGGCTGCGCTTATTGCGAGGCCGTTCCTCGAGTAACAGGAAGGATTAATTACCGCGGCCCAGCTACACGGATGAACCCCCGTGTTTCTTAGCGCACAAAATTAATTCAGAGTTGACAAAACTCTTTCAGACACAGCCTGCTTCCTGCTGATGCTGCTTTATTAGCATATTCTTCCCAGAAAAAAAAAATCCTTTTTGGGCTCTGTATACCTCTTCTCCGAGTCCAATTTCTAAAGCGCTGAGTGACAAGCAGCAAAATGGCATGCATATATCTGAGGCAAGTTGCCAAAATCCACCCGACACGAGCACTTTGGAGCCTTTGTTCTCAGTACATTAAAGTCGCAGAAGGTCCATGTACTCTCGACAGTACGGTGCAGGCAGGATGTTCGCAGTAAGACAAAACAGCAGGTGATAAATGACATTAAATAACAGCGAGAATTTACCACAGGAAAAAAATTAACTTCTGCGGAGAAGTGTTCGGGGCTCCAAGGCAGCATTAACGGTGCATTTATAATTAGGTGATTATCATTCTTTTAATGTTTACGGCAGACTATATGTAAAGATGGTGAAGACAGTTCTATTCGACTCCAGAGACAATTTTGCCAAAAATATTTCTAAAACCCTGCGGAATTTTTTTCCCCCGCACCTTATGAGACAATTTATTCTTAGAAAGCTGCTAAAAAGTAAATTAGATAATCAGATGTCTGAGGCAGTGCCACCGACAAAATAACTTGTTTTAATTTAACGTGTCTAAAAATATGATTTAAAATTCCAATAACTACACACAAAGCGACTGAAAAACACTTTTTTAATCTACATTCAGTTCCACATTTTGAAGGTTTGATCGTTCCCATACGAGTGTCAGATGGATGTGCTGGAACAAAGTACGAGCTGCAAAAAGAGAAGAAAAACAATACAATATTCACATTGATTCATTTATCCTCTACAGGATCCTTTCTGATGCTTTGGGGGTTGGAGGGGAGAGGGAGACAGCCTTTTCAGCACGGGCATTGCAACGTAATGCCTTTACCACGCATCCATTACCATGCAAAGCCTTTACCACGCATGATTGATTGATTGTGGGTTTGTAAAGCGCTAGAATCGACTCCCGAAGGAGTATCTCTGCGCTGTAGACCGCTGGGGAACCCGTCCTGGCTTTCCCTGTGGGATGGTCTTTACTGGGTATCTCCAAGGTGAAACCAGGCATCCCGGCGTATGTGGGGGGCCGTTGTGGAGATGAGGCAAGCTAATGCCCAGAGTTGCCGAGTGTGATCCCTAGTCAGAGTAGGCACAGAGGTGAGAATTATGGAGTCCGTTGACCCTGGTCCAAGACCCTGCCGCGTCGGGATTTGAACCCTGGTCCCGGGCTGTCCTCTGCTCCCGGGTCTGCCGCCTCTAACCAGTGAGCCACACCACTCCACTCCACGTTGCCTTTAAACGCAAGCCTTTACCACAAATATGCCTTTACAGCGCTCAATGAGTACCATGATCATATAGTATTAGGTAAAGGCTTCTGTGTGTTAAAGATCATTGAGACCTAAGTCTAAACTCAACTACACTTGGGGGTGTCCGCCTACCTGGATCCAGCAAAATGTTTGCTGCAGACTTCAATGGGATTCCTCGCTATCCAAAAAGCATTTGATCGCTATCAATTTCAAAGGTATCATTCTCCAAAACCACTCATTTTCACCCTCCATGCTAAGGTCAAGAAGCAAAGGACTTGTGAAAGATGAAGGAGGCCATACTCTGACTCTGTGGTGGCAAGGTGTGTCTTAACTTAGGCACTAGGGTGCATGGCAACACGCGCCCCTTTATGAGAGACCAAATCGCTTGTACATTCTCAAAATGATGTAAGGTGGTGGTGGTTTTACAGTTGATGGGAATATTTAGATGGCATTTAGGAGGTTTCTACCAATAAAAACATTACATGATAGACGTTCCACTGTGGTCCCTACAGTTCTGGATAATCAGTTAACAGTGGGTCTTTCTGTAACCAGACTCATAATGCTCAACACATACCTAATATTTATTTGTTTTATAGAGTGTGCTACATAATATCTAACATGTGCTAGGACCTGTCTAACCCTATTTGTGCATGGTCAAATACTCTGCATGGGTAGGGTTGGCCCAACAGTTGGTAAAGCGTAGAGCCCATGGTCAGGACAAGGCAACAGGACACTGACTTTGGCCTGAAAATGGACAATGACCCGATCAGTGCAGCAGCTGCTACTCACACCTCACACAGGAAATCCACTCGACAGGATTCCCCACTGGACCTTGCTCTTTCCAGGGCTCTCCTCTTCCCTATAGGACACACTTGGCTTGGCACACAGGCAGGTGCTTGTGCTCCATCCTCCATGATAGGTGACCTTGGATTTGCTGGTTGATGTCTCCTCACCCAGCAGGAAGACTTGCAGGCCTTGGGCACAAATCCTGGTCACAGGCTTAAGTCTTTCAGAGCTTCTCCTCCTCGCTCAGCCCGACTGGCTGCTTGACAGTTGACACTTTGTGGGGCCTGAAACTTCCCTTCGTATAGTTTTATTTCAGACAGCAAATGTTATTAAAGAGCCTGAGTATTTGAGGTTTATGCTGGGCATCTGATTCTTTTGAAATGCCTACCCCTCTGCCCTCCTGTTCTCTTGAAAGCAGTGTGCCACAGCAGGAGCAACTCCTAAGCTATTGGCCCCAACACAGTCCATGGGAGTGACTAGAGTTCACACCTAGATCTCAGCCACAGGGATTAGTTTATCACAATGTCGCAAAGGTTCTCAGCCCTACTCTTTATGATGCCCTCATCAGCGCCATCTCCTTCCTCAGATATGCCCAGGCCCCTTCATTATGACTACTCTCAGGATCACAGAGCACCCTTTGAAGTTTCCAGAGGAAGCCCGGCTCTCTCTTCTTCAGTGTGTCCCACCCAGCTTTCAGGAACGCAACAATATACCAATCTGTCTAGGGGTATTCCTCTACATCCTCATGCTTCACCATGCAAGCATGGGTATCCCAAAATGGAACCCATAATCTGCCATGTTTTGTACCATTCACAGGCACACAAACGCACAGTACATGCATTAATGTAAACTGTGAGAAATTTGGTTGCTGGTTGACTGGGGTGTGAGCCCTGGTTAAGCAGCAACGACAATCTTTGTCAGGGTGAGTCACACGTCAGCCGTCAACTAACCTGCGCTCAACCCTCTGGTAGCTTGGCACAGAGCAGTCTGACTTAACTTAGAGGCAATGTGTAAAGCATTAGTGCAATACAACAAACAGTAATAAAGTGAAATACAACAACACAAAAAGGATCCCACACCAAGTTTAAAAATTGAGTTCAAACAATCCATCAAAGAATCTTTGGTTGGACACTTGTGGCCATAAAAGACACAGTTCAGTACAGTACAGCCATAGAGAGAAAAATAAATATTCATAACATAGAAGTTAAAAAGACCAGGATCATATGCAACCTTAATCCTGAGTAGGAGAAATCGACGCAGTGACCTATTGGTACAGCCAAGTTGCCTAAAGGTTTGTTAAAAAAGAGCAAACATGAGTTTGAACAATTGTCTACACACCTATAAAATGCAGGGTATGTAATACAAAATATAAATAGAGTTATTTTTAATAAATAAAAACAAGACCAAAATGACAAAAATCCAATGAGTAGATCCAGAGATGTGCAATTTTAAATAATTTAATGAAAATAGCGCCAAAAGCACAGAGCACTATCTGTGGCTATCTGGCCATGTCGGACTGGGACAAAGTCACAAGTGCAGGCCGACCGCGATGGAGCACAGGCAGGCGAAAGGGTCCACCTAGGCCCATGGAACATAGTACCTTAAATGCTGGTGCGCGGTCTGAGCAGCATTGCGAAACTTCATGTCATCTGGCGTTGGTTCTGATGAAGTTGTGCTGCGAGGCTTTGCATCACTCCCCTTCTGCTCCAATGAGCTGGCAGCTGTGCAGCAAGGCTTCAGGGGCTTTGCGTTGGTTCTATTGGGGACCACAGATGTGCTTGGCAGAGCACTTTGCGGCCCACTTACATGGGTCGAGGACTGGATTGGTACCACCTAGGAGGGCAGAACACACAGATGGCAGATGCTAGGTGCTGGGTTCAAGGTTGTTGGAAGCCTGTGGTGTCCCTGAGGCATCTAATAAGGAGGCCGGACCACTAGCCCTTGCAGTCACCCTTGGGTCCTGGGTTTAGAGTTACAGGTCCAATCCTTCTTACCCAGGCAAGAAGGTAAAAGGCAGCAGGTCAGCACAGCAGGGCAACCGTCCTTCATGCAGCAGTCCTTCAGAGCAGTAGTCTAGCTGTCCCTTTTCCTGGTAGAGTATCCATAGGTACAGAAGTGTACTGAAGTATACTGAAGAGTTGGTGTCTGAGGTCCTATATTTTAACCTGGTACGCTGTGCTGGAAAGTTGAAGCTTTCCAGAATTCACTTTGAGGTCCTCAGGCATCCTGCCTTGGCTCCAGACTTTCTAAAGGTGTATGCAGTCCCTTGTGCGGAGGCAGGACACAGACAATTCAAGTATAAGGAGGGCAGTGCCCAGTTGATTTTCCCTCCCATCCTTCCAGTGATCCAGGCACACCTCAGATCTCCATTGTGTGTGGCTGTCTAGGAGGAAAAAGCAAAGCTCAGCGGTCAGGTACACCCAGCCATGAGACCCAGAGACAGGCAACAGGCACCGAATGGCTAAAGCAGGAAAACACAAACACACTTTGCCACAATATTCAAGCTAGGCTGTCTGATGAGGGGCATTACCCCGAAACTGGTCTCAGGATGCTTGTTTCCCGTCCAGGGAAGACATGGCTTGGCAGTTCGGGTTGGACTGATCCCATGAGACACAGGGTCAAGACTGATTTGCATATAACTGTGTCTGAACTGGGGTAGCGAAGTGACCTAAAGAATGATGATGGATTCAACCCTGATCTATGACTGGGGGTGAGTGTTTGTAAAGTTTCTGCACTCCGTCCATCATTTCCATGTGTTTGCTTTGTGAAGCAGGAAAATGCCAACTTTCTAAAACAGGCATTTTCAAAATTATAATTTTAAATCCGACTTCATCATGAGAAAACGTTCATTACAATTCCAAAGGCCCCAAACATGAGCTGGTTCTCCTATAGAAGAGGCAGGCCTTGCAGTATTGAAAAACAAATGTAAGAGGTTTTCACAACCAGGACATGAAAAACTTAAAAGTGCATGTAGTACTTTTTATATACATTGCACCCTGCCCTCTGGGCTGTTCACTGCCTAACCTTGGGATGACTTAAATGTATTAAAAAGGAAGGCTTGACTTGGCAAAAGCTTTATTTTGTCCGGTCAAAATGGCAGTTTAAAACGGAAACCACAGGCTACAGTGGCATGCCTTAGTCGTGTTTACAGGACTACTTAACCTGGTGGCACAATAAGTGCTGCATGCCCAATAGTAACATTTAAATTACCAGCCCATGGAACATGTAGTACCACTTTACTAGGGGCCTATATGTAAATTAAATGTGCCAATTGGGGATAAACCAATTTTACTGTGTTTAAAGGAGAGAGCTCAAGCACTTTACCAATGGTAAAGTGTGCAGAGTCCTAAAATCCAACAAAAATGAGTTCAGAAAACAGGTGCGTTAAGGCAAAATGTTTTAGGATGACCATTCAGAAAGGGGCAAGTCAAGCATACAAACATTGCACAGCACTATATCCTTCATGATTTGTACCACTCTCAGGCACACATACATTTAGCAAGCATGCTCTGCACAGCACTATAGCATTCATGTATTGCACATACATCCATCATATGTATTTACCATGCACACACTGCATCCTTTGTGTATTGTACCACTCACAGGCACACAGACACCCAGCATATTCATTTACCGTGCACACAAAGCACAGTGCTGCATTATCCCTGTAGTTTCCCCTTCCTAGACTGACATACACCAAGCACAGATATATCACGCATTCCCTGTGCAGCACTTCACAAACCTGATGTAGACCAAGGGGTGAGTTAAGCACATAGAAGTAAAACTTTGAATGAATGAGCCTGTATGTCTCACTCCAATTACACAGGTTAAAGAGGAACTGTTTACTCCTATTGATCACTACACGGTATGTTGACACCACCATGCTTGTGCTGCTTAACTCCTTTTTAAGGCAATAGCCTTTCACTACTAAGAGAATTGTGCTTTGTGTGTTTCTCACAGTCCAACAAGACTGCAATCCGTGAGACAGGCCTATGTCATGGTACAGCAAAACACACAAGATGATGGACGGAATGTTGCACAATGGCAAAACATTCACCCCCAGTCACAGATCTGGGTTTAATCCATCGTTCTTTTGCTCACCAAGCCACCCCAGTTCAAACATTGGCATATGCAAATCAGTCTTGACCCTGTGCCTCATGGGAACAGTCCAGCCCGAACTGCCAAGCCATGTCTTCTCATGACCGGAATCAAGCATCCTAGGACCGGTTTCTAGCTATCTGCCGTCTTCAGCCAGGATAGCTTGACTCCAGTGGCTTAGTGAGCAAGGGACCCACGTCTGGGCATACCCTTCCCACATAGGGTGAACAGCAAAACACACAAGATGATAGATGGAATGTTGCGCAATGGCAAAACATTCACCCCCAGTCACAGATCTGGGTTTAATCCATTGTTATTTTGCTCACCAAGCCACCCCAGTACAAACATGGCCATATGTAAATCAGTCTTGACCCTGTGCCTCATGGGAACAGTCCAGCCCGAACTGCCAAGCCATGTTTTCCCTGGACCGGAATCAAGCATCCTAGGACCGGTTTCGGGCTATCAGCCTGTTATATCCTGCTCTTCCTCTATCTTTGTCCCTCCTTAGTGTTAGTGTCTGCTTGACAAAGATAGAGGAAGAGCAGGATATAACACACCTCCCTCCTTTAATTGAAAAAACTGAATAAGATGAAACAGAAGATGGCAGAAGCAGAAAGGCAGAAGAAAGAAAGAACATATATGCACCAGAAATAAACACCCTCTTCACCAAGATGGAAAGAAGAGGTAATATCAAAGGGGCGAAGGTACAAAGGTTGTACAAGCACCGTAAGCTAACAAAAGAATGTAAGCTTAAATTGAATGAATACTTAACATCTCAATACAAATGAGCAAAGGTACAGTATGGCTCAGTACCGTAGATAGAAAATGAAATATCAACTCCTCAAATTCGAATATTTTCGATTCCTCTAAAATAAGCACAATAAAAATTAGCCCAACTTCTCAAAGTATATACATGAACTCCTCTAAACATAGAGCACAGTAAAAGTGGTTCATGACAAAACGGCTCTTCACATAAAATGCACAACTTCTCTATCAATAGAATAAAACTGAGCCCATGCAGCTCCTCACAGTAAGTAACAGAAAATCACCAATAAAACTGAGCCCTGCGGCTCCTGACAGTAAATAGATGAACTCCTCTAACCATAGAGCACTATAAGTGGTTCATCTGAAATGACAATAAAATTAGCCCCTATGGCTTCTAATAGCAAGCACATGAACACCTCTAACAATAGAGCACTATAAAGTGGTTCATAACAGAAATAAACATCAAAATTGAGCATCACTCTATCTCATCATCACTAAGAATGAAAACAAACTGGAGCACCTCAACATAGTTGAGCACATAAATGACCCCAATAAGCATAACACCTACAAATCATCACCAAATTGAAAGCAAATGAGCACCTCAACAACGGTTGAGCACAAACGTGGCTCCAGTAAAGTAGGCAATAATAGAATAAATTATTTCAAAATGCATCACTTGTAAATCCACACAGAAAAGAACATGTAACAGCATACATACATAACCTAGAAACAGAATTCTAAGCATTGAGCATATAAATCAATATTTAGCACACCACAGTACTTAGAAGAAATGCACCCAAGGGTAAAGTACAGCGCAAACTACACATTGCATAAATTAGGAAAAATGCAAAATTGTACACAACATCTTAAACATAACAAATACAAATAATAAAAGTAGTCACCGTTGTCATTTGAATGAAGGGAGACACAAACAGCTCTGTAGAAATCTCCATGGGAAAATTTTAAGAAAATCAAACAGTACCTTGTTGGAGAACACCCTTTTGTTTAAGGAAAATAAATAAATAAATAAATATTTCATGAAACAGCAAACACCGGTGAGCGATCTCTCACCCGGGTTACAGATCCAAACGTAGTGTAATGTCAGAAATTAATGGTGTGCAGATCAAGTTCCAATTCTCGAAGTCAGGCATGTAGACAGACTCCCAAATGGTGTAGAGCCAAGCGCTGGCATGTGAATTCCAGCACAGTTTGCAGAGTATGCTCAGGACGTGGTTGGCAGAAATAGGCATCAGGTCTCAGCGTAGGCCACACGGCAAGCCAAATAACAAAGTAGAATAGCCGTCTCTTCACTCAAACTGCTAGTGCACAACCTCCAAGGTACCGAAACATGGAGTTCACACAGATTGATGCAGGCAGACTTTAATTTTAATTGCAGGTTGTAACGGTCCCAGTTAGTAGTGCTTTTGTAAACAGGAGACTTTTAAACAGCAGGTTGGCACAAGTTGCGCATGCAATAAACTGAAGTCACAAAGTCAGCTGACAATCTTTTAAACAGCAGATTTCAGAAATAGCACGGGCACACTTTCATTTAAACAGGAGTTTGCAGAAGTAGCACAGACACACCTAGGACAGACAGCAGCAGCCACGTTACTCACGTATAACGCTGACTCACTAGATGAAAACAGGGAGTACTTTAAGTTTGCTCTAGTGCCAGATGATTTAGTAGTAGTATTACTTCAGCAAAGGTTATTCCAATGCTCTGGGTTGAGACTGTCCGTTGGAACCAGACACCGGTGGGGTACCCAGAAGCAGGAAAGTAACTTTAAACGTTTCTCTTCTTGTCGTTGGTTGCAATGATGTCCTTTTTAAATTCAATGAAGTCCTTTTTCTTTTAAATGGGTCCTTTTTTACCTCGTCGCCAGTGTTAAATTCAATAAAATAAAGATGAAGGGTCCTTGTTGTAATGTTCATGTAGTATATTTATTCTTGGGATTAGATAGAAGGTACAGCATTCAAGTAGGAATGTAATATGGTAAGAAACCCCACCAGGAGCAGATAACTTCCTGCTCAGCCTCCAGGTAACTGATAAATCCCTTGAATAGCAACAGGTAGAATCATGGATGACATCACAGAGACATGACATAGACAAGCAGACACTAACACTAAGGAGGGACAAAGATAGAGGAAGAGCAGGATATAACACAGCCATCTTCAGCCAGGATAGCTTGACTCCAATGGCTTAGTGGGCAAGGGACCCACGTCTGGGCATACCCTTCCCGCATAGGGTAAACAGCAAAACACACAAGATGATGGACGGAATGATGCACAATGGCAAAACATTCACCCCCAGTCACAGATCCGGGTTTAATCCATTGTTATTTTGCTCACCAAGCCACCCCAGTTCAAACATGGCCATATGCAAATCAGTCTTGACCCTCTGCCTCATGGGAACAGTCCAGCCCGAACTGCCAAGCCATGTCTTCCCTGGACCAGAATCAAGCATCATAGGACCGGTTTATGGCTATCAGCCGTCTTCAGCCAGGATAGCTTGACTCCAGTGGCTTAGTGAGCAAGGGACCCACGTCTGGGCATACCCTTCATACATAGGGTGAACAGCAAAACACACAAGATGATGGACGGAATGTTACACAATGGCAAAACATTCACCCCAAGTCACAGATCTGGGTTTAATCCATCGTTATTTTGCTCACCAAGCCACCCCAGTTCAAACATGGCCATATGCAAATCAGTCTTGACCCTATGCCTCATGGGAATAGTCCAGCCCGAACTGCCAAGCCATGCCTTCCCTGGACTGGAATCAAGCATCCTAGGACCGGTTTCTGGATATCAGCCGTTTTCAGCCAGGATAGCTTGACTCCAGTGGCTTAGTGAGTAAAGGACCCACGTCTGGACATACCCTTCCCACATAGGGTGAACATCAAAAGACACAAGATAATGGACGGAATGTTGCACAATGGCAAAACATTCACCCCCAGTCATAGATCTGGGTTTAATCCATTGTTATTTTGCTCACCAAGCCACCCCAGTTCAAACATGGCCATATGCAAATCAGTCTTGACCCTGTGCCTCATGGGAACAGTCCAGCCCGAACTGCCAAGCCATGTCTTCCCTGGATCGGAATCAAGCATCCTAGGACTGGTTTCTGGCTATCAGCCATCTTCAGCCAGGATAGCTTGACTCCAGTGGCTTAGTGAGCAAGGGACCCACATCTGGGCATACCCTTCCCACATAGGGTGAACAGCAAAACACACAAGATGATGGACGGAATGTTGCACAATGGCAAAACATTCACCCCCAGAAACAGATCTGGGTTTAATCCATCGTTATTTTGCTCACTAAGCCACCCCAGTTCAAACATGGCCATATGTAAATCAGTCTTGACCCTGTGCCTCATGGGAACAGTCCAGCCTGAACTCCCAAGCCATGTCTTCCCTGGACCGAAATCAAGCATTCTAGGACCGGTTTCTGGCTATCAGCAGTCTTCAGCCAGGATAGCTTGCTCCATGTCATGGTACACACACACAAGACTCATGATTGCCTATGGCAACAAATATCAGCATTAGGGATCTAGACATCAGTACAGTAAGGGGCACTAAGGGCAAGGGTGCACATCGATTAGCATGTTGAATGACTTTTGCATTCCAACAAAAAGGGTAAAAAAATCTGTTATGTTATGCCGTGCACTTTTTCTCTTCTCTTTTTCTCTTTCCATTCAATGGTGCCCATATATTTACAATGACATATCATAAAGTCAGCTATACCATAATCAAAGTCTATTGCAAGAACCCCCCAAAAAATTAAGAGAATAATCCATTGTTGGAACTGAATACAATGAGAGGTAAATGTATTCATGTCATCCATTTTACATTTGAAGCTTCATCAAAGCCCTTTCGGCTTTAACCCCTTCGATGCTGATGACGAGCTCAGCTCGTCATCAGACACGGGGGGGCGTGTGCGGATGACGAGCTGAGCTCGTCATCTTACGCGGCTTTTAGAAAAAAGCCGCGTAGGGGAAAAATAACCGCTGCAGCGATGCGGTTAATGAACAGATCTATAAGTTCATTCTCTTCTCCTAACATATCTTTTTTTGCCCATGTATTTACAGGTTTTTTGTATAGAGTTATTGTGTCACCTTTTGGAGTTTTAGTCACGTAAAAGCACTCATAATGGACAACCTAACCATAATATCGCTCACAATATTATTCACAATGTAGTACCACAAATAGGGCCCGATTACAAGTAACATAATGCAGCGGATCCAAATTTACAACTATACTGAATCAGTAGTTCCTTCCCTTCAGTGTTTTATTCCAAGTTTTACAAGACCAAATGGGAAATAATAATCAGAGCCTTGATTTACAGGACCTATTCCCATCTGCAGCTCCTCTGATAAGGCAGAGAAGCATCGCCCCACTGCTCGCTTTCAGCAGTGTAAACGAAAAATGAAATACAGACTGAGCCAGGTTAGGGCGGGCTGGGCTCCTTTCAGAGGGAGCAATGGGTGATGCGCCTAAGTGCGCATGACGGTTTGGCTGCCCGTCTTGGGCCAGCTAAATGTCATGCACACTTTGCATGTTCCCCACCAGGCTGTAATACACAGGCTGGGTTGAGAACATGCAGAGGCTACCACTCCCTGTCTGAGTGCCGAACCACGGCGCTCAGACCAATCATAACGTTGCTTTCTTGGTGACAGCAGAATCGTGATTGGCTTGGGGAGTCTGGAAGCCTGGGTGCTGCTGGGATCAAGCAACAGCAGGGGGTGGAGAATAGGGGCCAGCTAGCGATCAGCTAGGAACGGACAAGTCCCCTTTTTATTGTAACTGCCCCGGCCCTCCGCCACCGTTCTTTGCTAGCTGCCTCTGCCCCATCCAACATGTTTATTCCGATTGAGAATGTGTTTCTGGAAACAGATTTCTTCTGGTTTTAGCAAGAGAACTAGGCCCCTTAGTATTCATCCCCAACGAAATCTTCATGCAACAATTATATTTTGCTTAGACGGGAAATGACTTGAAATTTAATTTAAGATATTAATATCGGGTTGTTATTGAATATATTTCCTAAATCAAGTAGAAAAGCACGCAACTTACTACTCTTAACATTTGTGGCACACTTAGGAAAGAACTTTCAGAAAGTGTATAAAGGCTAATAAGAAGTCTGAGCAAAAGTAGAAGAGAGAGCAACGAAGATGTTGCGTTAGCTTTGTTTGCATGCTCACATGCTTCTGCTGACATTCCAAGACCTACTTTAAGTGCTATCTTCTGGACACTCTGCTATCTGCTCAGCTCTCAGCCCTCCACCTTTACCCATAAACCCAGCCACTTAGCACATTCTTTTGTGGTCACTTTCCAAAGTGTAGCTTGTCAGCACAACATTGGTCTGCAGAAACCTTCGACCACAAACCACAGAATGTAAAATAAACAAATGGTTAATGCCCTGCTTGACAAACAAAATCCGAATTCGTGAAAATTCAGCTTTAAAAAATCGGCTACAAAGTATGCAAGAGCAAACCTAATTAAATTTGTAAGAAGTTTGTCCAGTTTTGGTAGGATGATAATTCTAGAATAATATTCGTCTGGTGGCTCGAATCCGTGCAGCCACATACGCAAGAACATTCCGTACACGAGAACAGATTTAGCCTGTGGGAAAACGTTTAGACTCTCAAAGTTTGCTGTGTCTAGTCAGGAAAAAGTCTGAAGATAAAAAAATTATATTTTAAGTTACTTGTTGTTTGCGATAAGTATGCAGTTGACAGCTTAAGAATGCTTTGAGAAATGGCAGATTCTTATCACTTTCAAGCAGCCCTGGAAAACATGATGTTTGCAACAAAGCTCCATTTAACAACATAAACCAGCTCTGACATCCTGTTAGCAATCTGAACAGAAATAGACTGTGACACGTTTAGCCAGAATGTATCTTTTGCCCAGTGAATGAATGTGCAAGATTATTAAATTTATATTTGTAGGCTGACAAATGTACATTGCCTGTGGCAAGAGGCAATTGTCGATGTCTAAATTACCAGTATAACCCGCACCTTATTGCCATCATGGGTGCATCATATTTGAGTACTCGTATTTACCTCTGTGTTGGTGAAATAGATTAAAAAAAGGGCTATTGCTGTAAAAACGTGTGATTTTCTGAGAAGGCCTATCTTTTCTGGCTATTATTTTAAACTGCGCTATTTATTTTCTGCTAAAGCTTCAATGAATTTCCTTCTCAGCGGTTATAGTTCAGCAGGGTCTATCGGTTCTTGCAATAAAAACAAGCAAAGCCCACGTTCTTAAAATACAAGATGCTGTGAGTGTGTTGATGTGTATGAGTATACAGAGAGGTTACTTGAATGGCGGCCATATTGTAAAGTGCTTTGATGACATTGAGGCTGTGAGCTGGGCAACAAGTGATTTTTCAAGAGATTTATGACATTCAGATGCAACTGCGGAAAGAACTGCATGCTCAGAGATAGCAGTGGGTCATTGGTAATGCTGAAGACATCATATGGCCAGCCGCTGCAATTTCCCTGGGATGGTACCCTGCTCTTGATTTTGCATCAAACTGTAAATTGAATTAATAGTCACTAAGGGCCCGATGTAGGTAGGGCGTTACCGATCGGTAACGGCCGAAAATACCGATTTTTGGCCCTTACCGATCGGTAAACAGCCATCGAGATGTAGGGAACCAAAAACAGAAAGAATCGGATAGAAAACCGAATCGGAATGAGTACCGAATGGGAAAGAATCCGATACGTACATACCGAAAATCGGATATGTAACGAATCGGAAAAACACCGAATCGGATGCAAAGACCGAATCGGTCCAATTACCGATTCGTTAGTGACACCGAATCGGCAAATCACCGAATCGGTCCAATTACCGAATCGTTAGTGACACCGAATCGGAAAATCACCGAATCGGTCCAATTACCGATTCGTTAGTGACACCGAATCGGAAAATCACCGATTCGGTCCAATTACCGATTCGTTAGTGACACCGAATCGGAAAATCACCGATTCGGTCCAATTACCGATTCGGTACAAATACCGAATCGGACATGATCCGATTCGGAAAACATGCCGATTCGTATGATTCTCCGATCGGGAAATTCCCCGATTCCGACAGTTGGGGAGATGTAGGGAGGCACAGAAACACCGAAATCGGCTCAAAATCGGTAGAATTCACTCGGTATTTACCATGGATTGCAATCAGGTGGTAACCAACTCCAACCCATATAAACAGTCCCAAAATGCATTGCAACTTGCAGGATGGCAGCTTTCTATGTCATTGCGAGGCGGCTACGGCTACAGCAGGAAGGACAGAGGGAATGGCTAAGAAATGAACAGGTCTACAGACAGAGGGTAACCCTGTTCATGCTCACTGAGGCTGAGATCCTACAGAGATACAGGCTGGACTCTGACACCATACTTGAGCTCATCAGGGACCTTAAGCCATTCTTGGACCACCACACCCCAAGGGCACACGCCATCCCTGCGCACGTCCAGGTGCTATGCAGCCTACACCTGCTTGCGTCTGGCAGCTATCAAAGTGGAGTAGCAGCAGCAGGAGGGGTGAGCCAGAGCAGCCTGTCAAGGTTCTTCCACATATTCCTTGACGCCATGATAGACAGGATGGACCAATACATCTCTTTCCCTGCAACCCACGCAGAACTGCTACAAACTAAAGCTGACTTCTACCAGATGGCACAATTTCCCCAAATCATCGGTTGCATAGATGGCACACACATTCCGATTTGCCCACCAGCGGACACCGAATACATATACCGCAATCGGAAATCTACACACACCATCAACGTGCAGGTGATCTGCAATGCCAAGTGCACCATCACAGACCTGGTAGCAAAATTTCCAGGGAGTACCCATGACTCCTATATATTCCAACAGAGCGGCATATATGCACGGCTGATGGCTGGCGAATTTGGAGAAGGATACCTCCTAGGTGAGACACATCATCAGACCCCCATAACACATAGTAGGTAGGTGGAATACATGTATGCATGTGTCTAATGTGACCCCTTTGTCTTCCAGGCGACAGTGCATATGCCCTCCGCTCATTCATACTCACCCCCTACCTCAACCCCTCCACACCCAGCCAAAGGAGGTATAACCGGGCCCACATACGCACAAGGAATGTTGTTGAACGGACCTTTGGCATCTGGAAAAGTAGATTCAGATGCCTGCACAAGAGTGGAGGTGCAAGGCAGTATACCCCCATCACCTGCTGCAAGATCATAGCTGTATGTGCAATGTTACACAACCTTGCGGTCAAGAAGGGCACTGAGGTGGAGTTGTCTGACTACGAGGACTATGACGACGACGAAGCTGTGCCACTGACACAGCCAGCTGGGGTGTGTACGCCAAGTGATGGCAGATACAGACGTGAGGAGATCACTGAGAACTATTTCTGACTGAGTACAGATGCAAAGACAGCTAAATGTTGCTTGCAAAAAACACATTTTTATTGTGATGCACCACAGTTACAGCACTGATGTGCATCAAAAAATGGAGTATGTAAAATCAAATAAAGTCCAGGGTTCTGGTTTGCTCATCCCCCCTTGCCAGGCTATTTTTTGGCCCGCTTGCCAGACCCACTGGGGTGTCCCTCGGCCCCCTCCGAATGCCCAGCAGCATCAGCGGATCGCCTGGTGCTCCTCCGTGGCTCAGATGCAGCGCTGGCCGGGCTGCTGCGGCTGCTGCTGTCTCCAGCATCACCCAGGTCCAGGGCAGGATTGGAGGCGGTGTTTGATATTATCATGGCCTCCATGGCCGTGGTGATCCTGGCCATCCCCCTAGTGAGCTCAGCCGTATGCTGACTGAGCACAGATTCTTGGTTGGAGCTGCGATGGCACAGTTGTGCGGTCGCCGCTGCAAGGCGGGCCATGGCCCGGTTCAGCACACGGGCATCCCTCCTGCGCGCCACCTCATGCTCCTCCTGTCTGGCAGATGAGTGGGTGATGGCAGTGGTCGGCCTGCCTAACCCTGCTGCCACCTCCTTGTTGGTTTCCACAACAGGCTGGAATCCCTTCACCAACTCCCCCATCTGCATGTTGTGCTGCAGGAGCTGGCGTTGGCAGGCCATGGTGGATCTGGCCTGTTGGCGCTGGATTTTAACCATCTGTCCCTCCAGGCCCAGGAACACACTGCCCTCCCGTGCTGGTGCAGCAGTGGTGGTGGTGGCACGGCGTCGGGCACTGCTGCTTCCGGCCTGCTGAGTGGGCTGGGGTGCCACTGGTGGGGGTGTGGTGCTGGCCGGTCCCTGAGCCCCTGCTCCCAGGACAGGTTGGACAGGTGGCAAGGCCACGGTTGTGGCAGGAGCTGGTGTAGGCGGAATGGTCTGCCTTGTAGGGGAGTTTTCAGGTGAGAATTGCAAGGGGGTGTGCTGGGCAGTACTGGGGAGTGCACTGCTTGGAAGTCAATGACCAGGACTCCCTCCATTCCTAGCCCTGGGGTGTCTCCTTCCTCATCCTCCTCCTCCTCCTGGCCAGCCTGGCTGGTGCTCGGCCCTGCGACTGCAGTGTTGGACGTTGATGCTCCCTCTGCTGGCACAGTTGTTCCGCCTGATGGGGCCCCTAGGTACAAAGAAGCATTTGTAAACTGAGTGCCGATGTAGTACAGTCAGTACAATTATGGCATTCCACATGTCCTTGCATCTCCTTACACCGTGTCACACTGTTTCCTGTCTTGTGATTCTGCACTGACATATTTGGCTGACTTCTGCTGACTACATGTACCATGATGCTTGTCTCTTGTATGTTGGTGACAGTACAGTGCTGGTGTTTGCCTATGCATTGTGTCTAATGGGGAGGTGTCTGGTAGGGTGTGTCATGATGCGCATGCTTCTTACCTGTAGCTGTGGCTCTCGCAGAGCTGTCCAGGGTCCCGATTCCTACGACACTCTCCCTCTCAATGGTGCTGGAGACAATTTCCTCCAGCTCGGTGAGGGGTGGCGCCGGGTTGTTGCCT
Source organism: Lissotriton vulgaris (assembly GCF_964263255.1). Lineage (NCBI taxonomy): Eukaryota > Metazoa > Chordata > Amphibia > Caudata > Salamandridae > Lissotriton > Lissotriton vulgaris. The sequence goes on along the minus strand of NC_141696.1, from coordinate 395,562,297 downwards.
CCTCCAGTGAGTCCAGCCTGCCTTTGTATGTCAGCCAGCTTCCTCTTCGTGAGGCTGCGGATGTCGTAAAACCTTTTTTTCAGTTCCTCTATGGACCTGGGGGTGACACCCGCAGCATTCACCTTCTGGGCGATGTCGGCCCAGATTCTCCTCTTGGTGCTGTCTGGCACGTTGAGGGACAGCTTGCCAAACAGCTGGCGGTGCACCCTCACCACCTCCTCAACCAGCACCTGAAGTTCGGTGGTGGTGAACTTGGGCTTCCTCTTCTGGGAGGACTTCTGGCTTCCTGCCTGATCTGCCATTTTCTCCTGTTCAGTTGGCAACATCCTTCTCCCACTGCTGCTAACTGTGTGTGTTGGGCTCAGGCAGGCTTTCCAGAAACTTCTTAATTAGCTGCACCTGCCAGGGTTGCCACTCCCTGTTTGGGTGGGGGAGGGGGAGCCACCTCATTGGCTGAATCGCCTATTGCCGAATCGGCTTTTACCGATTCGGTAATATCCGAATCGGTAAAATCCGATTCGGTATTATCCGATTCGGTAAAAGCCGAATCGGTTCATTCAATGCATTCCTATGGGCTTTTTCGCCATGGGTCTGTTTTCATGCCTACGAATCTATGATTGCCGAATCGGATTTTACCGATTCGGCTTTTACCGAATCGGTATTCGCCGAATCGGGAATATCCGATTCGGTGGTAGCCGATTCGGTGATTTCCGAATCGTTGTTGGCCGATTCGGTACTTTCCGATTCGGACCGAGCAGAATCGGAACGTACCGAATCTCATTACCGATGCCGACCGAATCGGTATTCATTCGGTTTTTTTTCCCTACATCTCGTTTTCCGATTTCACAATACCGATTCGGCCCGCCTCGGTATTTTGAAATCGGAAAATCGCGTTTACCTACATCGGGCTCTAAATCTCAGCGCTGTTCAAGAAACGCCTTCCTATACATCATCTAGGAGACGTCCTAAAAAGATAATACATGTCAAGAGGAAGAAGGTTGAAAAAGTAAAGCATTTTGTATTTCTATACTAACCTCTAACTGAGAACACATCAGCTTTGAGGAAATAAAATATAGTGTGGCATCCAGTTTTTTTAACTTTATTGTATGAATCAGAGTCAGAGTCAAAAATACTTTATTCGATTATTTAAAATCATAAAAGTATACTACGCACACATTTATAATAAAAAACATACATACATACACAAATTTATAAGACAGTACTATTCAATACGTAACAAGCATTTGTTAAAAACATTAAAGACGGTTAAGAACATTTGTCCAGGGAAAAGTCAAAAACAATTATTACTTTTTTTGTTTTTTTAAAAATAAGTCATGTACCTTAATTAATCCATCACATTTAGTTCTGTAGATAATTTCATTGCCATATTACTTCGACACTACAGGAAGCAAAAATGTACGACACATAAAGGGAAAAGGTTGATCTAAACCTTGGCTATTTACAAAGTACGTTCCGTGATTGAGATATTCAATAATCTAAGCCGTTTGGCTCTCATCGCTGCTACCAAAAAGTTGGCAACCCCAAACATCACAATAGGGGTCTCCATGAGTTGTAGGAACAACAAGGCGGGTTTCACTTGCTTAAATCCCCTGTCCCTCAGAAGTGGTAGAATATATTTTTCCCTCCCCTCCGCAAAAAAAGGGCAGAAAAATACAAAATGAGTCAGATCTTGGTCAGTAAAAGCATCGCATTTGCATGGAGCGTGATCCCTAGGTTTATTCCATTTCAGATATTCACCCAAAAGAAGATGCATCTGGTTAAAACGGAATTTCGTCAGTAGCCACCGGTGATATGGCCTATTCACTACCATCAAATAAGGCTGAATGGACATGGTTGAAATTACTGTGTAGTGAGCCCTTACAGTGGTTTTCTCAATTTCCTGGGCTTCACGATCCATGTTTCTGTGTTTCAAGAATTGGACTTTAATCCATGTAACATCATCCTTACACAGCCTTTCCGGATTACAATACAATTCCGGACGGCCCAATTGAGTAGCTACAGATTTGATATAGTTCAGCCATTTTATGTCTTTAACTCTATTTCTCCCCATACAGTCGCTGATGATTTTGCGGTTTAGAGTCAAGCTAGGGTTCAGCCATAATTTCACCCAAAGAAGTAGTGGGGCCAGGTTAAGGGCATCCTCGATATATCCTTGCCCTAATTCCGACAGGACAGAAAAGGAGGGTGTGGACTGTGGTAGACCCAATAAAGAGCGCATGGACCTATTCTCTTCTTTCTGTATTGAAGCTAGGTCCTTATATCCCCAGATCCCAGCCCCGTATCTAGCCAGGGCCAGGGTTTTGGCTCTATACAGGGTGAGTATGGCTTCAGTAGGTTTCCCTCCCAATCTCTTAGCGAAGCACAATATGGCTGCAAATGACCTTCGTATAGCCAACGCTTTATTTACAATCTGTGGGGTCCAGGTGCCCAAATCATCAAAAATAACACCAAGGTATGTAAATGTTTTAACTTTGGACAATATCACTCCATTACATCGCAGGGTTTTTGTAGTTTTCTTTCCTTTCCCAATTGACATAACGTGCGACTTTTCCATATTTACAACCAGGTCTAGTTTCTGCATGAAAGCCCCAAAAGAGTCAAGGAGCAACTGTAGACCATTTGGGGTTCTGGAAATGAGGACTGTGTCATCGGCATACATCAGTACGGGCAAAGGGGACCCACCCATGTTAGGTATATCTGGTGTAGCTGTTGATAAAACTGAATACAGAGAGTTGATATACAATGAAAATAACATGGGGGCCAAAATGCACCCCTGTCTAACCCCTCTCGCTGATCTAAACCCAGCGGTGCATTTACCATCCATTGTCATACGTACTGATGCAGTCAGGTCACTGTGCAGGTAGGCTAGAAAGTTTACCAATACAGGTTCCAAGCCCATTTCCAGAAGAATCGTCCACAGCTTCGACCTATTTACTAGGTCGAACACTGTGGACAAGTCCATAAAAGCCAGATGGACCGACCCCCCAGCAGCAACAGTATATTTACAAATAGTCATATATAAATTAAGACACTGTTCCTCAGTACCCCTCCCCGTTCTGAACCCATATTGGGTATTGCATAAAATTTCATTTTCCTTTTCCCACTTACTAATTTTATTTAGAATGACCTTGCCAAGAATCTTAAATGACGAATCAAGTAACGATATCGGTCTATAACACCTAGGATCACCCCTTTGTCCCTTCTTAAAAATTGGGATGATGACAGAGTGTGACCAAGAGATAGGTATGTTAGAATTATTCATACAAGCTAGATTAAAAACATTTGCAAGTACGATGGACCACACATAGGGGTGTGCTTTATACATATCAGCGGGAACCCCATCCGGGCCGGGGGCTTTCCCGCCAGCTGTATTTTCTATGGCATTCAGTACTTCTTTCACCGTTATTCTTAATGGAGTGTCTGTGATTAAGGGATCTATGGGGGTGAAAGGAGTATTAGTGATCTTACTTCCATAGATGGTTTCAAAATGGTCTAACCATTGTTTCTCGGTGATATTCACCTCTAGTGCTTCATTTTCTCTGCCATTAAACAGAGGAGAGTTCACTATAGACCAGAACTTGGCACTATCCCTTAATGTTAGATTATCATATAATGCTTCCCAGGCCTTATCTTTTATTTCTCTCTTGCGAGCCTCGGTCGTTCTTTTATATTCTTCCCTAAGTTTGGACACATCTGCTATATTACGCGGTTTGCATTTCAGGGCTTCTAATAGATTTTTATGTGCCTTAGAACATTCGGCATTGAACCATCCCTGTGCTTTGCATGACTTATTAGTAGATTTGCACGTAAGTGTCAGTGCAACATTTTTGCATATAGCTTCAAAGGCTTTAATGACATTCCCTTCAGTAGTCAATGGGTCCCTGCATATGTTTAATTCTACACTTACTTTGTCACACAAATCATTAAAAAAGTCATCGGCGATAATCCTAGACCATTTAACTCGTCTACCTTGGTCATGAGCCCGGATTGCAGTGGGGTAGATTGACTGTTGACCAGTATTTATTATGGTAGGATTAATATGAATTAATTCCATAATAACTGGGTTATGGTCACTGAATGCCGTTAAAATAGCGTTATAAGAAATGACATTTTTAAGAATGCTAGGTGACCCAAAAATAAAATCAATAATAGTGTTACTACCCCTAGCACTATAAGTTACCACTCTGTCTTTAGGGTTCACAAAAGCGGGTTCTGATATATCCAGATTTATCAGCAGTTCTTCTAAAGCACCCCCTTTTGCAGAGTGTTCAAAGTGCGGGTGAGTCAAATATTTATCTTCCAGGCAAACACCATTATAACAGTTTAAATGACAAAGGTGTGTATTAAAATCACCAAAGAGTATATAATGAACAAAAGTAGATTGACTCTTTTTGTAATCATTTAAAAAATCAGCCAACATTAGGATGTTTTCACTTCCTTGTGAACCTTCTGTTGAGTTATAAAAATGTACATAGAGGATTTTTTCCCCCGTATTCATCAAAACCTCTAGAATTAAACAGTTAGGAGAGTTGACATTTATAATTTTCATCACCCCTGTGTGGCTTACTGAGATTAAGAGCACTAGGCCTCCCTTACTTCTACCCCTATTTGACTTTTGTGCTGCTACAAAAAAGGATACATATCCTTCTACCCAAAAGTTACACTCAGTGTCCCAAGTTTCTTGTAATGCAACCACATCCTGTTGCTTTATGATTTCCAGCCATTGTGTATCATTCCTTTTGGCTTGTAGACCGGAAAATATTCCATGTCATTAATTTCAAAGTTCTGTTGTCCGTATTATTTCCAGGCTGTTCCTCCACCCCCTCCTGAGTGGTCAGTCAAATATTAGTATCAAGATTTGTTAGGACATCGAAGCGGTTTCTTAAATCCAAGCCTGGGGTCAAGGCCACAGGGTGTTTGTTATTTTGGGTCAGTTGGGAGCTAAGTGGTTGAGTTGCCCAGTTAGCTAGTTGTACTTTGGGTCGTGGGGTATTTTTCCTGTGTGTTGTGTTGTGGGGAGTTTGTTGTATTGGGCGGGGGTAAAAAAAACCCAGTGGGACCGCACGTATTTGCCCTTGGATGATATTTGTGGCGTCCCAGAATAGCCTTGTGCAGACATGTGGATTTCTAAAGTTAATAATGACACAATCATCAGAAAAGCGTTTGGCCGTCGGACCCAGCCAAGTGACTCTTCTTGCCAGGCTAATATGTGCAGAAACGTCACTAGGGCCTGAGCAATTTGTATCGCACCAGCTCTTTACATTTTCCATAAGAGTTAGCTGAGTTTCAGGTACTCCCGGTGTTAGCCTTGGTACGTTAACCAGTACTGCCACGAACGGGGTTGCCTCTGGGGGTAAGTTTACCATAGGTTTAGGATATTGTCCATTGCCCGTTCTGTGGTGAGATGTTTTATCAGCATCCTCTTCATTTACCTCATAAGTATGGTTAGTTTTAGAGTCCGAGGTGTTCTGTCGAATAGAATGCAATGGTTTATCGGCAATTTTAGAATTAATGGCAGAACTCACTATCGGGATAAGTGGCAGATGTACTGGGTTGGACATAGTCTCTGTACTATTGGTCTCCTCCATAGGTTGGCCATGTTGTTCTGAGGTCTGTTGTGGGTCTAGAGCAAGGCGCTCTGTTACTTTTTGGAGCAACAGTGAATTCATCCTCTCACATTTACTTAAAATACCAGATACACAATCTTTTAGGGTTTCTACTATATCACTTGAGATCTTAATCAGTGTAGATTCGATGGTATCTGTTAAGACCCTTTCTATCATATCTTTAATTGAGCCTTCGAGCTTAGTTGATGATTGGCGTGATTTAGTGTTGGCTCTATATAGTAGGGTTTGCGTTTTGTGAGGTCTCGCTCTTTTTCTACTTTTACATGTTTTATGTTCCCCCTCCAATGTTTGGACACACACAGGGGTGTCAGGTACCACTAATGGATCCTCATGATGCACTGAGTTTTGGTCATCGGGTAAGATATCATGGGCAGTAGAGATGACAATGTTAGGTTCTAGGGGTATCCTTGACTCATTGTGCTCGATAGATACACCCTCCAGGCCAAGTTTGCGTTCTTTCTCGGCGATTTCTTTATTTAGCTTCCCCACAGCTGATGTTAAGTATGTCAAGATGCTTTCAGGTGCATTAGTTTTACGTGCTATTTTGACTTTGCTAATGCCCCCTGTGATCGAGGTCTGAAGTTTTCTCTTACCCATTTCCAAGCTGTAGATGTTAGGGGACCGACCTGTCCTGTCCTCTGTCGTCCCCTGACGGCCACAGACGGCCCGCCCTCTGCCCGGGCTCTGCCCGGCGCCACCCGCGCGCGTCCCGCGACGCGGAGGAAGCCTCCCGCTGAAGTACCGGCAAAACCGGAAGTCACCGCTAGGCTCCCTGGGAGCTGTAGTCTCCAGCCACGGGCCGCGAGATGGAGCAATGCGGCGCGGCGAGACTGCAGCGTTGGAAACCCAGGAGCCTTTGTTTTGCTGGTTGCGTGTGGCAGGTAGCGGTAGCGTGTTTCTCCTTACTCCTCTGAGCCTCCACGTTAGGCTGTCTCTCCCCCCCGTTAGGCTGTCTCTCCCCCTGAATCATATATACCTGAGATGGCAGATATAATGCCACCACAGTAGTGATCCAATTTATTGCTAAATCCAATCTAAATAAAATACTCTATGCACCATCATCCAGTGGCTGTTGATTCACCAATTGACAGGGGTAGCAGAAGTGACATCACACACCCTTTGACCTCAATGACATCACAGGAAGTGACGTCATATGACCTTCAACTATGAATACTTGAAATAAGTTCTATTACATGACCTTAACTATCAATACATCCCTGAAGTTCCATAACAACTGCATAATCAATTTAGGACTACCACACAAATGTCTATTTTAGGTATAACCTATATTTTAATGAGGGTGCAGATTTAATGTGGCAAGTGAGCATTTTTCATTGCTCTTTGCATTATATGAAAGTAATATGTTTGTTTGGAAATAAGTCTATAGTGCCAAAAAAGACAGAACAGCACCTGGAACGTAAATTATTTATACCACAAACTGTTTTAAACAGAACAGACGCATCGCCCTTTAACCCGTTGGCTGCTTCCGCTTTTTTGCGGCAGTGCGTCCGTTTTAAAAAACGGGCGTGGTCGCGTCAGCCATTCCGCCGACGGCAGCACCAGCGAGGTAGTGCTGCCGTCAGCCAATGATCGACGGCAGCAGCCAACGGGTTAACAGAGACACAACTGCCACTCGACAACATCGCAACATCTACGTCATGAAGGGGTTCACCAACAAAGCCTTCATCGGCTGTACAGATTGGAAGCAACACGCCATCTGCATCTACCAGATTGACGATGATGCATAGCCTCCTCTGCTTTTCACACCATTCTTCGACGTCAACTCTTACTCCATCCAAGGTACTTTTTCAAATGGACAAGCCTGGGTCCTGTAGTCTGCATGCCCTCCATCGTGGTCAGCCTGAACTTTGGATTCACCCTGGTCTAGCATGACCAGATGTCCACGGTTGGCACTTTATGACTCTAAGCCCCATATTGTGATTTCATCTTTAAAAATTAATAGATCCGGTTCTACGTATTGGGTTTTTGCCATGTTAGTCTTGGTTTGCTCACAAAATTAATATCTATTTTTTATCCCTGTGTAGAGTATTTTTGTGGTGTTTACATTGTGGTATTGTGTTTGGGTGTTGCACAAATACTTTGCACATTACTTCTTACGATAAGCTTGACTGCTCTGTGCCAAGCTTCCAGAGGTTGAGCCCAGATTATCCTTCATTGTCTATGTAGCTTACCCTGACTAGAGTGGCGGTTCCTGCTTGGACAGGGTACATACCTCTGCCACCCAAAAATTAAATTCCTAACATTGGTGACCAGCAGTGAGGATAGGACTTGTGTTTATGCAATACCATATACTAACTCATTGTTCACTGCAACTCTATATTAAGACCAATTCAAGACATTTCAATTCTCTCTGATTGGCCTTTTTAATTTTTTGCTAAACCATGTCTTTCTCTGGGGAAGCCACACCAGCATCTTCAGTCATTGATTTTTTGAGCTTGCCTAGATAGAATCCTATACTGTGGCCTGCAATAAAGATTTTTGCAAAGAATTTCATGTGTCCATGAGAGGCTTCACCCCGAAGATGGAGCTGCAGAAAGCCCTGAGAGCCTGGGCTGAGGCCAAGATTGCAGGAACTGAGGTACTAGAGGTTGAGGAGCAAGATATTCTACAGGATGAGGATAACCTGATTCTGGAGTCTGTGGTGGCTCCGGAACTGCATGTGGCAGGGCCAGCAACCTGCTGGAAGCAGTGGTGATCGCTGGAGCAGAGAGCAGTATCTGCTCCAAAAACCTATCCCCATAGGAGCTGACAAACAGGAGGGAGGAAAGAAAACTAGATTTGGAGCTTTCCAAACTTGTGCAGGTCCAACATGCTTTTTGTGGAAAAGAAGCAGGCCCTTGCCAGATTGGAGAAGGAGCCATCTCTAGAGGGGAGAAGACTAGCCATGGAGGAGAGGAAGATGCTCCATGAGCTGCGTCTCAGAGAGCTTGACATTATAGCCCTACAATTGGTGTACAGCAACAGAAATGGTGGCAGAAACCTGCAGTGTCCACTCGTGAGTCCAGAGTCAGGATACCCAAGGATTTGATGCCCATGTATGGAGTGGGGGTTGACATTAGTAAGTGGTGTGTAGCCTGTGAAGTGGCTCTAAGAATGCACAAGGTCCTAGAGGAGTTCTGGGCTGGTAGGTTATGCAGCTATATAACCATAGTGGGAATGGACATACTCCTTACACTAGAGGTAGAGGACCAGACATGCTATAATGCTATGAAGGCCATATTATTTAACAGACAAGTTTGGGTTTACCCCTAAAATTATAGGCAATGGCTCAGGGCCAGCCACAGCTCTCCATACAAACATGGGTGAATTTCTTAGAATATGTGGAATATGCTATTAAGGCACTGAAGGGCTGGGTGAGGGGCAGCAAGGCTGATGATTCTTCAGGGCTGTGCAGATTATTTTTAAAGGAGCACATGTTGTATACCTATTTTCTAGAGCTGCACCAACACCTGGTTAAGAGCAATATTACTGACTCCAGGAGGCTTGCTGAGAGGCGGACATGTAGGTCAGCATCGGAGTGTCCAAAAAGTACATGGGTGGGGCTCCAAAAAGTGTGGTCAGGGCGTCCACTATAAGAAGGAGGCAGGAGCTAAAAAGACAGAGTTCTCTAAAGTCCCCCAAAACATCTCACAGGAGAAAGGGTCTGGTTCTCATTCCCAATCTGGCCACAAGAACAAAAACTAGCCTGACAAAAGTCAGCTGCCCAAGCTCATCAGCATTACAAGGGGAATCCTAAGTGCCCAAAAAGAGCACCATCTTCCACTGGAGGATTGATTCCAGGGGTGGCTAGTGTAGTGCTGGGAGAGGAGTTTGTTCCTTTTAATGGGGGGACTTTAGTGGGGTTACTCTAGTGTCCCTGGGTGACAGTGGGATGGTTCCTAAGATACATGTGCCCTCAAATACTACAAAGTATAGGCAATGAGTCACCATCAATGAGCATGATGTTGAAGCTTAGAGGGATGGTGCCAGCATGACTATGGTAAGGAGTCAGCTGGTGTCCCCAGAACAGGTTATTTCCAATGTATTACAACCAGTTGTGGTGGGTAACAACAGAGAGGGTCACTACCCAATGGTCCTTGTTCAATTTGAGTGCAGGGGTTCAGGTCCTCTGAAGGTTGTTATGACCCATCCCATGCCTGTAGACTGTTTGCTTGGTAATGACATTGAGTACACCTCCTGGAAGAAAGTGGAGCTCAAGGCTCAAGTGGAGATGTTGGGGTTACCTGGCCGGAGCTGTGCTTCAAAATGGACCATGGCTGCCCAGGATGGGAGACAAAATGGGCTGGAGCATGAAATAATTGCCTATCCTGCTTCTAAGAAAGGGAAAGGCAAGGGGCATAAGAAATCAGCCCCTGAATGTCTTCACAGTGTGGTGGATTGGGAACCTGTGGTGGCAGCTGAGAGCCCACTGAGGAGGGCATTTATCTACTTGGTGACCTGCCTGAGCTTGCTGGATAGTTTATGGAAGGAGGATCCACCAAGGAGGAGTTTTAAGGGCACAAATGAAGGTTCCAAGGTTTGAGAGGCTAAGGCAACAGGCCAAAACCCAACCAGCATGTGATGCCTCTGGGAGACATCACATTCACTGGGAGGACAACCTCCTTTACAGAGAGCCTAAGGCTCCTGTCCATGGTACAACAATGGCCATGGTGATTCCCTAATGCTACAGTACCTTCCTACTGGAGCTGGCTCATGAAATTCTCCTGGCAGGTTGCATGGGCCAAGACAAGACCTTTGCAAGGCTAGATCCCCACTTTTATTGTCCTAGGATCAAGACTTTCTCAGATGCGTTCTGAGTTACTTGTATAACCTGCCAAGTCAGTGGGAAGACAGGGCAAAGCCTTAAAGCTGCCCTTTAATCCCTTGCCTGTCATTGGCACACCTTTTGAGTGGTGGACATTAACATTGTTAGGGCTACGGATCCCCAGGCTGGAATAGGCAACATGTTTATCCTGGTTCTGGTGGATCATGCCATGAGAGGCAATCCATCTGAGAACCATGACTGCACTTGCAGTGGGGATTTTTACCTTAGTGGTTTCACCAAGGAAGTGGTATCTAACAGTGGCACCAACTTCATGTCTACTTATATACAGTCAATGTGGAAGTAGTGTGGGGTAACCTGCAAGTTCTCCGCTCCTTACCATCCATAAAGAAATTAGCTTGTTGAGAGCTTCATAAGGACTTTGAAGGGCATGAGTAGGGGCCTACCTGAGGCTTTGACAAATAAGTGGGGCATCCTCTTGCCATGCCTGTTGTTTGCCTAGAGGACGGTATCACAGAAGGGATTGGTCTTCAACCCCTATGAGCTTCTGTATGGGCACCCTGCCAGAGGACCTCTGAGTTTGGTGAAGGAGGGGTGGGAGGAAACTCCCAGGAAAATTCCCCAGGATGTAGTGAGCTACATACAGGCCATGGCTAAATGGCTAAGTTACGGAAACAAGCTTCTGACAACTTAGAAGCCAGTCAGGAGGTCATGAAGCAGTGGTATAACCAAAATACTACAACTGTCAAAATAACTCCTGGCTAAAAAGTATGGCTAATGGAACCAGTGGAGCACAGGGCTCTCCAGGACTGTTGGAATGGGCCCTATGTGGTGATTGAGAGTTAGGGTGAGGCCATGTACCTGGTGGACCTCAAGACTCCTGGGCAACCTCATAGGGTGTGCCGTATCAAATGCCTCAAACCCCACTTTGAGAGGTCTGAGCTCATCATGCTGTTGGTGACAGATGGAAAAGAGGAGTAAGAGAATGAACCTCTCCCTGACCACTTAGACTCCAAGGATAAAGGTTAATCTATGGAGGGGGTTATCCTAACCCACAGTCTAACCTCTGAACAACAGCGGGACTGCCACTAAATGTTGGCAAAGTACACCTTTCTGTATTCCCTCATCCCTGGGACGGCACACCTATGTAACCACCATGATATGGACACAGAAGACAATCTCCCTGTCAAGAATACGTCTTACAAGGTGTCTGATAAGGTGAGGGTCAGCCTTAAGACTGAAGTCTCAAAAAAGATGGGATTGAGGGTGATAGAACACTTCAGTTGCCCCTTGTCCAGTCCTGTTGTTATGGTACCAAAAGCTGCCCCACCCGACAGCACACCTGAATTCAGGTTCTGTGTGAGGTATAGAAGGCTAAAGTTGGGCACTAAGACAGATTTTCATCCCATTCCCTGGGGGCAATTAGCTGATTGACTGGTTAGGGCTGCTCAGTACTTAAGTACCTTTGACCTTATGTGTGGGTATGGGAAAATTGCCCTGAGAGAAGGTGCCAAAGAGAGGTCAACCATATCCACTTCAAAGGGCCACTACCAACTTCATGTTATGCCCTTTGGACTCAAAAATGCCTCTGCCACCTTGCAAAGGTTGGTGAACCAGGCCCTTGCTGATATGGAAGCCTTCTCAGTGCGCTTACATGGATAACATAGCTGTCTAAAGTAACTGGTGGAAGGACCACCTTTTCCAACTCTAGGAAGTGCTTCAGGCTCTGTAACAGGCATATCTGACTATCAAGGTCAGTAAGTGTTGGATAGGACAGGGGACTGTGGTGTACTTGGGATTTCTGGTGGGCAGGGTAAGGTGCAGCCCTTCTAGACCCTGATAGAGACTATCATGGCCTGGGAGCCCCCAACACAAAGAATGAGGTCAGAGCATTCTTGGGCCTCACTGGGTACTATAGACATTTTGTCAAGAGATATGGCACCATTGTTGTCTCTTGTCAGAGCTTACATTTAAGAAGCAGCTCAAATTATGATTTGGACAGAGGCATGACAAAAGCATTCGATTACCTTAAGCTGGCCTTGCGCACAGCCCCTGCAGTTAAGGCCCATCACTTCTTCTACAAGTTCATCATTCAAACAGATGCTTCAGAACATGGTATAGGGCAGTTTTATCACAGTAAAATGAAGAGGACCTAGTCCAACCTGTAGCCCATATCTCCAGGCAGTTACTCCTCTAGGAAATGAGCTGAAGTGCTATAGAAAAATAAGCTTTTGGTGTGGTTTAGGTACTGAAGAAGTTGAGGTAATACCTGTTTGACATTGACTTCCTCATTCAGACTGACCATAGGCCCCATCAGGCTACTCATGTAAACTAGGGGTCAGAATCCAAAACTGTTAAGGTGGTTCATTTCTCTATAGGTGGTGGGCTTCAGGGTGGAAAAAACAGCCAGGGGTATACCACACTAATGCTGATGGTCTGTCGAGGTTTTTCCTCCTTAGTGATGAGAACCTTCTAGAGGTTGGGTAGATCTCCCCACTTTCAGCTGGGGAGTGGGCATATGTTAGACCTGTCATCCTTAGGGTGGTTATCCCCCAAACCTTTAGCCTGTTTACCTCTTTTGTTTGTAGATTCTCATTGTTGGCTTTAGGACTCTGAGCACTTTACCACTGTTGACCAGTACTGAAGTACATGTTTTTGCTCCCCTAAACATGGTAGCATTGGTGTGCACACAATTGGCATATTTAGTTTACCTGTAAGTCCCCTGTAAAGTGGTATATTATATATCTATGGGCTGCAAATTAAATGCTACTAGTGCCCCTACAGCACTGATTGTGCCACTCACACAAGCAGCTTTTCAAACCATTCTAAGGCCTGCCATTGAATGAATGAAATGGAGATTTGTATTGCGCAAACTTAGCCCAATGGGCATCAAGGCGCAGAGAACAAACAAACATGAAGTCTCAGAGTACCCAATGCATGGCCACTAATAGGCCTGAGGGAAAAGCCAGGTCTTTAGAAGTTTGCGGAAAATCACCAGTGAGGGTTGACAAGATAGTTCAGGATGGAGAGAGTTCCATAACTTGGGAGCCAAGGTGGAGAAAGCTCTTCCTCCCCACCTCGCCCTCATAAATCTGGGAACCGAAAGCAGATTTTTAGAAGCCGGGCGAAGGGTTCTCCTGGGAGTATAGGAGCTAACAAGAGACGTGATACTTTCGGAACCCAGTCCAAAGACTGCCCTGTGGGCCATGCAAAGGAATTTGAAGAAAATCCTGGAATGAATTGGGAGCTAGTGGAGATCCTTCCTGGCCTGAGTTACAGACGCAAGCCTTGGAAGGTTCAGGACCATCCTGGCTGCGGCATTTTGCACCATCTGAAGGCGATGGACAGACTTCTTATTTATGCCGCTATAGAGCTCATTGCAATAATCAAGCCTGGAGGAAACAAGAGCAACTGTTGACCGTTTACGAGCATCAGGGGACAGATATGGGGCAATCTTTCTCAGAGTCCTAATGATGGCACAACATGTGGACACCGTTCTATTGACCTGGGGGTCGAAGGAGAGAGCCGAATCTATCAAAACGCCAATATTCCTGGAGGAGTGGGTCAGGTGAGGGCAGTCCCCCAAGGAGGGCGGCCACCAATCCTCAGACCAAATATCCTGATTTCCTCCAAAAATCAGGACCTCCGTCTTTTCCCCGTTCAGTCCTAGAAAGTTCTGTACCATCCATTGCAATACTGCCTCCTTGCATGCTCTAAATTTGAAGGCTGAGTCGTTGACTGACTGAGTGATGGAAACCATGATCTTGGTATCGTCGGCATACAACAGAATCTCAAATCCAAAAGATCTAACCACTTTAGCAAGTGGGGTTACATAGATGTTAAATAGAAGCGGGCTTAATGAAGAGCCCTGCGGTACACCACATTGCACTGAATGGGAGGGAGAAAGAAAGTTGCCCAGCTTTACTCTCTGCTTCCTTTGGTGAAGAAAGGAAGCAAGTAAACTAAGGGCTGTGCCGCCCACCCCAATCTCCTCAAGCCTGGATACCAGGATCGAAGGGGACAGGGTGTCAAAGGCTGCCGTGAGGTCAAACAGCACCAGTAGAGTAGTTTGACCCCTGTCGACCTCAGAGCGGATGTTGTTGATCAAAACCGTAAGGGCAGACTCCGTACTGTGAGCAGCACGAAACCCATGTTGAGAGATGTCTAGCAACTTCGAGCTCTCCAGAAATGTGGCCAGATGGTGATTAAGATGGGCCTCAAGTATCTTGGCCGGAGCTGGGAGAAGTGAAATGGGCCAGAAATTTTTCAAAACTCCCGGATCTAATGAAGCCTTTTTGAGCAGTGGCTTGACAACTGCTGTTTTCCAAGATAAGGGGAAATTCCCTCAGTGATGGCCAAGTTCATGACCTCTAGAAGAGGAGGGAGAGCCACCTCTCAACAAACGTTCAAGGTTTTTAAAGGGCAGGGATCCAAGGGCGAGCATGACTTGGTAGCATCAAGGAGGCAATTTAATTCTTCCAGGGTCAAAAGAGGGTAGCCGGCAAAACTCGGTTTGGAGCGAGGTTCGGAAACCTCATCCGGCGAAGGAAAGGAAGGAGGAACTGAGGATTCACAGTTAGTATCCATCTCCCAATTGAGAATTTCAAGGGAATTATGAATTTCGGCAATATTTGAGTGAAAGAAGCTCGCTATGTTGTCACAGAGCTCATGTGTCTCGACTATGGTGTCAGCTGTTTTGGGTAAAGACAATGTATCAATGATTTTAAAAAGGTCTCTAGAGGATTTTAAAGAGGCAGTAATGTTGGTATAGTAGATCTTTTTTTCATCAGCTATGGCCCTCTTGTATTCCCTCAGCAATAATTTGTGTTGGATTTTTCCAGAAGAGTCAGGATGAGCATGCCAAAACCTCTCCTTTTATCTGCACTTCTGCCGTAAAAGCCTTAGACGATCAGAGTACCAGGGCAACGAGGGGCTCTTTCTGGCAGAATAGTGTTGCTTGGGCGGAGCTAGGGTGTCTCTCGCGTTAGATAAGGCATTAGACAGACCTAGAGCAGCCGTATTAGGGTCCGACAGAGAGAGGGAGCTAAAAGCATCCAATAATGGCGCAAGAGCCACATTGTTAATCTCTCTGTAATTTCTTCTAGTTCCCCATATTTTCCTATTGGATTGGTTGGGGGCAGAGGGAGTAACATTAAGATGAAAAGGCACCTCCCAATGGTCGGACCAAGACAAAGGAATAGGTGTTCCAGTCACCAGTCTGGCATCGTTTGAAAAGACAACATCAAGTGTGTGGCCAGCTAGATGCGTGGGGCCCTCAACTAGTTGGATCAAGCCACAAGTGGTCAGGCCTTCTACTAAAGACACTGTGTCTCTAGCATCTGCGGCCTCTAGATGAAAATTGAAGTCAACAATGAGGGTTAGGTTGGGCCTGTTGATAAAGGACTCTAAACGTTTAAGCATGTCTTGGGAAAAGGTAGCTCTAGGACCAGGGGGCCTATAGCAAAGAATGCCAGAGAAGGAGGCTGTAGGGGCAACATTTATCGAGAAGTACTTAGCCTCGAAATTGTCAGAGGAAGAAGAAAGGGGGTCAGTGTGACAAGTAAAGGAATCTCTAAATAAAATTCCCAGCCCACCTCCCCTACGACCAGTTCTGTCCATCCTGGCCAGGGCATAGCCCTCCGGGATGGCATCGACCAGGTCTGGGCATGAGGAATCAGATCCCCAGGTTTCGGGTATGAAAACCCAGGGGGGGTTTCCTCTGCGAAACAAAGTCACTAAAGGCCATGTTATTTTTGACTAATGACCTGGCATTAATGAGAAAACCTTCCTCCTTTGTGGGATATTCTATGGACTTAGCTGCCCCAGGAGTGGCCCGGTTTTTTCTAAGGTGCCGAGTCTGAGGAGGTCTTAGAACGCTACTGCAGCAGTTTTTGGTAGAGAGATCATCGGGAAATAGAGTGTGATGACATAACTTGGGCGGAGGCATAACGGAAAGCAAGGTAGAAAAAGTATACAACTCACAGTCAGCCTGATGGGAGAAGCGGGGCCCAGCCCGTCTGGCCAGTGGCGCGATCTCAGCATGGACGGGCGCAGACGGGCTTAACTTTGGCGCAACTTCGGTGCGAGCACGCTGTGCACGGAGAAAGCCATCCGTACTAAATAGGGTGGAGCCTGCGTGTGGATACCCCCGTGAACCTGTAGAGCCAATCAATGCGGGACCCCGAAATGTATTGTCTGCGCCCTCCACATCAATCGGGAGATCCCGTGGTGGAACGGGGCGCTGGCACTAAAGCTGTAATAGCGGTAAGGGCTGCGGGGGGCTGCGGGGAGAAGTGCACAAAGACACACTGGAGGTGAATTTGAAATAAATTCACACAGTATTACAGCAAGGCAGCAAGGCTAAGCAACATCTCAATCATGCACTACAGAGCGATACTACACAGGCGATGGTGGCGAATATTAAAAGAGTTCCAGTAACTTTTAAAAACAGGATATCACAAGCATCGTAATCATGCAGGCGAACCTGAGACACAAAAAAACAGGGCCTGTGTGTGCAGTTTACTGCCACTTCAATTTAGCATTTAAAACCTTTGATCAAGCTTTAAACTCCACTTTCCTACACATAAATCACCCTTAATATAGTCCATAGGTAGCCCATATGATAAGTGCAGTGTAAGTAAAAGGTAGGACATGTACTGGTAAGTGTTGAGTGTCCTAGTAGTGACAAACACCTAAAGGTGTTTCTCACTACTGTGAGGCCTTCCTAAATACATTCATTAGTTGAATGAGAGGCAATATATAGATCCGAGCAATTTAGTCCTGTGACCAGCAGGATAGTTGTTTTTCCAACTATCCTGCTGGTCACAGGACGTTTCCTAGACACGGCTCCTCGAACGTACACTGCTAATACCGCTTGAAGTACACCATATCACGTATAATCCTATGACAACGTTCTACCATGAGCTTCACCTATATGCCCTAGGACTCGTTTTTATCTTCCTTGATCCAGCGTCTGAGGATATATTTAATTCCTTCACACTATTGCCCTGAAGAAGCCCATGTTTGGGCAAAACGGGTTGGCTGGTTCTATCATATGAAGCACATCTGGGAATAAAAAGTCAAGAAATGACTATCTGCAAATGCCTTTTATTGATGTGTTTTTGTGTACTAAATTGCTCGGATCTATATATTGCCTCTCATTCATCTAACTAAGATACTTATATTTATGTTCTACAAGAAGCAGACCATTTGAAGTGGGCAATACTTTCTACTGTCAGTGACTAGTTCTGGTGTTGCAGTCATCTATGACCCAGCTGCTCTTTCTCCTTGTTTTCCTTCCTAAATACACTCTTTAGCAGTAATTCGTAATTGGAAAGGTGTAGCTGCATCATGCTTTATATCTTTGGAATGATA
Source organism: Lissotriton vulgaris (assembly GCF_964263255.1). Lineage (NCBI taxonomy): Eukaryota > Metazoa > Chordata > Amphibia > Caudata > Salamandridae > Lissotriton > Lissotriton vulgaris. The sequence continues at coordinate 395,544,492 of NC_141696.1, read as the reverse complement.
GTGATAAATCCTCTTTACTGGTAAAGTTGGATTTAGCATTACTGTTTTACAAATGCCACTTTTAGAAAGGGGACAGTTCTATGTTCTTACTTCTCTGTGTGCCTGCAGCCTGGCTACAATACACGTCTGGGGTGACTGACAGCTACACTTTGAGTATTTCCTCTAGACAGTTGCAAACACAGGAAGGGTAGGTGTTACACAGGTCATCCTTGGTGTGGTTTCCCCTGACTTCTTTACCTCTACCTCCTGTATTTTTGATACTGTGCTTGATTTCATTATTATTGGCCTAGATGTTTTGGGCACTTTGCCACTGCTGATCAGTGTTTAAGTGCAGGTGCTACCTGTGTAAGTTGTTATCACAATTTGTTCTCCCTGACTGACATATTTGATTTACTGTTAAGTCCCTAGTAAAGTGCACTGTTTATGTAAGGAACTGTACATCTAATGCTACTAGGGGGCCTGCAGCACTGATTGTGCCACCCACCCCAGTAACCCTGCAAATGTAACTCAGACCTGCCCCTGCAGTGTCTGTGCACAGTTTTGAACTGCCATGTCAACCTGGCAAGTGCACCCACTTGCCAGGCCCTAACCCTCCTTTTTCTTACATGTAGGACACCCCTCAGGTAGGCCCAAGGTACCCCCATGGGCAGGGTGCAGTGTATGTGAAAGGTAGGACATGTGCTGGTGTGTATTAGGCATGGGCGTAAAATCCGTTCCGCTTTTTTGCTTGGTGATACAATATTGCGGCGCGCGGCGTTCACTTACCGTTATTCAGCGTTTGCAGAGTTGTTTTTCTCCATATTTTGCGTGTGCTGCGCCATTTTGGATCTTGCTGCGGGATCCCGCGGGAGTTTGGCGACCGCGATTACGTAATCGCTGCTTGCCACCTTGCACATCACGCATCGCGAGAGCTCGCAATTGCGAACACGTAGATGCGGCGGGCAGCAACAATCTCGCACTCGCGAAATTGCAAAATTTGCAATTCTGCACAAGAAATCCACCAGCAAGCATCATAAACCTTCAGAAAATGATGATTTTTATCAGAATAACTCCTCAGGTTGACATTTGCCTGCACTTTTTTTTGCAAGGAGTCCATTTTGGGGGGGGGGGGGAGTGCCCCACAGTCTCCAACTTCCTGTTCCTGTCCAGCCGGCTCCTCCCAGTGCTTTCTTCATGTGCTGGTCACTTTCATTTGGATCTTGACCTGGAAGGATTACTTTTTGTGGATGCTGCTGGATATTTGGATTTGAGGCCTTTTTGACTTTCTTTGGATCACTTTTGGATTAGAAATTTCCCAAGTAAGTTTGTTTGGGGCATTACAGTTGCTGCAACTACAATTTTGGAATTTTCGATTTTTGGGCTGTTGTTGGGGCCTTTTGCCCAGGGGTACTCAGTGGTGGATGGACTGAGTCTTTCTGTGGGGTCTCTTTAATGTATTTGTAGTAGTGATTCCAATGGGACAATGGAAGCATCCCCTGGCGTTCCACTCTACATTATCTGGAAGGCTCCAGATTTTTTTTACAGTTATCAATCATAAAGCTTGTACTCGTTTCATCTTAGTCACACTTATTTTATTCATAAGTATGTCTGTGTATGGTTCTCACGTATTCGTTTTAGATTTTTATAACAACAACATATCCTTTAGTCCAATGCATTTCGGGCAGTGATGCCCTTCTTCGGGGACCATAAGACTAAAAAGCAAAGCAGAATAGCATCATAATGAATATGGTGTGCTCAATAAATGTTTACGTATAAATAAAAACGGTAGACGAAAAAACATGCTCTAATGCATTTGTGACTTTGGCATGCGTATCAAGCGTGACACATTAGTGAATAGTGAAGTGCAAACAAAAACATTAACACTCACGTGTTGTCTGACTAAGATGAAACGAGTACATGCTTTATGATTGATAACTGTTAAAAAATCTGGAGGCTTCCAGATAAAAAAAATAAAAAATCTTTTTGAACCTTTTGAACAATCTATCTTTCAACTTTAGAGCTGTGCACTTCTCCTTCCTATGGTCTCTTGAATGTAAACATCATTGAGGGCATGGATGGCATGGGTTTGTGCTGATTTTTGTGTGTTTTTCGATTTTTGGGGGTGTTGATGGGGACTGGCCATGTGGGTGGGGGCCATTTTGAGTGCTGGTACAGGCAGGCCCTGGCCATGTGCTGGGGGGCAAGGGGCCATTTTGAATGCAGGCAGTGTTCTCAGGCCTGTACCCATTTGCCTAGCTTTCATCCATTATGCCCAGGGGTAGTGAGTGGTGCATGGGCCTAGTGTTTCTGTGGGGTGTCTTGAATTTAAGCATCATTGAGGGCATGGATGGCATGGGATTGTGCTGATTTTTGTGTGTTTTTCGATTTTTTTGGCTGCTGTTGGGGCCTTTTGCCTAGGGGTAGTGAGTGGTGCATGGACTGAGTCTTTCTGTGGGGTCTCTTTAATGTAAACATCATGGAGGGCATGAATGGCATTGGATTGTGGTGATTTTTGTGTTTTTCGATTTTTTGGGGTGTTGATGGGGACTGGCCATGTGGGTGGGGGCCATTTTGAGTGCTGGTACAGGCAGGCCCTGGCCATGTGCTGGGGGGCAAAAGACCATTTTGAAGGCAGGCAGTGTTCTCAGGCCTGCACCCATTTTGCCTAGCTTTCATCCATTATGCCAAGAGGTAGTGAGTGGTGCATGGGCCTAGTCTTTCTGTGGGGTGTCTTGAATTTAAGCATCATTGAGGGCTTGGATGGCATGGGATTGTGCTGATTTTTGTGTGTTTTTCAGATTTTTTTGGCTGCTGTTGGGGCCTTTTGCCCAGGGTTAGTGAGTGGTGCATGGACTGAGTCTTTCTGTGGGGTCTCTTTAATGTAAACATCCTGGAGGGCATGGATGGCATGGGATTGTGGTGATTTTTGTGTGTTTTTTGATTTTTTGGGGTGTTGATGGGGACTGGCCATGTGGGTGGGGGCCATTTTGAGTGCTGGTACAGGCAGGTCCTGGCCATGTGCTGGGGGGCAAGGGGCCATTTTGAATGCAGGCAGTGATCTCAGGCCTGCACCCATTTTGCCTAGCTTTCATCCATTATGCCCAGGGGTAGTGAGTGGTGCATGGGCCTAGTCTTTCTGTGGGGTGTCTTGAATTTAAACATCATTGAGGGCATGGATGGCATGGGATTGTGCTGATTTTTGTGTGTTTTTTGATTTTTGTGACTGCTGTTGGGGCCTTTTGCCCAGGGGTAGTGAGTGGTGCATGGACTGAGCCTTTCTGTGGGGTCTCTTTAATGTAAATATCATGGAGGGCATGGATGGCATGAGATTGTGGTGATTTTTGTGTGTTTTTTGATTTTTTGGGGTGTTGATGGGGACTGGCCATGTTGGTGGGGGCCATTTTTCAGTGCTGGTACAGGCAGGCCCTGGCCATGTGCTGGGGGACAAGGGGCAATTTTGAATGCAGGCAGTGTTCTCAGGCCTGCACCCATTTTGCCTAGCTTTCATCCATTATGCCCAGGGTTAGTGAGTGGTGCATGGGCCTAGTCTTTCTGTGCGGTGTCTTGAATTTAAACATCATTGAGGGCATGGATGGCATGGGATTGTGCTGATTTTTGTGCGTTTTTCGATTTTTTTGGCTGCTGTTGGGGCCTTTTGCCCAGGGGTAGTGAGTGTTTCATGGACTGAGTCTTTCTGTGGGGTCTCTTTAATGTAAACATCATGGAGGGCATGGATGGCATTGAATTGTGGTGGTTTATGTGTGCTTTTCGATTTTTTAGGGTGTTAATGGGGACTGGCCATGTGGGTGGGGGCCATTTTGAGTGCTGGTACAGGCAGGCCCTGGCCATGTGCTGGGGGGCAAGGGGCCATTTTGAATGCAGGCAGTGTTCTCAGGCCTGCACCCATTTTGCCTAGCTTTCATCCATTATGCCCAGGGGTAGTGCGTGGTGCATGGGCCTAGTCTTTCTGTGGGGTGTCTTGAATTTAAGCATCATTGAGGGCATGGATGGCATGGGATTGTGCTGATTTTTGAGTGTTTTTCGATTTTTTTGGCTGCTGTTGGGGCCTTTTGCCCAGGGGTAGTGAGTGGTGCATGGACTGAGTCTTTCTGTGGGTTCTCTTTAAAGTAAACATCATGGAGGGAAAGGATGGCATGGGATTGTGCTGATTTTTGTGTGTTTGTTACTTTTTGGGGTGTATAACTGATGTTCCTCTGTCTTCCATTGCTTTTAGGTGCACAAGAGAACCACCAGTGCAAGGAAGAAGTCCTGCAGTGGTGTGTGCAGCTTAACGTCACGCGACGTCACTTGTGGCCACAGACAAGACAACTCTGCAACTCGTGCAACTGCGGCCTGCTGTTTTGACATCTGAAGAAGATGGCCCCAAAAAAAGTTCCCCGTAGCTCCTCTAGCAGGAAAGTTACCAGTAAGGAGCAGAAGAAGCAAGTGGCGCCACTTACCAAGGAGACTGGAGTGCCGGCCTCCACATTTTTTGGGAAAAAAGAAAGTATGCCTGCAGCGGCAGCGGGATCTGTTGGGGACCAAGCTGGGAGCAGCACCCCCACTCCATTGGGCTCAGTGCCACCACCACCACGCCAACTTAAGTCCAAGCCCTTGAGTGCTTTAGAGGCAGCTAGTATAGTTGTTCAATCACCATCGACCAGTGATGTTGGCTCATCGCTAGAAAGTAGCAGCATCCCTCAATCAACACAGGTTGTTGTAACACATCTGACGAGTGTTCAACAAGCACAGCCGCAACAAAAACCACATGTGCAAGTACAAGTGGAAGGAGAGGCAGCGCAAGGAGACACGCAAGCAGAGGTGCATGGTGCGGCACAAGTGCCCACAATAGTTGTTCCTCCCGAAGTAGGGGCACATCAGGAAATCGACATTCAAGCCGAGGTATCATTTGAGGAAGCCACTCCTCCTGATCATTCATTGTCTTCCAGATCCCTAGCAAGGGAAAGATCAAGGATGGTGTCTACATCTTCTTGAAGCCCCCTTTCTTCTGATGATATGGATCAAATTGGGAACCACCATCGCCGTCTGAGAGTGAGGCACACTATGATCTGACAAAGGTAGCTAAGCGTAAAAGGAAGGTCCCCGAAACTCTCGTACTTATGGAGTGTGATGATAACGCTGAACAAGAAGTGGAGTATACTACTGCTGATGAAGACTCTCACGACGACGACGCAGTCATCATAAACGTCACTGCAGCCCCAGCGGGCATGCAGAAAACAGACATTTTGACCCTAGCCCGAAAAGCTGCTGAGCGTGATGTTGTCGATGAGGCAACAATGGGACCACCACCATTGCAGTTAAGTAGTACACCACCACCTACCGCTTCAATATTTTCTCGCCAGAAGGGACCTCCATCCACCTCGTGCACAGCGTAGTAAAGTTCGGCAACACACATCCTCCACTTCATCTGGCATTAGCATGACCAGTATCGCCTCCTCCGCCCCCCACAGACATTTGAAGTCCGCAGTTTGGGACTTCTTTAGTGTTAGCACAACAAGGGAAAACATAGCCATTTGTAGCATTTGTAAACTTGGAGTTAGTCGTGGTAAGCTTGGTACCAACTATGGTACCGGAGGCCAGAGAGGTCATCTTGAGAGACAGCACACTGTCAAATGGCATGCGCACCGAAAGGAGATCAAGGAAGCCCGAATTGCAAGTCAAGAAACTGTATCCGTTGATGTTTCATCTGATGATGACGAGGAGGAAGAAGCGTCCAACATTTCTTCACTTACACCCAGTACCCCTGTCAGCAGCACACCCCCTGCAAGACATATGAGCCACACTAAGAGTGTGGGAGAGAGTGAGACACCAATGCGAAAAAGTTCATCATCATCACCGAGCGTAACTGGGTCGAAGAAGTCATCATCATCAACATCCCGTAAAATGCTCCAGCCCACCATTAGAAGCATGTTGTTTTCAGATGCGCCAATTGAACGCAACCACCCAATGACGCGTCTGTATAACACTAAGCTGGCTAAAATGCTAGCTCTGGACCTTCTCCCTTTTTCTTTTGTGGAAGGGGTTGGTTTTCTTGAATTAGTGGCAGCGCTCTGCCCTAAATGGAAGGTTCCTAGCTGGTTCTATTTTGGCAGAGTTGCGGTTCCAGCACTACATGAAGATGTGCTGGAGGTGACTGGGGCGAAAATTACAAAAAACAATTTGATGGACAGAATGTAGATCAATGTCTTACATTCACCCCAGTACAAGGATCTGGGCCTAAATCCATTGTTTTTTGCACTCCACACCACCCTGGGTTAGATAATGGCTTTATGCAAATCAGCTCTGACCCTGTGCCCCATGGGAACAGTCCAGTCCGAACTACACAGCCATATCTTTCCCAGACCGGAATCAAGCATCCGAGGACTGGACCGGTTTCGAGGTAACACCTCTCATCAGCCCGGCTAGCTTGACTTCAGTGGTGTGGAGGCTCTGGGACCCACGTCTGAGCTACCCCAGTACACTCAGGGAGAAAATTACAAAAAACAATTTGATGGACAGAATGTAGATCAATGTCTTACATTCACCCCAGTACAAGGATCTGGGCCTAAATCCATCGTTTTTTGCACTCCACACCACCCTGGGTTAGATAATGGCTTTATGCAAATCAGCTCTGACCCTGTGCCCCATGGGAACAGTCCAGTCCGAACTACACAGCCATATCTTTCCCAGACCGGAATCAAGCATCCGAGGACCGGACCGGTTTCGAGGTAACACCTCTCATCAGCCCGGCTAGCTTGACTCCAGTGGTGTGGAGGCTCTGGGACCCACGTCTGAGCTACCCCAGTACACTCAGGGAGAAAATTACAAAAAACAATTTGATGGACAGAATGTAGATCAATGTCTTACATTCACCCCAGTATAAGGATCTGGGCCTAAATCCATCGTTTTTTGCACTCCACACCACCCTGGGTTAGATAATGGCTTTATGCAAATCAGCTCTGACCCTGTGCCCCATGGGAACAGTCCAGTCCGAACTACACAGCCATATCTTTCCCAGACCGGAATCAAGCATCCGAGGACCGGACCGGTTTCGAGGAAACACCTCTCATCAGCCCGGCTAGCTTGACTCCAGTGGTGTGGAGGCTCTGGGACCCACGTCTGAGCTACCCCAGTACACTCAGGGAGAAAATTACAAAAAACAATTTGATGGACAGAATGTAGATCAATGTCTTACATTCACCCCAGTACAAGGATCTGGGCCTAAATCCATCGGTTTTCGCACTCCACACCACCCTGGGTTAGATAATGGCTTTATGCAAATCAGCTCTGACCCTGTGCCCCCAGTCCGAACTACACAGCCATATCTTTCCCAGACCGGAATCAAGCATCCGAGGACCGGACCGGTGACTGGGGCAGCTTTGCAGAAGAGTGCTGTTCACACTATACATCTGACAACAGACATGTGGACCAGTTGCGCAGCTACTGATTACATGTGCATCACTGCACACTGGGTCTCTTTGTCAGGGGTTACAGCAAAGCTAAGGGCAGGTGTTGACCCGGGAAAACGTTTTTAAAGCTGCTCGGAAACATGCAACACTAGCCATGTTTGGCATGGAAAGAAGTCATACAGGAGAAAACATTTTGCAGGAGTTTAACACAAAGGTCTTTCAAAGGCTGTTCCCAATAAAACGCAAAATTGGTTATGTTTTCACTGATAATGGCGCCAATGTAGTTAAGGCCATGGATATGGGTAACTATTTCAGAGTGCCGTGTTTGGCGCACTGTATAAACCTGGTTGTTAAAAAAATTTTGAGTGAAGAAGTGTGTGTGAGTTACTGACCACCTGCCGAAGAATGTGCACACAATTCAGCCATTCTTTTAAGGCCCGGAAGCATCTGAGGCGCCTGCTACATGAACGTAAACTGCCGGTGAAAGCACTCATCCAGGAGGTGGCAACACGTTGGAACTCAACCTTCTACATGCTTGAGCGTCTGTTTGAGCAGTGTGCGGTAGTCGATCAGTATTTCTTTACACACAGGGTGCAGCTATGAAGGACCTGAGGATACATGCGGAGCAATGGAAGCTAGTTCAAATCCTGACAGACATGCTTCGTCCTTTTGTGGTCTTCACGCGTGCAGTCAGCAGGGAGGACTGTAATTTGGGAAAAGCTATCCCATTGCTGCGCATGCTAGAGCACCAACTGAAGGCGGTGTCTTCTACGTTTGAAAAAGATGAAAAAAAGCAAGAAGCTTTTGATTTGGCGGAGAAATTATTACAGCGCCCACTTTGCGATGAAAGTCTTCAAAAGATCCACACAGAACAACATTACATTTGTGCTACTATTCTGGATCCACGGTACAAAAAGGCACTGGCAGGCAGAGTAGTCTTTCCTTTTGATGACGCAGAAGTTACAAAGTACAAACATTGGCTAGCTGTGTCAGCCACTCGTTTTGAAAGAGAATGGCAGGAAATTGAAGGAAAAGGCAGTACATCAGCATCAGCAGGCCATCCGGAGTCAAAAGAATCCACTTTCTGCACCTGTGGCTGTGGCAGAAGTGAGTGATTTTCCCTCTCAGCCGTTAAAGACACCAGCAACCGGATCATCTGCACCAGACACAACAGTAACATTGTGTGAAGAAGAGGATTGGCTAACTCAGCTTGGGTTTGCTTCTCAAAAGGTCCCATCAAAAAGTAAGCAAAGTGGAGGAACCGTGGAGAACCTTGATTCGATGGTGCAGGACTATCTGAATGACTCAACTGAGGTCTATGTTCATGATGACCCATTGGCGTATTGGCATGGGAAAAAAGAATTGTGGCCAGGGATCTCCAACCTGGCTATAAATTACTTGTCTTGCCCACTCGCAAGTGTGTCTTCTGAACGTGTTTTCAGTGCTGCTTGTGGCATTGTAACTTCCAAAAGGAACCGCCTCTCGCCCAAAAATGTGGAAAGGTTAACAATGATCAAGATGAATCAGCACCTCATACCACCAGATTACAAACTACGAGAATACACGCAGAAAGAAGACGAGGAGGACACCAACTTAGAAGAGGGAAGTTCTTCTCTGTTAGGTGACCTACTCCCGCCTGAATTCGCAGAGTATGAGGACAAACTCTTCTTCCCTGACACCGAGCCCTGAAAATGAGCCAATGAATCAATAACTTTCTTTTTCGTCCTTATTCACTTTTATACCTGTGTGTCTGTCTTTCTTTGTTTTGCAAAATCTATATAAAGAAAAATTTTAATCACCTAATCACAAAAACAAGCCCATCAGCAGAACTATCTTCACTTATTTGCTTATTGATTTGAAGGTGCTGCAGTCTGCATTCCTCAGGTTCACAAGTTCACAAGAACATGCTCCTCTATCCTCCTTCTCCAGACTCCTATTTCCCTCAAAGCAGATGGCTGGATTACGGCCAATAAAGAAAGACTCTGCACTTGTGGGGGTGTTCTACTTCTTTTCGGGTGAGTTGACGGGTCTGGGGCCATTACTGGGAAGGTCTAATACCGGATAAAAGTGGTTTGGAGAAAATCGGAGCAGAAAAAGATTTTGCGCTTTTGATTACTTGCCTGTCTTTGGGGTGCTGTTTAGCGGGCTTTTAGGTTGTTGTGGGTGGGTTTTGGGGTATGGGAGCACTGCTGGCATGGTCTAATGTGGATTGCATTTGTTTTTCAGGAAATCCATGGTGGAAAAGGGAGTTAGGGCCTAGCTGCACAGCGCGTTTGGACAGAATTCCAGTTAGTAGGCCCATCTTTGCTTTTTGCCAGTTTGGGGATGTTCTGCTTTTTTGCGGGTGGCTGCAGGGGTCTGGGGCCATTGCTGGGAATGTCTAATACCGGATCAAAGTGGTTTGGACAAAATCGGAGGTGAATTTCTTTCGCTTTTTTGCTGACTTGCTTGTCTTTGAAGTGCTGTTTGGGGGGCTTCCTGGTGTTTGTGGGTGGGTTTTGGGGTCTTGGAGCAACGCTGGGTATGGATACTTTTGATTACAAGTGGTTTGAAGAAAATCCATGGTGGCAAAGGGGAGTTAGGGCCTAGCTGCAGAGCGCGCGTGGAGTGATGTTGGAAATTTGCTTTAAAATTACTAAGTCCCCATTTTTGTAGTTTTGCTTTTTGGCTGTTGGGTCTTCTACTTGTTTCCGCCTGGGTTGACGGCTCTGGGACCATTGCTGGGAAGATCTAATACCGGATAAAAGTGTTTTGGAGAAAATCAGAGTTGAAAAAGTTTTTGCCTTTTTGCTCACTATCATGTTTTTGGGGGCGTTCCTGGTGTTTGGGGGTGGGTTTTGGGGTCTGGGAGCACTGCTGGCACAGTCTAATGTTGATTGCATTTGTTTTCCAGGACATCCATGGTGGAAAAGTAGAGTTATGACCTAGCTGCACAGCGCGTTTGGACAGAATTGAAAGAAAGCCGAAAAATATTGTATGAGATTTTCCATTTTTGCTTTTTGCCTGTTTGGGGGTGTTGTGCTTTTTTGCGGGTGGGTTGCCGGGTCTTGGGGCATTGCTGGGAAGGTCTAATACGGATAAAAGTGGCTTGGAGAAAATCCATGCTGAAAAGCCTTTTTGGCACATTAACTTAGGGCTCGTTAGGGTTAGCACTAGCAGCAGGATTGCATGTGCTTCGGGGTGTTCTAGATTTTTGTAACTGAGTTCTGGGGTCTTAGAGCACTCGTGGGAATGTGTAATTTTGGTTGCAAGTGGTTTGAAGAAAATCCATGGTGGGAAAGGGGGAATTTGGCCTAGTTAAAGAAAGTGTTTGCCACTATTCTTAACTTAGGGCTCGTTAGGGTTAGCAGTATTGTATTGCATGTGTTTGGGCGGGGGCTGTTTGTGGGGGGGTTTGCGATTCTTGGAGCGATGCTGGGTATGGATACTTTTGCTTGCTTGCCAGTGGTTTGAATACAATCCACGGTGGGTAAAGGGGATTTGGGCCTACTTTACTTTCAAAGTACGTTTTGTCACCATTTTCTACTAGGCCTCGTTTTTTTACATCTGATTGGGGGTCTTCTACATTTTTGCGACTGGGTTTAGTAAGGGTCTGGGAGCACTGCTGGGAAGGTCTAATTTTGTTCTAAAACACAGTTTACAGTACACCTAGCTTGAGGGGAAAGATCCGCTAAATTAATTTGCCTATACTTATTTATCCTTCAAAAGGAGACTCAGACAGAGTAAGCACTTTCAAAAATATTGTACTGTCTATTAGGAAACTCAAAGTGTGACTTTTTGCACTACACAGCGTACATACCTTATATTTATTTCTCAGTGGTGTTCTAATATCACTTCCTGTTTTTCCATCAATAATTACAGGCCGGGTTTCAGCCTGTGCAATGGGAAAAGGATGAAGTCAGGCTTCACATTAGCGAGCCGCAATTCAGCATCCGCCAGGCAGGCAGTGGACAGGGTGTCTTCTGGCCACCAACATTGATGGACGGAGCGTCAGATGGAATGGAGGAGTCACGCTAATAAGAGGAATGGTTGAATGCATCTTACAACTTCCCAAATTCTTTTCTAATTATCTTTTAAGTAATGTTATTGCTGTGAACTTCTATGAGTGTCACTCTGCATTTCGTTGATCTCTGCTTCTAAATTCATCCCTACAGCCATTGTATAGGTTTTACTTCTGCTATTTTTCAAACCTAATTTGTTGTACGAAGTGTTTCTCTGAGTGCAGAGATAGGCAAGTGAAAACGCATAATTATTACTGCAGTCCTGTACTGTCGCATTCTTTCATTCACGGTTGTCGAAAGTACTACTTACTTTTCAGTAACCATGCATGCAGTAGTGCATGCACTTCCTTTATGTCACTTAAAAGATTTATGGTTAGCTTTGTACTCAAAGATTTGTTTATCTTCAATTATTGTTTGTCCATGCTGTGCTTTTTTTTCTTCTCTCAACAAAACTTTCCCAAAAAACCCCATTCCCATCCATTTTCCAAACCCTAACCCTCTTCCCCCGGGCTGCGTGGTTTTGATTGATGTGTGACTAAATGACAGCAATAATTCCACACTCTTGCTGGGGAGGATAAGGTCATAGCAACAGGCTGGTGAAGGAATCCGAGGATATACTCTATTCTTACTCAGCTTGACATTGAGTCACTATTGGCAAATGAAAGCAGATTTTCATGTGCCCCATCAACTTGATTGGTCCTAGACGTGGCAAAATATTCCGCTGCTGTGTCCTTCACCTTCAGTACTATTTCTTGTAGTAGTAGCCAATGTCAAAGAAATTAAACGCAAGTACTAGTTATACTTTCAATACTTTACCATTTGTTAGGCTACATTGTGGCACTGTTCTAGTGTACTGTCACCTGCTATATTCTCTATCGTACCGTTCTAATGCTACGGTAAGGATAAACAAGGTTTCATTTTCTTTTTTTTCAGATGCTGCAACTGCCACTGTGTAACACCACAAGTACCACCGCAATGATGACATTTCATCTGCCCAGGATTGCCAACCTTGATCGCCATTTCGCGTGCAGCCAGCCCCGTGCCTAGCCCTATTTCCAAACACAAATTACAGGTAAGATAAGCGTTTGGGTGGAGGTAGTATAATGGAGTATTAGGAGAGACGAGAGACTGACGGTCCTAGGATTATTGAATTCACTTACTCTGTGAGAGGCACTTAATTTTGAAAACATTTGGGCCATTAGTACTTAAACAACTTGAATCAAGATGCCACTTAAGTTTCAGGACTGTTAAACCCCCACCCACCAGCCTCAAAAGTAGTAAAAAACATGTATGCTAAGATAAAGTTTAAAGTATATTTATATATACCTAACATAAATATTCACCCGCAAGACCCAACCCACCCCCCTCCCAAACACCAACGAATGTCCCTGAAAAGTAGAAAACCCAACTCCCAATTCCCACCCCGAGAAGTCTTTAAAAAAGGGGCAAGGGACAGTCTCCTCCTACTGCTGGCTGCTGTTGACTTTTCGGGCCAGGTCGGCATGCTCCTTGCGGAGGGTCTCGAGCAGGGTTTTGGTGTTGATGAGCTCCTGCTTGAGGTAGGAAACCCTCAGGGAAAGGCGGTGCATCCTTTTTTTGGTACTGCTGTGGGGTGCAGCTGACTTCTTTGCTGCTCGGCGGTGGCGGGTGGCTGCGGTACCCCGGCTCCGTACCGTGGGAGACCTGCTGCGCTGACTGGCTGACCCAGGGAGCGCGGAGGAGGATGCAGGTGTCGCCGTGGATGTTGTTGGCGTACTCTGCATTTCCTCCTCCTCCTGGGCCACCAGCCGCAAATAGTCGGCGACAGTGGCCTCCAGCCTCCGTTGCCGGGCCCTTTTAGCCAGCTCCTTCCGTGTTGGTTTGGAAGGAGCATCTATATGAAGAAAGAAAGACATAGTCTGTAACCAATGCTCTTTAAGATTAACACAAAATGATTCAGCAGAAAGTTTTGTCACAGTAGAACTAGCAACTTGCAAGCGCAGTACATAACTATTGTGGCCAGTATCTATCTAACCTCCCACTTTTTTATCCTTGCTCTAACATTAGTGGGATTTTAAGGAATCAATTCTACGAGCACTATGGACTCACTGCATTAGAGTTGACTATGACAGTACACCAGTCTTATTCTTCTTCATCTCTCTTGTTTAGCCAAATTGGTACGTTAACTTCGGCAAGCCGGCATAATGCCAGCGCAGACAACTTGCACCCGAGAAAAACAGACGCCCGCCATGATGAGTGAGACAGACTTGCGTTACTGTACCAGTCCAGTATATGCAGGTGGTGATGCTCTTACTTTTCTATTACGGGTGGCACTGAGAATACTCTGTTACAAGGGCTACTGCTTAGTTAATTTAACTTTCACCCTACGGTGCCAATGAATACTAGAAAAGGAAAATGAAGATAAATAATCTGATTATCTATCACTGCACATGGTATGTATTTGCTTACATATGGGATGAATTTAGGTGCTTTGCTTTTTATTGAGTGAACAGTGATACATCCACACATGAATGACCGAGTTCTGCTAAACTTAGTAACAGAGGTAGTGAGTGGCCATCGTAATAGCCGGATATATGCTGTGCTTGCAATACAAACTACTGCTACTATTCATGGTAGTATTCGGACAAAATTACAACTTCTTTTCCTTGCCTTTCCTACACTGGGACAGACGTGCGGGTGCGGTGTTACATGCTCTTCAAATTAACACTTATTTCATCCAGTGACCGTCTACTCTCTCAAGATACACTTATGCTATCTAAGAGTCAGATAGTACCATGATCCAGGCATCCATCCATTCAAACTATATGTCAATCATTCTTCTTCATGTCTCTCATCTGGACAAACCTTACGTTTTCTCACGGGGAGCACACTATGCAGTCTGCAATCTCATTAATAAGGAATATAAGAGCTTACCATTGCCCGCCACCCAAACACCAGTTTGGTCCGGCACTTGCACCGCCTCCTCCCCAGAACTTTCCTCCTCCACCTCCGCGCTGGGCCCAGCACCAGATGTTCCACCTACAAAGTACATTTAAGAATGTTAGATGTCATAGACATACACCACTCACTAGTATTTTGTCTAGGAATGAAGAAATGTGAATACACAAACCAATCTAATAATTTGTGACTGTCTACTCTAAAGTAAAAATGTCCCTTTTTCCAGGAAAGGGTGTTGTAAGTAAGTAGTAAGTAAATGTAGCTTTATTCGATTTTCATAAAATCATAAAAGCACAACGCATACATAAAGACATAACCACGATCATTAAATGTTTGCATATACACTCACAGTTAAGAATAATAAATGTAATAAACATACAGATAAAAGAATTTCAATTGCTATGCATTATAAAGTGCAATATCTGGAGTTAAAAACAATGGGCAGGGTAAAACCCAAAGCGGGAGATGTTTTAACACATGGTTTTCCGGAACTTTATAACGGTTCTTAAAAAACAAGATACAGCAAAGATCACGTGCTCATCTTCGAGTTTTAGCAGTCTTACAAAAGCTGGTCTACAATTCCTTAAGCCCCAATGATTTAAGAGAGGTTTTAAATAAAGTTTTCTGGGGTAGGAATAATAAGAGCAAAGAAACAATATATGCAGGTTGGACTGCACTGCGATGTTGTCGCATGGGCAGAACAGCTTAATGTGTGCCCAGTTGTTCATGTCTGGTAAAGTGACCATGCGATAAAAAGTCCCAAGACGTAGACGGGAGAGAAGCATTCTGTGATACGGGCTAGGATCCACATTTAGGTACATTTGCAGGCCTTCGATGGGGGTAATTTCCTGGAAATATTTTTTGAGAACTGATCTTGATACGCCCTCCAAGGTTCTCGGGTTTGCATAATATTCTGGGTGGCCTATCTTGGTAAGTAGAGTTCTTACGTACGACAGCCATCTGAGATTTGCAACCCCGTCTAGAGCCATACAGTCTTCCAAAAGGTCCCTGTTAAATCTGGCTTCCCTTGTGGTCCAAACCTTGTGCCATAAGAGAATGGGGGCCATCTTAATTATATCGTTGAGGTGCTTAACTCCTGTCTCGATGTGCGTCATGAAAGAGGATGTGGACTTTGGTACACCCAGAAGGAAAGTAATGAATTGATTCTCACAACCCTGTAGGGAGTGGTCCTTCTCGATGCCCCAAAGTCCCGCCCCATAGGTGGCTGTAGACACACACTTTGCCCGGTATATCTGGGTCAGCTCTTTAATTGGTTTGCCACCCACTCTGTTTGAAAAGGCGCGTAAAGCGCCTATGGTACGAATAAAAGCCAGTTTCCTGGCTTCAATAGCCTGTTTCCAACGGCACCACCTGTCAAACAGTACACCTAAGTAGCAGAACTTATCTACAGTTGCATTAATCTGTTTGTCCAGGAATACGTTGCAGGGGGCCCTCCTGCGCTTAATGGAGCATGGCATGGTGAATGTTTTTGAAATGTTCACTTTAAGTCCTCTACCCTGCATATACCCTTCAAATTTTGTCACCGCCCTCTGCAGTCCCACTTGGGTCTGGGACATTATGGCCGCATCGTCGGCGTATAGGAGGATTGGCACCGGTAGACCTTTCACAGTGGGGTAATCGTTTTGAAAGAGAGAAAGGTGTTGTCCCACTGAATTTATATAATAAGTGAATAACCTTGGGGCCAGGATACACCCTTGTCTAACGCCTCTTGAGAGGGCAAATTTGTCGGTACATTCCCCCTGCTTGCCATATCTTACTCTTGCCCCGCAGTTGTGGTACAACTCTCTTATAAAGGTGATTATGCGGGCATCGATGCCCAACTCGCCCAGCGTTGACCATAAGAGCATGTGGTCCACGCAATCGAAAGCAGAACTTAAATCAACGAAAGTAATAAAAAGTAATCCACCTCTCACCTGAGTATATTTGGCACATAGGAGGGCCAAGTTTAAACACTGCTCGGCTGTCCCTAGGCCCTGCCTAAACCCGTATTGAAGGTGTGACACAACATTGTGCTCTTCTTCCCAGTCCTGGAGTCTCTTTAAAATGATCCTACCTGCCAGTTTCATTAGGCCATCCAATAAGGATATTGGCCTATAGCAGGTCGGGTCATCTCTGCTGCCCTTTTTAAAAATGGGGACCACTATTGCGTCCGACCAGGTTTCTATGAACCCCTTTTGATTGCCCTTGTTCAGCACGTTTGTAAGCAGAGGGGCCCAGAAGTCCGGCTCCGCTTTGTACACGTCCACCGGGGTGCAGTCTGGCCCTGCTGCTTTACCTGGTGCACTGTTCCTAATTGCTTCCTGCACTTCGCCTACTGAAAAGGTTAAGTCAATGGGGAACGGGCGGGCTGAGGGATAAATGTCCGTACTGCTTTCAGCATTTTCGGCTGCAAGTTGGGCTACAGTGGTGCTCGGCCCTATAGGTATAATGGTATCAGTTGGCTTTATATACTTGTATAATTGCCTAAAATGTGTTAGCCATCTATCTCCCGTTATAGCCAGATCTAATTTATTTCCACTATTATTATTCGGCTGATATAGAGTTTTAACCAGCCTCCAAAACTTAGTTGTATTTTTCTGGGTGGATGCTTCTCTAAGTGTGGCCCAGGCTTGCTTTTTTAAAGCCAAACTTCTTTCTTTTAATACCCGTTTGTATAATTGCCTGGCACTACGAATTATATGGGGGTCCCTTGGTTTATGGGCCAAAGCTCTTTTTAGGGCTTTTAGTGCTTTCGTGCACTTTCCATCAAACCACCCTTCCCTTGGTGTATTATTGTTAGCTGCTCGGGTCAGCATAATTTTTATGCGGTGTTGAATGTTAGCAAAGGCAGTCATGACAAGGAAAGGGTCAGCGTATTCCTCCAGACAAACCTTAACATCGTTAGCAGAATCAGAGAGCAGCTTTTTCATGAACAAACTTGGGTCAATCTTCTCCCATTTGACCACGTAGCCATTAGTTTTGGATAACTCAATCCTATAAGGATACGTGGGATGGGTAACATATTTATTGTGACTCCCCTTTACCTGTAAACCAATTGTGAGGGGATAGTGGTCGCTAAATACGTCTTTGCCAACCGCCCACGAGGTCAGAAACCCAAGATTTACAGAGGTTGTCAATATAAAATCAATGGTCGAGTTGCACCCTCTACCAAAGAAGGTTGGCTCAAACGGCACGGGTGCTGGACAGGACTGGTTGGCAAAAGAAAGATCAAAGTTAAAAACAAAGTCATTTAACAACATCCCCATCTTTGTGTGCGCGAAATGAATTGGATTGTCCTCCCCATAGTCTGCAAAACCACACAGGGGCGATTCAGAGTGAGTACAAATCGTGCAATTGAAGTCCCCAGCCCAGATTATTATTGCCCCCTTAAGATGGTCAATGATGAGTGACAGCTGGCGCAACATATTTGACATGGTGGGCTCCATTTCGCTATCAGACATATTATTATAAAAGTTCACTAGTGCAAAATTCTCCTTAGAGCCCCAACTGAAAGATAGGATTTGAAAATAAGTACTGGAAAAGAATTTGTGAATCTTAATCTCTGCCATTGTTGAAAAATAAACGCATAGACCACCCTTGTTGTGGCCCTGTGCTGACCGCATAGCCGAAGAATGAAAGGTTTGATACCCAAGGAGATGCACTTCTTCGCAACACCATGTTTCTTGAAAACACAGAATGTCGTGCGGGTGAATGACCTCTAACCAAGCATTGTTGGAAACTTTGCTGGCTAGCCCCGCCACGTTCCATGAGAGGAGGGAATGGAGATGAGGTGCATTACTAGAACCCCCCTGGGTGCGGGCTGCACTGACAAGGGGTATATGTAATTGCGGAGGTGATGTGTGGGAGGTTGGGGGAGGAGTCAAAAGGTTGGCAGAGGAACAATTGTGGGGAGATGGTTGGGGCTGAAAATGAGTAGTACCAGATATCAAAGGATCCTCCGGGGTACCTATCCCCTCCCACCTATTGTCCTGAAGCCTGTTATGGGGGCTGGATGACAGGTGGGCAGAGGTGCACTGACTATGCTGAGAGCCCACAGGCAGCTTGACTATGTTGGTAGACTCGTAAAGTAATTCGTTGTCATCTAGTCCAGAGAGAGGGTTATAAAAGTTGGACAGGGGTATATTCCAGGAATCCTTGGGGTTCTGGGGGTGTGAAACACCCCAGTACACATTTGAGTTATGAAAGTTTCCCGGGGGGAAGGGTAACTGACAGGGCTGAAAACAGAAATCATTCATGGTGTCAAAAATATTCTGACCCCTTGGCATCTGTGTCTGGTCTAAACTCTCGGGGACTTGAAATCTTTGCGGCAATGAATGCATGGGATAGGGGAGAGGGGTATTAAGGGCCTTGTGATATTTTTGAAATGGAGGAATTGTAGGGCCAAGAGGTGTTTTTGGGCGCCATTTGCTGCCAGAATGGTAAGGTCTAAGCCGGGCAGGGGGTTGCCTCGGCATAGCCTCAGGATAAAAATAGCTTAAATTATGGGTTCCAATTCCCCCCTCGCCCGTTCCAGGATACCAGTCACTGATATATGGGACCAGTCTGTGATCTTTGAAGTTGACTAGGATCACGTCACCTTTAATGTCCTTAGGTCTAGTGCCTACCCAGTGGCATCGCCTGGCCGAGACGATGTCACCATTTAGGTGTGATGGAAGAGGTCTATTTCTCCTCAGCCAATAGATAACCTTATTCTTTAAATTGGCCTGATGTTCAGGGTTACCTTCTGGCGGGGGCGGAACTCCCGTGAGTATGATAACATAATTTAAGCATTCAGGAGGCAGGTCAACGGTGTTCCTTGGTCTTCTATTGGGATGATGAAGTATGGTTGGTTGAGAGTTTAAATTAATATTATTGTTGGGCTGCATGCAATGGGGCCTTGTTTCGGACTGGAGTTTTTCTGAGGTAGTGGGATTTTTAAGTGAAGTGATTTTATTATTGCTATTTTTGGTGATGAGGTTACTGGTCGGCAAAGGTTTTGGTTTTAGTGGCCCCGCTATAGGTAGAGGATTGGCCTTAGGGGTGCCTGCCACCGACTTGGGTGGTTTGAGTTCTTTAGTAGTCTTTATTGGATTTATTGAATCCCTTGAAGCGTTTGGTTTAGGGCAAGGTGTGCCCTTTTGGTCTTGAAGAATTTTGTCGAGATTCTCCCCCAATCTTTTAATTCTTTCAGTAAGGGGAAGGATCAAAGCCTTTATGAGGCAATCGATGTCATTCAGCAGACCTGCGTAGCTAGGTACCGAGATTGATTTGGGGATATTATCGTTCATGGGATCTGCTGTCCCTTCCTTATTAGGAATGGTAAGCGGAGTGTGTAACGCTTGTTTCGAAGGAGCAACTCTTTTTTTAATTACCAGCTTCTTTCTTCTCTTCCTCGGGGGGGAGCCAGCTGGAGTTTTGGGTGACTTGGTGGAATCCCTAGGTGGAGGTGTTAGAAGCTTCCCCTCTGAGGTACCCACAGTATGATGGGCGGGTCCGAATGGGGTAAAGACAGGAGAGGGTATATTTTTATCATAGAGAGAGGCTGGTTCCACTGGGGGAGTACTCAAATCTATGGTCTGAGTGTCAGTTACCTGGGAGTGGATGGAATCCGGAATAGTAATAATGTCGTTCCGGACAGGGGGAACTGTCTGAAAAATAAGAGGGATGTCATCCATATGGGGAGAGGTGTTAATGTGGCCTGAAGGTGTGGTTAGATCAGTTAAGGATGATAAGGGTGTAGTAGTAGCGTCATGGGGCTGAAGAGGTCTCAATTTTAGCTTTTCAATGGAAAGGCGTCGCCCTGCGCGTTTCTCAGCCAGAGTAAGCTCCCTGTCTACATCAGTCTTAATTTTAGCGAAAAATTTGTCCAGAGGACCTAATAACATAGGAGACCCTTGCGTAGCTGGCACCTGGGATGCCTCAGGGGCAGACATCGCAGCGGCCAAAAGTGTAGATGAAGGGCAGGGGGCGGAGGTGACAAAACACTATGTAAAAGAATAAATAGGGGGCACTTTGAAAAGGAAACACAATTCTACAATTAAAAGCGCAATCCCAAAGGTAGAGCAAAGTAAAAACAAACAGGAAGTCCAGATATGGGGCTGCAGGGGCAAAGAGGGGCAAAGAGAGTGGGCCCAGCCTGGCCTCCCTCGGCCCCGGACGGCCACAGACGGCCCCGCCCTTGTCCCGGGCTTCTCCCGCGCAGCGGGAGCGATGCTTTCTTTAAGTAGCTGTTCAATTGGGTGGCTAAGGGTGGGAGGGGCCGGCAGGGAGAGCAGCCCAGGTGTTCTATGGGCGCGCGGGGGCTCCTGGTCCTCGGAGTCCCCCGCGGTCGCTCGCAGCCCTGCCGGTGAGTCCGAGGTTGTCCCTTTAGAAAGGCTGAGATTTCACTGCAGCCACACAGCAACACGCTCCGAGGCGGGAGCAGGCTTCACATTAAAGGGTTAGCTGCGTCCTTGGCAGGCTCCGCGTTTCCGTTTGGCAATCCACTGTTCGCCTGGTCAGAGCGCTTTTTAACGCTAGAAGAGGGTGGGAGGGGCCGGCAGGGAGAGCAGCCCAGGTGTTCTATGGGCGCGCGGGGGCTCCTGGTCCTCGGAGTCCCCCGCGGTCGCTCGCAGCCCTGCCGGTGAGTCCGAGGTTGTCCCTTTAGAAAGGCTGAGATTTCACTGCAGCCACACAGCAACACGCTCCGAGGCGGGAGCAGGCTTCACATTAAAGGGTTAGCTGCGTCCTTGGCAGGCTCCGCGTTTCCGTTTGGCAATCCACTGTTCGCCTGGTCAGAGCGCTTTTTAACGCTAGAAGAGGGTGGGAGGGGCCGGCAGGGAGAGCAGCCCAGGTGTTCTATGGGCGCGCGGGGGCTCCTGGTCCTCGGAGTCCCCCGCGGTCGCTCGCAGCCCTGCCGGTGAGTCCGAGGTTGTCCCTTTAGAAAGGCTGAGATTTCACTGCAGCCACACAGCAACACGCTCCGAGGCGGGAGCAGGCTTCACATTAAAGGGTTAGCTGCGTCCTTGGCAGGCTCCGCGTTTCCGTCTTGCTGCACTTTTTGGCACAACTGATGAATGCTTGCTTTTTAACACGCACCATTTTTCTCATAACAGACAGAAGCTTCACTTCTAAGAACAAATCATCATCACTAGGACGGAGGGACCAACGATTCAGCACCAAAAAGAAAAATTAAAGTTCAAACCAGGTGAGGGCTCGGCTTGCCCACAATAAATGTGTGAAATAAATCACTATAAGCACTTTTCCATTTTTAATCAACCGTTTATGTTTTATGACAAGCTTGATTTTAATAAATATTTTTACTTTTAATAAAGCTTTAAAACTTAAATAGACTATGTGGTTTTTGGTCATGAGTGAATGAGCAAAAGGTTTTGCAATTGCAAGCATGAGTCCGTGCCTCTGACACTTCTGGACTCTGACTCCGTACTCTTGTCCTGCGTTGGATAATCATCATTGGGGATAAATCAACGATGAATTCAGGAGCTAAATGACTCTGCCATACTATCTAGTCAGTAAGGAGATTGGGGGTTCTTCAAAGTCTGATATCACTGAGGTATGTGGAAAGTCTACCTGCGCCTATTATAATTGATAAACAATGCACTATTTAGTGTCCATAGTTCTGTTTGTGCAGATTTGTCCCTGCAACAGTAGTAGTATGGATTGGCCTCCTATCCAAACCAAAAGTAAAGTAGTATCTTATTCTTTCTTGGTGGTCATTCACCTTTTTATTGTTGGTAATTGTCAAAGCTTAAACATTTAGAAGACTTGAAAAGACATTATGGACAATCCCAGAGGACTGCACTCAGTGCATAGAGCTATTGAGGACTAGAATGGGAGTTTTGTTTTACACCTTTTGCCAAATGTGCAATCTTACTTAGCTACACAGACAGACTAATAAGAATAATCTAGTAATACCACAGGGAGTCATAGTCGAGGCAGGATAAGAATTTAGATACAGTCTACAAGAAGATCAAAGACGATTTAGAAAAAATCGAATGAGGAACGCTAGGAAAAAATAGGTACTCTATATTAAAATTAAAATTTACCGGGGCCAGCAAAGGAGCCCTCGCCTGACCGATCCGGCCTTGTTCAGCAGCAGCAGCCTCCTCCAATGTCCTCTTGCCCCTGGGGGAGCTGAGGTACAACATGAAAGAAAGAAAGACCCGAAAACATGGATGATTGTTGTCAACCAAATCAAACATTTCAAAAGAACAATAACAATATATTTTGTCAAAATAGCAAATAGACAACTATTCCACTGGATATATTGACCTATCTCATGTGGTCTACAACGATATTAGTATTGCTTGATTTGCGGACCGTCGACTTGGAAAGTTATGTCACTCACTAAACAAACTACTAAAAAGGTTTGCCTAGGACTGGCAGGCAGCAGTCCGCAGCACGCCAAGTGACAGACAAACTCCATCGTGATTGCAGATCAGCGACAACACTAAAACGGTTCCTACTACATTAACCAGTCATTAAAATACTCAAACTATCAATCCACCACCACTATTTCTTCTTAATGCCAGGTGTACAAAGGAAGGACTGTACTTGAGTCTGTAGGGGCAGATTTTCAAGCCCCATGCGGCTCTTTTGCTCCAATGTTGCGTGACTTTTGTGACGCAGCGGCAGAACAAAAGAGGCGCCATGGTGCGGCGTATATTAACAACGTGACACATATGGGAGATGCATCACGTTGTAAAGCCCTGCGCCATCACGGGGTGTTCTGGCGCAAGGGAAGGAGTTCTTGCGCAGGAACGCATCCTAAAAGTGGCTGAGTGAAATCTACAAGATTTCAATCAGTCACTTTTAGGACAATGATGTGTGACTTAAACCCTGCGCCTGCTTGAAGCAGACGTACGGCTTGACGCAGCATTGGGGAGATAGGGCACCCCAGAGCATTGCTGGAGTTGCGCCATAGTTGTGACGCAACTCCAGCAATGCGCCGCCTTTACGGCACAGATGCGTAATGCTTCGCTGACGTTTTGGGCCCCATGCTGCGCCGCATTGTAAATATGGCGCACCATGGGTGGTGGTGGCGTGGCGCACACTTACTGGCGTATCCCTGCTACTTTGCAGGGATGCGCCAGTAATTAAAAATCTGACCCTTAGTGTCTAGCATTACGCAGTTCTTTAAACTACACTCATACATAATTTCTCAGGCCAATGAAATGAACACAAAATCGAAAACAAATAGGCATAGTAGCAACACTACTGAGAAGGAGAGCAGTGCACCTGAAATGCACAGAAGATTTTGAAATATAATTTACCTACAATGTAATCAGCTGCATTATTGCTCTTGGTAAAAAACAAAAATTTGCAATATAATAACACACAGAGCAGGAGAAAACAGAGTAGTGAAGAAATAGCTACTACTATTCACCAAGCCCGGGGATCTTGTAGTGTAGTTCCTAGTTTCCCACTAGGCCCTGTGCATTGGAATAACATAAACAGTAGTATCGACGTAGAAATGCGGATCTTCCAGGCCTCCACTGACTATGCTAAACCTAATTGGGTTTGTTACCAACTAGCTCAGAGGTCACTGGAAACTTTCTTCTCTGTATA
Organism: Lissotriton vulgaris; assembly: GCF_964263255.1. NCBI lineage: Eukaryota > Metazoa > Chordata > Amphibia > Caudata > Salamandridae > Lissotriton > Lissotriton vulgaris. The sequence goes on along the minus strand of NC_141696.1, from coordinate 395,520,599 downwards.
GGAAGTGATCAGCTTCCCTGGCACAGACAAGAAGGGATTCAGCTTTCCAACAACCGTGCAACATGACAACTTTGCTCCTCAGATCAAGAGTCAATCTCTAGGGTCGTGTGAAACAATAGACATGTATTTCACTCAGTCAGGTTAGTGCAGTTTACTTTCACAATATGTAGAGACTAGAGAGACGGGCGTTTGTCAATAAAGGGTTAACATTTATTGAACAGTCTTTCTTCTCGTACAAGAGAAATGTATTGCCACAATTGCAAGACTTGTTATTATAAAAAGTACGTACAGTAAGATAAGTATTGTGAAATAATACTGTAAAAGCATTGATATGGTTTCTTAGCCATACAATGGTTTAAAAGTAATAAAACATATATACAGTCATATATACATTAGGGTAAAATACTCAACTGGTGCTTCTAACTAAGCCTACCCCAGTGTGCCTGACCTAAGCCTAACACGTGGAAGGGGAGTAAGTAAGTAGCTTTAGTTAAGTTGGTTTTGCCAAGGTTTGCTTCAAGAATTCTCATCTAAGGGTTTAGTCAACACCATACCTCTGAATAGAATGATGGAGGTCTGGTATCTCCTTCAGGAGGCACTCGGTATCCCAGTCACCCGCGAGGGCAGACTAGAAGCGCTGGAGCTGGATTTCTCTGTTCAGCGCGTCGAGGAGGAGGAGGGGGGACAGCGTCCGCGGGCAGCTTGGCATCTGCTGGGCTCTTCGCAGAGGGACGGCTGTTCAGCTCCTAAGCTCACCACACCATCGTTCGCGCTTTAGCAGCGATAATGGTATCAGTAGCTTCACCAACAGCAGCGGGGCAGCAGGCTGCAGCAGCAGTCTGCATACAGCATACAACAGCTAGCAACAGGGTAGCAGGCTGCAGCAACAGGCTATTGCTTAAGGCAACATCGGTAATATTTATACCCGACAGGTGCCTGGTTTGACGCTAGTTTGCTGGACATAAGACGTCAATTAAAGATGTCACTAGGAAGTGATAGCTATCAGTTGCTCATTAGAGTTCCATTACTAATCAAAACACAGCAAGCGGGGATTTCCAGGTTTGCTGAGTTTTTATCTTGTTGAAGAACTCGGAGTGTTAATCTAGGAATATCAGATAGTGACTTCTGCTCTGTCATTGCACTAATTGGTTGCAAAGGAAGTGGCAGAGAACTATTCTGGAATGTGGCTCTGTTCGTGTGAGGCAAGAGATGACTTTCTGAATATCGCACTTGAACGGTTATGCCAATATAGGGAATAAATGGATTTATAGCCGAATAGGGGCATAAGGTCACAGTATCGATCAGGAACCTAGATAAACACGCAACACCCACTCCACGTTTTCATGTCCATCAAATTACTAAAACTAGAGCAATAGGATGCATGTGTAACATTGCCCACCCCAAAATACAAAAATGCATTCGAAATAGGCGTATATTGTAATACGTGAAATTTAGGTACTGTACATTTTTGAAGCATAGAAATCATTCAAAAATTATTGCATATGAAATCAATGAACGATTATGCAAAAAGAATAACACATGAAATATCTCTGAACAGAAGAAGGGCGAGATAAATCATCACATATAAATGCATTGCAATAAATGTGCTAGAGGCTGATGTAAGTTTGTTATGTCTCTAGATGTGTTTAGAAATAGAAGTTTGAAGCTTCTGTTCTCTAAGAATTGTTTTTACCTCAAGCAAAGAACTGTTCGTGCCAAAAAAGGTCAATATTAAAAATGTCCAATTCAAAAAAATTAATGCTTGAACGGGGAAATAGAGTTCCAACGCTTTTAGCAGTTTTTGTTGATCAAAACTGAAGGCCGAATTCAGAGTTCATGGGAACGCTGTGTGTCGGAAAGCTTCTCCAAAGTTATTGTTTCTGTACGGGTGAGAACATCGTATCAGACAGGCTCTCAAAGAATTGGTCTACAAAATCAGGTGACAGTTCAACCAAATTCGATAGTGCTGTAACTTGGCAGGTGTGAGAATGATTGCTGTCATCATAGTCAGGATCAGCAATGCTCACAGAAGGTCGTACATGGGTGATGCTGCTTTTGTCACTCGCTCCACTGTTACCACCTAGTCGTAGTACAGGAGTCTCAACGAATGCCGTCATCAGGATTGGTAGCCGCTGGGGACAACACAATGCGTGAGCCGTTATTGGACTGAGCAAAGTATCGACGTCCATTGGTACTGCTGATGGAAGTGAAAGACAGATGTCCAACACACATTCATCTCCGCATAGCATACATCGAAGTACCGGTAAGATGCAGTTCTGCCATATAGGTCTGAATGAAAGGAACCAGGTCATGTTTAGATCTCTCAGCCTGCCAATCCGAGGACGTTAGTTATCCTGTCCCGGTAGCGCATTGCTAGGATTGTCTCTTCCATTCCCATGGGAGCTATGTCTGAGTTTCGGCTTGCCATAACGAAGCAGGAGGGTCAAAAATATAATCCCTGCAACGAGTCCCAAAAATAGTGGTATGCCGCCAAAAACAGAGTGAACAAAATTAGGAATGATTCCCAAAATTGCCTGAAAAGGTGTTAGCAGTCCCGTAAAAATCGTCTTAAATATGCCTGGGATGCTTGTGGCACTAGACATGTTAAGGAGTTGGCTGAGCATTTCTACGAAATGCACGGTGCAATTTGTTGATAAAAGTTCATGAACTTCAGTAGCTGTCCTTGCAACTAGAAGATCATACGTCTCTTTTGATGACGTTATAGGCACTGTTGTCTGTAAAAGCACAGACTTCATTTTGCTTAAAGTATCAATTCGTATAGAATAGAGATTCAGACGAGGCCAGATGGGAGTCACTGTGTCTGCAGGCCCACTCTGGAACAATGCTTGCATACAGCATTTGACCATGGATGTTACGCTTACTAGATAACTTTTCCCTGGCACAAGGCCACAACATCTGTGATCCGTTCTAAGAATGTAACTCCCGTTCGCTAGTTGCATAAAGAAGGGCTCTATCTGAGTTGCAGGTGTGACTAGCTGGTGGCATGAAAGGTTGTTAGAATTTCCATCACATGCTCCGTGTAAATTAATACCCTGACACAAAAGTATACCGCTTAGTGAATGTTTACAGTTGTCACCACTAAGAAATACATTTTTGTCGCTGTCACTATAGCAAGAATGTGAGTATGGTAATTTCCATTCTGATTTTACATATCCTTTACCCAATTGTTCATACTGGCCAGTAGGTATGTATTCAAGGCATTTTTTAAATCGGAAAGTTGTTATCGGAATAGTGATAATTCCGTGTATTATCCATTCAATGACAGGACTCTCTGACATTGTCAATGGTAATCTCTCAAGTTTTTCGATGCTCAGGATTGTATAGCCTGCTTCTTTCTGTGCCAAACTGATCTGTTTATCAGTAAGGTTAAAAATGGAAAATAATGACGTTGTGTTGATTAAACGCCAAGGCACATAGCCTGAACAAAGATTTTGCAGCGTCCAGCCCAATTGTATAATAGAACGTAATTGAGATTGGCCATGTTGTAACATTAGCAAGTCTCTATCTATCACATCAAAGGCAGAGGATACAATATTGTCCAACGAATATATTCTGGAAGACAGAGTCATTAACCCATTGTCTACTACAGAAAGTGATTTTTCCAAATTAATGCGATCAATTTCTCGTATTTTTTCAGCTGTTTCAATTTGTGTGACTTTCCAAGCCTCGTTGTACGCAGCATAGATACTGGTCGCTATGAAACGCTTTTGACGCTGTTTGAGTGGTCCAAGAATGAAATCGCGCAAATCAGCACCATCTTTTAGTAAAGACAAGTGTTGCCTAATTTCAGCCAGTGTGGATGATGTTAGCCATTCAAGGCAGAGTTTCCCTACACTATATGTTGTTATTATCCCTGGATGTTGTCTCTGGGAATATCTCGGGTCTAGTCTGGTCATTTTTAACCCCTGTGTTTTATTCAGGAATCTATCTTGACAGCTGTTTGTGTCAGTAGGCCAGATTAACCACTTTTTCCAATCAGGATGTGTTCTGTTAAAATGTAAAATTTGTGATACGTCTAACTCAATATCTGTAGTTGTATTTTCAGGTATTGGCTTTGGTATAGACGGTTTTTTAAGGTCTTTGATCTTAGCTAGGCCAAGACAGGATGTTTGGTGTATTGTGTCATTTAAAAACAACATTTGTTCTGGTATCATGCAGGTTCTAAATAGTGCTTCAGTGCCTTGTACCTGCCAATCTTTTGTACCCCAAATTGTTTTTGTTTCAATGTTATTTTTCCAATAATCAAAACCAAATGTCATCATTTTGTCATAAAATGCTTCTGAATATATCAATTTAGAATTTGTCAGCATTGTTTTCATTCCTGTTTTATCTAACAGTTTGTAATAAAACGTTTCTGCATCACTGGTGTTAAACCCTGAGAAGTATTTGAATTTTTCAAAAAATGCTTTAGAACTGCTTTTAGGTGGTGTAGCACAATGTTCCCATTGATTATACATAAAAACATTTCTAGGCTGTGCAGATTTATGCAAGTAATGATCACCATAGTGTGTGTAACAGAATAACTGCTCATAACTAGATGAACCTTGTAAATAATCATGATCTGTGAATCTAGCTGACATTACTAAATCAGACATCATGTCATTAATACTGTTAAAGTCCCAATCATCAGAGAATGTACTAGGTGTTACAAAGTCACTTAAGGAAACCTTCAGTTGATGAGGATACTTCAGGATTTCAACCGGACCATATATCTCATAGTCTGTTTTCTCCCATACTACCCCACCAGGTATTGGAATTGCTGTGACATTTACTGTTGACAGTTCTCTTTTCTTCACGTGGGATGATCTGTGTGGTTTCAGGACTAGGTTGATGTTCTGACTTTCTGTGTCCATTGTAATATATTTTCCCTCAATAAATTTTCCCAAACAAAGTACCATGATGAGCCAAAGCAGGAGGAAAAACACACCTAGACCGAACCAGAACTCTAACCAAGGGGAAACAAGGTAGATTTCCTTCAGTTGATGAAAGAGTTCCGTTGCTTTTTCTTTAAAATACTTTTTTGTTTCTGGCATCACTTTGGGGTCGTCTTGATCTTCAGAGAAGTTGTCGAAGTTGATGAAATAACCAGAGGCAGTTCTGTCAATTGTTGGGATTGTTCTTTCAATCTGTCTCTCGGTAGCATTTTCTGATGCCACATTAGTGTAGACTGGTGTTGTTTCTTGACGAACTGTTTCAATCTGTGTTTCAAGAGGCACGAGTTCCATGGCATTATTGCATAGTCCTTCACCGTGCACTGCAGGCTGATCGAATGTGATTAGTCTTTCAGTTTGAACCTCTTGGATTGTTGCAAGTTTGGGTATTCTGTTGTTTCTTGGGAGTCCACTGGGCCTACTGTTGATTATAGGCCACATGCTTGTGGTTTTACCAGGTCGATAGACACGACTCTGTTCTCCTTTTTACCAGCAAGGGGCGGTAGTACTACTGATCTTGTTCCGGTGACTGCCAAGACAAGTACTGCTTTTCTGTAAGAAGGCCCAAATTCCTTCTTCACCGCGATCTTTTCTCTGACTAGATCCCCAATCTTTGGAATCCAGACAGGCCTTGCTGGGGCTGTTGCTTGTGGTGCCTCGTCAGTGGTAGATGGCTGTTGCTTTAACTTTATGTTGCTTAAGGATTTTCTTATTTCATTCAGTTCCTGTAAAACAGCCAAACGATCTTTGATGTCAAAGTCTGTTGTTTTTTCTTGTACCACTGACATCTGACTATCGAGGTCCTGAATGTTCATTCTAATTCCGAACAATAGTTCGTATGGGCTGAAACCTTTTAGAGAATTTCTTGGCAAGTTATTAAGACTAGTCTGGACACTTATTAAATGTTTGACCCACCCAGCGCCTGAACCTAAAACCTTCGCTGTTATAGATCGCTTTATGTACAGGTTTTTTCTTTCAACCACACTATTCCCTTCGGGGTGGGACGGACAAGAATACCGCAACCCAATTCCCATGCTGGCCATGGCCTCCTTATAAGCTCGAGAGCTGAAAGCAGGACCCTGGTCAGAATGGAACGTGGTAATTGCGTATATGCTGATATCGACTCGCAGATCTCTCTTATAACAGTTCTAGCGTCAGCCGAGCGCTGGAGGCCTCATTTTTTAAGTGTGTTTAGCCTTAACTGTGTACAATGGGACGCGCTTCTCTTCTTTGATTGCACAGATAGACCGCCTTATGCTGTCTAGCAGGGATCCTGAAACTACACTGGCCTGTTCATTACTGCGATCTCTGTTGCAGTTTTCACAATTTTGAGCAAAACATTGAATATCTATGCTCATTCCAGGCCACCAGTACTCTGATTGTAATTCTTTCAGAGAATCCTTAATTGTTTGATGTCTCAGACCCAACCCCATGTGTGCTTCCAGTAAGAGGAAGCCCCTCCTGCTCCTGTTTGGAATTACTTTGTCCCCCACTCCAGGGATTGGAGCAAAAGGAACGGAGTTTGCATCGATTACGTATGCATAATTGAGTGGATAGTTCACGGGTAGTGCTGCACAGTCGCCTTTTACGGTCGTTTTTACTGCCAGCATGGTTTCCCCGTCTATGTATTTTTCTGTACGCTTTTTTGTGGCTACGGAAGCCGGGTTAGTCGCTTCCGCTGTGGCTGTATTAGCCAATGAATTCCCTGCAACGTGAACGCCATCACGTTGAAGACTCTGTGCGTGAATCACGTGAGTCTTTTGTAGTTCTTTGTGTAAAAGAGCTACCTGTTTCCAGAGCAATTTATGCTTTATTGTGGCACCTGTGTCATCTTTGTAATCGTTTTCAATCCACCTCTGCAATTTATTGTTGTAAGAGTTGACGCAAAAATGAGAATCGCACACGATGAGTGTCGGGAATTCACGTTCTGCATTTTCGAGCGCCATCTTTAAACATCTGATTTCAGTTCTTTGAACCGAACAGTTTCTTACAGATTCAGTTTTTGTTACTTTCGGTCTGAATTTACCGCACAGCCAACGACCTTTAATGATCGCACATGCTGCATCGTAGGATTTTCTCTCTACGTTGAAATGCTGTACAAATCCATCTGAATAGATTATACATGCGTATTGTGGGAGAGGCAGAATTTCGATTGGCAGAGGATATTCTTCTTCATATTCTAAATCATTCAGTTCTTCGAATTGCGGAGCGAAATAGTATTTCACATCTTCCGCTCCTAGAGAATCTACACACTGTATCCATTTCGGATCCAGTGACACTGTAGGCAGGTTTACTGGGCTGAATAGCGCCTCGAAGGCGGATTCCGCTGTGAGGATGTTAATCCTTTTGCCGTGTGCTAGTTCTCGTTCATTTGCTGATGCGATTTGCACTGCTTTCACAGTTCTTTCTGTGTGACTGAATGCTTTTTCTACTTGTGTGTACAAGTGAGATTTAATTGAAATTGGTACCTTTTCTCCCTCATTAGAGGTCAGGTATGTGAATCCGCATCTTCCTGGAATGACTCGGATTACAAGACTGCGTGTGTTGTCACGTGTATCTAATTTTGTTTTAGCTAACATGTCTGTTTGCAGTGATCTCAAAATTTCTGTGTGTTTTTGAGTCCAATTGATTTGTTTAAAATCAGGTTTTATTAGTTCGTAGAGAAGTTTAACTCTCTCTGCGTAATTTAGAATGTAAGTTCTTCCGAAATTCAGAAAACCTAGAATGGATTGTAAATTCTTCAGCGTTTTTGGAGCTTGGAGTACAGCGCACTTCTCTAGGAAGTTGTCCGCTAGGCTTTTCCCTTCACTTGATAATTCGTACCCTAAGAATAGTACTGTCAGATGGGCAATTCGGGACTTTTTAAAGTTGAATTTGTAACCCTCTGCTGCGAACCCAAGTATAATGATGTTCACTCTTTTCAAGTGAGTATCCAAGTCGTCGTCTGTGAGATAGATATCATCTACGTAAGATAATGCCTCATCATCATATATTTGTAGTAACTCTGTTACTCTAGCTGAGAATAGTCCTGGGCTGTTCTTGAACCCCTGTGGGAGTCGACAGAATTTTTTCTGCGACCCAAATGCAGAGAAAGCGATCAAGTATCTGCTTTCTGGTGCAATGTTTTGACAAAAGAAACCATTAGATTTGTCTAATGTCGTTTTATATTTTTTCCTAACTATGTTATTCATTAGGGCTGCACTATGCGAGTTTTGTACTGCAAATGTTTTACAACATGTATTAAGATGTCTGTAGTCCAAAACTAGACGATATGAATTGTCTGGCTTGGAGACAGGAAACAAAGGATTGTTCATTTGAGAGGTGCATGTTTCAATCACCCCCTGGTATTCAAGTTGATCTAAGATCTCCCTGACTTGTTTTTTAGCTTCTTGCTTAATGGGATACTGCCGTTGGGCAGTTGGTTCACTTTTTAATTGGATTTTGTGAGGAGTTGAGTCCTCATCCCATCCTACATGATTTTTATATAATGCAGGTGCCTGGGCCACTGCCCATTTCCTTGCATATGTATATTTTTTGTGAATCGGAATGTGATTCGAGAAGGCAGGCATAATCACTTCTTCGCCACGAGGGCACTCCCCGACAAACTCTGGGGGCCAATCTTTTTCAGCTAACAGAATATCATAGCCTTTTGAGAGCTTATCCCAAAATAGACCTCTTATTTTCCTAGTCTTATCACCCTCTATATGCAATGTTATTTCATATATTTTATTGGGCTCGCTAAGTCTGGTGTCGGCAGTTTCAACCTGAATGTATTCATTCGTGTCCACTGTCTCCAGATGACTCAACAAGATCTTGCGCGCTATACTGATTTCTGCTGCACTGTCCAACATTGTCAATGCCCACTCCCCGTTTTTCAACTGTGTCCTCAGTATTCTCGGCATGGTTGATTACTCTAATACTGGCTACCTTCTTTTTTTGAAATTGAGATTTTTTACTCTGAGCAGGTTCCTTGTCTTTGGACTTGGTGTGCTCTCCTGGGTCTGACCGTCCTCTTCTTTCCGAGTTCTGTGGAAAAGATCGAGAGGGACGTGTATCAATACTTTGATATCTATCAGGTTTTTTCAGATTATCCCTATTTCTAAGGTTATATCTTTTCTCAGAGGGCTCCCTCTGGGGAGACTGGCGTTCTCGAGTCGGAGTTCTTTCCCTCCGTCGAGGAGACCTTCCTCTGGACTGGAAAACTTTTTCCTTGGGAGTGGATTGTTTATTTCCATCCCAGCTCTTTTTAGGAGTGTTTAAATTATTTTTAATAAATAATTTTTCAGGATTTTCGAGCAGTTGGGGCTTTACTGGTTTTCCACCCAAGCTGTCTCTACCTAATTCTTCATAGCATTTCTCTATGATTTTGGCAAGCTCAACAGGATCTTTTATATCTGTTTCCTTTAACTTCTGGCGAATCGCCACAGATGCTGCTTCTCCTTTTATGTTGGCTAATAATATAGCCGAGACCTGCTTGAAGTCTTTCAGTAATTTCATACCTAGATTTAAAGCGGGCTCTGGACCGTATTCATTTTGAATCTGTTTTAGCACCTCTGGTATTACCGCCATAGACGGAACACTGTGTGTTTTTGTGTAAATGGAAGCAAAGACTGTACCCCAAGTGTCGCAGTCCTCCACGTGTGGTGCGATTCCCATTGGAAGGCAGATTGTCAAGATTCTGTGTTTCTCTATAGGGGTAGTATCAGGAAATACTGCCTCTATTTGAGTGATTTTCTGTGCTAACCAGAAAGGAATTTGTTCCCGTTTTACGGGTGTTTTACCAAGACATGACTGTATGTTCTGTGGTGTGATTTTATTAGTGTTCCCCTGATGAGGGGTCAGCTGTGGTACATTAACAGCTGGCTGGACTGTTGCAGTCCGCATTACATATTGGACTAATTGCCTATGTATTTTAATTAATGTTTTTAGCTGTACTAACAGCTCTTCTCTAGACATTTATGCAATTTCAGGATGTGGTGTGTAGCTGGCTAGAACCGGCCATGTTGCTCCTGGTCTACCTAGTGGACCGAGCCTGGTTATGTGATCATTATGTTTTAGGGCGCCATTAAACCAGAGCAGGTGCTCTTGGGATTTAAGTGGAATTTCAATCTCCTCGAAAGGAGCGTACTCTTCCGGAGGTTCCTCTATTTTGTAATAGTGAAACTCTTTTGTTGTAGCGTTTGCCGCTGGAAAGTTTATCCATGAATAGAATACCTCTGTCTGCCGATACTCGTGAGCCTCTATCAAGAAAATTACTGTACCACCTTGAGATGTTAGTCCGTTTTCTATAAGTTTTAAAGTTATAGACTTTCTTAAGTGGACCGGGATGATAATAGCACCCGGGTCTGTGTGTTCGGGACCCTGCTGAGTCGCATCTGCTGCGCCCCCAGTGGTTCCGTTTTCTCCTGGCATTGTTAAAATGCAAGGTTTGCAGAGTTGGTCTCCAAGGAGACAAAGATTAGGTGCACAATATTTTGGAACACTGTATCCTTCAACGTTGAATAAACCAGAGCTTTACATAGGAATCTCTTCCTACTAAGGTCGGGCGGATTTTAACCTTCCACCCACTCCAGACGTCTATTGGAGTATTTACGGGAGAAAGGGGTCTGTGTGAAATATGCACGACTGAGTTACTCTAACGTCTTGCGTTAGTTTATCGCCTTACCAAACGTTTGGGCGCCATGTAGTGTAGTTCCTAGTTTCCCACTAGGCCCTGCGCATTGGAATAACATAAACAGTAGTATCGACGTAGAAGTGCGGATCTTCCAGGCCTCCACTGACTATGCTAAACTTAATTGGGTTTGTTACCAACTAGCTCAGAGGTCACTGGAAACTTTCTTCTCTGTATAGGAAGTGATCAGCTTCCCTGGCACAGACAAGAAGGGATTCAGCTTTCCAACAACCGTGCAACATGACAACTTTGCTCCTCAGATCAAGAGTCAATCTCTAGGGTCGTGTGAAACAATAGACATGTATTTCACTCAGTCAGGTTAGTGCAGTTTACTTTCACAATATGTAGAGACTAGAGAGACGGGCGTTTGTCAATAAAGGGTTAACATTTATTGAACAGTCTTTCTTCTCGTACAAGAGAAATGTATTGCCACAATTGCAAGACTTGTTATTATAAAAAGTACGTACACTAAGATAAGTATTGTGAAATAATACTGTAAAAGCATTGATATGGTTTCTTAGCCATACAATGGTTTAAAAGTAATAAAACATATATACAGTCATATATACATTAGGCTAAAATACTCAACTGGTGCTTCTAACTAAGCCTACCCCAGTGTGCCTGACCTAAGCCTAACACGTGGAAGGGGAGTAAGTAAGTAGCTTTAGTTAAGTTGGTTTTGCCAAGGTTTGCTTCAAGAATTCTCATCTAAGGGTTTAGTCAACACCATACCTCTGAATAGAATGATGGAGGTCTGGTATCTCCTTCAGGAGGCACTCGGTATCCCAGTCACCCGCGGGGCAGACTAGAAGCGCTGGAGCTGGATTTCTCTGTTCAGCGCGTCGAGGAGGAGGAGGGGGGACAGCGTCCGCGGGCAGCTTGGCATCTGCTGGACTCTTCGCAGAGGGACGGCTGTTCAGCTCCTAAGCTCACCACACCATCGTTTGCGCTTTAGCAGCGATAATGGTATCAGTAGCTTCACCAACAGCAGCGGGGCAGCAGGCTGCAGCAGCAGTCTGCATACAGCATACAACAGCTAGCAACAGGGTAGCAGGCTGCAGCAACAGGCTATTGCTTAAGGCAACGTTGGTAATATTTATACCTGACAGGTGCCTGGTTTGACGCGAGTTTGCTGGACATAAGACGTCAATTAAAGATGTCAATAGGAAGTGATAGCTATCTGTTGCTCATTAGAGTTCCATTACTAATCAAAACACAGCAAGCGGGGATTTCCCGGTTTGCTGAGTTTTTATCTTGTTGAAGAACTCGGAGTGTTAATCTAGGAATATCAGATAGTGACTTCTGCTCTGTCATTGCACTAATTGGTTGCAAAGGAAGTGGCAGAGAACTATTCTGGAATGTGGCTCTGTTCGTGTGAGGCCAGAGATGACTTTCTGAATATCGCACTTGAACGGTTATGCCAATATAGGGAATAAATGGATTTATAGCCGAATAGGGGCATAAGGTCACAGAATCGATCAGGAACCTAGATAAACACGCAACAATCTCGAGGCCGAGCAGGTCGATCAAGTTGCGTTCCCGGTCCAGGAGATCCGTCCAACGGTGGGTGGCCTGGTTGTAGGTGCGCCGGACTCGAGAGTGTTGGTACATGGCCCGGCACACCTTCTCCCACCGCTTCCGGCGTGCCCGGATCCCGTAGCCGCTAGCGATCTTGCCGCCTGCCATGATGGTCCTGGGGAGGCGGCGCTGGACATAAAAAACTAGTGCAGCCACCTCCTCCGCGCTAAAGATCTCCCGGGCTGTGACCTGCTTCCCCCTCAAACGCCCGCACGGGAGCCGGGCATGGGGTGCGGGACCCTTCCCCTTCTCAGGCTGCTTCCTGGCTCCCTTTACCATGGTCTGGGCAGAAAGGAAGGTAAATAAGAAATAAGAAATAGAATAGGGAAGAAGAAAAGAAAAGAGTTAAAAAAAGTAGTTTAAAAATATAGAGCTAGAAAAATAAAGGGATAGATAATAAGTAAAATAGATCAAAAAAAACTTCAAACAAGCAAAGGATGGCAGAGATTGACAGAGGATACAGAAAGCAGGCCCAGAACCATAGCAATGAATGAGAAACAAGATGGCCGTGCCCGTTCACGAGATTTCCCTCGCGATCACACGCGAACTTGTACTAGCGTGCCGCACACTTTGCGAGATTACACCTAGCGCCCGGAAACGGAAATATGTCATGCAAACAAGATGGCCGTGCCCGTGAACGACCGTGAGGGTAACTTCGCGCCGTTGCCCTACAAGCGGCTCACTAAAACGCACAAAACCGTGTGAACTAACACGCCGCAAAAAAACGCAAATTCGCGAACCGCGAATTCGCCCATACTTAGTGTGTATGACATGTCATGATAGGGAAATACAGCATATTTCTTTTTTCACTATTAAAGGCTATCTCTCCAATAGGATAAGATTATATATACTTTGTAATATCTTACACATATAACTTCCCATTGAGAAAGGATAAAGAAATAAACTTTAGGCTCTCTGAACTCAGAATTAAATACCACATCTTTTAGTAAAGATGGTTTTTAAATTGTGTGTTTGGAAATGCCATTCTTAGAAAGTAGACATTTTCTTGTTTAACCATTCTGTATGAATTTGCCTGTTTGTGGATTGACTGTCTAGTTTTGGAGTGAGAGGGGCTGGGGATGTGCATTCCCTGTAGACAGTCATTGGTGGGTTTGTGATGTGTTTGTCCCTTCCTAGATGACTCAGAGCTGAGCTGACTTCATTAGCACGCACGCCCTGACCTCCACCGACTAAATCCTCCTCGGAGACCTGAACTTTCACCTTGAGAACAACAACGACAACAACTCCACAACCCTGATCGATAACCTCGCCAACGTCGGACTGAGACAACTTGTCACAACGCCCACCCACTCCACCAGCCACACGCTCAACCCCGTCTTCTCCTCAAGCCTGCACGTCTCCGTCAGCCACACCACCAAACTCCTCAGGACCGACCACCGCTGCATCCACTTCACCTTCCAGAAACACACCACACAGCACCGCACCCAACAGATCCCCCGCCGCCGCTGGAGCAAAATCACCGAAGACCAACTACACGCAAACCTCGCTCTCAGCCCACCCACCGAACCCTCCAACACCAACAACGCTGCCCACAGCCTCAGACGCTGGATTGAGGACTGCGCCAACACCCTCGCCCCGCTGAAGAAACCCCCCCCACAGAGACACCAGCAAGAAGGCCAGCTGGTACACCCCAGAACTCCTAGAATTTAGGAGGAATCAAGGAAGCCTGCCAGAAACTAGAGAAGAATTGGCACAGTGAACAAACTCCGGACAGCCACGCAGCACACAAGGACGCCGTGCGCAACCACCACCACCTCATCAGGGCTGCCAAGAAGACCTCCTTCAAAAACCACCTCGACATTAACGCACACGACAGCAAGGAGCTCTTCAACATCTTGAAGGAACTCTCCAACCCCAGGTCCAACACCAATGAAATCCCTCGGTCGCAAGCCCTGTGCGACTCCCTCGCCACCTTCTTCCACTGCAAGATAGCAGACTTCCACGACAGCTTCAACTCCCAACAGCCCCAACAGACAGCAACACAACAGACCCTCCACACACCTTCGACCACGTCCTCTTGCCAGCCTGGACCAGCGTGAGCGTCGATGACACCATCAAGACCATGAGCACAATCCACTCCGTCTCCCCGTCAGACCCCTTCCCGCACCACATCTTCGCCAAAGCAAGCAGCTCCATCGCCCCCCACCTACGCAACATCATCAATCTCTCCCTTGAGACCGCGACCTTCCCAGAGAGCTGGAAACACGCAGAGATAAATGCCCTACTCAAAAAACCCAAGGCAGACCCAAGAGACCTCAAAAACCTCCTCTCTGCTCCCCTTCCCGGCCAAGGTCATTGAGAAAATCGTTAACAGACAGCTAACCTGATACCTCGAAGAGATTAGAATCCTGGATCCTTCCCAGTCAGGGTTCTGCAGCAACCACAGCACGAGACCACCCTCATCGCCGCCACCGACGACATCAGGACCCTGCTAGACAACGGGGACACTGCAGCACTCATCCTCCTAGACCTATCCGCCACCTTCGACACCATCTGCCACTGCACACTACGCGCACGCCTCCGTGCCGCAGGGATCCGAGACAAGGCACTGGAATGGACCACCTCTTTCCTCTCTGGCAGAACCCAGAGCGTCCGCCTCCCCCGTTCCGTTCTGAAGCCTCCGAGACCATCTGCGGCGGACCCCAAGGATCCTCCCTCAGCCCGACACTGTTCAACATTTACATGGCCCAACTCGCACACTCCACACGACAGCACAACCTCAACATAATCTCCTATGCCGACGACACTCAACTGATCCTCTCCCTCACCAAGGACCCTATCACCGCCAAAGCCAACCTCCATGAAGGAATGAAGGCTGTCGCCGACTGGATGAAGATCAGACGTCTGAAGCTGAACTCGGACAAGATGGAGGTCCTCATCCTTGGCTCCAACCCGTCAGCCTGGGACGACTCCTGGTGGCCAACGGCACTGGGGGCAGTTCTGACCCCCACCGACCACGCACCCAACCTGGGAATCATCCTCGACTCGATGCTCTCAATGACCAAGCAAGTCAACGCCATCTCCTCCTCCTGCTTCAACACCCTCCGCAAGATCTACAGATGGATACCGACAGATACAAGAAAGACAGTCACCCAGGTCCTCGTCAGCAGCAGACTCGACTACAGAAACGCCCTCTACGCGGAAGCCCCGACCAAGCTCATCAATCGACTACAACGCATACAAAAAGCCTCGGTACGACTGATCCTCGATGTACCATGACACGGTCACATCACCCTCACCTGAGAAACCTGCACTGGCTCTGCGTCAACAAGAGGATATCCTTCAAGCTCCTCATCCACGCACACAGGGCACTCCACAAGACCGGCCCAGCCTACCTCAACAGATGCCTCTCCTTCTACACCCCCAACCGCAAGCTACGCTCCGCCGACCTCTCACTCGCCACCGTCCTGCGCATCCGAAGAACAACCACCGGCGGGAGATCCTTCTCCCACCTCCCCGCCAAGAAAGGGAACACCCTCCTAATGAGCCTACGACAGACCCAAGACCTGCTGACCTTCAGGAGGATACTAAAGACCTGGCTGTTTGATCAGTAGCGCCCCCCGCCTTCCCCCTAGCGCCTTGAGACCCTCGTGGGTATGTAGTGCACTTAACAAATGACTGATTGATTGAATAGACCTTTGGCTGTATTTAGAGGAGTGGGAGGAGTTTTCCTTGCATCTGAATAGGGCCTGTCTCCCTTGCATAATTCTGTCTCCACCCCCTGTGGTCTTACTGCACCAGGGAGGACAGAACTGGTTTGGATTGGGTTTAGAGACCCTTGCAAAAAGAAGAACAAATACAAAATGGGGTATAAGTAGTGGACATTAAACCCCAGAAATTTAGATTACTTCTGGAATCAAAAGGAAACTTTGGCAAGGAGAAGATCTAGAAAGCTGTGAAGAGGAGTACTGCCTCTTTTTTGTTTGCTGTGTGGCATTGGCCTGCAATTGCTGCTTCTGCCAAGGAAGGACAAAGACTGGAACTTTGCCAAGAACGTTCTTGAAGAAGAAACTCCAAGAAGGTGGTGTGTGCTGGCCTCCTGTTCTGAAGTCTCGGGGACACAAAATGTTTAACACCACCTCCCCTGAACTGACCTGGCAGAACGTGCCTGTTCCAGTATTGGGCCTCCGGAGATTGTTTCTGCCATTGGGATTAGGAGGAAAGCTAAAAAAAGCAAGAAAAACCATCTCCAACTCCATTAGCGATTCCACCGTGACATCGCGACCTGTACCGGGGCCAGAGGCACCGCTCGTGAAGTTCATGATGCACCGGCAGGCATGCACCACAGTTCCAATGCCCTTTGATGCCCTTTAACACCTGCTCTTATCAGCCTTCCTGACGCCAGCACTCGCACCAACTCCATCACCACCACCACCTGCATCCAGTTATGGTATAAATAATAACCACCGAGGGTGACTCCAGAAACTCGCTGACTTCTCATCGCTTCACCAGAACCTTCACCGTGGCGCCAATGCAACTGTCTTCCCCTCTCCTGGATTGCACAATGCCTCCAGTCCCTGTGTGAGCCAGGGAGCTGGCCTCAGCATTGAAGCCACACCTCCACAACACCGTTCATCGTCATAGACTTCATTTTCCAAGGTACTGTTTGTTTGGGGGTCCGTGTGACTTCATGCCAGATGCAAGACCTTGTGGTCAGCGCTGTACTTTGGATTTATTGCTGCCATGACGTTGCAATAGCCCCAAGGGGAGCTATTTGTTTTCTACAAGCTTTCTTTTGAAACTGTTTTTAATTGTTATTTTACTACATTTATGTTGGATTTTTGTTGTTTTGGCTTTGTTGAGCTTAGATAAAGATACTGGTGTGGTGTCGTTTTCGTGGTGTTTTTCAATATAATACTATGGGCCATATGTAGGTGAGGCAATACCGGTCGGTAACTGAAATTCAGTAAATTTCACCGTTACCGACCGGTATTTAGGGATTAGAGATGTATGAAGCAGGTTTCAAGTATTCAGTGATTTACTGAATCGGTAATTTAAAGAACTGGTAAATTACTGAATTCTCAAAATACTGATTCAGTAAATTACCGAATCCTTAATTCCTATGTAGGAGGCGATCAAGTGAGTGCATTTTAGCATTCAGGATTCATTATTTACCACCAACTATAAGTTGGTGGTAAATACCGAATGCCTTAGAAAAAGCAATTTTTTGCTTTTTTGTCAGTGCCATTTGGCAGACATACATGCCCTTAGGGCATGTATGTGTGCCACATGTGCACACATGCACGATTCAGGGGTGCAACAGGGTGTCAATGTGACATCCTACCACCCTTGAATATGTTCCCCCTATTACCGATTCGGTATTTACCGAATCAGTAATAGTGAATGGCTTCCCATTCATTTCTATGGGCCTCCAGGACATAGGAATGAATGGGAATTACCGAATCAGTAAATACCGAATCGGTAATACCGAATATTACAGATTCGGTAACATTTACAGAATATATACTTACATACTATTTACCGATTTTCAAATACCGAATCGGTAAAGGCGGTATTTCAAAATCGGTAAATAGTGATTACCTACATATGGCCCTATGTGTTTTGAGCACAAATACTTTATACATTGCCTTTGGGATACCTCTGCCAACTTGAGACCCCCATTTCTAACAGTAGATGTGACAGAGAACTCATCTGCTTTCACCTGCAAATTGATAGCTCTTACTGGGCAGGAAGAGAGGAGGGCACTGACACACCTATATATGCAGTGCCCTGTTTCCCACAGAAAGGGCTGCTTATCCATCTTTCAAACCCTGCCTGGAGTATTTTTGTGCTGTTTTCATTGAGTTACTGTGTGTGTGTGTTGCACAAACACTTCACACATTGCCTCCTGAGATAAGCCTGACTGCTCTGTCCCTAGTATAGGTTATCGTTTAGTGTGTATCTATCTTAGCCTGATTAGAGTGGTTGTTACTGCTTGTAAAGGGTGCATTCCTCTACCATCCAGAGCCCTTATTTCTAACAGTACCTGATTGACTTTAAAATGAGTGGTGCCTAAATATGTTATTTGAATTTTACTGAGTGAGCAGTAGAAGCAAGCATGCTGACTTCCTTATGCAATTCTTCCACTAAGATCATTTTTAAAGAAAATCAGTAGAAAATCATATATTTAACACCACAATTTTCACATCAATTCGATCAGAATGTATAGATTTATTAAAAAGAGATAATTAAATATTCAAATACTTTTGTGGTTTGCCAGAAAAGCCCTGCATTACTTTGGGGCATTGGGAATCACAAACCCAAAGATAGCTTGAACAAAAGAATGGAAAAAATGCTGTGCTTTCAAAGCAATGTTCCTTAAAAGTTGGCTAAACAGTTGAGTAGAGGCGGATATGCAAGGATGTTTTGTTAATCATTTTTCAAATTGTATTTATAAAAGGTTTAACTAGTTTTGCATTTATCTCCTACCAAGTAGCTTTTTAGCTGTATGTTCTGGTAAAGAGTCTGGGTGCAAGGGGGATGGTGACTAAATCAGAGGTTAAACAATACTCACAATCACAGGTCATAGATGACAGAGCTAGACACAATGTGTATGCTCACATAGCACTTACACTACTTAATCACATAGAAATGACATGTTCAGAAAGCAGCATCTGGTTGTCATTTTCATCAAGCACTCCTCTACCACAAGGTCAGACATAGACAGACGTTCACTTTTATGTCTATTTGTCATCAATAACAAAGAAGCGTATTCATCATATGAAAATTTTATCACAACCATTAAGCCAGGATTGCAAAAAGAATACAATATAAAAGTGAAAGCTGAGCTACTGTTATTCGAGGTATATCCAGAATGTTGTCAAACATATTCAGCAATAAGGTAAGCATGGATCACTATTATACCTAGGATTGTCAAACCTCTAAAAAATGCCCATAATATGTCTAACATGGGCAACTTTAGGGTCAGAGATAACCAGAACGTAACCAAAAATGGGGCCAGTTATGTCACTAATGGACTCTCAGAATAAAAGCATTATTCAGCATTTCACAAAGTATGTCTGAAATACATCAGTGACAGGCTATCATACCAGGTTTAGCATATCACAGATGAATAATCATAGCTGGCGAAATGCCAGGTGTACCCATAAAACTGTCACTGATTTGACCATCACACCAGGGCTAGCCTACAAATTACCAAAATTACCTGCAATATGTGTGTATAGGCTGTTAATATATCAGGGTTAACAAGTATCCCTCAAAAAGGGCAACAATATATCATGACAGAGCTCCATTTTTAACACGTAAGTCCAAATTCGCTTGATAAACCTTTGTACCATTCAGATATTTGTACATTAACAAAAGCATTGATCCTCTTCCCATCTCAGAGGTTGATGCCTCTGTGTCTCCGGAAAGTCCTCCAACATGACTGGAGTAGAGAGCTGGAAAGCCTGTGCCAGCATAGACATATTGTGTTAGGCTCAAAAGGTTGACAATGAACAGACCTAGTACCTGTAAGTACTGCAGTACAGAGCAGGCCAGCCAGCAGGGTGTATATTAGAGTGAAGAATCTCAGGAAAGAAGCCATGAGATTAGGTCCAACCATTGGTGCTTTGTGAAGGGCAGGCATATAACAATTCAGTAGCAGCTGCCACCAGATAAGGGTAGTGGGGCAGGGGTAGTAGGGGCGAGAGATTAAGGGGAAAAAAGCACTTACCTCAGAAAGGCCGGCGGCAACATCTCCCTGTTCTCTTCCTTCTTCCTGTCTCCAGTCCCACAGTAGAAAGCACCCTAGCTCTGCTGAGCTAATCACAACGCTGCAACGCAGGGTTGTGATTTGTCTGAGCACCATGGTTTGGTGCTCAAACGGGAACAGGGAGCCTGTGCATGTTCCCCACCAGGCTGTGCATTACAGCCTGGTGGGGACCATGCAAAGTGTTCTTATTTATAGAGAGGCGGGACACTAGGGGCTGATTATTGGGTCCAGTGACCCTTGCTCCCGAAAAGTAACTAGTACACAAAGGGAGTCACTGTTTCTTGTAGAGGATGAAAGAGGAAGAAACTTATGTTGTGTGCTACTTTATCTGTGGGGGAGAGTGTGTCCTCATCATAATGCCCGCACACTCCCCGAAGGATGCCATGCTTCATAATTCGGGCTTTGCTCCTCGTTGGGCTGGCGCTGCAATGCCCTACCGGTCCCCCGAAGGTTCTCTTTATCGGAGATCTTTTGATGAGAAGTCGTTTGGGTGCGTGGGTGTAAGTGGCAGTGAAGTCTAAGTGGTGTGTTAAGAAATGACAGAGGGACACAATATCCCCTAGAGCAGCACTACACACTTTGTTTTAACAATGACAGAGGGATCACCCTAATAAATAGTACCCACTCTCCCTCCAGTTGTTTTTTAACACAGCACTTTAGACTTCACTGCCACTTACACCCACAACTTAATCAGTGCCCATCCGCTGTTCCTGTCATATTGAGATACTATTTTGTTCTTTTAACTTTTAAAGCCCTGCAAACAGAAGGCATGTGACAGGCAAAAACATGCCCAACAGGTCAAACAAAATTGAAAAGATTTATTTTCTATAGTTAACTTCATTTTTATTTTGCCAAGTCTACTTTTCTCACTTCGCCCTCGTATTTCCTTTTCTTTTTTTTCTTTTTGCTCATGGGTCCTGTTCTTACAAGATTAGGATTATGTTATTGCAAAACATTAGTTTTTATGTGTAATTTCTAAAATAATGTTTTAACACATAATCCACCCTACTCGTATCTGTGCTAATCCACCCCACCTCACGCCAATCTGCTTCACTCAATACAATCAATCCCAGACCAATCATCGCACCTCACCCCAATCCAAACCTCACACTCCATTCCAATCCAATACTTCACTCCAATCCACCACATCCCAAACCTCAAATCTAAAACAATCTGCCTCAATACAATCCAAAACAATCTGCTTCACCCTAATCTCCACACTCTAATCTGACCCACTTCAATCTGAAATAATCTTCCCCATTCCAAAACAATCTTCCCACTCCAATCTGCTCCACTCCAATCCACCCCACTCCAATGCGAAATGATCTTACCCACTGCAATCTGCCCACTCTTATCCACCCTGCTTCAATCTGCCCCACTCCAATTTAAAACAATCTGCTAACTCCAATCTGCCCTACTCCAATCTGACCCACTCCAAACCAAAACAGCCTGCCCCAATCTGTCAATCTCCAGCTTGACCCACTCAAAACTGCCCCACTGCAACCCAAAACAATCTGCCCACTCTAATATTCCCCACTTCAATCTGCCCCACTCTAATTTAAAATAATCTACCCATTCCAATCTGCCTCATTCCAATCCAATCCAATTGGCCCTACTCCAGCCCATCCCACTCTATTCTTCCCTAAGCCAATCCAAAATCATTTGTTCGTTTCCAGTCCACCTCATTCAAATCCAAAACAGTCTACCATAATCCATTGTGCCCCACTCCATTCTGCCTCAGTTGAATCCACCCCACTCCAGTTTAAGCATGGGCGAATTTTGCGAATCTGGCGTTCGCAAATTTGCGTATTTGCGAACTCGCAATCCGCAAAATCAGCGAATTCTCGCGAATTTGCAGATTTTTTTGGGGGGGGGGTTCGCAAGGGTTTCTGCCAGTTCGCGAGTGTTTTGAACCAGTTCGCAATTGCGAACTTACTTGTTGGCTCGCAACGGTCGCGACTATGTTGTTTCTACGTCTGGTTCATCATCACAGGTTCCCAGCAACCTCTGTTTCACCACTGCCACCCTCTGTTTCACCCATGCCACCCTCTGGTACATCAATGCCACCCTCTGGTCCAGAATCACTGTAGATTATGGGGGGGAAAAGCAAGCACACCTGCCCTGCTCAACTGGCATGAATTAATTTGGGGTTGGTTTATTAATGTGTCACTGTTTTAAAATTCCAGTCTGGCACCTGCTTCCTTATCTGTAATTTGCTTTATGTTGCAGTGCAATTTTTTTTTCCAGGACCTTTTTGGCCTACTTGTAGCTATTCTATGAGCCTGCTGTGAGGGTCAGAGCAGGGTCATACAATTGTTGCAACTAGCAACTGAACTCTGGAGGGGCCCCAGTCAGGAAACACTACAGGGAATGGTTACTAATGATGAGTTTGAACTTTTGCACCTGCTGATTGCTTTCAGTTTTGCAAAACTCGTTTTTCTGCAATTTCGCGGGATTCGCGGGGCGCGAACTTGTGCGAGATCGAATTCGGAAGCCGCGAATTCGTGCGAATATGCGATTTGTTTATTTGCGGCGTGTTAGTTCGCAAGGTTGTGTGCGTTTTAGCGAGCCGCTTGTAGCGCAACGGTGAAAAGTTACCCTTGCGGTCGTTCTCGGGTGCGGCCATCTTGTTTGCATGACGAATTTCCATTTCCGGGTGCGATGTGTAATCTCGCAAAGTGTGCGGCTCGCTAGTACAATTTCGCGTGTGATCGCGAGGAAAATCTCGCGCGAACTTACCCACGCGGTCGTGAACGGGCGCGGCCATCTTGTTTCTCATTCATTGCTATGGTTCTGGGCATGCTTTTTGTATCCTCTCTAAATCTCTGCCATCCTTTGCTTGTTTGAAGTTTTTTTTAATCTATTTTACTTATTATCTATCCCTCTATTTTTCTAGCCCTATATTTTTGTGTTTTCTGCTACTTTTGGTTAATTTTAAACTACTTTTTTAAACTCTTTTCTTTTCTTCTCTTCCCTATTCTATTTTCTTTATTATTTAGCTTCCTTTCCGCCCAGACCATGGTGAAGGGAGCCGGGAAGCACCCCGAGAAGGGGAAGGGTCCCGCACCCAGTGCCCTGCTCCCATGCGGGCGTTTGAGGGGGGAGACAGTCGCACCCCGGGAGATCTTCAGCCCGGAGGAGGTGGCCGCACTAATTTTTTATGTTCAGCGCCGCCTTCCCAGGACCATCATGGCAGGCGGCAGGATCGGTAGCGGGTACGGGATCCGGGAGCGGCAGAAGCGGTGGGAGAAGGTGTGCCAGGCCATGTACCACCACTCTCGGGTCCGGCGCACCTACAACCAGGTCACCCACCACTGGACGGATGTCCTGGACCGTGAACGCGATCTGCTCGACCTGCTTGGCCTTGAGATCCCCGGGCTTGGTGAGTAGTAGTAGCTATTTCTTTACTACTCTGTTTTCTCCTGCTCTGTGTGTTATTATATTGCAAATGTTTGTTTTTTATCAAGAGCAATAATGCTGCTGATTACATTGTAGGTAAATTATATTTCAAAATCTGTGTATTTCAGGTGCACTGCTCTCCTTCTCAGTAGTGTTGCTACTATGCTTATTTGTTTTCGATTTTGTGTTCATTTCATTGGCCTGTGAAATTATGTATGAGTGTAGTTTAAAGAACTGCGTAATGCTAGACACTAAGGTTCAGATTTTTAATAACCGGCGCATCCCTGCAAAGTAGCAGGGATGCGCCAGTAATTGTGCGCCACGCCACCACCACCCATGGTGCGCCGTATTTACAATGGGGCGCACCATGGGCCCAAAACGTCACCAAAGCATTACGCATCTGTGCCGTATAGGCGGCGCATTGCTGGAGTTGCGTCGCAACGATGGCGCAGCTACATCAATGCTCTTGGGTGCCCTATCTCCCCAATGCTGCATCAACCCGTACGTCTGCTTCAAGCAGGCGCAGGGTTTGAGTCACGCATCATTGTCCTTAAAGTGACTGATTGAAATCTTGTGGATTTCCCTCAGCCACTTTTAGGATGCGTTCCTGCGCAGGAACGCCCTCCCTTGCGCCGGAACGCCCCCTGATGGTGCAGGGCTTTACAACGTGATGCATCTCCCATATGCGTCACGTTGTTAATATACGCTGCACCATTGCGCCTCTTTTGTTCTGCCGCTGTGTCACAAAAGTCACGTAACAATGGAGCAAAAGAGCCGCAAGGGGCTTCTAAATCAGCCCCTACAGACTCAAGTCCAGTCCTTCCTTTGTACACATGGCGATAAGAAGAAATAGTGGTGGTGGATTGATAGTTTGAGTATTTTAATGACTGGTTAATATACTAGGAAACTTTAGTGTTGTCGCTGATCTGCAATCACGATGGACTTTGTCTGTCACTTCGCGTGCTGCGGACTGCTGCCTGCCAATCCTAGGCAAACCTTTTTAGTACTGTGTTTAGTGAGTTACATAAGAACTTTCCAATTCGACGGTCCGCAAATCAAGCAATACTAATAATGTAGTAGACCACATGAGATCGGTCAATATATCCCGTGGAATAGTTGTCTATTTGCTATTTCGCCAAAATATTTTGTTATTGTTCTTTTGAAATGTTTGATTTGGTTGACAAATACTATCCATGTTTTCTGGTCTTTCTTTCTTTCATGTTGTACATCAGCTCCCCCCAGGGGCAAGAGGACACAGGAGGAGGAGGAGAGTGCTGTTCAGGATGCAGGCCAGGATCGGGCAAGCGAGGGCTCCTTTGCTGGCCCCAGTAAGTTTTAATTTTAATATAGAGTACTTATTTTTTCCTAGCGTTCCTCATTCGATTTTTTCTAAATCGTCTTTGATCTTATTGTAGACTGGATCTAAATTATTATCCTGCCTCGACTATGACTCCCTGTGGTATTACTAGATTATTCTTATTAGTCTGTCTGTGTAGCTAACTAAGATTGCACATTTGGCAATTCCATTGGACTCCCATTCTAGTCAGCAATAGCTCTATGCACTGAGTGAAGTCCTCTGGGATTGTCCATAATGTCTTTTCAAGTCTTCTAAATGTTTATGCTTTGACAATTGCCAACAATAAAAAGGTGAATGACCACCAAGAAAGAATAAGATACTACTTTACTTTTGGTTTGGATAGTAGGACAATCCATTCTACTACTGTTGCAGGGACAAATCTGCACAAACAGAACTATGGACACTAAATAATGCATTGCTTAGCTTATCAATTACAATAGGTGCTGTTAGACTTTCCACATACCTCAGTGATAACAGACTTTGTAGTTGAACCCCCAATCTCCTTACTGACTAGATAGTGTGGCAGAGTCATTTAGCTCCCAAAGCCACTGATGATTGATCCCCAATGATGATTAGATTATCCAACGTAGGACAAGAGTACGGAGTCAGAGTCAAGAAGTGTCAGAGGCACGGACTCATGCTTGCAAAAATTCCAAAACCTTTAGCTCATCCACTCTAGTCTGGAGGACCAAAAACCACAGAGTCTATTTAAGTTTAAAAGCTTTATTAAAAGTAAACACATTTATTAAAATCAAGTTTGTCATAAAACTAAACGTTTAACTGAAAATGGAAAAGTGCTTAGTGCTGGCGATTAATTGGACACATTTCTTGTGGTTGAGCCGAGCTCTCACCTGGTTTCAACTTGATCCTGCTCGTGTTCTTAGAAGTCAAGCTTCTGTCTGTTAGGGGAAAAAGTGGTGCGTGTTAAAAATAAAAAGCAAGCATTCATCAGTTGTGCCAAAAAGTGCAGCAAGACAACAGCCTTCCTCGGAAAAAGGGACATTTTTACTTTAGAGTAGACAGTCACAAATTATTACATTGCATTCTGTTTTTTTCACATTTCTTTATTCCTCCTATACCAAATATTATATAGTAGTGAGTGGTGTATTCTAACATTCTTAAATGTACTTTGTAGGTGGAACATCTGGTGGCGGGGCCAGCGCGAAGGTGGTGGTATTGGACGAGGGGAACAACTCTGGGGAGGAGGCGATGCAAGTGCCGGACAACACCAATGTGCCTGTGAGGGTTAACACAGTGGTGGCGGGCAGAGGTAAGCTATATATTCCTTACTTATTGAGATTGAAGACTGCAGAGTGTGCTTTCTGCACGGGTGTATTATAAATCAACCAGGTAGTAGCCTCCTCGAAATATACTTCGACTTAGCTGGGAAGTTTTTGGCGAGAAGAATCCCAATCAGATCTGAGATGAATTTGATGGATGGGATGAACGAAAAGCAAAAGAAGGGTGTAAGTAAGTGTGGAAGGACGAGAAATTTTTAGGATGACTGGCAAAGAAGAATGATGTGTTTGCTTGGTTCCCGAGGTGGCTGGGAAGGAAAGAATATGGTATGGTGCATGGCTGGGTGAATGATGAAGCAAGGATGGGTGGAAGGAGAACAGCCTGGGTGGGTGAAACAGAAACTGTATGTGTGCATATACTTTGAATGGATGGATGCCTGGATCATGGTACTATCTGACTCTTAGATAGCATATGTGTATCTAGAGAGAGTAGACCGTCACTGGATGAACTAAGTGTTACTTTGAAGAGCATGTAACACCGCACCCGCACGTCCGTTCCAGTGTAGGAAAGGCAAGGAAAAGAAGTTATAATTTTGTCCAAATACTACCATGAATAGTAGCAGTAGTTTGTATTGCAACTGCAAGCACAGCATATATCTGGTTATTAGGGTGGACACTCCCTACCTCTCTTAATAACTTTAGTTTAGTAGTAGTACGTCATTCATGTGTGGGTGTATCACTGTTCACTCAATAATAAGCAAAGCACCTAAAGTCATCCCATATGTCATCAAATACATCCCATGTGAAGTGATAGATAATCAGATTATTTAGCTTCTTCATTTTCCTTTTCTAGTACTCATTTGCACTGTAGGGTGAAAGCTAAATTAATTAAGCAGTAGCCCTTTTAACAGAGTATTCTCAGTGCCACCCGTAATAGAAAAGTAAGAGCTTCACCACCTGCATGTACTGGACCGGTACAGTAACGCAAGTCTGTCTCACTCATCATGGTGTGCGTCTGTTTTTCTCGGGTGCAAGTTCACTGCGCTGGCATTATGCCGGCTTGCATAGGATAACGTACCAATTTTCCTAAAGAAGAGAGAAGAAGAAGAATAAGACTGGTGTACTGTCATAGTCGACTGTAATGGAAGTCCATAGTACTCGTAGAATTTGTTCCTTAAACTCCCACTAATGTTAGAGCAAGGATGAAGAAGTCAGAGGGTAGATAGATACTGTCCTCAATAGTTATGTACTGTGCTTTCAATTTGCTACTTGTACTGTGATACAACTTTCTGCTCAATCATTTTCTGTTAATCTTAAGGAACATTGGTTACAGACTATGTCTTTCTTTCTTCATATAGTTGCTCCTTCCAAATCAAACAGACCATCAAGGAGGGAGCTGGCTCGAATGGCCCGGCAACGGAGGCTGGATGCCACTGTCGCCGAATATCGGTGGCTGGTGGCCCTGGAGGAGGAGGACATGCAGTCTACTGGTACAAAAACAACATCCACTGGGACAGCTGCATCCTCCTCCGTGCCCCCACGGGCTGCCAGCCAGCGCAGTGCTCCAGCTTTACGGAGCCGGGCTACCAAAGCCAACCGCCACCGCTGAGCAACAAAGACAGCAGCTGCCCCCCACAGGAGTTGCAAGGCACGCCAGCGCCGCTTATGCCTCAGAGTGTCCTACCTGGAGCAGGAGGTCCTAACCTATAAGAACTTGGTGGAGGGCCTCCGCTTCGACCATGCCACCCTCCACAAGGAGTATGATGCCCTGGACGCTAAAGTCAACAGCACCCTGCCGTGGTGTCCCTTGCCCCTTTTTTAGAGACTTTTGGGGTGTGGGAATTTGGGAGTTGGGTTGTTTTTGGGACTTTTGAAGGACAATCGTTGGGGTTAGGGAGGGTCTTGCGGGAGATTATTTTGTTAGGGCTACAAAAATATACTTTTTGAAACTTTATCTGACCATACCTGTTTTTTACTGCTTTTGAGTCTGGTGGGTGGGGGTTTAACAGTAAGTTTGTTTTCCTGAAGAGTCCTAGGACTTTAGTAGTACTACCGTCAATCTCTCGTCTCTCCTAATACTCCATTATACTACCTCCAACCAAACGCTTATCTTACCTGTAATTTGTGTTTGAAAAAAAGTCTAGGCCCAGGGCTGGCTCCACGGGAAATGGCGATTAAGGTTTGCAATCCTGGGTGGATGAAATGTCCTCCTCATTGCGGTGGTACTAGTGGTGTGACACAGTGGCAGTTGCATGTCTATGGAAAAAAAGAAAATGAAACCTGGTTTGTCCTTACTGTAGCATTACAACGGTATGATAGAGAATATAGCAGGTGACAGTACACTAGAACAGTGCCACAATGTAGCCAACAAATGGTAAAGTATTGAAAGTATAACTTGTACTTCTGTTGGATTTCTTTGACATTGGCTACTACTACAAGAAATAGTACTGAAGCTGAGTAAGTCTAGAATGTATCCTCGGATTCCTTCACCAGCCTGTTGCTATGACCTTATCCTCCCCAGCAAGTGTGTGGAATTATTGATGTCATTTAGTCACACATCAAGCAAAACCACACAGCCCGGGGGAAGATGGTTAGGGTTTGGAAAATGGATGGGAATGGGGGTTTCTTTTTGGGTAGGTTTAGTTGAGAGAAGAAAAAAAAGCACAGCATGGACAAACAATAATTGAAGATAAAGAAATCTTTGGGTACAAAGCTAACCATAAATCTTTTAAGTGACATAAAGGAAGTGCATGCACTACTGCATGCATTGTTACTGAAAAGTAAGTAGTACTAGAATACGACAGTACAGGGCTGCAGCGTTTTCACTTGCCTATCTCTGCACTCAGAGAAACACTTCTTACATTAAATTAGGTTTAAAAAATAGCCGAAGTAAAACCTATAGAATGGCTGAAGTGATCAATTTAGAAGCAGAGATCCAAGAAATGCAGTCACACTCAAAGAAGAAAACAATGAATACTGAATCTGTATGTTGTTGTAGTTGTCCTGTTGAATTTGGTAAGTAAGTTGCATGCAGCAAACAATTCCTCTTATTAGCGGCACTCCTCCATTCCAGCTGACGCTTCGTCCATCAATGTTGGTGACCAGAAGACACCCTGTCCACTGCCTGCCTGGCGTATGCTGAATTGCGGCTCGCTAATGTGAAGCCTGACTCCATCCTTTTTTCCCCATTGCACAGACTGAAACCCGGCCTGTAATTATTGAACGAAAAACAGGAAGTGATATATTACAACACCACTGATAAATAAATATAAGGTATGTACGCTGTGTAGTGCAAAAAGTCACACTTTGATTTTCCTAATAGACAGTACAATATTTTTGAAAGTGCGTACTCTGTTTGAGTCACCTTTTGAAGGATAAATAAGTATGGGCAAATTAATTTAGCGGATCTTTCCCCTCATGCTAGGTGTACGGTAAACTGTGTTTTAGAACAAAATTAGACCTTCCCAGCAGTGCTCCCACCCAGACTCTTACTAAAGCCAGTCGCAAAAATGTAGAAGACCCCCAATCAGATCTCAAAAAACAAGGCCTAGCAGAAAACTGGTGACAAAACGTACTTTGAAAGTAAAAGTAGGCCCAAATACCCCCTTACCCACCGTGGATTGTATTCAAACCACTTGCAAGCAAGTAAAAGTATCCATAGCCAGCATCGCTCCAAGACTCTAAAACCCCCCACCCAAACACATGCAATAGAAATACTGCCAACCCTAACGAGCCCTAAGTTAAGAATAGTGGCAAAGGCTTTCTTTAACTATGCCAAATCCCCCCTTTCCCACCATGGATTTTCTTCAAATGACTTGCAACCATAATTACACATTCTCACGAGTGCTCTAAGACCCAAGAACTCAGTTGCAAAAATCTAGAACACCCCGAAACACATGCAATCCTGCTGCTAGGGCTATCCCTAACGAACCCTAAGCTACAAAAAGTGCCAAAAGGCTTTTCCTTATGGATTTTGTCCAAACCATTTCTATCCGGTATTAGACCTTCCCAGGAATGCCCCAAGACCCGCCAACTCACCCGCAAAAGAGCACAACACCCCCAAACAGCCAAAAAGGAAAATCTCATACTTACAATATTTCTCAGCCTTCGGTCCAAACGTGCTGTGCAGGTAGGGTATAACTCCCGTTTTCCACCACGGATTTCCTGAAAAGCAAATGCAATCAAAATTCGACTGTCCCAGCAGTGCTCCCAGACCCCCAAACTCACCCACAAACACCCGGAATCCCCCAAAGAGCACCTCAAAGGCAAGCAAGTCAGCAAAAACTCAAAATAAATTCCGCCTCTGATTTGGTCCAAACCACTTTTATCCGGTATTAGAGCTTCCCAGCAATGGCCCCAGAGCCGTCAACCCAGGAGAAAACTAGTAGAAGACCCCCAAAAAGCCAAAAAGCAACAAAAAAAAAATGTGGATTTAGTCATTTTCTTGCCAATTTCCAAAATCACTCCGCGCGCGCTCTGCAGCTAGGACCTAACTCCCCTCTGCCACCATGGATTTGCTTCAAACCTCTTGCAAATTAAAGTATCCATAGCCAGCAGTGCTCCCAGACCCCGAAACCCACCCACAAACACCAGGAAGCCCCCCAAACAGGCCCCCGAAAACGCTACATTGAGCAAAATGTCAGAAATAGCAAAAAAAAATATGCATGGATTTTGTCCAAACCACTTCTATCCGGTTTTAGACCTTCCCGG
The DNA here is from genome assembly GCF_964263255.1 of Lissotriton vulgaris. Classification (NCBI taxonomy): domain Eukaryota; kingdom Metazoa; phylum Chordata; class Amphibia; order Caudata; family Salamandridae; genus Lissotriton; species Lissotriton vulgaris. The sequence continues at coordinate 395,489,959 of NC_141696.1, read as the reverse complement.
GAATGCCCCAAGACCCACCAACCCACCCGCAAAAAAGCACAACACCCCCAAACAACCAAAAAGGAAAATCTCATACTTACAATATTTCTCGGCCTTCGGTCCAATTGTGCTGTGCAGCTAGGTCATAACTCCCGTTTTCCACCACGGATATCCTGAAAAGAAAATGCAATCAAAATTAGACTGTCCCAGCAGTGCTCCCAGACCCCAAAACTCACCCACAAACACCCGGAACCCCCCAAAGAGCACCTCAAAGGCAAGCAAGTCAGCAAAAACACAAACAAATTTCCGCCTCCGATTTGGTCCAAACCACTTTTATCCGGTATTAGAGCTTCCCAGCAATGGCCCCAGAGCCGTCAACCCAGGAGAAAACTAGTAGAAGACCCCCAAACAGCCAAAAAGCAAAAGTACAAAAATGGGGACTTAGTCATTTTCTTGCCAATTTCCGAAATCACTCCGCACGCGCTCTGCAGCTTGCCCTAACTCCCCTCTGCCACCATGGATTTGCTTCAAACCTCTTGCAAACTAAAGTATCCATAGCCAGAAGTGCTCCCAGACCCCGAAACCCACCCACAAACACCAGGAAGCCCCCCAAACAGGCCCCGAAAACGCTACAATGTGCAAAATGTCAGAAATAGCAAATAAAATTCTGCATGGATTTTGTCCAAACCACTTCTATCCGGTATTAGACCTTCCCAGGAATGCCCCAAGACTCGCCAACCCACTCGCAAAAAAGCACAACACCCCCAAACAGCCAAAATGGAAAATCTCATACTTACAATATTTCTCGGCCTTCGGTCCAAACGTGCTGTGCAGCTAGGTCATAACTCCTGTTTTCCACCATGGATTTCCTGAAAAGCAAATGCAATCAAAATTAGACTGTCCCAGCAGTGCTCCCAGACCCCAAAACTCACCCACAAACACCCGGAACCCCCCAAAGAGCACCTCAAAGGCAAGCAAGTCAGCAAAAACACCAAAAAAATTCCGCCTCCGATTTGGTCCAAACCACTTTTATCCGGTATTAGAGCTTCCCAGCAATGGCCCCAGAGCCGTCAACTTACCCGCAAAGAAGTAGAACACCCCCACAAGTGCAGAGTCTTTCTTCATTGGGCGTAATGCAGCCGCCTGCTTTGAGGGAAATAGGAGTCTGGAGGAGGAGGATAGAGGAGCATGTTCTTGTGAACTTGTGAACCTGAGGAATGCAGACTGCGGCACCTTCAAATCAATAAGAAAACAAGTGAAGACAGTTCTGCTGATGGGCTTGTTTTTGTGATTAGGTGATTAAAGTTTGAATTATATTGACTGTGCACAACAAAGAAAGACAGACACACAGGAATAAAAGTGAATAAGGACGAAAAAGAAAGTTATTGATTCATTGTCTCATTTTCAGGGCTTGGTGTCAGTGAATAAGAATAAGGCTTCGTCATCATACTCTGCGAATTCAGGTAGGGTGAGGTCAGTGTCACCTAACAGAGATGAAATTCCCTCATCTACGTTGCTGTCCACCTCGTCTTCATCCGGCGTGCTTTCTCGTACTTTGTAATCTGGTGGTATGAGGTGCTGATTCATCTTGATCATTGTTAACCTCTCCACATTTTTGGGCGAGAGGCGGCTCCGTTTGGAAGTTAAAATGCCACCAGCAGCACTGAAAACACGTTCAGAAGACACGCTTGTGAGTGGGCAAGACAAGTAGTTTATAGCCAGGTTGGAGAGCTGTGCCCACAATTCTTTTTTCCCATGCCAATATGCCAATGGGTCAGAATTAACATAGACCTCTGTTGAGTCATTCAGATAGTCCTGCACCATCGACTCAAGGTCCTCCAAGGTTCCTCCACTAGGCTTACTTTTTGCTGTGACCTTTTGAGAACCAAACCCTAGCTGAGTTAGCCAATCCTCTTCTGCATCCAATGTTACTGTTGTGTCTGGTGCAGATGATCCGGTTGCCGGTGTCTTTAACAGCTGAGAGGTCACTTGTGCCACAGCCACAGGTGCAGAAGTGTATTCTTTTGACTTGGGATGGCCTGCTGATGCTGATGTACTGCCTTTTCCTTCAATTTCCTGCCGTTTTCTTTCAAACCTCTTGGCTGACAAGGCTAGCCAACGTTTGTACTTTGTAACATCTTGATCACCAAAAGGAAAGAATCCTTGGCCTGCCAGCGCCTTTTTGTAGCGTGGATCCAGAATAGTAGCACAAATGTAATGCTGTTCTGAGTGGATCATTTTAAGACGTTCATCACCAAGTAGGTGCTCTAATAATTTCTCCGCCAAAAGAAAAGCGTCTTTCATTTCTTCATCTTTTTCAAACATAGAAGACACCCCCTTCAGTTGGTGCTCCAGCATGCGCAACAATGGGATAGCTTTTCCCAAATTACAGTCCTCCTTGCTGACTGAACGCGTGAAGACCTCAAAAGGACGAAGCATGTCTGTCAGGCTTTTAACTAGGTCCCATTGCACCGCATCTAGCCTCAGGTCCTTCAGAGCTGTACCCAGTGTTAATAAATACTGATTGAGTACCGTATACTGCTCATACAGACGCTCAAGCATGTAGAAGGTTGACTTCCAACGTGTTGCCACCTCCTGGATGAGTCTTTTCACTGGCATTCGACGTTCATGTAGCAGGGTCCTCAGAAACTTCCGGGCCTTAAAAGAATGGCTGAAATGGTTGCATATTCTTCGGCAGATGGCCACTATCTCGCACGCTGGACTGTCTTCATCACTCAAGGATTTTTTAACAACCAGGTTTATACAGTACGCCAAACACGGCACTCTGAAATAGTCACCCTGCTCCATGGCCTTAACTATATTGGCGCCATTATCCGTGGAAACATAACCAATCTGGCGTTTTTTTGGGGACAGCCAGTGAAAGACCTTTGTGTTAAACTCATTCAAAATGTTTTCTGCTGTGTGACGTTTCTCCAAGCCAAACATGGCTAGTGTTGCATGTTTCCGAGCAGCTTTAAAAACTTGGTCCGGGTCAACACCAGCGTTTAGCTTTGCTTTAACCCCTGAAAAAGAGACCCAGTGTGCAGTGATGCACATGTAATCAGTGCCTGCACCACTGGTCCACATGTCTGTTGTCAGATGTATAGTGTGAACAGCACTCTTCTGCAAAGCTGCCCCAATCACCTCTAGCACATCTTCATGTAGTGCTGGAACCGCAACTCTGGCAAAATAGAATTGGCTAGGAACCTTCCATTTAGGGCAGAACGCTGCCACTAATTCTAGAAAACCAACCCCTTCTACAAAAGAAAAAGGGAGAAGGTCCAGAGCTAGCATTTTAGCCAGCTTAGTGTTATACAGACCAGAACCTGGGTGGTTGCATTGATATGGCGCTTCTGAAAACAACATGGTTCTAATGTTGGCCTGGACCATTTTACGGGATGATGATGATGACTTCTTCGACCCTGTTACGCTTGCTGATGAACTTTTTCGCTTTGGGGTCTCACTCTCTCCCACACTCTTAGTGTGGCTCACAGGGGGTGTGCTGACAGGGGTACTGGGTGTAAGGGAAGTGTTTGACTCTTCTTCCTCCTTGTCATCATCAGATGAAACATCAACGTTTTCTTGACGTGCAATCCGGGCTTCCTTGATCGCCTGTAGGTGCGCAAACCATTGGACAGCGTGCAGTCTCTTAAGATGACCTCTCTGGCCTCCGGTACCATAGTTGGTACCAAACTTACCACAACTAACTGCAAGCTTACAAATGCTACAAATGGCAAAGTTTTCCCTTTTTGGGCAAACACTAAAGAAGTCCCAAGCTGGGGACTTGAATTTTCTGTGGGGGCCGGAGGAGGCGGCGATACTGGTGGTGGTGGTCATGCTGCAAATGCCAGATGAAGTGGCGGATGTGGATTGCCGAACTTTAGTACGTTGTGCACTTTCACCACCACTAATTGAGGTCGAGGTGGATGGAGGTCCCTTCTGGCGAGGAAGAAATATGGAAGCGGTACGTGTTGGTTTACTAGTTAACTCCAATGATTGTTGTGTTTCCATTGCCTCCTCGTCGACATCATCATCATGCTCAGCAGCTTCTTGGGCTAGGGTCAAAATGTCTGTTTGCTGCATGCCCGCTGGGGCTGCAGTGGCCTTTATGATGACTGGGTCGTCGTCGTGAGAGCCTTCATCAGCAGCAGTATCCGCCACTTCTTGTTGAGCCTCATCACACTCCATAACTATGAGACTTTGGACGAGCTTCCTTTTACGCTTAAGTACCTTTGTCAGATCATGGTGTGCCTCACTCTCAGACGGCAGTAGTGCTGCTGGTTCCCAATTGTGATCCGTATCATCAGAAGGAGGTGTGCTTGAAGAAGATGTAGACACCAGCCTTGATCTCTTCCTTGCTAGGGGTGTGGAAGACAATGAATGATCATCAGGAGGAGTGGCTTCCTCAAATGATACCTCGCCTTGATTGTCGATTTCCTGATGTGCCCCTACTTCGGGAGGAACAACTATTGTGGGCACTTGTGACCCTCCATGCACCTCTGCTTGCGCATCTCCTTGCGCTGCCTCTCCTTCCACTTGTACTTGGGCTTGTACTTGCACATGTGGTTGTTGTTGCGGCTGTGGTTGTTCAACACTCGTCAGATGAGTTACAACAACCTGTGTTGATTGAGGGACATTGCTGCTACTTTCTTGTGATGAGCCAACATCACTGGTCGATGGTGATTGAAGAAGTACACTGGTTGCCTCAAGGGCTTGGACTTAAGTTGGCGTGGTGGTGGTGGTGGCACTGAGCCCAATAGAGCGGTGCTGCTCCCAGCTTGGTCCCCAGCAGATCCCGCTGCTGCTGCAGGCGTACTTTTTTTTTACTTCCAAAAAATGTGGCGGACGGCACACCAGTCTCCTTGCCATCCATGCCCTCCTTGACGTTTAAATTCAAGACACCCCACAGAAAGACTAGGCCCTTGCACCACTCACTACCCTTGGTGAAAAGGCCACAACAACAGCCCAAAAAAACGAAAATCACAGAAAAATCACAATCCCAAGCCATCTAGGCCCTCCATGATGTTTAAATTCAAGACACCCCACAGAAAGACTAGGCCCATGCATCACTCACTACCCCTGGGCATCAAGGTTGAAAGCTAGGCAAAATGTTTGCAGACCTAAGAACACTGCCTGCATTCAAAATGGCCCCCTCCCTCCCAGCACATGGCCAGGGCCTGTAGCAGCACTCCAGGCTTAAGACCTACCATAAGGCCATCAGATCTTCCCGCGCTTCTTTTTATACCAACAAAATTAACTCCAATGCGAACCCATCTAAAATCATCTTCAAACTAGTGAAAGAGCTCCAAAACCCTAGGGCGCCCCCACCAAAAATTTCTTCCAACCAACAATGTGAGCAGCTCGCAACATATTTCGTTGAAAAAGTCCAGAGAATTTATGCGACCTTTCCACAGATCGCTCCTCTCCGTGGAGTTCCTAAGACCACAGCTCCTAACATCTTACCTCTGTCCCAAATTTCTGCCATCACCGCTGCAGACCTGATCAGACTAGGTAAGAAAGTGAAGTCTGGCTCCCCAGCTGACCCCATGAGTCCTTCTCATTTCCTGGACTCGATGGACTTTTTTCTATCCCCCATGCTGAACATTCTCAACCTTTCTTTTACTACAGGATCTGTACCCATAGCTTGGAAGCAAGCATGGGTATCACCGATAATTAAAAAACCTACCCTCGACCCCTCCAAACCAGAAAATTTCCGGCCTATATCCCTTCTCTCCTGGATTTCCAAAATAGCCGAAACCCATGTTAATGGCATCCTTTCGAAACATGTGGAACGTCACGGAATCCTGGACCCCTCCCAAAACGGCTTCCGAGCAGGCCATAGTACGGAGTCTGCCCTACTGGCCACTACGGAACATCTCCGGACGATTTTAGACTCCGGTCAAAGTGCTGCGCTGATTCTCCTTGATCTCAGCGCAGCCTTTGGCACGGTATCCCATGACATCCTTCTGAAACGTCTGGAGATGGCCGGTGTGACTGGCCTCACACTTGCGTGGTTCCAATCCTTTCTCAAGGATAGATCCTTCAAGGTGTCGGCTCCTCCATTTCTTTCTAAACCCCACCCCATAGCTCAAGGTGTCCCCCAGGGCTCAGCGTTGAGCCCCTCCCTCTTCAATCTATACGTCCAGCCACTTACTGACGTGGCTAGAGAGTGGGGGCTCACGCTGGTCTCGTACGCCGACGACACCCAGCTGGTTGTCACCCTCTCGGAAAGCCCGTCCTCCGTGGCATCCAAGTTTAAAGAGGGTATGACTGCTGTGGCCCGCTGGATGATGGACAACTACCTCCAACTCAATGCCGGAAAAACCGAGGTGCTCCTCCTAGGCCGCAACACCAGCCTTTGGAACAAGCACTGGTGGCCGTCATCCCTAGGCGCCACTCCACTCCCCAAAAACTGTGTCAAAAATCTGGGAGTCTGGGTGGATGCCAACCTCAGCTTCCAGTCCCACACTAAAAAGGTGGCAGCCACCTGCATAGGCCTTCTAAGGAACCTCAGGCCCATACTTGGGCTCTTCGACTCTAAGGCTCGCCAGTTAATCGTCCAGGCCACCATCCTATCGCGCCTGGACTACGCTAACGTCCTCCTTTTGGGAGCCAACAAAGCGGAAACAACTAGGTTCCAACGTATCCAGAATGCGGCAGCCAGAACGCTGGTCGGCCTCCCACGCAGATGTTCAGCCAGAGCTACCATCCGTAAGCTCCACTGGCTGCCCGTGGAACTCCGAATTAAATTCAAGGCCTTAGTCACGATCTTTAAGATCGTTAAACAAGGAAATCCCCCTCTGCTTCGTAGCCTTGCCCAACCTTACGTTCCTGGCCGTGCTCTGCGCTCTTCCAACCAACTCCTCCTGACAATCCCTAGGATTCGACTTTGCCAAACTGGAGGCCGTTCCTTTAGCGTCCTTGGCCCCAAATTGTGGAATGATCTCCCCCTTAGCATTCGTTCCATTGATTCCCTCCCAGCCTTCCGTAAAGCAATTAAGACTCACCTCTTCCCCGCTCCCTAGATTCCCCTTCCCCCCGTCCCCCTCTATCCTCAGTCTGTGTGCCTGTTTCTTAGCGCCGGGACACCCCATTGCTGGGGCAGCTGCTGCGCTTCACCAAATCCAGAAATAGAAAATAGAAAAATGTCCCCCACCCACATGGCCTGTCTCCATGAACACCCCAAAAAATCGAAAAACACCGAAAAATCAGTACAATCCTATGCCATCCATGCCCTCCATGATGTATAAATTCAACACACCCCACAGAAAGACTAGGCTCATGCAGCACTCACTACCCCTGGTGAAAAGGCCACAACAACAGCCCAAAAAAACGAAAATCACAGAAAAATCAGCACAATCCCAAGCCATCCAGGCCCTCCATGATGTTTAAATTCAAGACACCCCACAGAAAGACTCAGTCCACCCACCACTGAGTACCCCTGGGCAAAAGGCCCCAAAACAGTCCAAAAATCGAAAATTCCAAAATTGTAGTTGCAGCAACTGTAATGCCCCAAACAAACTTACTTGTGAAATTTCTAATCCAAAAGTGATCCAAAGAAAGTCAAAAAGGCCTCAAATCCAAATATCCAGCAGCATCCACAAAAAGTAATCCTTCCAGGTGAAGAATCCGAATGAAAGTGACCAGCACATGAAGAAAGCACTGGGAGGAGCCTGCTGGACAGGAACAGGAAGTTGGAGACTGTGGGGCACTTCCTTCCTCCCCCCCCCAAAATGGACTCCTTGCAAAAAAAAGTGCAGGCAAATGTCAACCTGAGAAGTTATTCTGATAAAAATCATCATTTCCAGAAGGTTTATGCTGCTTGCTGGTGGATTTCTTGTGCAGTATTTTCACGAGTGCGAGATTGTTGCTGCCCGCCGCATCTACAAGTTCGCAATTGCAAACTCCCGCGATACGTGATCACGGTGTACTCGCGTTGACAAACTCTCGCAGTGCAAGGTGGCAAGCAGCGATGACGTAATCTCGCTCTCCAAACTCCCGCGGGATCCCGCAGCAAGATCCAAAATGGCGCAGCACTCGCAAAATATCGAGAAAAACAACTCGGAAAATGCTGAATGACGGTAAGTGAACGCGGCGTGCCGCAAAATTGTATCACCAAGAAAAAAAAATCCGCTGCGTGCGAATTTGCGGATTTTCGGTAAATTCGCCAGCGTTCGCGGATTGCGAATTTACCGAAAATCCGCAAAAATCCGCGAGCGGAACGGATTTTCCGCCCATGCTTACTCCAGTTTCCTCCAGGCAATGCAATCCATGTAACCCCAATCCACACACTGCATTGCAATTCACCTCACTCCAATCCACCACAATCCACCCCATTCCAATCCAATCCTCACCAATCAAAGCCAATCCAATCAAAGCCAATCCAGCCAATCTAATATACCCCACTCCAAACCAATCCACCTCACACCAATCCAATCCACCCGACTCCCTACCCAATCCGCCCTACTCTAATCCAATCCACCACAATCAACCCCACTTCAATAAAAAAATTAGCCAATTCAATTTTTCCTACTCGAATCCAAGACAATCTGCCCCACTCCAATCAAAAACAATCCACTCCACTCCAACCAAAACAATCTGCCGCACTTCAATCTGCCCCACTCCAGAATAATCTACCCCACTCCAATCCAAAACAGTTAGCCCCACTCCAATCTGCCTTACTTCATTCCAAAACAATGTGTTCCATTCCAGTCATCCCCACTAAAATCGAATCCACCCCAAGTGGTCCATCCTATTCCCAAACAACCCACTTGACTGCAGTCCAATCCACTTCACTCTACTCCAATTCTCCTTACTCAACCCCAATCCAATCCACCTCACTTCAACCCAGTTCAGTCCACCCCACTCAATACAATCCATCCAGCCCACCACACTTCATTTCACCCCAGCCCATTCCAGTCCAATATGCCCCACTCCAATCCAATTCCCCCCCTGCACTCCAATTCACCCCGCTCCGAACCACTCTACTCTAATCTAATTATTCTCACCCTAATCCAACCCACCCCTCCCCAAATCAATCAAATCCACCCCAATCCAATCCACCTCACCCCTTTTTAATCCACCCCACTCCAATCCAATCCATCCCATCCAGTCCACTCACTCCAATCCATCCCACTCCACTCAAACCAACCCAATCTAGCCCAATCCAGCACAATCTACTCCAATCCAATCCAGCCTACTGCAATCCACACCACCTAACTCCACCCTATTCCACCCCTCTCCACTCTGTGCCACTCCACTCTATGCCACTGAACCACTGAACTCTACTCCCCTCCAATCAACTCTATGACAATCTACTCCCCCTACTCATCTCTATGACACAGTACTCCAACAAATCCAGTCTATGACTCTCTTCTCCCCCCACTCACCTCAAGGACACTTCATTCCTCTAACTTTCAGCCAACCTGAACAGAAGTCACACTGGTGTACAACATGGCAAAAAGACATTGCCAACGCCAACAGCTCTTGTATAGGTGAGACCTATTGGCTTTGCGATTGCTCTTTTACATTTGTTTTAGGAACTTGATTCTTGCTTCCTAATATGCTCCACTTTGGTCCCTATCCATCTTATCTTCCCAATAGCCCATTTTAGTGACAGTTCGCAGATTGAGGATGTGGGAAACTTGTTCTTGCCATTCTAGGGCACAGAGACTGTTGTTCTAGCCTTGTTATGGACAGAAAAGGCAGGATGCACGGTGCAATGATCCTCTCGTGCTGCAACTCTGTGTGAGTGAGATAGAGCCACAGGCACTTTCATATGAACAGATTTCTTTAGAACTTTTGGGCAGTCTCAGAGACTTTCAGGTCACCTCGGCTGACAAAGTGTACATACTTTCAGCCTCCTGTCATAGGAGACTCAAAGCATGCTAACAGAATACGTACCTAGTTGTCTTGGCTCAGTTGGTGAGCAGAGCAGACCCTAAATGCCCCCAAAAAGAACAGCCATTGAGGGGTCACAAAGGCAGTTCTTTGGGTTGCAAAAGACTAGCCAGTGGTTGCAGCAGCAAACCCTGTTGACCCTTAAATGACGTCCATGCATCATCTTCATTGCCTGTCTGCGAACAACAAAACGCCTTGGAATCCTTTTGTAGTGATTTGCAGATGTGGAATTAACAACAACTGCACGAAGAAAGAAAACACAGGATGAAAAGAAATTATTTGAAGCCAAATCCACTTTACGATTCTTAGTGTTAGGTGGGGCTCTACGTTTTTAGCTCAACTAAGAATTTGAAGAAGCTAACAAATCAACCATTACGATAATGGACATTTCTCGAATAAACACAAAGCGCCACAAAGCCAAGATTATCTACGAGTTGCTGGAGCAACTCATTCAGTTTAGCACTCAGAATAACTTAACCTTGAGAGCTGGATTCCTTCAACACTTCTGCACTAGCCTATCCTGCTTTTGTTTATCTAGGTTCAGAGATGTAAGGAATTTTGTCTTTCAAATGCTTTCATATGCAGACCTGATTCTGAGATTCAAGAGTCTGGATTACTAAATGTCTTACATTGGAGAGTTGCAGATGGAAACCAAGGTCCAGATTTATCAAGGTTTTGCGTTGCCCTTGTGACACACAAGGGGGTGCAAGGATAATGCAAAACCTAAGTTAGATTTGTCAAGCCAGGCAAGGTCACCTTGCATGCTCCGGCATGGCTTGATAAATAAGGCAGCATAAATTGCTGCATTTCATTACTCTGCCCTATGGAGGTATTCCAGTGGTGGAGTGTAGGTGGTCCTATGCATCCACCCATGGAATTCGGAACATTGCTAGGCTTACCGTTAGTGGTAGACCTCGGAATGTATCAAAAGGTTGATGTAAGCGCACCACTCAATGTTCAACATGGACTGTTCAATGAAAGATCTTAATCTATTAAACTTTTTTTGATGTGCTCCTAGGGTATCGCTCTCCGGTCAAGAGTGTGAAAGACCAAATGAAAGCAATAGGGCTCCAGCAATAGGATGAGTCCGCCAGGGTAGAATCCAAACCCTGTGCGTGGTCTAATTCAAGTTCGTTCAAAATAAAGAAAGTAATCCAAAGTTCGTGGTTACATTTCTTTTGTAGTTTTTTTTTAAGTGATATGAATTTCAGTTTCAATTCATATTTACGAGTTGGCAACAGAATCATCCAAAATGCATTAATACACAATTCTCTGTTTTAAGTATCCCAATGCATTTCGGGCACTTAGCCCTTCATCAGTATACAAATCTATGACATAAACAAAGTGAAATACAATGAGGAAGTCGTCCAATTGGTAATGAGCAAATACAAAAGTATAGTGCACTGTGAATCTGATTGAACTGGAGGGGTATAAGGTGATAACATGCATCAATGCAATCGGTACAGTGACTGGCCCACGGAGGGATCATAGGAAAATGTGTTGAAAACCAAATATCATCATAACATAAGGTGAAAGCAATTAGCCATTAGCGTGCCAGTATATTAAAAGCACAAAAGAAATATGTGTATGTTGATAAACATGTAAAAAGAGTTACAGAGTGGTTCACCGTGGATACTCATACCACGTTATTGAAAAACAAATGATATTTAGACGAATGAGCAAGTAGCTCCAAATGGGAGAAAATTATACAACTTAATTAATATACCTGTTTCTCTGCTCGCCACATGATTAAGAAAATAATTGTACTTCCAAGGTTGAAAAGACGGCGGTTGTGAACAAAAAGAACTAAATTGCCAAATGCCCGGTAATGAAAATAGATAACATTGAGTGTCTCAAGGAAAAATGTATCCAATCATATCAGTCAGATAACTGATAGCGGTCAAACATACACTAAAATGCCCGATAGTATTGCTGAAATTGTTGAAGACTATCAGAAACTCTATACTGAAGAAGTTAAATCTACTGATAATGAAATATATTGTTTTCTTAATAGCCTCCTTCACAATGATGAGGCATCAAAAACCCTAGATGATATTACTCGGAAAGATCTAGAAGCTGAAATTACTTTACATGAATTGGAAGCTGCTCTGCTGTCACTTTCATCGGGTAAAGCAGCTGGACCCGATAAAATACCAATAGACTTGTACAAGATATTAAGTCATCAACTCTGTCCTCTGCTCCTTGATCTTTTTCTAGGGTTCCAATGGAATGGTGTATCTCCGCATTCATGGAACAAAACAAATATAATTGTCTTCCCTAAGAAAGGAAAACCCCCTGTGCAACTAACTTCATATCGTCCCATTTCTTTAATCAATTCGGACTCCAAATTATACGCCAAAGTGATGGCCACGAGACTCAGTGGGGTTATTGAACATCTTGTCTCCCCGTGGCAACATGGCTTCGTTCCTGGTAAAGGTATTACCCATCACACCTGTAGGGCGATAACCCTTTTCGATGCCATGTCTGTCACGGGGGGTCGGATGTCAATGATCCTACTGGATGCCGAAAAGGCTTTTGATCGTGTCTCGTGGAGCTTCCTTTGGGCAGTTATGTTACACAATAATTTCGGCCCTAAATTCATTAAAGCTAATAAATCCATGTATATATCACCTAGAGTAAAACTTCAGATGTTAGGGTCTGAATCTGGTCATATCAACATCACCAGGGGCACCAGACAAGGGTGCCCTTGCTTACCCCTACTATTTGCACTTTATATAAACCCATTCATTTTAAAATTTCTTGAGAGCCAATCTATCAATCCAATTATATGTGATCAATATGCAACAAAAGTTTTGGCTTATGCCGATGATATCGCGGTTATTACATCTGACCCGATTGAGGCTATGGAGGAAACGTGACCCTAACTTCCGAATTTGGTATCCACTCAGGGTATTCTTTGAACAGGGGAAGACAATTGTACTTTGTACAGATAATACTAATTATAGCGATCAGAGAAGAACTAATAAGGCTACTTATCTGGGAATTATTATTAGCTCTGATGTTAAATTAATAACCGGCCTTAACTTTAACCCTCTTATTGAAAAAATCAAAAAAGATTTGGATCAGGTTAATGGTCCACACCTATCAATCATTGGAAGAGGTAATTTTCTTAAAATGAATGCGCTGCCTAGATGTCTATATCTGTTCCGCGCAATTCCCTTTGCAGTAGCTTCCAAGACTTTAAAAATACTCGACTCTCTTATGAGTAAATTCCTATGGCAACAAGGAAAGATCAGGAGATCTCATAAGTTATTGTCACTACCTAGAGATAGAGGTGGGCTTGCCATTCCTAATACTAGTCTTTACCATTGGGCAGCACTTCTTAAACAAATGTCATCCTTGGTCAATATTTAGTCCTGAGATAGCTACCGTAGACGCCAAACGGGTTGTTTCTACAGCAAATAGAAGCAAAATATATTAGAAAGAAATGTCAATTTGTCGATTTGAAATCGTAAATAGTGCTTGGAAGGTATGGGCTAAGATTGCCAAGCATATGAACATTAGGAAATTTAACAGATATACTTCACTATGGCAATCAAAACTTACGTATGGTCTCTCCCATGATGTTATAGCTAGGAAATGACAAAGACTTGGAATTTGCAGAATTAAGGATTTTTTGTTAAATAATTTTGAAACTACGTTTATAGATTTAAAAAATAAATATCAACTCTCTAATGGTGACTATATCAAATTTGTACAAATCTATGCTAATCTTAAAGCAAAGGGACCGGCCTTAAGTTTAATGAGAGTGGATATCATTGAAGCCGTCAATACACCATGTACAAGAATAGGATTGGTTTATGATATCTTGTTAACTAACACTCAAGATGATCTAGAGAAAACAGAAACAAACTGGGCTATTAAACTTAGCAATCCTAATGTTGATATCTATAGAGTGTTGGAACTAAGCGATTTACTTTTTATGGCTGGCAACCTTAAAGCACAGACTTATAAAACTGTTTTCAACCTTTATTATACACCTACCAAAAATATTTACCTGGGGGAAAAAGGGAAAATTATCTGTTTCCTAGATGTTTACAGGGCCCAGCGACATTAATACATATGTTTAGCAGCTGTCCCAAGCTCGATTTAATTAAAACCGCGATTAGTGATTATTGGCAACAGATATTTGGGCGCAAACTCCCTGAATCCGAAACACTTTCTATTTTTGGCTATGATTCCTCGTTAGAACTTTCAAAACATGAGGAAAGACTGCTATTCATTGGAACGGCTGTTCTTAGAATCATCTTGTCAGCCCGCTGGAAAGAATTAGAACCCCCTAGCTTCCAGATGTGGCTGGCCCGATTCTTAGCAGTTTTTAGTTTTGAGACGGCTATTTATGCTACTAGGGGAACAAGAGCAAAGAAACTTGGAGAATCAATATGGCACCCAATTACGAATTGGAAAGCTGGTGTCGTAACTGTGATATAATCTAATTTGCTAGAACATTTGTTATATTGTCTTTTTATAACCCTGTGTCGTTTATTTAAATTGTTATGTTGATTCAGTTATTGATTTATTAATTGTAATGAGTTGATTGTAATTTGTTTTTCTCTGTTTATATTGTCTGTCTGGATCTAATTCAATAAATGTTTTTTTTTTTTAAAAAGAGTGTCTCAAGGAAAGGGATGCCCGGCGTTCTGCATATCCCGTGTTGCAATACTCACTCATACGCCGAGTACAGTGTGCCTCTCAATAAATGCATTCAATTCACTAATGTGACATGCTTCTAATGCCGGTTCGAATGAAATACGGTGAAACAGTGTTCGTATAATTACTGATTTCTCAAGATTAGAAAATAAAATAGGACTCAAACCAAGGTATATGTGATTGGAGCTCACCGATGGTGGCCATATTGAAGTGTAAAGTAAAAACATAAAACCGGTTGAATCATGGAAGGGTATTCGGGTAGGTAAATGTTAAACAATATCAAAACGTTCCAATGCTGAATAACAACAACAACAAAAATCAAATACAAAGGAACAGGTTACAATAAAGCTTGGATCGTCCCAAAAAAATTAACAAATGTAAATAGTGTCACTGCAATGGTATGAGGAAAATCACAGTTAGATATACTAATCATTTCAATGAGTGTAATTAATTATTATACTGTCAGTCAATCAATCAACAAAGGTGCAGGTTGCAGGTAGCATTGGGATTCCATCCTGTCATTCATCCCATGCGGTTAAAGCACATCAGTGTTTCTAAATTCTCTGTTTGCAGTAAATGGTTATGATTGTCTCTGCCTTCTTTTTTATCAATGACTTCTAGAACAAGAAATTTCAGCTGGCTGATGTTATGGTTCTGTTCTAGGAAATGACAAGTAACAAAGTATTTCATGTTTTTAGTTCTAATGTTACTTTTGTGGTCATTGATCCTAGTCTTAATTTTTCTTTCAGTTTTACCAACATATATTTTGCCACCTGGGCACTTCAGTAAGTAAATAACATTCATGGTATCACACGTAGAGACAACCTTCAAACCTATTTTTGTGGGAATGTGTAAAAATGCTATGCTTCCCCAGAAGAGGCTTAACAGTGAGAAATATCTTTATTTCTCCTTATTTGTTCCTTAGAAAGCAGGAACATGCCTCTGAGGATTGTTTTTGTGCAGGAAGGTGCCCCTTTATGCACAAAAATAGTCCTTCCTACAATGCAGGCACCCTTGCACCATGATGCAAGGGTGTCGGCATTGGCGCTAGGCAGCCAAAGTGTCCCATCGCTAGGAAAAGACAGGAATGCTCTGTATGATGTTAAATACCAGGCATCCTGCCTTTCCCTTTTTGTGCAGTGCAGCAAGATGGTTTTCTGTGTTGCGTGGAAAAATATGGGCCTCAGCATCTAAGAGTAGATGTAATTTTAGAACTGCTCCAATTAACTCTTAGGAGCTTGGTAACCCACCTAGTTATTTAACCCCATGGATCACCAGTGACGAACTGGATCTGAGAAAATGTGCCTGGATTTCTCTGTGACTGAGGACAAGGATAATTCAAGGAATGGGGAATAGGGTCAGCCCAAAATTGTCACAGAGGCCATCTGAATCCCCTTAAGTTTCCCTCGCCACACTAAGATGATCACAATGCCTTTATTTGGTGCTTTGTTCAATGCTACAGAACAAAAGAAGCTCTTAATGTATCTCAGCAGTGGCGTGGCTAGCGCTATGGCCACCCATGGCGGTCCTTGAACTTGCCGCTCCTTGGCAGCCCGAGTGAAAAGCGGGTTGGGGCCTGGCAAGATCTCCATTTCATTTCATTGCCGCCCGGGGCCGATTAAAGAGCTGGGGCTGCAATGTCTGCCCCGAGACTGCAGGTAAGAGCAGGGGAGGCCACTGCCCCCAGAACTTGTGCTGCCTGCGATGAACCACTCCCTCCACCCCCTTGCTATGCCACTGTATCTCAGTAAGCTTACCATGCATTGTAATCCATGAGTAACATGAGGGGCAAAGGTGAAATTTCGTCATGACTGATTCAGGGACTGATGTAGAGTTTGGTATAAAAGTTACTCCATCACAAATGTGACAGGTTTCTTGTTTGACTTACTTCAAGAGGCAAAGGGTATAATGAACAGTAAATCATCTGCCAAATTGTGAATCAGGCCCTGAGTCTTAAATTTTTTGAATGTTTTAAGATATTAATTCAATGAGTCACTGAGTGTAGTAATTACAATTCTTATAACACAGCATAAATAAACTCTCACTCTATAAAACTGCATGCTATTGTTATCAAATGGCACTGTACTGCACTGGTGGTTACTCAGAGTGGCTTGCACATTTTCGGAATATGTTCTTCTCAAGTTTATTTTTAACCTAGAAAGCAGCGCTGCAATTTGGAGATCAGATGATTGACAACCAGTACTTGAAAGTGTCATACTCAGCCTGGCTTTCCGGCCCGACGATTCATAGGTTTAGTCAAATGTGAAAACTTGAAAGTCACAAGAAGACCTTTGGTCTCTGGAGACATCCTGACTTCAAGTCTTAATTATCCTACGTGCAAAAGGACAGCACTGACTCACACCAGATAAGACAAGGTCACTCGTTATTACCGTACTGGAGGCCAGAATACTGTCAGCAATGATGGACTATCCCATCTGTGTGCTGAACAAACACAATTAAAAACATACACGGTCTGCGGACCAGCACTACTTAAAAACAACACTTTTTGAAGAGATGAAAACAATGACTGTAATGGGCCATATGTCCAACAAATAGACATTGTAGAGGCCTTTACTAAAGAACTGACAGATGGTGGGGGTAGATAAAAAAAAATAGACTCCTCTAAACCATATTGGTACATGTGGGTGTGGCCTGCCATAATTGGATGGAAATCAGTCCAATAACAAATAACTAATTACAACAAAAATAATCATCAACATGACCCTCATCAAAATGCTTTACTTACACTTAGTATTGCTTTTAAAGGTTCCAAATCACAGATCTTCCAATATATATCTAAAGTCAAGCATAATCTGAAACATGTATAATATATTAGTTAGTCATTAAGATCAATAAACTCAAAGGCTTATCTAATGATATAAACTGTAAATTAGTCCCAAAAATTATTTGTAACAAAAATATAATGAAATATACCCTGATCACCACTGGCCTAGGCAACTATAAGAACTTGGGCGAAAAGGGATGAAGAGGAACTAATATATTGGCAACACATATAAAAATAAAAAAAAGGACTACCATGAGGCACGGGTGGAACTCGTGGAGTTTTGCACTGCGGGATTCTGAAAGATTCTGCAAGATTCTGCATAACTCCCCGAATGGGTAGAAGAATTCTCAGCCGCCTGTTCACGCTGCTTTTTTGGGCCAGTAACTTGTTCAATGCTGGAAGAGCAGTGTGAATGGCATCACACGCTCTGCATGGGTGCGATTATTCTGTTTGACCTACTTTCTGTTCTCTGCATCCATTTAAATCTATTGAAATCCTTCCCTATCAAATTCATCCACCCCTTATTTACCTTTTTTTAATCAGTATGTGTCTTTATGTTTGTGTATTTTACATTTGTGTCTTTTTAGTGTTTTAAATGGACTTATTGTACTTAATTTGTTTTCCCTTTACTTCCTTAGTTCTTCCTTTCTGCTTTTCTCTCTTCCTTCACTTTCTTTCAACTTATCCTATTCCTTTCTCTTCCTATCCAGCAGGATGTTAGAGAAGCAGCGCCAGAGCGGAAGCGGCGGCACCAGTCAGCTGCTTGCCGCACACTTGGGCTGAATATTTAAGAAGCTATGCAGATTCCTCTGTCCTGTCACTATCATAGTGGTAGTAGAAATATGTGAATTAGCATTCTCCATGCCTTTCTTTCTGTAGCCATGTACTGAAAAAGGACACTAAATTAGCCCATAAAAGGGGGTTGAGAATCAACGATCATTCATTGCAATGCGCTAGTAGTTCCAAATGTAATTTAGGAAGTTAGGAATAGGGCTCCATTTTAGGAAATTACGAATAGGTCAACACAATGCTAGTACTATAAGGGATCTGATTTTGAAATGTTCAATGCTACTGTGTTTGCCTTGGCTGTCAAAATATTTTTGGGGAGATTAACTCTACCACTAATCAATTTTTTTTATCTCCTTTGTTTCTTACATCAGCCGCCAAGAGCAAGAAGAGGGCACCATCAAAGGTGGGTCAGGGTGAAGGGGGCTTCACCACCAGTGCCACAGCGGGTAGATGCACCACCACCACCAGTGCCACAGCCAATGGTTCTGCTGGCCCCAGTAAGTCCCGTTATTATTATTATTTCTCTAACTTTTAACTCTTCCCATTTAGAACAATTTTGTCTTGGTTTTTCTTTATATTGTCTCCTTTATTTCAACTCTTTTTCTATCAAATGTTTGTTAAATTCTTGTTATCCCTGCATTATCCTTTTTTCCAATTTATCATGTTTTTGCAGCTGACTTCCTCCTGTCTATACTAGTCTTTAGGTTTTTTTATGTTCTGCTAGTAAGTGTTTCCTATTTCCGTATATATCTTGTGGACTTGTACTGCCAGACTAAGAGAACAGATTTAAGGTGCTGCAGGCCCAAGCAAGCTATTTTTCTCTACGCATTACAGGCTTTTTATTTCTTCCTCATGCTCAAACAGTAAAACAAGAGATGTGGCCATGGTGCACCCCTCCAATGTTGTGTTATCAGTCATTTTACATCAGCAGTTTCAATGACAGTGCAGCATGGCAGGAGAGTAGAATAAGGCTCCATTGTATTGCCAACCAAGCAGTGCTTAATTTGTGTCAGTGCTTTCCTGTGCTTAGCACCAGCACTTAATTATCAAGGCTGGGTATACACTTACACTTATACACAGGATGCAACTCATCTTCAAAAGGTACCTCAAAAATTGTAGGTTACTTTTGAGTTAACGAGTCTTATCGGAGAGAACAATATTCATGAAACAAATTGGCACCGGGGACTAAAGGTCACATACATTTAGTAATAACTACTTCTTGACTGCCTCATAGTTTCTCGACAAAAGAGCCTTCCAGAACGCGTTTGGATTAGTCTTGCGTCGCTGCTTACATAACCATGATGATACACGTTTAAGACATTGTACAGCTTTCCGGAACTATGTATGGTGAACAGCATATCATTCTAAGCTGCCAGCACATTGAAGCAGGTGTCTATTATCGGAAAGAATAATAAATAAATAAAACACTTAAACCCGCCTGCTACACAGTTGTAGGAGTGGGATGGAAGGATAGTAGCTGTGTTGTTACCATCATTGGCAGCGTGGCAGGGGCAATGTGTTGGTCAAGCTGCAGTGGCCTTATTACGAGAGGCCCGTC
Organism: Lissotriton vulgaris; assembly: GCF_964263255.1. Classification (NCBI taxonomy): domain Eukaryota; kingdom Metazoa; phylum Chordata; class Amphibia; order Caudata; family Salamandridae; genus Lissotriton; species Lissotriton vulgaris. The sequence goes on along the minus strand of NC_141696.1, from coordinate 395,470,277 downwards.
ACTTATTATTTTACAAATTAAGCACTGCAACCAAGAACATATGTCCTTCAATGAACAATTTCTTATACCCCATCATTGTGCTTTAATGACTCAGAGTCATCGTAGCTCTGCCACTCCATAACAAAAATGTTTTGGTTGGCTTGAGTACCTGGCTTCTCTAATAATATCAAACAACAAAATGCCCAAAGTAATACTTTCAATAGAAGATATTGTTAACCGAATTTTAGTGATGTATTGTGGTCGTATTTTGTTCCCCTAAAAATAATAAGAGGAGGTGTAGCTGGCATCTAAAATGTGTAATGATTTTTCTGGCCGCACTGACCACTAGTGCCGGGGCCAGTGAACCAGACACGCAGCGGAGGCTCTTTGAGGGGAGTACCAACTGTGGCAGGGACGAGCAGTGATAAGTTGTGTTGCTTTCCTATTGACAAATTATTAGTATACTCACTGTATTTGTTAAGTGAGGCAGATATGTAACCCACCCATCATCATTCATTACCTCCCTGCCCACAGCATTTCACAAGCCATGACCTAACAGCAGCATGGTTCAATTCGGCACTGCAGTTTTGGTTGTGAAATGTGCATCTGCTTCAGTTAATTCAGCATTTACAAAGTTTGCAAATCACTGCAAACTGAAAAAAGGTACATTTCCCTCCCAGTGCCCACCCAGTCACCTCCTGGAACTTCACTCCTTTATTCTTTAATTAGTTCTGTCCCAGTCTAACAAATAAATTGAAAAATCCATTCTTGCCACGTGCCACATTTGTGTGGCCAAGTGACTTATGTACATTTATTTCATGGCTTCCATAATGGATTTCTGCTTGCTCAAACTTTTTCCTTTTGACATTTGTCAAGTACAGTGACTGACTAAACCGAAGCTTTGCACATGATGATCAGTGAAACCCCACTATTCTATAGGAAATCCTCTACTAACCCCGCAGTAGAGTAAGTTAAGTTTCACCTACTTACTGAGAAGCAAATGTGTATGTTGAAAATTGTTTGTGGTGGAAGGATATGCCAGGGAGTGAAGTGGAACTAATGGCCTCATTTTAAAATTTGCTGATGGGATACTCTGTGATGAACAAGCCAAATAAAATCTACATCCCGTTTGTTCCCCTGTACTGCAGTGCATGTCTACTTAAGGCAGACGTACTATCCGCATCTCTACAGGTGGAGTTTACCTAGGTGGAAGTAGGACCTCGCTTGTGAGTCCTACCCTGTTAGCCACTAGCCTACTTCTGCTATTAATGCCATTAAGAAGGCACTATGGGAAATCCTGTAGATACATTTTTGGAAGATTGAGAGAGGTAGCAGCCATCACTGCATCTATCCTGTTAAGAGAACTAATGAAGTGAACTAGTTTAGTTAGTAATTAACCAACTTCTAGTGCAGATAAGTTCTTGTTTATGGAGGTTGTTGTAGGCAATATAGAAAATTGCAGCATACTCACCTAATGGTCAATATAGTTCCAAAGGGTAGTAGGACAAGGGTATAATTAACTATAACTAACTGGTATACACTTGAAAAAGCAGCAATGGAAAGTAAAAGTAAAATACAAACAACAATTTCAGGCATAAAGTATCAAACTAAAAGTTCCCTTTACTTTTTTCTTATCTTCAAGTTCAAAATAAATAAAACCCACGCTCTCCACCCACAACAGCCCCACCCCTATTTCCAAACAAATCACCCTGTCCTCAATGAATGCCCAAAAAATGGCCAAAGAAAATTAATCCAAACACCAAAGTCTTGGCACCTTCCCAATTTCTACCCTCTCCTCCCACAGCAAAAGCCTGTACCACCAAAATAAAAATATTATAAAGGCTTCAGTAGAAGGCATCATGGATGCGGGTCCAGAGTATTCCCACTTCCTGTTCCAGGCTTGCCACCTGTGGCGAAGCTGCACCAGTTTATGTAGCATGTGCCACTGGAAGCGGTCTGGTGGAGGGAAACAGTGGTGGTTCGGGTAGTACCCAGGTGCCAGCAGCGCTGGCAATGTTGTGGCCAGGATGGAGGCACTGGTAGCTGGCCGGAAGAATTGGGGCACGGGGCAGGGCCTGATGCTGCCCCAGACTCCTCCTCCACCAGAGCAACCAGTCAAAGGTATTCTGCTTGGATGCCTCCATCGTCTCTGCCACAGCCAGGCTGCTATCTCCTGCTGAGTAGGTGGTGGTGGTGGTGGACCTTCCAGCAGGAGTATTTATATCCAGAAAGAAAATAATTTAAAAAGACAAATTGTAAGCAATTTTCTGTGCAAAAAACTTGTTTAAAATTATGTAGTGGCACAGTAGCTGTTGGTCTCCTGTGGGTCAGATTCCATGGCAATGACTGCTCATCATCCTGATACCCTTCCATACTTGTAAGGCTTTCAGGAACTTTCCTTTTCACTTGCACGTTCACTTTTCCCCTGGCATGTCTTGGATTTAGCCGGGGTCCAACACATGTCCAATTCATCAGAAGGGGCTGTTTGAAGAATATGGCGAAGTACCATTCCTTTTGTCTTGCTGTAGATCTGGAAACCAATGGTTTCACAACAGGTATATCTTGCTCAGCAGGAAGCTCAACCTCCTGTCTGCTTCTACTTCAGTAAGATCTACTACTACTGGCTCCGGCTCCTGTTGTACACTTTGCTCAGTTTCCTGCGAAGATTGGGTTGGGTTTGCAGCTGAGCCAAATCCAATTCAGACTCACTGCTCATCGCCATAATTGCAATGGCTGCCTCAGTGAGGGACATGACCTTTGGATTAGGTTGGGGTGGTGCCACTGATAGTGGAGTGCTGCCCAGAAGCTGGTACAGCAGGCACACATTTCCTGAAAAAGATTTGAGTTGGTATGCCAGTTGTAGAAATCTGCTTGCTTCTTCTTCACCTCTTCACTGGCTACTTTCTTGACATTACCTTTCTTTGGGGTTATCTTGAATTTGTCAGTTGGCAGTGGCACTTAGCTGAACAAGCAGAAGAGACTAGAGGGCTCACGCCATGTGTTTTGGTCTGGTCACTTCACTTTGCAAAGGCCTTCTCTCTGGCAGTACTGTCTGTGGATGATAAAGTCTCTTGTGCACCTAAAAGCAAACAAACAAGAAAAATATTTAGTGAAAAATTTTCCTTTTTTCAGTTTGAATTACAGTACAGACAATATAATTTAATGTGGTTGCTTATTATCCTAAATAATTAACAACAGTAGTGTATCCATTCCAAAATAAGAGGTAACTGTATGGTTTATGTGCATCTAATGGAGACACCCATGGCAGTAAAGGCGGTAAAGGTAGAAATTGAATAGACCTTAATGAATGCTGGTGTGTGCACCTATGGTAGACAGGGCGTCCAGGGGTAATGGATAATCCTTAAAAAAAGAATGCTGATGTGTACCGTGCACCTATGGCAGCCAGGGGGTTCAGGAGAAAATGGAATAATCCTTAAAAAATTGATTGCTAATGTGTGGCTTTGTACATATGGTAGGCAGGGGGTCCATATGTCCTGGCGAAATAGTAATGACACTCCTTAAAAAAATAATGCTGGAATGCTGGTGTGTGACAGGCGCCTATGGCAGGCATGGGTTGGATGCAGGTAAAATATATAATAAATAAAAAAATAAACAAATTGAAATAAATAAAAAAAATAATAATAAACAACTACAAAAACTATTGCTGGTGTACTGGGGGACTATGAGAAACCCATTGGGAGGAAAGGAGGTGCAAAGGATTTAAACAATAAAATAGATAGAATATAAAGCCCTGTTCATCTATACATATACCACAATGATCCTCAAACATATTATTAAACTCATATAAGGGAAAAGTAAACACAAGTAACAAAAAAAGGCATAGCCCTCTCCTATCAATCTCCCTTGATAATGGCTTTGAAAACTGGAATAAAAGGATTTATACAATGGCAGGCAGACTAGAATGGGCCACATGATCAACCAACAACAACAAGCAAGGAGGCATGGCCCACAGTGGAATCCTTCATCTGCTGGCAGATGTCACAATTTAGGACAAAATTATTTGTTTGTTTGGTTAACCCTGGCCACCAGTAGTGCTGTATCAATAACACAACTGTCGTAGTAATCCCTGCATGTAGAGAACTTAGACCATTGTGTGCAACTAGTATTATACCTACTATGTGATCCATATTTGGTATTACTCTATCCCCCACTCCTGGAATTTGAGCATACGGAATGTTGTTTGCTTCTCACTTGCAGGAGTATTTGAGTGGAAAACCTTTCAGTAAGGCTGGGCTGTTTTTGCGTGAAGCAATGACAGCTACCATCAGCTGTCCGTCTACCCTCATTTTTGCACGAGTGATTGAAAGCTACGGCAGCAGTTCATACTGCCCCCTTTGTGGCTTCATCGGCCAATGAAGTCCCTTCAACGTGAATGCCATCACGTTGATGACTCAGTGTATGTACCACATGAGCTCTTGATAGTTCATTTTTTAACTCAGCTACCTGTTCCCAAAGTATATGATTCTTAATTGTGCCACCTTTTGAGTCTTTAAACCGATCCTGACCTCAGTAGTGGAGATATTCATTGTATGACTGGACACAGTAAAAAGAATTGCACATAAACAGTGTTGCGAATTCTTGATCCATATTTATTAGTGCCACTAACAGGACATTACGTTCTGTCAGCTGAACTGTGCAGTCTCCTAGACTCGTATCGCTGGGATTGAACTTGGCATCCTGCATATGACCCTTCACAATTGCTCACTTGGCGCTGTATTGTTGCTTACTTCCTACGGCCGGCTGACAGCAGATCCGTCAGTGTAAATGATATATTCATTCTGATTAGAGGCATTATTTCATTTGTGAGAGGATATTCTTGTTCACATTGCAGAAAAGTTTGTGTTTTTATACTAAGGTCATATCTATATTCTACATCCATTGCAGTGATAGAATTTGCCCATTGTATCCATCTTGGATATAAGGCTTTGGCATTAGGTATACTTGCCTTTGTAGCAGCCTCTGAGGCTGGTACCGGAGTTACGACAATTATTCATTTCCCCTGAGCCAGTGCTCTTTTTCTTTTACAACAGCAGTCTGTACTGTTTTTCAGTACTTTTTCTATAGAAGCAAAGCACATTTTAGCATTTGTGTACAAGTGTGATTTGTATGCTATGGGTACTGTTTTCCCTTCATTGAAGGTTAGGTAAGTGTTTCCAGATTGACCCGCTATAACACTGATAACCAGGTTGCGGACATTTACGTGTCTGCAAGTGTTTTGAAGCTATCATGTCAGCTTGTAGGGAACAAAGGATATCTGTGTGTTCCTGTGTCCAATGTCTAACTGAAAAATCAGGTCTGATTAAGTTGTAGAAAGGTTTTACTTTTTCTGCGTAATTTAAAATGTTTGTTCTGCCAAAATGTAAAAATCCCAATATGGATTGTAAGTTCTTCAAAGAATTAGGAGGTTGGAGCAGCACACACTTTTCTAAAAAGTTACCTGCAAGACTTTTTCCTTCACTTTATAGTTCATATCCCAAAAATAGGACTTTGAGGTGGGCTATTTTCGATTTTTTAAAGCTGAATTTGTAACCCTCAGAAGCGAACCCTAAAAGTATGTTTCTCATCCTATTCAAGTGATCCTTTAAATCATCATCCATCAGATACATATTATCTACAGAGGACAATGCCTCTTAATCCAAATTCTGAAGTAATTCTGTTACCCTAGCAGAGAACAACCGCGGGCTATTCATATTCCCTTGGGGAAGTCGGCAAAATTAACAATGGGAACCTAGAGCTGTAAAAGTGGTTAGATACCTGTTTTCAGGCACTATATTTTGGCAGAAAAATCCATTTGAGACATCCAGTGTTATTTTGTATTTTTTCCGCACAATGTTATTCATTAATGTGGCCTTATGTGCAATCTGTACTGCAAATGTTTTAGTGCATGTGTTTAGATGCCAGTAGTCCAAAACTAGACAGTATGAATTATCGGATTTCATTACGGGAAACAAAGGATTATTCATTGAGGAGGTGTAAGCTTCTATTACACCTTGGTATCCAAGTTGATCTGAGATCTCCCTGACCTGTTTTTTCACTTCTTGTTTTAGTGGGTACTGTCGCTGTAGAGTTAGACTAGTTTTTACTGGGATTATATGATGAGGTGACTCAGCATCCCACCCAACATGGTTACAATAAAGTGCATTTTCAAGCGCTACCATCCACTCCTGCGAATATGTGTGTTTTAAGCATATTAGAATGAGATACCAAAAAGCAGGTAAAAAAACTGTTTTTCCTTTTGGGCAATCCATAACAATTGCAGGCAGCCATTCTCCTTCAGCTAAAAGTATGTCATAGCCAAAAGTTAGGTTCTCCCAAAAGAGACCTTTTCATTTTCCAGGGATCGTCTCCCTCCATTTGGAGTGTTATCTCATGTAACCTATGTGGGACACTTACCCTTGTATCAGGTGTTTCCACCATGATATGCTCATTCAACTTCGCTGTCACCTGAAATTCCATCAGGTTCTGTGAGCTATTAATACCTCTGCTTTACTGTCTAGCATCGTCAGAGCCCATTCCCTGTTCAGAAGTTGAGTCCTAAGACCTGCTACTTTCTTCTTTTTTAAATTGATGTTTTGATTTTGGCTTATCATCGTGGGGTAGTGCATGGAGTGTCTCTGGACTTTGTACGCTTTTCTTGTCTTTGTTTAGACAGTCCTACCCTCTCGGAGTTTCTTGGTGAACCCTGAAAAGAATGAGAGGAACGTGTATCAGCATCCTGATATCTGTCAGGTTCTTTGTAGTTATCTCTATTCCTAAGGTTGTATCTCCTTTCAGAGTGCTCCTGTTGAGGAGACCCACCCCATGACTATTTTCTTTATACTTTTGTTTTTCATTGTTATTATCCATTTCTTCTTGGAAGAACCAGGTGCTTGCTTGGTGTTATCCTATTGAGGAGTACCTGAGTAGAGATTTTATTGCTCTAATTCCCAAACTATCTCTACCTAATTCAGCATAGGTGTCTTCAATAATTTTAGGTAGTTAACGTTCCTGTTGTATGGGAGTGAAATCCCTCAGGCGTTGGCTCATTGCCACTGCTGCTACCTCCCCTTTTAATATTTGCTAATATTATAGCTGATATCTGGACAAAACTACCTAATAATTTCATCCCTATGTTCAGAGCAGGTTCTGCTGCATTCTCAGTCTGTATTTGTCTTAATACGTCTTGTATTACTGCTAATGACGAGATACCATGAGTTCTGGTATATATGGCAGCAAAAACTGTACCCCAAGTGGTACAATCCTCTCTCTGGGAAGCTATCCCCGTTGGCAAGCAGATTGTTAGCATTCTGTGTTTTTCTGGAGGGCTTGTGTGTGGAAATACCGCCTCTAGCTATGTTATTGTTTGAGCTATCCAGAATAGCATTTGCTCATGTTTAATGGGCATTTTACCCATAACTGTGTGCAGCGTTTGAAGTGAAATTTTAGTTGTATATCCCGGAAGGTGTTTATTTATTTATTTTTTTTAAATTTGTATATCAGCGTGCAGCTACCCAAAAGGGTTTCCCGGCGCTGTACAGGAACAGCAAAGAGAGAAAACAGCCTATTGGCCGAAAAGCCATGTTTTCAGGGATCTACGGAATGAAAGGAGATTAGGTTGCATGCGGAGAGGCAGCGGCAAGCTATTCCAAAGGGTAGGGGCCAGATACGAGAAAGAGTGCCCCCCCATGCATGACAGCCTGATTTGGGCCCAGATGTGGGTGAGAGTTTGGGGGCGCAGCAGAGTAATCTAGCCGCGGAGTTTTGAACTGGCTGTAATTTCCATGAAACCTCTTTGTTTACGCCCAAATAAAGCATGTTCCTGTAGCCCAGCCAATAGGTGACAAGGGCTTGGACTACGGTACGCTGGGCATGTGATGGGAGCATCCACACAATCTTTCTCAACCATTTCAGAATGGTAAAACAGGTGGCAGCAACCTTAGTTGCCTGCTGACGCATGGAGAGAGAAACATCCATGATGAAGCCAAGGTTACGTACGTGTGATGAGGGTTGAGGGAGACGACCCATCTCAGGCGGCCAGTGTTGCGGGCTCCAGAGGTTACGATCTTTACCCAGGATCAGGATCTCCCTCTTATCGCTATTAAGCTTTAAAGAGTTGGCGTTCATACAGGTCACCACTTTACAGAGACCAGATCTAAGAGCAGAGAGCTGGGTGGTATTAGCTGCTGAAAGAGAGAATAATATCTGGGTATCGTCCGCAAAGGAGAACAGCGATAGACCGGATTCCTCAACCATCTCAGCCAGTGGCTTAACATAAATGTTGAACAGCAAGGGGCTGAGAATAGAGCCCTGGGGGACTCCATGAGGAGAAGCATGAGGCTTTGATTTTGATGTAGTAGAAAAAACCTGGAAGGTGCGACCAGAGAGAAAGGAACTTAGCCAGGGAAGGGCCGCCCCCGTAAGACCCGATAGTTGAAGGGCCTTAATGAGTACGGCGTGGGAGACTGTATCAAAGGCCGCACTAAGGTCAAGTAATTTCAGGGCCATAGTTTCACCAGTGTCAATCTTTTGACGCAGCATTTCGGTCACCCCAAGGAGAGTTGACTCCGTAGAGTATCCCGTCCGAAAACCGGACTGAGAAGGGTGCAAAAGCCCATTAGCTTCAATGTACTTAGACAGATGCCCATTGATATGTCTTTCCAGGATCTTAGAGAGGGAAGGCAAGAGTGAAATAGGACGAAAGTTAGAGAGAAGAGAAGCATCAGCATTAGTCTTTTTTAGCAATGGAACAACCATAGCATGTTTCCAGTCAGAGGGAACAGTCGAATTTGTGAGCGATGAATTGAGCAATTGAAGGATGTAATCAAGGGAAGGCGGTTCAATTTGTCGCAGAACTGAAATGAAATAGGTAATAGGCCACAGGGAGATCCGGATTTAGTTTTACTGAGGTGATGAGTAAGTGATTCCATGTCCAGAGGTCGCCATGAATCAAGAATGGTCGTTGTTTGTGTTTGGACATAGCAGTTATCGGGTGTTGAGGTGGAGCAGGTGGGGAACTCTGCCGGGGGAGAGGGGGGGTTGCCGGAACTGGCCAGATTGGAATAAATAGTTTCAACCTTATTAAGAAAGAATTGAGCCAGATCTTCACATTGTGTAGCGTTGAGGATAGGAGGTGGTATCGAGGTGGCAGCACCGGATAAATCCTTAACCCGATTGAATAGAGTTTATGCACACTTGTTCGCCTGGGTGATGGATAAAGAGACATAGTTAGCGCGCGCAGCCCTACAGTGGGAATGATAGGACCGCTTAATAGTCAGGTAAATAGATTTAGCTTCTGGTGAATACATTTTTCGCCATCGACGCTCTGCGTTTTTACATTTAGTTTTCTCCCCTTTTAGTTCATCATTAAACCAGGGAGCAGGAGGGCGGTGGTTGTTAAGCTTCTTGGTTGAAGGAGGAAGGCAAATGTCGAGGGTGGATTAGATCTTGTTATAGAATGCTGGCAGATCCAAGGTGATGGCATTACGAAACTTAGGGACATTATTAGACAGCACTGCATTAAACTTGGTGATGTCAAGGTTTTTCCAGTTCCTAAAGGGTATTGCCGTAGAGATACTACTGGCAGGTGAAGGATGGGGGACGACTAAATTAAAACCTACTTAGAAGTGATCAGTCCAGATAAGTGGGATGGCTGCTGGCAATGTAAAGAGGTCAAATTGGAAAAAATGGGATCGAGAAGGTGGCCGGCTTTGTGCGTGGGCCCCCGATTGTGTAGTATAATATTTATCGCCGCCAAATCATTAACCAGAGTGCTACCAATAGTACAATTAGGATCATCTAAGTGAAGGTTAAGGTCACCAATGATAATAAGGTTGGCTGAATGTAGTAAAAGTGGAGCGACAGAGTCGGGAAGTTAAGAGCTCATGAACCAGCAGGGCTTGGAGGGCGATACACCAATAGCCCAGTTAGGGTGAACTGGGGGGACAGAGTGAGTTTAAAAGTAGCTGCTTCGCAGTCGGGGATTAGTAGTTCATCAAATTTACAATGCAAGTTTTTGTTTAAAAATAATAGCGATTCCTCCACCCACCCTGTCTTCTCTATCTTTTCTTACAATCACATAATTAGGGGCAGTGCTCTAGCCACATCAGATCCCGGGCAGTAGTTAAGCCATGTTTCCGTTAAAAAGATAGCATCGGGTTGTAGATCTACTAAGAGGTCAAAAATGTCTGCCTGATGTTTGGAGAGGGAGCGGCAGTTAATACTAAAAAATAAGAAACTGTTCGTGGAAGCAGGCTTTCATTTCTTAGCGAATTGGATAGTAGAATGGGTGGAAATGTTAGATGTTGTAGTGTGGCTAACTTCGGTAAGGGCAGTTTTAAATGAATATTTGCAATCTGGGCATGCAGAGATGTTGGTCTCAACATCAGTATCAGCATCCCAGCTGTTGCACAAAGGGCTAAGAAACATGCAGAAATTAAGCAGTTGGGTCGAAGAAAATTTAATTTTGGTGTTATTTTGAGGTGTCCTGTTTGTATTGCCCTTGTTGGCTGAAGTGTGAGTGTTCTCATCACGAAACTATATCATGTTTCTGCAAAGTTTTATTATTTCTTTATAAAGTGGATGTAAGTCTGCCACTGGTATTGAGTCAATGTCTTGGATGTGGTATATAAGCAGCTAGGACTGGCCAAGTGGCTCCATCTCTTCCAAGCAGACCTAATCTTACTTTGTCTTTTGTTTGGGGGAGGGAGCCTTTAGAGTGGTTCTTCTTCAGTGTAAGAATGAAATATATGTGATTGTGAATGTGCTTGTGGGAATTTAACTCATGAATAGAATACCTCTGTTCTATATGACTCGTGTGCCTCAATCACAAATGTTACTTTCCCATCCCTAGCCGTCACTCCGTAGTCTGATAGTTTTAGGGTAAGGGCATTTTGACATTTTCTGAAATGTTAATTTCATTTTCCTCTTCTTCTTCCCTGACTGTAGCACGTTGTGCTCGCACAGCGGCGTCTTCGTCAGCCATTGTTGACAAAGGTTTTTAAGGAAGACATTCAAGGAAACTGAGGTAAGGTCTTATGCACAATCGGAATATTTGTCCTTCAAGCTTGATAAACCTACAGCCAATGCATAGGATATACCTACTCAACAGTGGTGGATAGTTCCCTTCTCACTCCAGACATCTCTGGGAAAAATATGAGTAGGGGTCTCTGAGAACAGCACAACCAAACTACTCAGATTTTACTGATATGTAAGTACCACACCAACATCGGTGGTGCCATGTCATGTAGTTCCTATAAAGCTATATAGGATCCCCTTGTTTAGACAACATAGAGTGTAGGACTGGTGTCTGGATTGATTCTAGACACCCCTACCGTGTATGTTAGCCTGTATACCAGCTAGCTCACAGTGCCACTAGAAACCCCTCTTAGCAAGGAAAGAATAGTTCTTGGCAACTATTGAACATGACAACCCTGATCCCTCAGGATCGTGGAAACAGTGAAATACTTTTGCTCAGTCACTCGTGCTCACTTTGTCTCAGAGAGATACATAGAATAAATGGCGGGACATTTTTCAATAAGCATTTATTGAACCAGCGTCAAGCTAATGTATAATAGGTGTGCTGAAACAAACATTAGACAGAAACATATATAAATGATTAGAAGCACTAACAGAGTAAAAGGATCGTGGATTTCTACCATTGTGCTAAAATAATGAATACAGGCAAGTGTATCAAATACATGACAGTAGTAAATGCATACTCCTATGATGCAACCCTAACTAGATGTACCTATGTGTACCTGGTATGTATGTAGGTGTAAAGCCAAGATTCCCTCACGGATAAAGTCAACCCTATTACCTAAAGTTAGAGACTGTGGGACCCTGTCTTGGTCTCTTGATGGACACCAAACAAACAATCCCAGACCTCTGCGAGCTGGAGTGTCTGCATGCAGGAACCTCAGCGTCTCGCGCCAGTGTGTCGGCATGAAAGTCCTTTTCTCCTCTTACTCTCCCAGCAAGATATGGTGTTTATATACTCAAAGTGGTACCCTCAGGGGTTCTACCTTGATGTGTCATGTCGGACTCAGGATGACGGAACGAATGACCTTTATACATTGTTATTATGCAGGAGATGGTAGTCCTGCTGAGTTTTCAAGAATCCTCTTACATAATAGATGAGGCTATTTTTCAGTGAAAACCCCACGTCTTGTCAGCTGTACCGTAACTAGGTAAAAGGTCAGTCTCAAGAACTGTTATGTAGTGTAATGGTCGGGGAGAATATAGGTGAAAGGTTGGGTGACTACTTGAGCCTATATTGGGGTACCAATATGAAACATAACAACAAAAACAGCAAGCAAGAACGCATGGCCACAACAAAGAACACATGCAGGCCTATGGCAAAAGCACACTAGCTGATCACACAAAATGTTCTCTGGTCACATGGTCAAACAACAACAGCAAGCAAGGAGGCATGGCCCCGAAAAAGAATACATGCATCCCTATGTCACAAGCGCACTGCCTAGCTACATAAAATTGTCATAGGACACATGATCAAACAATAACAGCAAGCATGGAGGCATGGTCACAACAAAGAAAACAAGCAGGCCTATGGCAAAAGCACACTGATTGGCTATACAAAATGGTTGCCGGCCACATGATCAATCAACAAGCAAGGAAGCATGGCTCCAACAAAGAACACATGCAGGCCTATAGGCACTGACTATACAAAATTGCCTCCAGCCTCATAGCATGGAGAACAAATACAAATGGTAGCCTATAGCAAACCCTCACACGCACTGGCTGGACAAAAGACGCATGGTAACATTAAAGAAAACACTGCCATTAATTCAGCAATGACAAAAACGAAAATAAACTAAGCTATACATTTTTACAACAACACAATCCTCTGAAGGCATCAAATATTACCGCACCTGTATACTTTTTGCAGAATCCCCCCATTTTCTTTATTTAATCCTATGCCATCCCTGCCTTAAATGATGTTTTAAAACAAAAATTCACTGCAAAAAAATAACTAGGCACCTACTGAAACAATACATTTTAACAATAGATAAAAGTTCAAATAAACACTGGTGCATACCCTTTATCAAACAAACAACACCCTCATAGAATAGTTTTTTACTTTAATTGTGATATCACATAAACAACGTCTTTATATGCAGCATACAAAGAGTGTGAGCCTTCCACCTCAAAATCCAAATGAAAAGTGACCTGGAGATGGACAAAGCACTTGCTTCTCGCACTAAAAAACAACTTGGAGTAGAATATTAACTCAACTACGCCTTTTTGTGTAGATTTAGCTGCTTCTCGAGTACAGAATCTGCTCGAGGTTCAGATGGTCGTGCTCGCCAGTGTAATAAAAATGGTCCTAGAAGCCGTGCTAGCTCTCAGCAAATCTTGTGGGCGATTGCTAGCAGCCGGTAAGTTTTGTTGTATGCCCCAAAACAGGTCTCATACTTGCCAATGGAAATGCATTTCCAACATGGACTGGATGCGTTACTAGCCAGACCTAAGCAGAGATGGAGAAGGAAGAGAGGTTTTCATTTACTATCCAAGAAAATGAATCTACCGCAGGACAAAGCTGCATAAAACAATCATAGCACACATTTAAGAAGGTGTTACCGAATACCGTGGTAACAATGCGAACACAGAGTCTGTTCTCAAAAGCAATTGTAAACAACACAAACATGGTTTAACTGAGCTGTTGGATCATGTGGGTACACTTTAAAGTGAATATAGCAATTGACAGTTTCTTGACAGAGAATCATTCTTTAATTGTTGCTACATTGCATTGCTAAAATTGTAAATACCTTACATTTAATGTCTTTAATGCATGTAATTTTAAAGGGAACATGAAAGAATATTAAACACACATGTTTATATGAGTAGGACAGGGGGTAAGTGAGTAACATAACTAACAATATCCAATGGTATCCAGTCACATTTAGGCCCTCTAGAAATGGCTGTTTCAGAAGGGTCATGTAATCTAAAAATAGTAGGGTATGTAGCTCAGATATTGGTTGTCATGTCATTTATAACATTCATCAGCCACGGGTTGATTGTATCCTTCATTCATGGGATGTGGAGCTTGCTATTGCACTAAGGCGTCATATGGCCCTCATTTAAAATTAACTGAGGAGGGCAAACATTTTGTGCCATTTCTAATGATTTTCTTCGATCAGAACCACAAAAAAATGTGATATCCGCACTTTATGCACTTTCCTCACGAGCACTTATGAATTAGAAGAAACACTCACGAGGGAAATAGTGATGGATTGAAGAATTGCCTCTGGCGGAGTGTGAGAATTCCTGGAGGTCAGTAGCGAGAAGAGAATGGTGCAGAATCAGTCACAAGTCAGGCAAAAACTCCGACAAGCCCTCAAAGCAGGGCACTGTCAGGCTCACTGTTCAACTACGTAAGAACCGTAGGTGTGTCAATATATATTTCTAGATGTCCTAATGTCAATAAAGCCTTGACCTTTTCAACTGTCATGTCTTGTCAAGCATTGGCAAAGTTAATCGGTTTGGCTTTTGTACAGTACCCGTATTCTGACACAGTAAGAAAGACATAGTAAGACAGGTGTCCCTTCCATGTAAAGGGTATGTGTAAATTAAGCCTCTGAGCGTCCCTCATGCGACCAGCAAGATATGAAGAGAGCCCTCTATGCACCTCTTTAAGTGTTAGCAAAGCCAACACTTTTGGTACGTATGCAATATCTATTCTTTGTGCACGAAGGAAGTTGGAATGGCAGGTGACTATATTGTTGGAACATGGAGTCTTCAGGAAAGGTTGAGGTGTTAATCTATATGTTTTTTGCTGACTTTGTAATTACAAATGTGCTGTAAAAGTGTAATACTCGTTTAGGTTACAACTAACTCAGAGGATGCTCAGGCATTTTAGAATTTGGAAAGATATGTGTCATGTTATTAACAGTCTATATAAGACTAAGGGGCATATTATCAAGGGGGTTTATCACCCTATTACCTAGCTGTCGCTAACACCAGTTAGCGACAGCTAGTAGGAGATAGTGACCATCTTGGGCCCCACTTTGCATGTCAGTGATATTTATCACTAATGACATGCAAAGTGGGCGTGCCAAGATGTTAGTGACTGGAAACAGTCGCTAACATCGCTATCTCCTATTACCAACTTTTGGAGATATTCGCGCTAAGCGCGAATATCTCCAAAAGCTAACACCTGCCCCTGAGCAGTTCTTAGCCATGTTATCCAATGGTAGGTGGATAACATGGCTAAGAGCATTTGCTCGATAATGCATGAATATTGCTGACTTTACTGCAATATTCATGCATTTCGGCCGATTTTTATCGCTTAGGAGATAAACCTTGATAATAAAAAGGCTCCTAAGCGATAAAAATCGGCGATGCTCGGCGATATAATTTCGGCCGGTAACCAAGCTGAGCGATATTTTTCGCTCATGCTTGGTTTAGTGTGTAGAATCTGACATTCTTAACTGCAGTTAAGCATTAGAAGAGACTTAGGAAGTATGTATGTGGCAAACTGTGACACGAAGACTTACCTCTGAAAGAGTGAGTTAATTCCTGGCTTGTCAGTAACTTTGACCAGTTGACCTAACTGACTTTGACAGATAGTCATAGGTCTTGAGCATGTTTTGTAAGATATTATAGCTGGAATAGTCAGTGGAATGAGAGGCATGCCTTTGATAAGGCAGAAAAGCTGACAAAGAGCTGATTATCCATACTTGCTGGTAGTGCTGGAATATACCAGCCACATGCCAGTTGGTTCGCAGAAAGGCCTCTAGGGCTGTTGCTTGCTCATTCACATAGCATTTATAAAGAACATATAGGACTGAGATGGAACTCGTTACTTGTCTGGCATACTTCTGAAAGATCAGAAGGGGTTGTACAGAATCAGTCGAATGCTGGACACATGTTTTTGAAAGAACACTCTTACTAGAGAAGACTCAGTCAGATGCCCGTAGAAGCTACAACCGAGTATCATTCAGGCAAAAAATCTAACAAACCTCTTATGCGTGGGTAGAGTTAGTCCTGTGTCAAGTGCACCTATTACCTATCATAAGGTTTGAACAGAGGCAGTCACAAATTGGATGCACCTAAAAAGCTTGGGGTACTGAAGAATCAGTCACATCAGGCAATAGAGAGACTCCACAGTTAAGGCAGAGATCTCTGCATTGGTAAAGAATAAGAAAAAATGAAAAAGTTTATTTAACTCTAAAATACTTGTGAAAATATTGTTATGTTGCATATATATACATTTATTTAAAATAGTTATTTTAAATGTAAAACAAAATAAAAAATGCTACTGCTCTCTTAACTTAGGGGCTTATTCCGATGTTGGTGGGCCAGGAGCAGCCCGACCACCACATTCTGATCTGGCGGTCAGAGGCATTGGGCAGAGGGACCGACTATTGCTTTTTTGCCAGGCTCAAGGAGCACGTCAGTGCAGCAGATGGACAGTAATCCCTATAATAGGGGCGGTGCCTGCTCAGACACTGTCGTAGGGATTACAATGCCCCTTTCCCTCTGCTTCTTCATGCGATCCAACCGCCATGAAATGGCAGACGAAAACAGACTTTGAGGGCCCCTAGCAGGGCCCCAGCCACCTAGCAGGACCCCATCCCCATGGGACTCCGCTATGGGGCCAGAGGATCACATTTGGTGCCCCCCACACATCAATATGCAGTGTGCCGAGCACCACCTCCTCCTCCTCCTGGGATGCAGAGGCTACCGACATGGCAGCTTGAAGAAATGAAGTGATTTCTCTGAGGACTGCACACAGTCCTCCACTTGAGCATTGTAAAACATCATCACCAGGCTCTCTTCCCCAGGAAATAAAGTCAAAAGGGCATTTTAAATATTAACATTCACTTTAGAGAGTGTGTACATTCTCACAGCTAACATATTAAAAATCACTTGTGGTAAATAGAAGAAAACTATAACATATCTAAGGAATATATTTAAAGTTAGGATTGCATGATATTCATTTGTTTAAGGTAAAACAATTAAAGTAGTATCATATTATAACTGTTCTGGCAATATAAACATGTTTTGTGGATACAGCCTTAGCTGCCAATTGCTGAACATTGGTCCTGAAAGTCAGTGGACACATATCCCTAGATCTAGCAAATGTAAGGTATTCAAATTAAGCTATAAACTTACATCGGCTCTCTTGGCACTGATGTAAGCGCTGTAGCATGTAATTACATATGCGTAATTTGTAATATTTCCAGCCCTGATGAAGCCGTAGGTCAACCCTATCATAGTGAAATGCGTTGGCACAAAGGGATTGGAATGTGATGAAATTAAAGAAGAGTACAACAAGAGCCCAACTGACTTTTTGCTGATTTTTTCATATATTGAGAATTGAACTCTAAAAGTGCATGTGTGCTCCGAAAACATTGTCTATAAACTTACATTGGTTTAGAACATTAATATTTTCAGTGTATGCTAATTATTAAAAGAAGTAAGGGGGTCATTATGATGGCAGTGAACCCGCCATCGACAGGCTGTGGGTGGCAGGTTCACGGTCATCGTGAGGCCATTTCCCACCGCCATAATATAATGGTGGGTGGGTCCGCCGTGGTCCAAAAATCGGACTGCCATGCATCCAATTGCCTCCATGAGTGTGCTGGAGAGGTGGAGGCCTTCCCATGCCAATCCAAAAATAGTGACAGTGCCTACCAGGCAACGCCGCTGGAATTACGATGTGCCTCCCCGCCAACCATCCATGGCGGTTCACCCGCCATGAATAGGCTGGTGGGGATGGACTTTGGGTGCCAGTAGCGGGCCCCCATTGCCTCCTGGCTCTTTGGCTTTGGGTATGTGCCCCCCCTAAATTTTATCTGCACCACGTGGCAGGCACCACGTAGTGCAGGGAAGTGCAAAACATGTTTTCCATTGTGGCAGGTCCTGCAGCCAGCAGCACCTGCTGCAATGGCAAACAGGGCACTTGCAGACCCATGGTGGTGGCCACATTTAAATGCCATGTGTGGGGCTGCCGCCTTATAGGCAGCTGTCCCCATTCCTTGGATGATGGCGGATGGACAGAAGTCGGTCCGCCATCTTAATCAGGCCCTAATTTTGTAAAACACACACACTCAAACACAATTTCGTATTAAGAAAGACAAAACAGATAAATATAAAGATATTTGATAGAGAAGTTAAAGGTCATTTATTAGGTGAACATTTTTAGGACAATACTACATGTACTGATGTCATTATCTCATCTGATGAATAATTGGCAAATGGTTCAGTTGTTACTTGTAGGATGTCCCCTGATGTCTGATTAGTGGTACATAATACTAGCATGAGGGGCCCTGGATCAAATACGATGTGCATATAAAAATTAAATAACTACAAATTAATTTAGTATCAGTGTATATTAAAAACCTACTTCCTAAATATCTCAAAAAGAAGAACACAACAATCTGCTGGATCCAAGCTTGTGGGATAAGTTGTTTTAGTGGAGAAAAATTTACATACCCTGAGAATTTTCAAGATAATATGAAATATTTTTTAAAACCTTTAATCAAATTTAAGTAATATGTCAATGGATGGCAATAGAGGGTAACAAGGAAAATATAGATATTTACCTATACAACCTAAAAATGGAACAATGTATTTAGAGAAAATATACTATAAAGTTTTACAGCAAGAACTAAGATAGATTTTAAATTCCTTTAAGAAAAAAACAAGATACGTACAGAGAGGGAAATATAGTTATATTGCAAATGATATTGCTAAAGACTTACCAGCCTCTCTCATCCATCTGTTGTTCATTGTAAATTCAGATTTAGGTGCACTGGTTGTAGCAGAAGTGGAGGTGGTGAGAGTTGTAAGATGCACAAACACACAGGACCTTCAAAAACGTAATTTGAAGCAATATGAATGATCACATTATAAGCCTATGGATGAACAACATACATATATATTTACTACACGTAACATTAACATAAAGAGATACAGTGATATCACAAAATAAAACATGCAGAGCACTAACTGAGGCAGAATTACTATACATAAGTATGGAATCTCAGTGAGTGTGATGGGGATGGATTTAGACTCTTGCCCTGGTTGTCAAGTTGTCACTGAAGATGGTACTCTATCTCCAACAGATGGTACCAATGCACTTGAAATTGAGAATTTATAAAAAAGTGTATACCGGTTATCCTGCTTTTTAACAACTTTAAAACAAATGTGGGTGGGAAGAAGCTGAGTGTAATTGAGAAGTGTGAGTAGGATGGGTGGGAAACTGTGTGAGTTGACTGTGAGTTAGAACCTAAAATTAAAATAGAGTAAATAGTATTCTTAAATGGCCTTACATTGGGATTTTCATATAGAAGTGGGATGAAACAGAGTCAGGATCCAGGTCCTGCTCCAGGTAAAACATTTGCCACTTGAATCCTTGAGAACCTCTCCTTCACCAACACGCTCTCAACCTGTCACTTTTCCTTGAGGTCCCCTACATTGTATACCTCATCCCCCAATGCATTAATAGAATTTGCCAACACCTGAGACCTTCACAGCACCACTGAGGTTGTGTAAAGGTTGACCAAGTACTTCCCTTAATAATCCACAACAAACACAACTACAAGAGCCATCTCATGCTCAGTGACATTTCTCTTTCTCGTGAGTGTCCTACTTGCTGGATTTGGTTCCTACTGTTTGCAGGGGCACATATTCCAAGGCAAAGAGTGCAGAGCACAGGGTGTATGTAAATGTATATGTTTGCAATGTTAATGAAAGTCAGTAGTGTATGATTGCTGTCAGATGGAACCTATTTGCCTATACTGTTCAATTAGACTGTACAAGATTTTCAACCTTTCTGTAACACTTCCCATGGTTCTCTTAAGCCAGTCTACTTTACAATGCACTTCTCCCACACTTCTGACTCCTTCTGCAATGCTTCTTAGCCACTTTTACACATGCACCACAGATTTACTTTGATTCACATATCTGCCAATACTTAATGTTCACTGTAAGGCACCATCCACACTCAAATCACCAAATATCTAGCCCTTTCCTGGCATGTACTTTCTTGCCTGACGTCTCAATGAATGTGGGGGTCATTATCCAGGAGTCTAGATTTGGATCCACATGTCCACCAGATCACATAGTTTAAAGGAAAGATATACAGCCCAGTGTGTGGGTGAATTCATGTTTTGAGGTGCTAATGAGAGCCACGCATGTGCGATTATGGTCAGGTGAAAACTATTTATCTATTTCTTCCATTCAGAGTATTCCATACTTGTGGCAGATTGCTCCACCTCTACAATGAAGATCTCCTGCTCTAAGCATATGCCAGAAATCCAGTAGCAAAGTGAGTTTTAGTAAATTTATGATAATCATTTCAGTCATAATAGTCTCTACCACTCCTTAAGATCCCTCCCGCCCCCCTACACATCCCAGCAGCGTCCACTGCTGGGATGTGATTGGAGCTTTGTTGCCTTCCATTTATTTATAACCCAGGCACTTTAGGCACTTTTAAGACCGTGCTCCAGCCCCATGCAGGCAGTGCCCAGGTGAAGCCTGGAGGAGGCTAGGCTGAGCCACTCCTCTTTCACCTGACCTCATTTGAAGGTTCTGTGCTCACTCATCCTGCACGGTCCACTCCTACACGCGCGCTGCCTACTCCCCCAGCACTGCCCACTCATCCTGCACGGTCCACTCCTACACGCGCGCTGCCCACTCACCCTGCACTGCCCACTCATTCTGCCCCTGCGCTGCCCGCTTCCTCTGCCTCTGCATTGTCTGCTCCCCCTGCCCAGGACAACTAGGACTATGAGCACCTCCTCCCAGAACCACCATGGAGGCCGCAGCATTCCCTCGCAGCAGATGCGTGCAGTGATAACACTGTCAGCACCATCAATGCACTGCTTGTTGGACCACGCTCAGCATCAAGAAACTGAACAAGTGTAAGGTCCTTGAGGCGGAAGCCGGGGACGCTTTGTATTTTAATACTGTTATTATCGTGTGTGACGCTTAATTTTTAAACCTATAATATTGTGGATTTTAACACAATTACCCCCCTGGGCACTCCCTACCTGACAGCCCACGCTCGCGCTGTCCTCGTTACCCCTCAAGCAGCCGACTAGGCGCTGCTCTTGAAAAAATCGTCCGCCATCTTGGGTGAGTCAGATGGCGAGCAGACTATTTGCTCGGCCCTCCCACCCTGACCATCACTATAAAAACGCTGTGCGCCCTGCGGCCTCATTCTACAGAAACTGAACGAGCGTAAGGTCCTTGAGGCGGAAGCCGGGGATGCTTTGTATTTTAATACTGTTATTATCGTGTGTGACGCTTAATTTTTACACCTGTAAATATTGTGGATTTTAACACAATTACCCCCCTGGGCACTCCCTACCTGACAGCCCACGCTCGCGCTGTCCTCGTTACCCCTCAAGCAGCCGACTAGGCGCTGCTCTTGAAAAAATCGTCTGCCATCTTGGGTGAGTCAGAGGGCGAGCAGACTACTTGCTCTGCCCTCCCACCCTGACCACCACTATAAAATGTGTCCCCCTCCCCGGAAGCGCAGCGGACGAGCGCAGCGGGCGCACCGGATGAGTGCCGAAGGTGCGCCTAAGGTAAGCCCGTCTGCGCCCGTCCGCGCCAGGCCGGGCCCTAGGGCAAGCCATGCTGGCCATCCCATCTCATACTCTTCACAATCTCTCAGAGAGCTACAGCATCTTGCCTCCCCGCTGTCTCCTAACACCAACAGCCGTATACACACAGCTGGCCTTATGCGCCCTGCTCTACACTCTCCATGCAGACGCACACCTTCAGTTAAACCGACCAGGAATGCCACTTCGATCAGGGTGTCATATCTGAACACCCGCTCTCTAGTAAAACACTATGAGGACATTTACATACTGTTGTCTAATAACAACCCTGACATACTCCTGCTTACGGAAACATGGTTAACGTCAGAGTCCCTCCCAGATATTTTGGCAGCCCTCCCCCCTGACTATTACATTCTCCATGCCGATCGCCCCGGTGACCGGTCCGGGGGTGGGGTGGCAGCCATCATATCTAAGCGCCTGAACTCTACTTCTTCTTATTCCCTCCCCTTCCTGAGGTGGATAACTTTCTCATTAGCTTGGAAACTGACGCCCTTACGTTCCTCCTCTTATACCGGCCTCCACATCCTATGCCATCCTTTTCTACCATCTTAAGCAAACAGCTGTCCAATCTATTAACGCAGCACTCTAGTTCCGCCCTTTTTGGCGACCTGAACTATTGGTTCAATGTTACCAACGCCGGTCCCCATGCTATTGAGCTCTTTGAGACTCTCAACAGCTTGAATCTTAACCAACAGGTCACCCGACCCACTCACATCAAGGGACATATCCTGGACCAGATCTGGACTTGTAATCTGGCTCTGTCCCAGCCAGCTATATCCCCTTGCGTCTGGTCCGACCATTATTTAGTTGACACTTCCATCACTGTCGTCGGCCAGATTCTTGCCCCTCTGATGGCTGGTGGCTCCTCACGAAAATGGAACACATATGACTCCCAGGGCTTTCTCACGACCCTGGCCGACACCCGCCCAGTCTTTAACCCCACTGATAACATCGACGCAATAGAAAATGACATCGGTTCCTGGCTGAGGTCGGCCAGCGACCAGTTCGCCCCCCTAACCAAATTTTCCCGCACAAGGCATCACAACTCCCACAGGTGGTTCTCTGATGACCTCAAGCAATACAAATTAAAAACGCTCCGGTTGGAACGAATCTGGAGACGCGATTATTCCAACTCAGCCAGGCTGTCTTACACGGCTGCATGCAGAGAATACAAAACTGCCATTACCCTTGCCAAATCGGAACATTTCTCCAATAGGATCTCGTCTGCGGTCAATAAATCAAAGGAGGTGTTCAAAATCATGAATGAACTTACCACAGACGACAGAACCCTATCAGCCCAGACCCCCACTCAAGAGACATGCAACACTCTCAACCTCTTCTTTGTGGAAAAGATCATAAAAATCAAAAACTCTATCCCTCCCCCACCCCAGCCACACCCATCGGACACCTCCTCTAATAACTCCCTGACCCTTACTACCTTCCCTGCTCTGAACCCTATTTCATTAGCGGAACTCGCTACTCGTGTCAAATCAGGCTCCCCTAATGACTGCTGCCCGCCAACTGTCTTGCGGAATATCTGCCTCAATCTACCTGATTGTATTTTACCCCTGCTGAATGGTTCACTCAGCAGTGGCATCGTTCCTAGTTCTCTTAAGGAGACCATCCTAGTGCCCCTCCTCAAGAAACCTGGCGCCGACCCCGTGGAACCATCCAATTATCGTCCCATTTTCCTCCTTCCTTACTTTTCCAAATTAATGGAGGCCCACGTCACCCGATGCCTGTCAAATTTTATTGAATCCTCTTGTCATCTTGAGCCCAACCAAGCCGGCTTCAGACCTGCCCACTCTACTGAGGCCGTCATTCTGGCAGTCCTGGACAAGCTTAGGAGTAACGCGGATGCGGGGATCCCCCAAGCCCTCGTACTCCTGGATCTGTCGGCCGCGTTTGACACAGTGGACCATAACAGCCTTCTCCACCGTGTCGGACAGGCAGGCATCCAGGGTACCGCTCTCAAGTGGGTACAGTCCTTCCTGACTGGAAGAACACAGGCTGTCCGCCTGGGCCCCTATACCGCAACAAAAACCCCCACGACCTGTGGAGTCCCTCAAGGCTCCTCCCTTTCACCACTTCTATTCAACCTATACCTCCAGCCCTTGATTCACTCACTTCAGAAATGGGACATTATTGTTTACAACTATGCCGATGACCTGCAGATTGTCCTCCCTCTCAATTCACCTCATGCCATCAATACGTTTCACACTGTCATGATCCACATCCAACATTGGATGAACCTGAATCAACTGAAGATAAACCCCGGGAAAACTGAGCTCCTCTTCCCTGGACTCAGCCATGCTTACTGGGGTCCGCAGTTCTGGCCCTCTGAGCTAGGTCCCCCCCCCAGCCCCGGTCAAATCAGTAAAAAGTCTGGGTGTGATTATCGAGACCGAACTATCCCTCAAAGCTCAAGTGGGCGCGGTCATTTCATCTTGTATGCACCAGCTCCGGAAGATCCGCAAAGTTCGCCACTAACTTCCGCCCGCCGCACTTACCCAAGTTGTCATCTCGCTGGTACTTTCCCGTCTGGACTTTTCCAACTCCCTCTACTACGGTCTCCCACAATCTCTGCTGCACCGCCTTCAGGTTGTCCAGAACCAAGCGGCCCGCCTCATTCATAAAACCCCCAAATGGCAATCGGCAAAACCTCTACTTCACAGACTGCACTGGCTACCAATAGGCCAAAGGGCAGCCTTCAAGGTGGGCTGCCTCACATTCAAAGCCCTCCACTGCATCGGTCCCGCTTTTCTCAAATCTCTATTCATTCCTCATCGACCAACGCGCAACCTCCGATCAGCCCACCTTCATTTGCTAGTCACCCCCAAAGCTAAAACCAAGAAATTCGGTGGTCGTCGCTTCTCCCACCTGGCTCCCGGGTTTTGGAATCTCCTCCCTCTTTCCATCAAATCCAGTCCTTCCCTCCTGAATTTCAGAAAATCGCTCAAAACTCGCCTTACCCTCACTCACTCTGTCTTTAAGCGCCAGGAAGCCTTTGGTGTTAGCGCGCTATATAAGTTGCACTTAACATAACATAACATAACATCAAGATCCCAGATCTTCCTGCCACCCACCTCTACACTGCCAAAGGAACCCCTGGACCCGAAGGA
This sequence comes from Lissotriton vulgaris, assembly GCF_964263255.1. Lineage (NCBI taxonomy): Eukaryota > Metazoa > Chordata > Amphibia > Caudata > Salamandridae > Lissotriton > Lissotriton vulgaris. The sequence continues at coordinate 395,445,583 of NC_141696.1, read as the reverse complement.
TGCTGTAACAACAACTGCAGCTCTTCCTCTCCATGAACCACCAAAGGACCCTTCACCTGCTGTCACTGCCACAAGATCTGCCAAAGTTCCCCCACCACTCCCACCCAGAAGATTATGAACACCTGCAATCACTCCAATGTGTACTGCTTAATGCCCACTCCCTCTCAAAACAACATGGAAATTTGGGAAACCATCAATACCCTCTCCACAGACGTTGCCGTCATCACGAAAAGTGGCTCAGCCCCTCCTCGAACCCCGACATCACAACTGCCACTCCTTTGTTTTTGTTTTTTTTATTATCGGTTCAGTTCAAAGCCAAATACAAAATAATAAAAAAAAACATTAAATCATAGCCGGACATCATATATACAAACTTATGGTGCAAATATACAAACAAAAACAAGAGAAATAAAAGAGGAAAACGAAAGCAATACAAGGAATACAATACAAGGAACAGTACCATCATATAGGGTCAAGCAAAGAGTCATTCTAACGGGCCTAAATGGTCTATCATTGCCTGCCAAATTTTACACCCCCTTTGTATTTTCCTAGGTGATTTGATATGATAAAGATTAAATTCTAAATAAAAAACATTATAGAACTTTGCCCGCCACATTTCATATACAGGTGCTTCTGGTTTCAGCCACATTGAAGATATACATAAGCGAGCTACGGCCATAGCCATAAATAAAACATATCTATTTTCATGATACCCTAGAAAAGGATCGGTGTCATTAGATAGACCAAAGATAATCAACTCTCTTGAGATAACCACATGACATTTTGTAATATGTGGCAAAAAAATTTCAATAGATGTAAAAAAGGGTTTTAACACTAAGCAATCAGAAAAGATATGCACAATATCTGCCTGGTCAGACTGACACCTATAGCATTTCCCATTATAAGCATTACCCCATTTCAGCATTTTAAAAGGTGTATGATAAAGATTAAATAAAGTTTTATAATGCTGTGAGTATAAATTGGCAGACAAAATAATTTTAGCAGCCGTATAAATTGAATCTTGAAAGAGTACTGCAGAAGTACCCAATCTAATACACCATTTAGACTCCTGTGACCCCATGTCGTTCTGCTGTATATTCAACAAACAGTTATATAAAGCCCCTAATCGCGATGGCTTTTTAAGTATTTCAATAAAGTCATTTGGACATAGCGGTAAAGCATTTGGATGTTTAAGAATAAAGGCGCGTATTTGTAAGTATTTAAAAAAATCATGTTGGGAGAGAGTATATATATCTTTTAGCTCCTGAAATGAAGCGATTGTACTATCTTTAACCATAGCGCCAAGAGATACCATGCCTTTTTCCCCCCATGTACGCATCGTACGATCCCAAAATATTGGAGGAAACAATTCTGTAGAATTACATGGAGTATAAAAATTAATGCGTCCTAAAGAAATAAGCTTCCAAATTGATTGCCATCCTTTAAAGGCAGACAATACTAATTTGAATCTAGTTCTTTCATAATAACTAGGTTCTAAAAAGCGGAGCAGCATTTGTCGTGATTGAGGGCCAAGTAAAAGAGAAAAAATATCAGGGCTCTCAAATATAGGTGGGATCCCCCCAATCACAAAATATTTAATATTCTGCATAAGACACGCCAAATAATATAATGCAAAATTTGAAACCCCCCATCCACCACGTAGAATTGGGAGTGTCATAAATTTAGAAACCCTACGCGCAGATTTCCAGCCCCATAAAAATCTATCAGCTATAGATTGGAATGTCCTCTGTTGTAGTACAGTTATCTCCAATGGTACCGACCGAAAATAGTATAAGACTTTTGTCAAAATAGACATTTTTAAGACATTACGTCTCCCAACCAGCGACAGGTGTAAACATTCAAGTTTCTCCAGCTGATTTTTAACAGATTGTAATATATCTGTCCAGTTCACCATAACTAGCTCTTGAAGCGATAGCCTAATTTTAATGCCAAGGTATTTGGCCTCCGGGGTAACCCGACAGTCATTAGAGCAGAGTCCTGTTGAGCAAATAACCTGCGATTTCTGAATATTAAGCTTATACCCCGACACATTACCAAATTCACAAGTCAGATTTTCAATTTCACGTAACGCTGATTCTGGATCAGATGTTATGACAGCGACGTCATCAGCATAAGCTAATACAGGTATACTGCCCCCGGGTAAAACCATCGATTGTATATGTTGAGATGATACCATCATCTTTAAGAGTGGTTCGATGTACATGGCAAATAGTAGTGGTGAGCATGGGCACCCCTGCCGTGTACCCCGAGTGATATTAACAGCTGCTGATTCTTGGCCTGACAGACAAATCTTGACCCTGGGACGTCTGTACATAACTTGTATAGCATATATAAATCGAGTTCCAAATCCCATTTTTCCCAAGATTGCCCATAAAAATGCCCATGCAACGCGATCAAATGCTTTTTGGGCGTCTAAAAACACCAAACCAATGTTCATGCGAGTTACAGTAGCATAATCCAAAGCTGCAATAACACGATGTATATGATTGATCGTGCCACGACCTGGAAGGAAACCATGCTGTTATTCAGAGACTAGTGCCAGTACAACTTGAATCAGCCGGTTTGCAAGGATTTTAGAATATAGTTTTGCATCTACATTAATAAGTGAAATAGGTCGATAAGACCCAGGAAGATGCAAAGGCTTGTCTTTTTTTTTTAAATACAATTATGCTTGCATCATCCCATGATGGGGGGGGGTGTCCAACTTGGTCATCGATAAATGTCGCCAACATATCATCTTTAATCATGGGAAATTGCACATGATAAAGTTGCAAGATGCAAGGCAAAGATTAATGGGGTGTGGAGTCAAGATATAGCACGTCAATATAAAATTGATCGTGCTGAGAGATATGCGTACAGTGAGACTGTGAGAAGATGTTTAGCTCAAAGAATGCGGGGGCGCCAGACTGCACAGCTTATAACCTCTATAGAAAATAGTCAAGGTATTCTAGTTGAGTCATCGGAGGGTATTCTCCAGGTATTTCACGATTATTACACAGACCTCTACACCCAAGAAGACCTTTCGTTTGATTTAATTGGTCAGTATGTTGATAAATTGGATTTAACTCAGCTAGACTCTATACATAAAGAAGAGTTAGAGTCACCAATTACAATGCAAGTGCTCGAGACTGCACTTAAAGAACAGGCTTTGGGGAAAGCTACTGGCCCGATAAACTTCCTCTAGAGATATATCATGTGCTATTTCCCATGACAACTGCCACTCCTGAAGGCTAAAAGATGGTACACCAAGGCTGCACCAACAAACAAGGCAGCAGCATCATCTTCAAGGAAACCATCCAATGCACCATCACCAATGACGATCCCACGCACCTCATGGAACACCTAAACTTTCTACTACAAACTGGTGCGAATACCATGATAGGTGGCACCCTTCGCCTACAGACCCCCGGGACCCCGAGCAACTTTCTCGGACGCCATCCCCAACCTCATTGTCCCCCTAGCGATTGACTCCTACCACCACATTCTACTGAGCGACCTCAAATTTCACATCGACGACCCCAACAATGCAAACTCCATCGCCTTCCTGGAAAACCTGAAGAATATCGGCCTCACACAACTGGCCACCAGACCCATGCACAAAGCTGAACACACACTCAATCCCATTTTCACCTCCAGCGACAGAATCAAATTCAGCCACTCCAGTGAACTAACCTTGTTTGAAAATACCATCGTAAACTTCACCATCACAGATGCACATCCCCCCTCACCAAGTACCGGATCTCCTCCCACCGCAGCTGGAGCTAGATCACCGATACCCAGTGGTCACAGGTCCTCACTACGTCTCAACTTAAGCCCCCAGCAAACCCCAACCAGGCTGTCTAGAACTTTGCTGCATGGATCAACAGCTGTGCCAACAAAGTTGCCCCAATTAAACCAACAAAATCCAACAAGACCTCAAAACATGCCAGCTGGTACACCCCAGAGCTCAGGATCAAAACACAACTGCCACCAAGTGGAGAAATGATGGTGCAGAGATCCAGACCTATAACTTCCCCCTTGAACCAAGGACACCAGAGTGACTCCAAGGACTAGTCTGCTGGCCTCCTGATCTGAGCCTCAGATAACTAAAAGGCTACCCAACATTCTGCACCAGTTCCTGGACCCAGCCGAAGTGAGTTCCTGATCCCCATGTTGTGGCCCTAAGGTCCTGGACTCTTGGTGTGGATTAGAGAGCTTAATTCAACATTTTGGGCTCTTTGCATCCACAAATGGCCCCATTCGCACTAAAACCTCGCTTTTCTCAATCAATGTGAAGATAAGTTAGTCCGACCCTTCTCACTAGAGCATCGACCAATTGCAAGGACAGCCAAAGCAAAGCGTCAGCCACGCTTGCCTGTGAAGCATAGCCTTCTCCTTGCACTACGCTGGCAGCCTCCAGCAACGCTCTCCCTGCTCTGCATGTACCCCTCCTCGCAAAATAGTATTTTGGCACCTACTTGAGAAGCTAAAACTTCAGCTTGTCTAAACTGGTGACTGTAGCCAACCTGTGCTCTGCCGTGATTGACCTGAATTTATGACTTTGACGCAGTCCAATGCAGCCAGACATCCCTAGTTGACGCTTGTGCATTTTGGTGCACAAGCATTTATTTTCAATAAAATGTTTTAAAAACTCATAACTCCGGTTCTACTGATTGGGTTTTTGTCATGTTGGTGTCAAATAATGTATTTCGTAAAAATAATTAAGCTATTACATATTTTTTCCATGGCAAAATTACAATAATGTGGTCAGATAATGAATTTGAAAATAATGTTTTATAAAGAATAACTTTGGAAAATATATTTATTACTTTGTATCACTTTTCACAAATTATATATTCTTACAATATACATTCTATCAAATACTTAAAAATAAAATATTATGTTAATATTTATGGATTTAAAAAACACACCCACAACAAAAGCATATGTAATTGTCAATAAATGTAAAAATATACAAAGCATCTAAATATATCTAAACATCCATATTTTGAGAAACAATTTTCAATATTATAAACAATAATTTACAAAACATGCATTTTTAAAATTATACATTAACAACATAACCATGAACACAATTATTTAAAAATGTAATGTGAAAATGAAGGAACACAAAAAATAGAATAAAATATACTTTATTGCATGCAAAATTACAAACATTTTTCAGGATTAACAATGAAATGGCGGGATTTACTATTCTAATTCACCCCAAAATATATTAGGGAAGGTGTACCTATTTGGCAGATGGCGGGGTTAGATTTGCTATTCCAGCCCAAGGCCCATTAACAATAGGGAGTAAGATTTACTATTTTAAATCCACTCCCATCATCATTGGGGAATATGTGAAAATTGCAATGAGTGTCAGATTTATTATTCTACCTCCATTATCATTAATAGTGGGTAAAGCGCTCATACCTGTGTGGTGGATGAAAGGGGCGTGGTAACAATTACTATTCTACAAGCTTTAGGAAAGTGCACACACTTGATAGATTTACTATTCTAACTCTAATCCGACTAACATTGGGGAAAGTGCATACATTTGTGTGGGTTACAACTATTCAAATGCCAGCGTTACAGCAAACAAATGATTAACAAAATGCTGACAATGCAAACATTCTCCCCCAGTCAAAAGACCTGGGTCAAATCCATTGTTCTTTTGCCCACTCTGCCACCTCTGTTTGGACCCAGCAATATGCAAATCAGTCTTGACCCTGTGCCCCATGGGAACTGTTCAGATCGAACTGCCAGGCCAGGTCCTCCTCAGACCGGAATCAAGTATCCTGGGATCGGTTTCAGGGTATGTCACACCTCTTCAGCCAGGCTAGCTTGAATCTAGTGGCACAGAGAGAAAGGGACTCAAGTCTGTGCATACCCATCCCATGTAGGGCAAAATGTGTTACAGCAAACAAATGATGGACGGAATGTTTACTATGCAAACATTCTCCCCCAGCCAAAATATCTGGGTTAAATCCATCATTCTTTTTCCCACTACGCCACCCCAGTTTGGACCCATCCATATGCAAATCAGTCTTGACACTGTCCCATGGGAACAGTCCAGACCGAACTACCAGGCCAGGTCCTCCCTGGACCGGAAACAAGCATCCTGGGACCGGTTTCAGGGTATATCACCCTTTTTTAGCCAGGCTACCTTGAATCCAGTGGCACAGTGAGCAAGGGACCGACGTCTTAGCATACCCATCCAACGTAGGACGAAAAGTGTTACAGCAAATAAATGATGGACAAAATGCTGACAATGCAAACATTCTCCCCCAGTCAAAAGATCTGGGTTAAATCCATCGTTCTTTTGCCCACTACGCCACCCCAGTTTAGACACAGCGATATGCAAATCAGTCTTGACCCTGTGCCTCATGGGAACAGTCCAGACCGAACTGCCAGGCCAGGTCCTCCCTGGACCAGAAACAAGCATCCTGGGACCCGTTTTATGGTATTCACCGCTCTTCAGCAAAGCTAGCTTGAATCCAGTGTCACAGTGAGCAAGCGACCCATGTCTGGGCATACCCTTACCACTTAGGGCGAAAAGTGTTACAGCAAACAAATGATGGACGGAATGCTAACAATGCAAACATTCTCCCCCAGTCAAAAGATCCGGGTTAAATCCATCATTCTTTTGCCCACAACGCCACCCCAGTTTGAACCTAGCCATAGGCAAATCAGTTTTGACCCTGTGCCCCATGGGACAGTCCAGACCGAACTGCCAGGCCAGGTCCTCCCTGGACCGGAAACAAGCATCCTGGGACCACTTCAGGGTATATCACCCTTCTTCAGCCAGGCTAGCTTGAATCCAGTGGCACAGTGAGCAGGGACCTACGTCTGGGCATACCCATACAACGTAGGGCGAAAGGTGTTACAGCAAACAAATGATGGATGGAATGCTGACAATGCAAACATTCTCCCCCAGTCAAAAGATCTGGGTTAAATCCATCATTCTTTTGCCCACTATGCCACCCCAGTTTAGACCCAGCCATATGCAAATCAGTCTTGACCCTGTGCCCCATGGGAACAGTCCAGACCGAACTGGCAGGCCAGGTCCTCCCTGGACCAAAAACAAGCATCCTGGGACCGGTTTTAGGGTATTCACCATTCTTTAGCCAAGCTAGCTTGAATCCAGTGTCACAGGGAGCAAGCGACCCACGTCTGAGCATACCCATACCACTTAGGGCAAAAAGTGATAAAGCAAACAAATGATGGAGGGAATGCTCATTCATTAAACCTTGGCCCGGATTTACAAAGGTGTCGCACAGTGCAGCACTCAAAGGTACTGCGCGGCACTGCGTGACAGGGAGAGAACAGGAGATCTGATGCCCTCCTTCCCTCTCTCTAGCGCTTGCACAGAATTTTGCTGCTGAATGCAAAGCACAATTGAAACAACAGGAGAGAAAGGGTTTCAAGAACCACTCTTTTACCCCTTACAGATAAATTTATATCAATCAACATAAGAGTGTCAAACAAATGAAAACAAACATCCAGAAGAAAAGCGGGAAGCCAGATATGCAGGTAGTCAGTGTGATAGTTTATACCGACTGTAAGTTCCCAATTAGTTAAGGAATAGAGTGCACGTGCTCAGTGTGAAAAAAGGACCCTCAGGCCCCAACTGAAAGTTGGTAGCCAGTTGTCTTCATTGGGCCCCTGATAGTTTGAAAGGAACATGAAATAGTGATTGGAAAAGTGCTTTAAAAAGAGTGTAGGCTACTCATCAAGCAATTCGTTTTATTGAGAAGGTAGCTCTGACTCTGTTAAAATCAGTGAAAAAAAGGATGGACTGATGATTGGTTGGGTTAGTTTGAACCAACGAGTCCTCACAATAGTGACAGATAAACAAAGATGGTCAACATGTTTCTGCTTAAGAGCCTAAGGTCAGCTCAGCATTCATCAGGACCAGAGCATTCATTCTTACTCCCCGGTGGACACTCACTAAGGTATCCTAACCTAAGGTGTAGAAAAAAGAAAGAACTAATACAACGTACTTTAGCCACATCCGCCGCCCGACACCGGGTCCACCGACGGGGAGTCGCTTAGGAGCAAATTGTCTGAGCGTGAAGGTTTCCCCCTGCCGCCAGCCCATGGAGTTCCCATACGGACAAACACAAAGTTTTTGTCTCCCTTAATGAGGCGAGACCTTTGGATATAATTCTCCATATGAACTTTTACTAAATCAGGTTGTATTAGTTCTTCCTTTTTTCTACACCTTATGGCCCGTGGGCGTCTCGGGAAAGGTTTGTATGGTAAAAGTACATGCAAAATAAAAAACATAGGCATAATTGTCGAAACAGCAGTATTGTTAGACGATCCACGTCGTTAGAGGAAACAAAGAGACTCTTCCTCTTCTTCACAATGATATACATCTCCCCAACACAGACAAGCTGCCTGCACTGCATGAACCATGAGGAGCAAGGTAAGGGGGATTGGGCCTGGGGCAGAGGGCTACTTTTTTAGCTGCTTGGGAGCAGGGGAGGTCGCGCAGGGGTAGTGTCCTAGGGTTTAGGGTAGGGAAAGGGCTTGAGGCTGAGGGGGGTCGTGCAAGGGTAGGGTTTTAGGATTTAGTTCAGGAGAAGGGCTGGAGAACAGGGGGAGTTGCGCTGGGGTAGGGTTTTAGGGTTTACGCCAGGGGAAGGGTATTTTATTTTTTAAAGGGTTGGGGGCCAGGGTGGGGGTGAGGTGTGCCAGGAACTGGGATTAGGGTTAAAGGTACGGTCAGGGAAACCTAAATCATGCATATGCTTTTATCAAACATGCTTTTACAAAAAATATCACTGTAAAGGCATGCACGGTAAAGGCATATTCATTAAAAAATATGTGTTAAAGGTTTGCGTTTTAATGGCATTCATGTTGTAACGCATGTGTTGTAAAGGCATGGGTTACATCGGAAAACAAAGTAACACATTACAACCGTGCAGCACATATGCAAATTCAGAAAAGAAAGGAGAAATGAAAATATTTCTTCTTTTAACCCCTGCTTTCCAGAAGCGTTATTGTTTGGTGCAAAACCCTGTCTAATAATGTTGCTACATAGGGTTGTGCTTTAAAAAACATGGGTGGTTGCGTGAAAACCATGTTATGCCCCTATGTTTTGCCCCCTTTATGCTAAGTAATGTATAGCAGTGCTTCACACTGGTTTATGTTACTCAAACCAACACAAATACCAATTTGCTTCGGTTTGTAAATCCCCAAAAAGGTTTTGATTTGGGTTTGCTTTAAAAAAGTAACACAAACTAGACACAAAACCTTTGTAAATCTTGGTCTTTATTTCTTGTGAATTTCAGTTAGCTCCACTACTTCAAAAAAACGCATATTTTTAATACTCTACTTGATTGCTAGGAGTGAAACACTAACATTAATGCTATCTGCAAACAACAGCATGTCAAATAGTAACATTAGATAATATCTACCATGTGCCTTAACTACAGAGCAGAACACAAGTCACAGAACAGACACCTGCAGGACCTCAGTAGATGGAGATTAGCAGGCAAATGTGTATCCCAAGGGAAGCACAGGAGGGCAGATTTTTCAAAAAGGGCAAGGGCAGGAAAGTGCTTAGTGGCATTGCCTAACTTAGTAGTTAAACTGAATGATTAATCTTCCCCTGGGTATTAGCTTGCAAGGATTAATTGAAAAAACTGACAGGCAATAAATATGTTTTGCAAGTTGTCATACTCCTGCATGCAGCACCTAACTACCAATATTATGATACAGCTAAAAACAACTACCTGTAAAATTATAGGTGTATAAGAGCGAAGAAGGGGGATGTTTTTCACCTAGGAGTTCTGAGAGACATCAAACAGACAAGAGCAAAGCGCATGTTTTCTATGATATTACTCAGAACTCTGATTGGAAAAGCGTCCAGGCATTTCACTTTTTACCCATCTATAATATTGGTATGTCTGGCCCTGAAAATTCATCTGCCCCTGCCTCCAGCTGCTACATGGGCAGAAGAGTAATGGGAGAGCCATCCATAAGATAGTGTCTGCTCCCTGAGGATGAATGTAAAAAAAATATTACCAAATTCAATGCCTTCCCACCGAGGAGCCACCCCATCCATGGAAACACAAGACGATGGACGGGGTGCTGAAACATTTCAAACACTCACCCCCAATCAAGAGATCTAAGTTTAATCCATGGTATTGTTGCTCACTATGCCACCCCAGTTGAGACCCAGCCATATGCAAATCAGTCTTGACCCTTCTCTTCATGTGAACAGTCAAGCTCGAACTGCCAAGCCAGGTCATCCCTGGACCAGAAACAAGCATCTTGGGACCAGTTTCGGGGTATCACCCCTCATGAGCTAGGTAGCTTGAATCCAGTGGCATAGCAAGCAAGGGACGTGTGTCTGGGAATACCCTTGACCACTTAAGGTGAACTTAGCAAACACAACAAGATGATGGACGGAGTACTGAACCTTTTCAACCACACATCCCCAGCCAAGAGATCTGGGTTTAATCATTCGTCCTTTTGCTCCTTAAACCACCCCAGTATGCCATACCAGTACACAAAGCACTTTCTGTAAATGTGTATGGTCTAGCATAATACAACAACCTTATGCACTGATTTGTGTAGCTGAACGTGAAACAATGATGGTGAATTACTCTATTTTATGTGTTTGTAACTATATTGTTAAATCTCTTTGTATTACTAATTTTAGTATGGCAGACAGTGCACACACACACACACACACACACACAACAATAAGGGAAAATGTATATATTTTTGACATTTCTATAAGAGCAAACGGTATATGTTGTATTTACACTGATGACACTGATAACAGAACACCTTTGCATTGCCTTTGTTTTTCAGATTATGTCCATTGACCCTGCAGAAAAAGCAGTGTCCTAACTCCAAGCTCTAGCTAGCTGTAGAATTAGGCGCGGGGCTACTCGCCCAGTCTACAATGCCCACTGCTGTGCCACAGAGTGTACTAAGGGGATGCTGGCAGGGTCCCTTCTGTCAAACGCAAATCAAGCAGTTATGCCATCTAATACACCTGCTCTATCATCCAATCAGTTAATAAATAGCCTTAAGAAATTCCAAATTATTGACCTCATTTTAGCCTCCCTACAAATAGGTCACTTATACGTGCAAGCATAAATCATAAGCTGCTGTAGTACCAAATCTTGTTGGTTTCCATGTATTCCTTACCCTCATATTTTTTCCGAGTCGAATTTCATGGTTCACTTGATAAATATTATCAGCTGTTTGCTTTCAGATTTGCATTATGCCTTGCAGGGTATGCGTCACACACCCTCAACACTGTCGGACTGCTTGGAAGCACATATGCTGTGGTGACATTTTTCCAACGTGAAGACACAGAATTTCTCAGAAGTGTGTCACAGAGTTCTGGGGTGTAGGATCAGCCGCAATGCAAATAGAGTCAACAAAGCAATAAGTAGGAGAAGCATGAGCGAATATTGGCAATTCTTAACCCATGCATATGCAAGCAACCTGTCAAAATGTCAGCTTGTCTCCCATACGTATAAAAAGACATACTCTTTCAATTTTCCCAATGCGAAGTTTACTGCAGATTAATAACATAAAAAAAGATAAAAGCGAAAATGACTTCACTGGAGGGAAAATAAAAAGGAAATGAGCAGTGATTAGATTGCAAATGTGCTGTGGCATAGTGCTATTGCAATAGATAAAACCAGTTTTATTCATGAAATTAAGAAAGGTGACAAAGCTAGTATATTCTAAACGGCACTTGGCACACCAATCATGCAAAGTGAGAGACATATTCCAGACAATGAATGAAAAAAATGTACTTTCAGTTGAAGGAATAGTTTGATAACATAGTTGCAGAGGGAAACATTTTCTTTTAGGCGCCCGTTTGAACACTGCACTTGTACTCGCATTCGCAACGTCTAGGCCCACATGCATCATCCCGGGATTTTGCGAGTTCTAAAGTGCGAAAAATAGCGATTCGCATTTTAGAATTCGCAAAACGGGATGCATGAATATTTTCGCAAATTATTTGTGACTCGGTAGAAATCGCAATTTCTACCAAATCGCAAATATTATGCGATTTTCAAAGTGCGAATTCGCAATTCACATTGATCCTAAGGCCCATAGGGATCAATGGGAATTGCGAATTCGCACTTTGAAAATCGCAAATCCTGATTGCATTTCAAGGGTGGTGAGGGGGGTTCAAAAGAACCCCCCCTGCACCCATGAAATGTTGTTTTCGCATCATGTTGCACACACACACATGTCCTAAGGACATGTGTGTCCGTAACATGAATGTTTAAAATGTTTAAAATGTTTTTAACACTTTTTGCAAATTTACCGAGTAGTTCAACCACTCGGTAAATTTGACACGCAAATTCGCAATTTTAAAACGAATCATGCATTGCTTTTAAGAAATCGCAAATTTGCGATTTCTTGAAAGCAATCGCATTTTTAGAAATCACAAAAATGTTGCGATTTCTGAAAATGTACGATGCATTCCAAAAATGGATTTTGGAATCGCAAACGGCCGATTTTAAGGAATCGCACCGTTTGCGACTCCAAAAACCCTTGATGCATGTGGGCCCTAGTGTTATAATAGAAGTTCGCACAATCCGCTTTTTTTGGTAATTGACATTGTTAAAAGCTAAAAAAGGGTTTTCTATTTAGTGCTCTGACTTGTGTGTTAGGTTGGTGGTCTTTAGACATGCGTAGAGGAGTTGTAGAAAAGTATCATGGGGCAGATTTACAATAACTGGCGCATCCCCAGGGATGCGCCAGTTATTGTGCGCCGCAGCTCCGCCACCCATGGTGCGCCGCATTTACAATGCGGCGCACCATGGGACAAAAACGGCACAGATGCGTGATGCATCTGTGCCGTAAAGTGGCGCTTTGCTGGAGTTGCGTCGCAAGCGCGACGCAGCTCCAGCAAGGCTCAGGGGTGCCCTATCTGTCCAATGCTGCGTCAAGCCTTACGCCTGCTTCAAGCAGGCGCAGGGTTTTGACGCAGCATTGGCCTAAAAGTGACTGAATGAAATCTTGTAGATTTCACTCAGCCACTTTTGCGAGCGCACCTACCCTGGAAAGCCCACCCTGCGCCAGAACGCCCACATGTGGCGCAGGGCTTTACAATGTGACGCATCTGCCTAGATGCGTCACGTTGCAAATGGGTCGCAGGGATGCGCTGCGTTTACGCCACCGATACGTGACGCAAACATGGTGCAAGTCCAACATAAATCTGCCCCCATGTGTCTTGTACCTCACGCTTTTTTCTAGCGCTAAATTGCGCCACGTTTAACCATGACATACTTAATGGGGAATACAGTCTATGACCATCTCTGTTGTGGGCTAATTTCTGGCATTTTATAATTTCTAATGGTGCTATTCCTTACTGAAATTGTAGTTGAGGCTCTATAGCGCAACTGTTACCAACCTAAAAAAGACCATTTAGGAGTACAACAGAAAGGTGCTTTAGCTCGGCCCACATGTTGGTACTCAAAAGACACACCATTGATGGATGAAATGCTGGACAAATCAAAATATTCACCTCCAGTCAAGAGATCTGGGTTACATCCATCATTCTTTTGCTCACCATGCCACGACAATTTAGACCCGGCCATACACAAATCAGTCTTGACCCTCTGCAAACAATCCAGCCCGAACTGCCAAGCCAGTTCCTCCCTGGACCGGAAACAAGCATCCTAGGACCAGTTCGGGGTTTCTCCCCTCATCAACCAGGATAGCTTGAATCTAATGGCACAGTGAGCCAGTGACCCACATCTGGGCATACCAGGCCTACTTGGCTGAGGAAGCAAGAGACACACAATTGATGGACGGAGTGCAAAGCAAATCAAAATATTCACCCCCAGTCAAGAGATCTGGGTTACATCCATCATTATTTTGCTCACCATGTCACCCCAGTCAGCAGTACATGTTTTGATTGGGCAGAGGTTGTGTGCTTCTTCAGAAAAAAAGTTCTTACACTCCACAAAGCTTTGATTGTTTTGTAAATTCAGCTGCTTGAGCCAGCAGTGTGGTATCTGGCTAAAGAAGAGGCTGATGAAATTGTTTCTATAGAACTAAGAACATGGAATGTGAAGGATGATTCATGTGTGGCAGTAGCAGTTGCTAGAGAGGACACAGTGGATGAGGTGATGAATTAAAGCTTATTTACCACATCATGGATATGTACGGTATCTTCTTCTTTAAAATGTTACACTGGAGACGAGTGAGGAATTGTGAGAAAAAGGCACCTCAATATCAAGAAACAAACAGCTTGTGGAGATATCGGAGGCAGGAATAGCGTCAGAAGGGCAGTGAAACTTCAGCGATAGTGGTGTTTGGGTCGATGGTTGTCAAATGCCCTGATAGCAGGTGGATCTGACCCATGACATTACTGTTCTGAGGATATTTATATATTTCAAAAAAATATATTGTGTAATTTAAAAGGTGTGGAGCAGTTCGGTAAGATACGAGCATGAGTGGTGTGTGTGGTGCGTGAGACAAGAGCATGGGACTGCTGTACAGAGGCAGCGCGTGTGAACACACACATGAAATAATAAGCCTGTACGCATGAGATGAGTTTAGCACGCGTACCCCAGAGGCTGTTGGAGAACCAATCAGAGGAGACTGAGGGTGTGGACATATATCTTTCTGGAGTTAAGCTGTGAGGTGCATGTGTACACGTATCACGTAGGTGCCATCTTAGATTGGACATTGTATGATGATGCACACACTGATAGAGGAGAGATAGTGGAAGAAGCGGCCCTAAAGGAAAATAGTAACATGAGTTTGGTGCATCTTTATGAACATTGTTCTTCAGCGGAGAGAGGCACACCTGCGTGAAAAGGTTTGACTAGTACGTATAAGAATAAAATGCAAAATGTGACAGCGCCACCATTTTTCTTGAACAGTCCAGGTGAACCAGCAATAAAGTGGAGCAAACAGAAAAAGATATTTGAACATTATGCAAGAGTTTGCAGAACTAATTTAAGTGCTGAAAATAGGTATTCTTTGTTAATGCACTGTCTGGGAGGTGAGGGACAGGAAGTGTTGGAGAATCTTCCAGATTAAAGTGCGTCAGAACAAAGAGGGAAAATTAATTTGAGATTTGTATAATGCAGCTTGACCCTCATTATTTGCCAAAAGTAAGTATCATTATGGAACATTATCCTTTTGGATTAATAGAGCGAGGTCAAGATGAGTCAGTTAAAGATTATATAACTAGTCTTAGGAAACTTGCATCTACGTGTAAGTTTGGGAGGCCAATGAGGAACACATAAGAGATCAATTTGTTTTAAGGTGCAGAGATGACAAAATAAGAGAAGAATTGGGGTTGAAAAAGGAACCCCCAATAGAAGAGGTTATCTCAATAGCAAAAAGAGTGGCGAGCAGGTTAAAATGTGCAACTGAGCTAAAAGGTGAAAAAAGCAAAAGTCACTCCAGTACAGAAAAGAATGGTGAACATTTTTGTTTTGTAAAAACTGAAAAGGAGGCACTTAAAGAAGTTAAAGAAGATCAAGGGAATTTAATGTTTGAATGTTTTTGTTGTGAGAGAAGTGGCCATAAACCAAATACAAAAAAAATCCAACTTTGTGGATTACATGTCATGGGTGTGGGAAGAAGGGGCACTTTTTAAAATGTTGTAGCAATAAACAAAGGAGAGAACAGAACAAGGATGTAAAAGAGGTCTCAGACAACATTGTTTTTCAGGTTGTGGAGACTGATAGACAGCATCATCCATCAGGTGCAGTGAAAATTGATTGGGCTCAGTTGGAAATGAAATTTGACTCATGCTCAAACCTAACTATTATTTCAAAAGAAACATACAGTAAATGGTCCCAAGCGAAGAACAAATTACAAAGCATGGACATGCGTCCTAGTGGGTATGGAGGACAACCTATAAGTATGTTGGGATATTTTAATGCAAATATTGAATTGGGAAAGAAGTTAATGGTTGGGAAAATGTATGTTTCCAAAAGAGGAGATGATTTATTTGGGTGGTCACATGAAAGATTTTTGGGAGTTACGTTGAATCTTAATGCAGAACTGTTAGACCTGGCACCATTGGCATGGGTCTTCCTTCCATTTTTTGCTGTTGCCTCATGCATTTTTGCTGGTATTAGATGCTTTGGGCACTGTGTCACTGCTATCCAATGCCACAGTGCAAGTGCTCCCAATTGTAAATTGATGTATTAATCAGTGGTTTCATATTTGGCTATTTGGTTTACCTGTCAGACCCTAGTCTAGTGCACTTAGTGTGCCCAGGGTGTGTAAATCCAAATGTTGGTGGATGGCTTGCAGCATTGGTTGTGCCACCCACAGAAGCAGCCTTATAAAATGTGTCTAAGGTCTGCCATTGCAGAGCCTGCGTGCAGTCTGGGAATATCATGCTGACTGGGCAAGTGCACCCACTTCCCAGTCCCTAAACCTTTTCCTTTTCTTCATATCAGTCACCCCTATGGTAGGCCCACGGGCAGGGTGCATTGTAAGTATTAGGTAGGACAAGCCCTGGTGTGTGTGGCATGTCATGTTATAATAGTGAATTACAGCCATTTTCGTTTTTCACTATTGCAAGGCTATCTGTTCTCCATAGGCCAGAATGGGCTGTTAGAGTTATTACATTTTATAATCCTAACTGTCTCGGAGAACATGGTAGAAATTCGAGTTTAGTATGCCTGGACTTAGAAAGATAAAATACATCTTTTAGTGAAGTTGGTTCTAACATTCTGTGTTTGCAAATACCACTTTTAGAAAGTAGGTATTTGATTGTCTAACCATTCAAACCTGCCTCTGCTAGGTTGTGTATTCCTTTGTCTGGTTTTGTGAGTGACAGGGCTGGGAGATTCTAAGAGACAGGCTGAGTCCCCCAGTGGTGAATAGAGATATCTGCATCTAGATGGGAGGGAGGAATTGCACCTGAACCTTGAATAGGGCTGTGCCTGCCTTCCAAAATGCTGGCTCAACCTCCTGGGGAGCAGCTGATGTCTTTGCCCTGCACACTAATAGAAGAGAAGGAGTCCTGTAAACAAAGTGCTCAAGGGCTGTCCTTGACTTCCACAATGCTGGCTCCACCTCCCGTGGGGCGTCTGCTGTGTCTGCCCTGCACTGTGAAAGGAAAGGAGAAGTCTGGTAAATAGAGTGCTTTCGAACTGATTTGGACTGGGCAAAGGCCCCTCTCCCCTCATAGAAGAAATGATTTTGGGGTATAAATATTGGGACCCTGATCCCATGAAATTAGATCACTTTTAGACTACAAGAAGAAACGTTTACTGAGGAAAGGAACCTGAAGAAACTGAGGAGAGACTATTTCCAAGCTGAAGTGCTGCTTGGGGGATTGGCCTGCAGTGGTTGAAAAGAACGTTGTGTACTTTGCTTTCAACTTGTAAAGGATCTCCAAGGGCTTGGAAAAGAGATTGCCTCCTGCTGAAGTCTCAGGGACAATAGACTTCACCCCCCAGCTCCCCAGAGTTCTTTTGGAAGTGCTTGCTGCTGTTTTGGACCTCCTTAGGAACTGCGTGTCGCAAGGAGCTGGAAGCCCGACTCAACGTGAAGAAGCGTGTCGCCGTCGCTGTGCCTGAGGTCGCAACTCCGAAGGAGGGTGTCGCCGCTGGAACTGTCGCACTGCACTGCATCAGAGAGAAGCGTGCCACAACGAAGAGGAAGCGTGTCACCGTCGCTGCTGCTGCCGTTGCAACTCCGAAGGAGGGTGTCGCCCCTGAAGCTGTCGCATTGCACTGCATCAAGAGAAGAATCTCACAACGATGTCGGAGCGTGTCGCCGTCACTGTACCTGCCGTTGCAACTCGGAAAGAGGGTGTCGCTGCTGGAACTATCACACTGCACCGCTTCGAAGAAGAGCCCCTCGCATCCCTTCACGCCTTCATCAGAGCTGCTGCCGTCGCACTGTGGATGTCGCCGCTGTAGTTGTCGCATCGTGTGGAAGCTTGACGCATCATGGGAGAAGACTGTCGCCGCTGGAGCTGCTGCCACCTGAAGGACTGGGCTCTTTAAGACCCAGCGGTGCCAGGGCACAACACCTGAAACCTTCGTGGGTAACCTGCTCCGGCGTACGAATGACAGAGACACGGGACACTTCCTTCGGCGTCAAAGATTCAAGGTTTATTTACTGCAGGGAACACAGAAGTCACGACAAGTACAACACGTGCAGCTTGGGGAGACTGCTTCAAATTGGTTCTGTGGATCGCTCCTTTTATACAGAATTTACCCATAGGACAACATGATACACAAAGGTTTACAACCCGGTTCCCACAATTATCCCCCAGAGGGGTCGCTTTGGTCACTTTGATACACACAAGGTCCGGAACATAAGTGCGGAAACATTTGGCGGTTCCCAACTGTAAAAACCCATCTTCCCAACATTAGTGCATTCCAATCGGCAGTAAAACAGATCGAAATAGGAACAAAGACAGGTGCAGAGGAAGATGGAGACAGTGGGGAGATCGGAAAGGGTGTAAAAGGGGAGGTATCGGGAAACACGAGATACAGGCATCAAAGGGACGTGCCTAATGAGATGCACGGCTGAGACAATAAACCGGCACGGCAAGATGAGCCTCGAGCGGGGCCATCTGCCTTACAGTATCATCCCCCTCGTCATAAAGACACTTACAAAGAACATGTGTCTTTCGCAAATATCTTGGGAGTCCCAGGGTCGCGAAGCGGACAGCGTCCGTTCGCTGGCTACTTGAGGGCAAGAGACAAAATGGATGCCGTATCTAAGATGGAACCCGTGGGTACAGATGAAAAACCCACATAACAAACGAACGGTTTAAGTTAGCACAGCGAAACTGAGCACACTTACTAAACTCGTCATTTGCGGTTCGTAGATACCAGACTCGACCATATTCGTGTGAGTCGAAAACACCACTTACAATTGTCACGGAACCTCAGACGCTCCTTTTGCCCTCATGTAGGCAAGCACTAGTCGGAATCATATTCAATATTCATCAGACCATCTAGATGTTGCTGTAGCATAGCTCTGTCCAACCGAGTCCCCTTGGTAACAGGTGGCTGTCTCATACACGTTGTAGCACAGAGGCCACATAAGGCAGGACCGCACTGCACACAAAGGCAACACGTGAACAGGAACGCCACAACGACTCCGATGATCATCAGAATCTTCCAACCCCAAGTCGACATCAGGCCCCAAAACCATCCAAGTAGCGTCCAATCCCCTACATCCATGTGTATGGATTCGGAGATCTTATGCAACTTCGAGATGGCTTGATAGACAGTCGGAGCATTATCAGGAATGAAAATACAGCAGCTCGAATGGATCACCTTACATACCCCACCTCGATCTGCTAAGATCACGTCTAAAACCATACGGTTTTGTAACGTCATAAGTCTATCCGCCTGAAGTTCTGTGGTGATATTACCAAGGGCACTGGCAGTAATATTAGCTGTCGATTCTACCACTCGAGTCAACTGTCTCAGGTTCCTACTATTGACCATAGGTCCCCAAAACGGGAGGAAACCCTTGAAAAAGTCTCCTGCCTCTTGACCGGCAGTATCCTCTTCGCTAATTACGCCTCTCACAACTCTAGTCTTGTGATAATCTGCATCTACAGTAAACGTCGGAGGCAACAAGTTTGCGATAAAACATGAGCCCATGAAGTCAGAGGGCAACCATGCATACGCACGATCATGACAGATAAAGTATGTACCCTTGGCAGCCAGGAACACAGGGGACGAGACCATCGGCAGAATGTAATTTTCAGTGCAAGCACTCTCTCCAAGTCGGGCTTTCGATCTTCGGCCACGACCTATTAGACAAAAATTACCAATGTGGGGTACGACCCATATCGGAGGCGAGCTTTTAAGCTGTTTTTCACTAGTGAACACACTATATTCGCCTCTACTTAGGACCCTATAGGCTTGTACCTCTTCTTCAGGAATAAGCGAGGGATCATAGATATCGCTATCTAAATCCTCTATTGCTATAGACAAAGGTTTCTGGTACGAGGTAGGACCAGAGTAGGCGGAACGTGGTTCTCGAATGGGGTGGAAACCTAGTGCGCTTCGAAACATTGTTTGAAATGCTCGAGCAGACCCTTGGGAACTATACGGTAACACCAGATATGGAATTCCCTTATCCGTAGTATGTGGCATCAACCCACACACCCAACAATTAGTAGTGTTAACCACTAACTGATGCTGGTGAAGGAGCTGAATAAAGGAATTGTTGCGGAATTCTGCACGTCTAGCCTGTTCGTGTTCAGGTAAGATATGAAAAGAATGAGGAGAAACAGTGGAGGTGAGTTCAGGGTCAGGGGTAGGAGTAGGTATGGCAGAAGGTAGGAAGTAAGACATCGTGTAATACACCCCACCCGCCAATAATGCAGAAACAGTCAAAAACAATACGAATATTTGGAACATAAAACATTTGGTACGACTGAGTTGCTGCAGCTTGAATCTTTGCGCTTGAGCTCCTTCCAAGTCCATCAGCTTCGAAAATGCCATCCCCTACGACCGTCCGCAACGTTTCTTGACGCACTTCGTTCTGTGTAGCAGTAGTCAATCCCTAGGAGTTCCCAGGAACCAACGGTCTTTAACCTAGTGTCAAGACCTACTAACCAGAAGGAAGTACACGCGCGGCCCTACGGTCTTTATTTCACAAAATATATATATGCGAAAACAATGTTTCTCAGCTGTGGAAGCAAAAAGTGTAAGGAATGGAACTCAATGAATATATACAAAAATAATTACAGTGATATGAGTGTTCAAACTGATCGTGGAAAACGGGATAATGCAATTGTCAAGGGACAGAACAGGATCTTTTATTAGTCTTTAGTGCTGGATCGCAAAAAGTATCGGGTTTTCCCAGGACGTGTCTGTTCGTCAAACAAAGGATCCGTCGAAGGGACAGCGTCCTGTTGATCAGCTGAATGTTCTGGTCTTGAGTCTTTTGATGACAAATGTTCAACAGTGTCTTTTTGCTGCACTGAGGATTCTCCGACAGGTTGTGCGTCACTGAAAGGTACAAACGCCGGCAATCCTTCGGTTTCAGTTGATGCAATGCCTCTCCTCACCCACGAGTCTGCCGGCAACGGAATAGGGACCTTTTTGGTGTGGGTGGCGTGCACCCAATTCTTCCGTCCCTCAAGACGAACTGCAGTTCTCGTGGCAAGGAGGACCTGGTAGGGTCCAGTGAACCTGGGATCCAAATTGTTCTTGCGCGAAAAGTTTCGCGTTACCACCCAATCTCCGGGCTGGAGCTGGTGGCCTGGACGCTCCGTCTGCGTCGGCAATGCTTCGTGAACCTGTTGGTGAATTAACCTCAGTTTAGCAGTCAAGTCATGAAGATAATCGATCAACATTGGATACTCAAGATCACAGAAAGCACCCGGCCTAGGGACCCCCCAAACATTGGCAGGACGACCGAACACTATTTCATAGGGACTGAGCCCTACTCGGGAGTGTACAGTTGCCCTTGTTGACAGTAATAAGGGTAAAGCGTCAGGCCACGAGAGACCAGTCGTAGCCTGAATCTTTGCTAATTTTAGTTTAAGGGTGCCATTGTACCCTTCAACCAAACCAGCTGACTGGGGATGATTGGCACTATGGAATTTCTGATTAATTCCAAGGCCCTTACACACACTCTTCATCACACTCCCCACGAACTCACTTCCGTTATCTGACCACACAACTCTAGGCATTCCGTACCGAGGAAAGTATTCCTTCAGTAGGATTTTCGCAGTTGACAAAGCAGTGTTGTCCTTAAGAGGGTAGGCTTCAATCCATCGGGAGAACGCGCAAACCACAACTAAAACGTATTTCAGGTTATTGCACCTCTCCATATGGATGAAGTCCAATTGAATCACCTCAAAGGGACATGAAGGGGGAGCAAAACTACCAGGAGGAGTTGGGGTCCCCTTACCAGGATTGTACAACATACATACCATACAATTCTTGACCAATCGTTCAGCACATTTCGTAATACCATCATTCTTCCACACAGGGGACAGCAACTTACAAATACCTTTCGCACTAATATGTGCTAACCCATGCGCCATAGTCACAACAGCCAACACATACGCATCAGGCAACATCCATCTTTTCTGATCCGATAAATCAATCCAACAACCATTCGCATCCAACTTTCCCGTACTTTCTTTCCACTTCGTCTTTTCAGTCTCGGTGGCCTCATTCTGAATTGCTTTCACACTCTCGATAGTGTCCTCACACATACTCGATTCTGTAGGCCACCTAACCGAACTCGTCACATACATTCGAGTGCTAAGGTTCCGGGCAGTCTCCTTAGCAGTCTCATCCGCAAACGCATTACCACGACCAACATCATCCGTCACCTTACGATGCGCACTACATTTAACAATCGCCACTTGCTTAGGCAACGTAAGTGCATCCAAAAGATCATTCACAAGCTGGCCATGCTGAATCTTCGTACCATGCGATGTTAGAAAACCTCTCTCTCTCCACAACCGTCCAAAACTATGTGCGACGCCAAAGGCATATTGGCTGTCGGTAAACACATTCACACGTTTCCCTTTCGCTAACACACACGCTCTAGTGAGAGCGATCAGCTCTGCGGCTTGGGCAGAATTCTGATTTAACCTCGCAGTCTCAACAACAGTATTCAATGTTACAACAGCATAAGCAGTAGTCACATCACCATTCGACAACTTGAAACATGAACCATCCACATACAGTGTTCCATCTGGGTCTTCCAATGGGGTGTTTTTAAGGTCCACTCGACCTTTTGTTTCCTCCTCTGTCCTCAAATAACAATCGTGTTCTGTTATTTCATCTGACTCTGAGCTAATTGGTAACAAAGTTGCCGGGTTCAGAACATTACAACGTTTTATTTGAATGTGGCTTGCCAACAGCGTCAACTCGTACCCAGACAACCTCGCACTCGTCAAGTGCTGAGTTTTCGTACGATTCAAAAGAGTGTCGACTGCATGCGGAACCATCACCGTAAGCATATTATCCATGACCAATCCTGCTGATTGTCGGATGGAGACCGCGGCTGCCGCCGTTGCTCGTAAACAACTCGGCAATGCTCTAGCTACCGGGTCCAAGGTCGAGGAAAAATATGCACATGGACGTTGCTTACCACCAAAAGGTTGCGTTAAGACGCTCAAAGCACAACCTTCTCTCTCGTGAACATATAATGTAAACGGCTTGCTATAGTCAGGAGTACCTAACACAGGAGCCGAACACAATGAATCACGTAATTCAGAAAAACTTTTCTGACATTCTTCTGTCCATGGTAAAGGAGTCGAAACCTCCTTGCACGTAAGAGCCACTAATGGTTTCGCTAGCAATGAAAAATTAGGAATCCATTGCCTGCAGTACGACGTAATACCTAAAAAGGCACGCACATCTCTTTGGGTTGTTGGCACAGCCATTCGCGCAATCGCTGCAATTCTCTCTGGGGTCAACCGTCTTCCCTCCTTTGACAATAAGTGACCTAGATAGGTTACTTCTTGACAACAATATTGGAGTTTAGAAGGTGACACCTTGTGATTCAACTCGCAGAGATGTTGCAGCAACGACACCGTAGCAATTTTGCAAATGTCCTGAGTATCAGCAGCCACCAAAAGGTCATCGACGTACTGGATTAAGGCCGCACCAGCCGGCAACTTAAATGCATCCAGTTGACCCTTCAGGGCTTGACTGTAAATCGATGGACTTTCACAGTAGCCCTGAGGAGCGCGTTTAAACCGGAAGCTGCGTCCACCAAGAGAGAAACCGAAGAGGTCTCTGCTCTCTTCTGCAATCGGGATGCTGAAGAACGCATTCTTCAAATCAATCACCGAGAACCACGATGCGGAAGCTGGAATCAGAGTCAGTAGCGCCGTGATGTCAGGCACAACGGGGAACTGAGGAATCACAATTTTATTCACCTCCCGTAAATCGATAACAAAACGATAAACAGGTGGTTTCGAAGGATCAGTACGTTTTAGAATAGGCAGTACAGGGCTGTTGCACACGTTTCCCCCGTGTTTCCTCAATAACGTCTTTCTCGATCAAATCATAAATGATCGCTAACAATGCTCGTTCACCATCAAGAGAGATACGATACTGGGGAATACGTGGCAATCGCACATTGGATTTCAACTGAACAACATAAGGGGAGATGTCAAGCAGGCCCACATCATTGGGACCTGTTGCCCACAAAGATGCAGGAAGAGAACTCAATTCCGGTGGAAGCTTATCGAGAGACAAGTACATAGGAGAGACAACCCTCTCTCCCAGCGTAAGCTTTACACCCGCAGGAGAACAATACAAAGTTGCATACAAACGTTTAAGCAAATCCAGACCCAAAAGATTTTCACCACAACCAGTAGTCAAAATCAACGGAGCTTCTAGTTCAAGAGGCCCAATTGTAAGGGGCAAAGGGCGCGAAACTGGACTGCTAACGGGGGCGCCAGAAAATCCAACGGAAACATTTGTTAAGCCAGACAAAGGTGCGCCAGGGAGTTTCGAATGCTTAATGGAACTTTTCGCTGCACCAGTGTCCAACAGAAAAGGCTCAACGACGCCCGATGTAGCAACTGCGACGTAAGGCCCTCTCTGATCAACCGGAACTGATACCACTCCCTCTCCTTGTCTTCGGCTGTCCTAGTAATTACTGTTGTCAGTTCCCTGATCGACGTAATAATCGTCTACATTGTACTGCGCAGATCGTCCTTGCGACGATCCACGTTGATCAAAACAATTATCGGAATTTGATGAGTTATCTGAGCGATCATTCTGAGCACCACGACCTCTACCACGTGGTGCCTGCTGTGAACCACCACGACCTCCTCTAGATGAATTACCACTATTATGTTCGTTTAGAACAGGACAATTGAATTTGATATGTCCCTCCTGTCTACAATAAGCACATTGATTGTACCCTAACGAGGATCTTTGGGAAGAGGAGTCATTACGGGGTTGTGATCGGTTCGATTGCGGCTGTGATCTATTTTGTTGCGAAGTATTCTGATTCGAACGTGGAGGATAGGCTTGCTGCAACAACACTTTAGTTTTAAGCTCTTTCATTTTTTTATCAGCACGGTCGTTCTCTTCTTTCTCTCTGTTCTCATAATATTGTGCCGTGGCCAATATCTGAGCTGAAGTAGAAACGGCCCACGCACTTTCTGAATTCTTCAATTTATTGCTCAAATCAGGCAATAAGTTCGAAACAAATTTATCCACGAACAACCATTGACCACCCTCAGTGCTCATATCCTGACCACTATGATCAATGAATGCCTCCTCAAACCTCGTAAAGAAGTCGGAGACACTCTCGTCCTTTTTCTGTTTACAAGCTGACAATTTGTCCCAATTTACCCTCATAGCTGGCATAAGAGTTTTCATTAATGTTATTATTCTTTGAGGAAGATCAGCAACCAGCTGGTCGGGTTTAGCACCACCAGTCTGTCGGGCATCCGCCGCTACTATGGCAGCCCAAGCACCACCTAATTCATTCGGATGATTTTCCTGACGAATCTTAGCCCATACCGGTTGCGGTATGACATTGCCAAACAGCATGTCAATATCGGCAAGATTCATTACCGTAGCGTCTACGAGCTGCGACAATTCTTTATAATACCCTGCAGGATTTTTGCGAGGGTCAGGCAAGGATTGTTTCACCTGCAACACTTCTGAGCGTTTCCATGGGAGATGTATCCATACTCTCTGGAAGAACGGCAAAATCGGGGGGTTTGCCCCAGGGTTACCAGGCATCCATACTGGTGGAACTTCTCGCATAGGAAACTGACCAGACTCATCTGGTTGTCTTTCAATATCCTCAACAAACAAGGCTTGAGGTATAGGAGCGGGACGAAAAGATAACAACCGTTCAACAGCACGTCGAACATTGGTATCCACTATCAGTCCAGTCGAGAACTGAAGCTGTAAATCAGACAAAGCGGTCAGCACCTCGTCAGGTGCGTCGGCCGATATCTGATCGCGAAGGACCTTACACATTTCCTCGAACACAAATCTTTGGGTTGGTATATTGAATTGACAAAACGTATCGAGTACAATACGTGGTGGATTTCTAAGGGGATGCGTCATCCAACCCATCGCCATATTATATAGCGAAGCGCGTTCTCTGTTACCAGGAAGCTGACTACGTCTCTGAGGACCATCTGAACCAGCGGACCCAAGAACAGGTCCGAGCGAATGAAAGAAACTAGCCGCAAGAGGAGAATTACGACTACGAGTAGAGGGAGAAGTATAGGACACAGGACTAACAAGTGAAGGAGTAGAAACAGAAGCAACAGCAGGAGTTAACAGAGCAGGAGCAGTAGCGGGAGCAGGAGTATGTGGAAGCGGAGGAGCAGTAGGGATAGCAACAGGCAAAGGAGCAGGAACAGTCGGAAGAACGGGTGCAGGTTGAGGAACAGGCAAAGGGAGAATAGGTACAGGAACAGGTACAGGGGGAATCACAGGAGCTGCGACACCCTGTACATACGGAGGTGGCGATTTCATAAGATAGGACATTAAAGGATCCTCAACTGCTTCTTCCTTCCTATCCGACTCCGTAGGCAAGGCGGGATAACATTTATCTATAGTCATACGCTGTAATCTATCAAACACTTCCTTTTCCTTAACCTCCTTATCATGCTGAAATTGCTCCGCTTTCTTCACAATGGCAGCAACACTATCTCTCTGATTTCGTTTAGTCTGTCTGATTTCTTTCTGTCGGGCTTCTTTACGCCACAACCGAAAGGCATCAAACATGGCCGGCCTTAACTTTTTCTCGAACAATTTAGCCTCTAGGTTATCTAAAATCGGGGTCTCAAAGCTACCATGAGGTGGCCAACTAAGGACACCATCCTTCTTAGTATAACGAATCCAGTAATCGTTAAAGGTAATCGGGCCTACCCCATGTTTACTGTACAGTTCATAAGTCGGAGTTCCAACCGGAGGTATCGGACACGAGTCCTCCAGTCGGGAATCCGCACCACAAGGTCTGAAACAACTGAACAAAGTACTACGACCAGGCATCTTGCACACTAGCCGAGTTTCACAAACTTCAAGGGTTACGGGATTTACCAAGTCCCAGCATCCTTCTTAGTATAACGAATCCAGTAATCGTTAAAGGTAATCGGGCCTACCCCATGTTTACTGTACAGTTCATAAGTCGGAGTTCCAACCGGAGGTATCGGACACGAGTCCTCCAGTCGGGAATCCGCACCACAAGGTCTGAAACAACTGAACAAAGTACTACGACCAGGCATCTTGCACACTAGCCGAGTTTCACAAACTTCAAGGGTTACGGGATTTACCAAGTCCCAGCAAAGAGCAAAAACCCTCGGTTTTTGGCGGCTGCAGTCGTCAAATAACACAACAAAGTACGCTAGCAAAGTGTCACCGACAAAAACACTCATACAGCGTCAACAACAAAAACACTCGCTAAAGTGTCAACAACTAAGGACTCTGGGAGCGACCCACAAATACTTAACTCAAAGATCGATGGCGTCACCAGGAAGGCCCGTCAATCGTCTCGCTATACCAAGGTCTACGCCAGGCACCAAAACAGGTCTACAGTCAGGGCAGCAGTCCGTCGCAGCCGTCAGGAGGCGGGAATCTTCGCGGGAAAAGTCTTCGGGCAACTTATTTCGACAACAGGATCGATGAAGCGGAGTGCACCTTCCCTCGGAGATTTCACACGAAGTTCCTCACGATCGTCGGGCTTGGACCGGTACCACTGATGCAGCCCCACGTTGGGCGCCAACTGAAGGACTGGGCTCTTTAAGACCCAGCGGTGCCAGGGCACAACACCTGAAACCTTCGTGGGTAACCTGCTCCGGCGTACGAATGACAGAGACACGGGACACTTCCTTCGGCGTCAAAGATTCAAGGTTTATTTACTGCAGGGAACACAGAAGTCACGACAAGTACAACACGTGCAACTTGGGGAGACTGCTTCAAATTGGTTCTGTGGATCGCTCCTTTTATACAGAATTTACCCATAGGACAACATGATACACAAAGGTTTACAACCCGGTTCCCACAATTATCCCCCAGAGGGGTCGCTTTGGTCACTTTGATACACACAAGGTCCGGAACATAAGTGCGGAAACATTTGGCGGTTCCCAACTGTAAAAACCCATCTTCCCAACATTAGTGCATTCCAATCGGCAGTAAAACAGATCGAAATAGGAACAAAGACAGGTGCAGAGGAAGATGGAGACAGTGGGGAGATCGGAAAGGGTGTAAAAGGGGAGGTATCGGGAAACACGAGATACAGGCATCAAAGGGACGTGCCTAATGAGATGCACGGCTGAGACAATAAACCGGCACGGCAAGATGAGCCTCGAGCGGGGCCATCTGCCTTACAGTATCATCCCCCTCGTCATAAAGACACTTACAAAGAACATGTGTCTTCCGCAAATATCTTGGGAGTCCCAGGGTCGCGAAGCGGACAGCGTCCGTTCGCTGGCTACTTGAGGGCAAGAGACAAAATGGATGCCGTATCTAAGATGGAACCCATGGGTACAGATGAAAAACCCACATAACAAACGAACGGTTTAAGTTAGCACAGCGAAACTGAGCACACTTACTAAACTCGTCATTTGCGGTTCGTAGATACCAGACTCGACCATATTCGTGTGAGTCGAAAACACCACTTACAATTGTCACGGAACATCACACCGCCACCGCATCGTGGAACAGGGGTGTCGCCACTGCAGTCCACTCATCAAACCGAGAACTTCTCGTATCCCCGAGAAGAGTGCCGCATCTGGAAGATCTCCACGTCTTTATTTCTTTGTATCTGAACTTTGCCCCATTCCCATCACTGCGACATTGCCTGTTGTGGAAGCGCAACGCAACCTAAGGTACATTAACGCAAAGTGTTGCATCTCGAAACTGAACTGAACTAAGCTTAATCTACCATCTTAACAGAACAGTATTGTGTATTTTTGTTGTTTATGGTCTCGTGGTAACTCTATATAAAGTATACTCATTTTTTATATAAAACCTTGTGTGGTGTTCATTTGTAGTGTTGTCACTGGGTTACTGTATGTGGTCAAAAATGCTTAACACACAACACCTCTGAGATAAAGCCTGTCTGCTTGTGCTAAGCTGCCAAGTGGGTGAGCACGGGTTATTTTAGGAGTGTAATCCCCTTATCCTGACTAGAGGTGAGGGTCCCTATTTGTCACAAGTACCTACCTGTGCCAACTAGAAACCCCCAAATCTAACAGGAACCAGAGGTGAAAAAACAGACCGTTGAAACAAAACCTGCAGATTTTGTGTCTAAATTCCCTTCATTGTTCAAAGAGGGTTTAGGATGGTTAAAAAGCTATAAACATTTCATAAAACAAAAAAAGGAGCAGTGGTGTCAATAGCTAAAGTAAGAAGAACTTCAGTTGCATTACAAAGTAAAGTTGAAAAGGAAAAAGCAAGCGTTCGAGTCAACAAATTATAACACCAGTGGAGGAACTAGAATGGTTGGCTCCTATTGTGGTGGACAACACGGCTAATGGTGACAGCAGATTATGTGTGGACCTCAGAGCACTAAATAAAGAAGTGGTGGTAGACATATTTCCACTTCCAAACATAGATGAGATAGTTTCTTCTTTAGCAGAAACAACATTTTTAAATCGACTTGGCCTCACTCAAGCATATCATCAGGTGGAATTAACAGAGAGCTCACAAAAATTAACAGTGTTTATAATTCCAATGGGTGCATTCAAGTTCAGTGCCGGTTAGTTTGGTGTCTGCAGCCTCTGTTTTGGAAGGTGTTAAGTGTTAGCAGGATGATTAGCTGTTATTTGGTGGGCCACAAGGTGAGCATGATGCAAGGGTAAAGATAGTATTAGAAAAGTTACTAAAGGCAGGCTTGACATTAAATAAAGAAACATGAAGATTTTCTGTTCAAAAAGTTAATTATCTAGGTATTCTTATCACTGGGAGAGGTGTTCCACCAAATAAAGCATTAGTAGATACCATTATGAATCTAGTCACACCATGTACAAAAGAGGAGATTGTTTCATTTTTGGGTATGGTACAGTATTATTGAAAGTACATTAAGAATTTGGCAAGTAAGTCTACCAAAATGAACTAATTTCTTAGTAAAAACAAGGAGTTTAAATGGACTCAAGAATGTCATGAAGAATTTGAGGAATTAAAAAAATGAGTTGAAACATGCACCAAATCTGCAAGCATTCGTTCCTGGTAGTGAAACAATTATAGTAAACAATGGGAGTTAAAAAGGTGGGGGGCAATTTTGAAACAAACGAAAGATGGTGAAGAGCAACTTATTGCATGTGCATCAAGAAGTTTAAGAGGGGCAGAGCTTAGCTACTCGGTAGTAGAAAGAGAGGTGTTGGCCATTATATCAGCATTATATAAATGTTGGAATTTTTTATGGGGGACCTATCTTGAGGTGTGCTCTGATCATAAAGCTCTTTAGGATAGTTTTCAAAAGAAAGACCTTGATTTCATATCCTCAAGGATAAGACATTGAATGGTTGCCTTACAAGATTTTCATTTTACTGTTGAACATTTGCCAGGGGTATTTATTGTGTGAGCAGATTCTTTATCTCGTTTAGTTTCAAGGGACGAGGAAGAAAAGACAATTGAAGAAATACAGGAGGAGGATATTGAGGGAAACAGCCGTTACACTGCATGCTGTACAATGCATGCCATTACTCTGCATGCCATTGCAATGTGAAAGGTGTGTAGCAGGGGGTAGAAGGTGTTGGATTTAACTCCAACACCTTCCCTACTTTTGCACATACTGGAGTTTGAATAGTAAATTAAACTATTCCAACTTCCAGCGTAACCCCGAAAGCAAGGCAGGGTAAAGATTGGCATTGCAACGGCATGTGAGGTAATGGCATGCGTTGTAACATCATAGAACTGGATATGGATGTATGTGAAGCTACTTTGGGAGCTATAAATGAAGAGGAATGGAAGGTAGAAGCTTTAAAAGACAGTGAGTAATGTGAATTATAAATAAAATACATACGGGATTAGCTCACATGAAACATTGTCTAAGATTTGGCAGTCAATATCTGATGAATTGGCAGTAGATAGGGGAATTTTGTTGAGAGGAACATAATTGATTCCACCAATCACATTGAGGAGTAAGTTGATAGATAAAGCTTATCAGGGACATTTAGGAATTGCTAAAAATAAAGAGAAATTGAGAGCCAGTTTTTGGTGGCCAGGCATGGATTTAGGTATTGAACGAGTAGTCAGAGAATGTTTACTATGCAAGAACAGTGACAAAGGTTTAAGACCAAATAACATGCCCATGGTTTGTCGACAGTTACCTGATAATCCATGGCAAGAGGTGGCCATTGATATTGTTTGCCCACTAATGGATGAGCATAATACTCCATATTTGATTGCTATTTTGAATGTAAGAGATGTTATAATAGATAATGTGATAAAAACTTTGCAAGAAGCGTTTAAAAGGGAACATTTTCCCAAATCTATATGATAATAGTCCACAGTTTTGTTCAAAACAAATGCCTGATTTTTTAAAATCCTGTGATATACAACACAAAAAGAGTTGTATTTATCACCCTGAGATGAATGGAGCTGTAGAAAAATTCAATAGAATTATAAAAGAGAATATGCAGTTAGTTAGAGTAAATGTTTTAAATTAGAAAGAAGAGTTGCAAAAATGTACCATAGATCATCGTATGACACCCCATTCCACCACTGGGAAGTCGCCCTTTGAATCTATTAAAGGTAGAGCGCCGAATAATATGTTATGTCCAGGATGGATGATTTGAGATAAAGGCATTCAATATAATGGAAATGGTGTTTGAAAAAATCAAGAGGAAAAGTTGCAGAAAAAGAATAAAGAACATTTTGATGAAAGCAAAAGAGCCAAGCAGATTGCAGTAGGTGTAGGAGATTGGGTACGAGTAAAAGCTCCGGTGGGTGCCATGTCCTGGTCAAGGTATTCGAGACCTACACAGGTAACACAATGTTTTAAGAATGCTATTAAGGTAAGGGATGGTAGAATTCAGAATAAGAGTCGTGTTGTAGTACTCAGGCTAAATGTGGAAAAGAGTAAAAGTGTTATTGAGAAAGACAAAAGTCTGTATAATGGAAAGGATGATCAGAGTTCTTTTGAGAATCTATCTGATCAATACAAGAGAAGAACTATGCATAAAAGTATCACTTCATCGTATCTCAAGGTTATGTCAATTAACTTTAGCTTCATTGAGAACATTATATTCTCTTTGTGATATTTATTCTGTGGAATGTAGCTGTGGTTTTGGGGCCTGGGTACACCCACACCCAGAGAAACCTAGCAACCTAGTCATTTCTGAGAACTAGATATTCATGGACTCCAGGATGGTGTGACGTACATTGATCTCATAAAGCTTTCTTACCCAGAAGCCCTTGCAAACATCACACTGACTTAAAACAAGCATTATTCTCCTATATTTGTACGGGAAAGTTCCAGATCTGTGGAGATCCCAATATTTCCAGTCATCTAGATTTCCCATACATCCTCAATAAAAGAAATACCCCACTTGGGTGGGTGTGCCATCAATTGAAAACGGCCCCAAAATGCAACATGAATAGATACATTTTCTCATTCCAAACCAACAGTTTTTTGCAATTTAGGTAACTAGATATTATGGCTGGGACCACACGCCATCCACGGAACCTACCCTGCTGCCTCCTGGGTAGCCTTTTTATTGAGAGAAATATGAGAATTCTGGGTGATAGGCATGGTGTGGATCTCTGCAGATTCTGGTAGTTTGAGTCACAGGAATGTGAGAAAAATGAATGATTTTAGACAAAGTTTTAGTTTTGCAGTGCATTGTCAGTAGACATCATTGTGGTGTCCACACAAGACACACTATCCTGGACTCTCCTGGGTGTTTAGTTTTCAGACATCTCTGGGAATGGTTGGAACCCGGGCAGCATCTGAAATCGAGCCTGAATATACCAGAACAATCAACATTTGCTCCTGGTTCTCATAGGCATGAGGATGCTTTAGCCCCCATGGGAGCAAAAACACTGTTGAGTCTTTAGGGGTGGATGGGCAAAAAGACTGGGTTATCCCTTTTGATGTGAGGGTATGGCCCAGTGCCAGGGCGGGACATCTACTCCCCTTTGTTTTTCCCAAATGTGAAATCTTTGGTGTTATTTGGGGTTATTATCCCTCCAGGGGGCAAATTATGGGTACAACCTATATATGTTATTGCCTGATTTGTGTTAGGGTCATGGCTGTATAACAGGGTGGGCTGTCTCATCTTTTGGTTCATTTTGGCATCTAATGGGCTAACCTCCCTCCTGGTGCAAAAAGTGTGTGAAGCCCATATCTTCCCCCCAGGGAGGGGGGCATAAAAATGTGTTGCCTCTTTTTAGTCCATGGTATGTAGCAGGCTTTCTATCCTCTCCCCCAGTGGAAGATTAGGGACAAGCCCCCTAATTGAGACAACATTCCTATCTGTTCCCCTGGGGAAAGAAGCACTCTATTCCCTCTTCTGTGGTGGGGAATGCCCCAATGTCAATCAATCAATCAATCAATTAGAGGTTTGGTAGCGCGACTACTCACCCTTAAGGGTCTCAAGGCGCATGGGGTGGTGTGGGGGCTGGATCCTTTCCATCAAGGAGAGGGTCTGTCAAAGAGCCAGGTTTTGAGGATTCTTGCGAAGATAGGGAGTGAAGTTGTCTGTCTGAGGTGGAGCGAAGGGGGTTCCAGGCTTTGGCCGTGAGGAAGGAGATGGAGCGGCCTCCTGATCTTGTCATTCTGGTGCGAGGGATCACAAAGTAGGACACTTGGGCTTTTTGTAGGGTCCTTTCCGGTGCGGGTAATTTGAGTCAGCTGTTCAAGTATGCTGGTCATGTGTCGTGGAGGGCCTTGTGTGCGTGGGTGAGTATCTTTTTTTTAAAATAATATTTTATTGAAATAAAAACAGAGCAGAGTCAGCAATTCAATAACATCATGACATATAAGGCATAATACAATATACAGTACAATCATAGACATTGTGTATCATCTTGAGTCTCGGTGTAAGGGTCTAGTTCTGTCCATGGCCATGTCAGCAGTAGGAGAGCTACAAATCTCGCCCCTATAAGCATTCCAATGACCCCACTTTTTGTTCCATGTTTTGGGGCAGCCCCTAAGTTTATAGACGTTCTTCTCAGCAATCATGGATCTGTCCATTTCTGCCACCCATCCTACTATCAGCGGGCGTTCTGGATTACCACAGTGCATTGCTATCGAGCGTTTTATAAGAAGACATCCCAGGGCCAGCCATTGATGATCTATCTCTGTCAGATCTGTCGCCCCCCAAACATTGAGGATCCACCCCCCTTGGGTGAGAGTAGGATTGGTTTCCCCAGTGCATCCACCAGTTTCTTGGTCGCCCCTGTCCATAGGAGTTGAATTACAGGACAGTCCTTTAGGGTGTGATAAAAGGTGCCAATCATGCCACATCCTCTCAGACACAGGTCGTCAGGGCGTTGGCCTATCCTAGCCAATAGGGGACCAGCCATATATGTCCTGTGTAAAATTTTCAGCTGTATCAGGCAGAAGCGATGGTTTATTGCTGTTTCCCGTGGGGACATCAGCTCGGTTAGCCAGTCTTCGTCTTCTATGTGTCCTACATCACCCCCCATTTGTCGCGTAGGGCTTGAAAAGAATCGGTTAGATTATTGCATAGTTTACGATATGTGCATGAGATTGCCTTAGTCAAAAGAGGTTCGGAGAGCAGTCTGTCTTCGAGGGGTGAGTCCTCTGGGAGGGAGGAGAGGTCAGGTATGTTGGTAAGAATGGCATGTTTAATTTGCAGGTATCGAAAGGCTTCTCCCTGAGTGAGTGAGTGTTTCCTCTGAAGGTCGAGGAAGGTTAAAAGTTTCCCTTTGTGTATCAAGTCTCCCCGCGTGAATATGCCAATGGTGTCACAATTGTCAAAGCCTGGTTGGAAACATAGGAAGCCCAGGTTCTGTGAGGACCATAGGAGCGCGGCCTTGGTGAACTTATTAGACCAACCCAGGCTCTTAGTAGCGCAAAGCCATATAGCTGTTGTCTCGTCCCGTCTGGTATCTTTGCAGATGAAATGCCGGATTCGTGGGTGATCCATGAATCCTTTGATTTGTGGCCACCAGTTGGGACGCCCAATCATACAGGCGCATGTCGGGTAGGGCAATGCCACCATCATACCACCCCTTGGAGAGCTTACGAAGGGCGATATGAGGTGCCCTTCCATCCCACAGTAAGAGGCGCAGATCCCCTTCCAACGCATTAAAATACGAGTCTGCAATGGGAAACAGGCAGTTCTGGAAAGCATATAGGAATCGCGGCGTGCCAGCATTTTGAATAGGGCTGCTCCACCGGGGAGGGACAGAGGCAATGATCTCCAATGGGAGATATCGTCATGTAACCTTTGCAATGGGCCCATAAGATTACGATCATAGAAAACTTTAGGATCTAAGGTGATGAAGATGCCAAGATATATAAAACCGTTGGGGGCCAGAGTGGTGGAATACCCTCGGGGCAAGGTGGGCTGAGGGCTATATAATATATATAACACTGATTTAGACCAATTAATGGAATAGCCGGAGTATTTCCCGAAATTTGTAATGACATGGAATAAGCTGTTGATGGAAGAACTGTGGGAGGCCACGTAAACTAAAATATCATCCGCATAGAGGGAGATTTTATCGGTCGTATCATCACTCCACTTAAGACCCCGGATAAAGGCATCTGCGCGGATACAATGGGCCAATGGTTCTAGGGTCAGGGTGAATAGTAGCGGTGATAGGGGACAACCCTGTCTGGTCCCCCTGTGCAGCGGAAATTGTCAAGATGTATGGTTATTGACTCGCACCTGTCTCAATAGATCTGTATACAACAGTATGATCCATTGGATAAAGTTAGGTCCAAAGCAAAATCTTGTCAGAACCACAAATACATAAGACCATTCGATTGAGTCAAACGCCATTGTGGCGTCGAGAGAAAGGATTGCAGCCTACTCCTGTATGTAGGCCTTTCTGCCCAGGACATTGTTCACCCTGCGGAGATTCAAGGCTGTGTTGCGATCCGGGAGGAACCCCGATTGGTCTGCATGAATCAGCTACGGGATGACCGTGAGGAGTCTAGTCGCCAAAAGTTTCGCTAGCACCTTGGCTTCCGAACTGATTAAAGAGATCCGCCTATACGATCTGCAATACATGACCGGTTTGTTCGGTTTATGGATAACGACAATGGAGGCCAACCTCTGGGCAAGCAGCAAAATACCTCTCTCCCGGCTCTCCTCGAACATATTTTTTAGGTGAGGAGTAACACCAAAAGCCATGCCCTTCAGGAATTCAATGGGGATTCCATTAGGTCCAATGGCCTTACCCAATTTGATTGCCAAAAATAGCGTTATTAACCTCTTCCCACGTGATATCTGCCTCTAGGGTATCTCTATCTGTCTCGGAGAGAGTAGGCAGGTGCATCTCATCTAAGAGTTACCGAGATTCCTCCTCAGTATATTGCTCTATGGCCGTGTAAATCTGCTCCAGGTGGTCGGCGAAAGCTTCTTCCACCTCTTGGGGATCCGTAATTCGAGTCTCATCGGAGCGAATAATCAGCAGGACCCATCTCGATCCCTGGTCACGGCACTCTAACCAAGCCAGCATTTTACCAACACGATCTCCCAGTTCATAGACCCGGTGTCGGGTCTGAAGTAGCCTGGCTTGCGCCATCTCAGAGGCCAGGGCATTATATACTAGTTTCTTCGTTTGGAGGCGACAAGCCGTATCTTCGGACGGATTGGTATTATGAGCCGACTCAAGACAGAGCAGGTCTGCTTCAGCCTGGAGTATCTGCTCATTAAGTTTACGTAGGTATCCTACTTTGAGAGCCAGCGCCCTTCCCTTGAGGACAGCTTTGTAGGCCTCCCAGATCATGACTGCCGAGCGCACTGAACCAACATTTTCAGCAAAATAATAGTTTGTGTGTTCAATCAAATCTTCTGTAATGTCAGGGATCTTAAGGATCCACAGGTTAATATTGATCGGCCCTCGATTAAACTGTTGGTGGTAGGTAAGCTCGACACTGAGGGGGGAGTGGTGGGAGATACCCCGGGGGAGGCCCAGCATATTTCTGAGGTGGCCGATATCGTCCGTGGGACAAATGAAGTAATCAATACGGGACATACTATTGTGGGCATTGGAGTAATGCGTGAGTGGGGAGTGTCTGGGTTAAGCATGGGCGAATTTTGCGAATCTGGCGTTCGCAAATTTTGCGAATTTGCGAACTCGCAATCCGCAAAATCCGCGAATTCTCGCGAATTTGAGGATTTTTTTTTTGTGTTCGCAAGGATTTCTGCCAGTTCGCGAGGGTTTTGTACCAGTTCGCAATTGCGAACTTACATGTCGGCTCGCACCGGTCGCGATTATGTTGTTTCTACGTCTGGTTCATCATCACAGGTTCCCAGAACCCTCTGTTTCACCCCTGCCATCCTCTGTTTCACCCATGCCACCCTCTGGTACATCAATGCCACCCTCTGGTTCATCATCACTGTAGATTATGGGGGGAAAAAGCAAGCACACCTGCCCTGCTTCAACTGACATGAATTAATTTGGGGTTGATTTATTAATGTGTCACTGTTTTAAAATTCCAGTCTGGCACCTGCTTCCTTATCTGTAATTTGCTTTCTGTTGCAGTGCAATTTTTTTTTCCAGGACCTTTGTGGCCTACTTGTAGCTATTCTATGAGCCTGTTGTGAGGGTCAGAGCAGGGTCATACAATTGTTGCAACTAGCAACTGAACTCCGGAGGGGCCCCAGTCAGGAAGCACTACAGGGAATGGTTACTAATGATGAGTTTGAACTTTTGCACCTGCTGAATGCTTTCACTTTTGCAAAACTCGTTTTTCTGAAGAACAGCATTACAGCAACTGTAATGCCCCAAACAAGCTTACTTGTGAAAGTTGATTTCAAATCCAAAAGTGATCCAAAGAAAGTCAAAAGGCCTCAAATCCAAAAAAGTGCAGGCAAATGTCAACCTGAGGAGTTATTCTGATAAAAATCATCATTTTCAGAAGGTCTATGCTGCTTGCTAGTGGGTTTCTTGTGCAGAATTGCAATTTTTGTAATTTCGCGAGTGCGAGATTGTTGCTGCCTGCCGCACCTACATGTTCGCAATTGCGAACTTACACCGCACGCCGCAAAATTGTATCACCAAGGAAAAAAAATCCGCTGCGTGCGAATTTGCGGATTTTTGGTAAATTCACGAGCATTTGCGGATTGCGAATTTACCGAAAATCCGCAAAATCCGTGAGCGGAACGGATTTTCCGCCCATGCTTAGTCTGGGTGTAGCGATCTTCAGAGGTCCTCAAGTCCCATTGCCTGTGCGAAGTCCGTGAGCCCCGACCCAGTTCTGTGGGAACGTCTCTGGGGGTGTCTGTCTAATTGATCGTTCATCGTTATATTAAAGTCACCACCGATTATCAACATGCTGTGGAGAGGTCTAGCATTATTTTGCTGAGAGCTCGCAGCGCCTCCCCACCCAATGACGGCGGAAGGTAAGCCAAAACCACGTTCAGTGGCCGAGCCTCCCAAGTGGGCTCCAGGACTGCCAATCGCCCCTATGGGTCTGCCCATGTGTTTGTAGGTGTGAGTGCCAAGTTTTTCTTAACAAGGATACCCGTACCTTGGGACCCGGATGTGAACCGTGCATGTATCAGCATTTTGTACCCCCAGTGCTGGAGTGCTCAGCAGCATTTGCCCACCAGGTGCGTCTCTTGTAATAAAACTAGGTCGGGAGCCTGGCGTCTGAGAAATTGTAAGACTACCCCCCTCTTAATTTTGTTGCCAACGCCGTTGACATACCATGTCATGATCGTAAGTGTTTGC